>NC_135536.1:120593711-121229794 GCF_045843805.1 Urocitellus parryii | reverse complement strand
GATCAAAGTCAATGTGCCAATAAATTTAGTAGAAATTTTCCAAAGCAACAGCATCATGCCTGGGTCAGATGACACAAAGCATTAAGTTACTAGAAACAACTCCTAAATAACTAGTTCCTGGTTAGTTATGTTATTTTTTAAGCAAAGAACATCATTAATAAAAGTAATTAAAAACCTCTCATAGTAAAAATTACAAAAGGCCCAAATAAATTTATTAAAATGAAATTATTTGTGGGCCCCACGATATTTCTAAACCTCACAAAAATGGGTTGATCAATTCTGTCACATTTTCAAACCAACTTTTATACTGTTTCCTTTTTCACACAGAAAAACCCAACTAGTTCTGAGTCTAACTGCTTGAAATATACATATAGTCATTGGGTTGATGCTAAAGCCAAAAAAGGCTACCCTAAAATATAACAAACTGTAAAAAAATGGGCTGCTTCCACTCATGATTCAACCACTATTTGACACCACACTAGAACCTAAGAAATTCTTCCAAAACTCACATACATTATAAAATAAAATGGTTACCAGTGCACGCCTATAATCTCAGCTAATGAAGCTGAGATGGGAGGATCAAGGTCAAGGCCAGCCTTGACATTTATCACAACCTTGTCTCAAAACAAAAAGGGCTGGGATATAGGTCAGAACTAGAATGTTCCTGGGTTCAATCCTCCAGTACTGCAAATAAACAAATGAAATGAAAGGCCTAGTAACTCATTTCGAATAGTTTCTTCATATTACAAATGGCTTACCCTTGCTTCAAAACATACTATATTACATTAAAACATCACAAAAATTGCTTTTAAAAAATCTAATACTCACTTTTTATTCCAACCACTGTAATGTATAAAGTATTTCACTTGTTTGTCCTTTATGGCCACCTTAACGCACTGAAATGAAAAAAAGACAAATTCACTTAGAAATATTATGAGACAAGAGAGACACTTCCTAAATAACTTTGAAGTATCCAATCTTTCAAGGACAACTACACAAACTTTTTGACTAACAAAAATTGACTCTAAACACTAAGATTTTAAAGAAGTTGAGTTACAAAATTGTAAATTTTGTTGGGCAAAAGGCCCATAGCATAAAAGGTTACCCCAAAATTTAAAATTAATGAGCTAGGTAAGCAAGGTAAGCTATACAAGCACAGCTAATGAGAGCTGTAATTGGGCTTAAAAAAAAAAAAAAAACTGTATTCAGGAACTTCATTTCAAAATGATTTAATTAGCTTATGAAAGGCAATATACTGATTTGTTTCAAAAAAACAGCTCTAAATTACTTCAAAAAAATCAAATCAAAACCAATTATTAGTCATTAACTCTGACAAGTGATGATTATCTGGTTTTGGATTTAAAAGTGTTCAAAAGGAAGTCAAACAAACCACAATTAAGTTAATTCAATAGCCATTTAAAAAGTTATTTGCTAGAAGTATTTTATTGCCAGAGAGAAAACCCAACCAGTTTAAAGTTGAACGTAAGTTCCTAAAACAGAAATAACACTCAAAATATCAATCTTTAACAGGATTAGTAATTTTATAAACATATTATCTATTCATTCAAAACACAAATAACAAAAAATGAAAATGGTTAGCAAAGAACTGACAATTTATAATTGTGCTAAGAATATTTTCACAAAGATAAACTATTCACCAGATATTTATTATGTAGAAATGGCCTTTGAACATCATACTACTTTGTATTTTATAATTGCATATAGGTTCCCCCCACTCAGTTTTGGTGGTACTGGGATTCAACCCAGGGCCTTGAGTATGCTAGACAAGCACTCTTAAAACTGAGTTACATCAGCAACCCTATGTTCAACTTTTAAAACTACTGCTATAAAAAGTACACTAAAGTGTTTAGATGTGTGTCTTGTACTGCAGCTGTAGCTCAGTGGTAGAGTAGGCTTAGCACAAGCAAGGCCCTGGGTTCAATCCCCTACTAATTTGTTAGTAGGAAGCCCAGGTACAGCTCAAGCCTGTAATCCCAACTGCTCAAGAGGACTGAAAGTCTGACATCAGCCTCAGCAACTTACCAAAACTCTCTCAAAATAAAAAGGGATGGGGATGTAGCTCACTGGTTAAGTGCCCCTGGGTTTAATTCAATTCCCAGTATCCAAAAAAAAAACAAAAAAAGGAAGTTATCAGAAATGAAACATTTTTTGACTGAGTACAATGGTACATGCCTTAATCCCAGCCACTCAGAAGGGTAAGGCAGAAAGATTCCAAGTTGTAGGCCTGCCTGGGCAATTTAGGGAAATGGCATCGCAAAACAAAACCTGCAGGGGGCTGGGGATATAGCTCAGTTGGTAGAGTGCTTGCCTTGCATTGCACAAAGCCCTGGGTTCAAGCCTCAGCAACACACACACACACCCCAAAAAAACCTGCCTTCCTCCCCCCTTCACACAAAAAAGTGCTGAGGATGTGTAGCACAATAATAGAGTGCTGGCCCAGCATACACAAGACTCTGAGTTCAATCCCAAGCACCACAAAAATAAATTAAACAAAATGCATTATTTATCTTTGGCTAAATGTACTATACTGGTTTTTATAACCTAAGCACACAATGATCAAGGAGGGAGCACACCTGCCAGGTTTTAAAAGTAGCCAGTGCACCAATAAGTATACTGTTTTTAGTATTGTCAGTTACCTTTAACACAAAACAATCAGCTAAATTTTTATAAAACAATCAGCTCAAAATAACACTCAAAATATCAATCTTACTCAGCAGATTATATTTGTATATAAAAGTAACTGGCAGCCCTCCCTTATTAACTACAAAATGCTATTTCCTCCCACAACCAACCTTCACTTGCTATCATTTTCCTCAAATGCTACTTTACCTAAAGAGTCTTCTGTAAGTTAGGTAAAATACCACAAGTAAGAATGTTTTAACTTGTTTGACCCACTAAATAGTAAGAAACCCAGAACCAAAAAAGGGGGGGAGGTGCAATTGATGAAAAAAAAGCAACTCTCCTACTGAACCCAACAAAGAAAACATTGAAATTTGATATTAGAAGTCAAATTTAACCAATAGTTTTGGCCAACTTCTTAAAAGGAAGATTTCATACCTTTGCTTCATAAAGGAGAGGCCCATGAAAGCACAGCACTCGCTCACCTGTAAAAGTGAAAAATATTGCATTAATTCTAAACCCTTTCCATATATAGATTCAAATCTGAGAACCATCACATTTTATGATGATAATCCTAGCAATATTAGGAAAAATGGGTAAAGCACAGGGAGTAACACTTCAGATTAAACTTCACCATAAACTTATGCCAGGGCATATAAAATAAATCAAAACAATTAGTGTTAGCAATTTATTTAAATCATCAACCGCTAAGCAAATAATTATTTACTGCAGCTACCTATTGAGAAGGATGATCAATTTGTTCTAACAGTATTATTGAGAAATCCAGGGTTTTGTTTTGTTTAAGTTATATATATCTTATTTATTTTTATGTGCTGCTGGGGATGGAACCCAGTACCTCACACATACTAGGCAAGCGCTCAACCACTGAGCTACAACTCCAGCCCCAGGAATCCAATTTTTAAAATGCTTTTTCATGTATTTTTGCAAGTTTTAGGAATTTAAACCTCCACCTACATCTCTACTTCCCATGCTTTTACTTAGCAAAATAGTCTACACATTGAAATTTCAATGTGCATGCAAGTTGGCTGGAATTTTAAGGCATAGCTATCTGTGTTCATTCCTCAAATATGTTCAATAATGTACAATGAACAAAACAATAGACAAAAAAAATCCTCACCTTTAGAACTTACACTATATATTGAGCTCATCATTAGAATAATAAAACCATACAAAGGATGAGACATCTCTACAGAAAAAACAAATCATGCTGGCAATTTCTGGTAATTGCCTCAGATTACACTTGGTATGTAACAGAAAGATCTCACACAATTTTCTGTCCATTTGGTTTCAACACATCCAGAGGCAATTAAAGTATTCAACAGGGTCAAACTGCTTTAGCTGTAAAAACTGAAATAACCTACTAGACCAATTCTAGTTAACTATAGGTTCCACCATTTTTAAATTACATGGTATTGCTTTTAAAGCATAGCTTTAAAAGAAAAACGTGATTTATGGATATACCTTCAACCTGAAATAGTTAATTCCACAACATATCTTAATATTTCTCAATACAGTTATCTGGGTTTGTATGTGACCTATTGTACAAGGCACCGACAGATTAATAAAGGACCCTCACACCTAGACAAATAGGTTTGTACAATTTCCTGGATTTCATGCAGTAACTACCTTCATAAGTAAGAGAATGCCTAATGAGGTACTTGGGAGAGTCACGAAGAAGGAAGATAGTGTAAACAACTCTACAAAAGCACTGAAGTGTTAACCACTATCAGAAATACTTTGCAGTTCACTACCCCTGGAGCATAGGATAAACATGTGAAAGTCACAGAGATTATGAAATATGAAACATATAGGTCATGCTATGAAGTCTGAATTTCATCCTACAAAAGAATTCCCAAAATTAATCAAAGATCTTTTAGAGTATTTTTCAACTATGTATTTAATTTCAAGCCTCACCAGAGACAGAATCTCTTATTAGACTCTGCAGTAACTTCACTTTCAAATCAAAATTCTCATAAAATCTTTGTGCAGTTCCTCTTTGAATGAAGAATTACTGCTAGAGACTACTGGGCTTATATCGAGCTTGAATTTTAAGGTGATTAGAAATAGATTAGTCAAAAACTTCTCCAACATCCCAAGGACAAGAACCAAAATGGGTAAACTACTCTGCTAATAAACATTAGCACCAAAGATCATACATGGATCTCATTTCACTTTCCAGATATATTTTCAAGGCGTTCTGAAATGGCATACTTTTTAAGAAAAATCTTGACTGCTGATACCAAAACTACTGCACTGAGGCCCTCTTGGATCTCTATAGTTACCTATCCATAATATTTAGTTGAAAAAACATAACAGCTACCTGAGGAGTATAAACCATGATTTAAAAAGAAAGAAAGAAAAAAGCCTATTTTTCTTGGCAATGGACAAAAAGATTGGGGAACCAGCAACCCACTGTTATCAGATAGGAAACTTTCTCCACTCTAAATGTTTTCTAATATCAAACTACAAAGATAATTCTGCCCAAATGCTGTCAAATTCAAAGTTTTCCATTCTCCCACTGGTAGGAACTTTCTAGGAACATCACTCAGTGATGTCCTGACAGTCAGTCTTCCCTCAAACAATGACTAGATGTCCACGATTTTTTTATCCCATGGGGGGGGGGGTAACTGTGGATTGAACCCAAGGGCGCTTTACCACTGAGCTACATCCCTAACCCTTTCACTTTGAGACAGGGTCTCACTTCAGTGCCCAGACCTGCTTTCAACTTGCCATCCTTCTGTCTCAGCCTACAGAGTCACTTGGAGTGACTGGGATTACAGGCCTGTGACACAGTGCTATCCCTATGCTATGCTTTAACAGAACTTCAAGTAGAAGACCAAGTTCTGTGCAAAAAAGTCACTCTGCTTAAACTGCTAATGGAAAATATATTTTGGCGTGTAAGGAAAAACTTCTGCATTTATAAGAATTTGGGGGGAGAGGGGCTGGGGTTGTAGCTAAGGGTAGAGTGTTTGCCTTACATACAAAAGGCCCTGGATTCAGTCCTCAGCACCACATAAATAAAAAAATTAAAAGAATTGGGGGGGGGACATTTTATGGCAATTCTTATTTCTACTCTTCTACAGCATTTCAAGATAATCTTGTTAGCACTAAATTTTTTTTCAAAATATTCTCTTAACATCTTAAAATTTCTCAAAGGTTATACAACTCAGCTTCGAAATTCAAGTGAAAACATACCTGGAAAATAACTAAATGTAGAAGACCTTAAATAGCTTTCACAATCTTGCCCAGGGGTGTCTTTGTTCCTACTCTTCTCCAATTACACCACTATAACCAGCACAGGGATTCTGGTTAGCTGTTATTCTCCACCTCACTCTAACATCCTTCTAGAACTAAAGCACTTCCTTCCTCCAAAATGGAC
Organism: Urocitellus parryii; assembly: GCF_045843805.1. Lineage (NCBI taxonomy): Eukaryota > Metazoa > Chordata > Mammalia > Rodentia > Sciuridae > Urocitellus > Urocitellus parryii. The sequence goes on along the minus strand of NC_135536.1, from coordinate 121,223,754 downwards.
ACCTTTGATTGCCCCTCCAGAGGGATTCTGCGATTAAGTTTTTGTACTGATAGCCTGGTGAAGCTTTATGACCTCTCAGAATATTTTAATAAATACATAAAACACATCAAATTACAAAGGAAAACAACTGTTGAAGCAGTTTTCAAAACATTGCTTTCTCTAATATTAGGGAGTCCCTTATTTAATGCAGTAAACAAGATTTAACTGCTAAGCCAATTAACTACCATAATTTTGAAGCAATGAGCATAAATAACATCTTAATAATAAGCCAGGTGTGGCGGCACATGCCTGTAATCCCAGCAACTAGGGAAGATGAAGCAGGAGGATTCCAAGTCCCTCATCAGCCTCAGCAACTTAAAAAAAAAATTTAAAGGACATGTAACACAGTGGTGGTAAAGGGCCCCTGGGTTCCATATCCAATACCAAAAGCAATAGCTTCATATATTTTTCAGGTAACAGTGAAACATAAAAACGAACAGCTAATACTTCTGTTTTCTTTTGTGGAGTGGATGTAAATTGATAATTGAAATAATAAATTTCAGCTAGATGATAAACACAATATTTTCCCCATTCAAGTTCACAGACCATTTTCATTATACCCACTGACTAGTGGTAAAGCGCTTGCTTGGCATATGTGAGGCCCTGGGTTCAAAACCAGTACCATTAAAAAAAAAAAAAAAAAAAAAAAAAAAAAACTTGTTCTGAATCACCTAGAAGAATGAAGAAATCTATAAAAAGTCAGTTTACCCAAATAAGAGAAACAAATATTAATGGCCACCTATCACCGAAAACACCCCCTGAAGCCCCTTAAAGACATCATAGTTTCAATATACTTGTTTGGGTTTTATGATTCGTGGAAGTAATTTTAACGCATTAAAAATCTGAAAACTCTGGGCTGGGTTTCAGCCATAGAGCGCTCACTTAGCACTTATCTCACTTAGCCCTGGGTTCGATTCTCAGCACCTCATAAAAACAAATAAAGGGATTATGTCCAACTACAACTAAAAACTAAAATATGTATATCAAAAAATTTTTGAAAAATCTTAAATGAGAAAATTATGCAAGCGTTTGGACATGGAACTTAAGGTAACTGGCATGTACATCCATAGAGAAAGGCAGTTTTACAGCGTTCCTCTTTGCTTACAGTTTTACTTCCTTTTCAGTTTAATCTTAAATCTCCACCCAAATAGATGGGCTGGAAGCACTGTAAGAGCTATCTCCACTGGAAGTCAGATTCTAACGTCAGTAAATCCAAAATAATAATCAATAAGCTTTCCAATTATTGTGAATCAAATATTACTGCAACTGGTCAAACTGCTGTATTTTTTAAAAATCACGTTAAGACCAGGGACTTAGCCCTTAACACTGAAGTCGCTTTTAATTATTTTTTTAAGAGCGACCGCACAGGAAGAGCGCACTCACTTTACCTTAGGATTTAGGCGCGGTGCTCTCGGGTGAGCTAAAGTGATGCCTTCAGGCAACACCAAACTGACGGAAACGCCCTACCCGCTCCTCGGGATTTTTTTCCCTCTTAATCCCCACCCACCACTGAGGTAAACGTTAGCACCGGGTCTGCGCGAGGTCGCCGTGCAAGGGGGCGCTGCATCTGCCCTGAAGCGGCGCCGGCAGACGGCGCCGAGACGCCAGCGGCCATGATGGCGCGGCCATCTTGCAGCGGCCATTTTACAACGCAGTTCTCCCGCCCCGGGGCGCCAAACCAACCCCCACGCTCCACAACAACATGTCTCCACCGAACGTTTCAACCATGCCGAGGAGGGTTGAGGGTACTCCAGACGGCCCGGGACCGCCAGCCGTTGCCGACCACGAGGCCAGGCAACCGGCGAGAGCTCGCAAAACAGGCGCCGCTCCCCCACACACACCGCCACATCACTTCCCCTAACCGCCGCCATCGCGCCCCAGTCGCCTCCCTACAATAGACTGCTTTCTCCGCGCCTTCCTCCTCAGAACAATAACATGCACGAAGGCCTTGCCACGCGCTAAGCGCTCCCTCTCCACTCCGAAGCCGTAGCTATGCTTTCGCTTCACAAAACCTTTTTTCCAGATGACGCACTAAACTCACCCTCTGCAATGCGCTTTCCCCGCACAAAGCAAAGCCCGCCGCCTTCTCTGGGCGCGGCTCGCGCTTCGCCCGGCCCGCAAGCCTCGACCGTCCCGAGCCCGCCTCCCTCCCCGGCGCCGTTAGATGCCTTTTCCCAAGGGCACAGACTCACCCTCCTGGAATTTCGGCTTCGGGTCCTGCTTGGGCGCCATTTATAAGTGATTCGCCGCCTCCTCCTTCTCCCACCACCCCCGACTACCGCCCCCTACTCTCTACCCCACCCAACTTCGCGTCAGACGCGCCGTCAGGCACAGCCAGCTCTACATCCTGGGCCCGATTTGCCAGCGCCCGTAGACCTCACAACACAGCGACCCGCGCATCCGCCGCTCCAGCCAACGGCTGCCCGCCGCGCACGCGCCCCTGCGCCCGCGCAGTCCCGGGGCACGCCGGGATGCGTAGTTCCGAGTCCGTTGAAGTGCAGCCGGGGGAAGGGCCGGGCGCCCCTTCTCCACTTCGAGTCGCCTCTCCCCACGCCGTTCGGGCTGGTTGGAGCCCGGAGCTGATTGTGTGCGTCGTTAGGGCGGGGTGGGGGTGGGGTGAGTGAGGCACTGGACCCTCCAGGACGAAAGAACGGCAAAGACCTGGTGCGCGTCCCTGGAACAAAATAAAGCCACACAGACTTGGGTGTTGAAGTGGTCAGAGAGAACAGGGCGGCCTCTCGGCGGTGTCCACGTAGGGCAGCTTTAGCGGCAGTGATGAGGCCTGCCTCTGGAACGTTCGTTGAACAGGAAGCCCACCCCCTGGCTCTTTAGGGGGCTTGTGGCCATTTGTTGGCTCCTGCGTCTCCCTCACCCTAGTGCTCACCGGAAGAGGCCATCGTGCGTGGTGCCAAGGTCGGGGCTCCGTACCTGGGGGGTCGGCCCCCTATTTTGCCATCCTGTCTATCTGAGATGTACACACAATGCAAACAGGTTTCTTCATGTTGTTCCCCTGATCACACCCCCCCCCCCAGTTGGCTCTGCTGCAAAATATCAGGCCGTTTCCTCCGTGTGTTACAAGCAAAGGCTTAGCACTGTGCCAACAAGGAGTAAACACCAGACTTGAGTTGGGAATTTAAGTGCTTTCACAGACCCCTACTTACATACCTGCTTTACACAGGTTTTTCTAAACCTGGGCTTTTCTAAACCTGCCCCCCTAGCCCTGCGTGACTGTGCTTGCCTGTAATCCCAGAGGCTCCGGAGGCTGAGGCAGGAGGACCAAAATAGGAGGCCAGCCTCAGCAATTTAGCAAGGCCCTAAGCAACAGACCTTGCACAGAGTTGGGGATGGAACACAGAGGAAAAGTACCTCTGGGTTCAATTCCCAGTACCAAAACAACAAAAACCTTCCCCTGAAGGGGGAAATGTTTGCACCCTCCCATTTCGGATGCCTCTCCATTTTTGACACTAATTTCTTCTTCCTTCTCCTTTTAACACAACTCCTTCTTTGTCTTCAAAAGCCTACAAAAAACATTTCATTATTGCAGTCGAATATACACCAGCTTGTGTCTTCTAGCCCTTCCAGTATTCTAAAAAGGGGAAGAACCTCTGTGACCATTCACACCAAAACTACTCCAGTACTCTAAAAAAAAGTTGGAATATCAAATTCGTACTTTCTTAATTCAAAATTTTAGAAAGTAGCTGAGGAGGGTGGTAGCCCACACCTGTAATTCCAGCGACTCGGGAAGCGAAGGCAGAAGGATCAGGGATTCAAGGCCGGCCCCTGCAAATTAGTGAGGCTCTCAGCAACTTAGTAAGACCCTGTTTCAAAATTTAAAAAGCTGGGGCTGGGACTGTGGCTCAGCAATAGCACGCTTGCCTGGCATGTGTGAGGCACTGGGTTGGATTCTCAGCACTGTGTATAAATAAATAGAGATCTATCAACAGCTAGAAGAATCTTTTTTAAAAAAAAATTTTAAAAGCTGAGTATTTACTCAATAGTAAAGCACCCCGGGTTAGAGCCCCAGTACCAGAAAAAAAAAAAAAAAGTGAAAGTCGGTTTTCCCACCTATATCCCTCATCTGCCCAGTTCCTCCCATAAAGATGTTTGGGTATCTGAGTTTCCTTCTCCTAGCACCCTCTTGGTGTTTCTCTGTATTTATATTTAAGCTAACTTTTTTGGCTTTATGTTTTTATTACACAGGTGATATTTAAATATTTAGGTTTTCATGGTGCAGCAAATCAGAAATATGGAATTCAGGGCAAAAACTTGAGGAATTGTTTCATTTCACCCCATTTACTTACCCACCATTTGGTGTGTACATTTTTCTCTATCCCGTTTCTATTGGTTTTTTGTTTGTTTTCTTTTACCATAAAAGAAAAAGGAATCTGAGAGAACAAGGCTGACTGTGAAGCCACCTCCAGTGGCCTCTCTAGTGGTGTCTGCCAGGAGAGCTCAGGGGCAGTGGTCCTCCAGAGCTGCTGGGATTACAACCTTGGACCACCACACCAGGTGACCTGAAGTTCTTATTCTAGAAGGCCATGGATGTAATTCAAACAGTTCATAAACTTGGATGGGGGAAAAATGACATCTTTATTTTCTCCAAATTCTAATTGATATTTTTTTCTTTTTTTTTTTTTTTTTTTTTTTTTTTTTTTTTATTAAATATTTATTTATTTATTTTTTTAAGTTTTCGGCGGACACAACATCTTTGTTGGTATGTGGTGCTGAGGATCGAACCCGGGCCGCACGCATGCCAGGCGAGCGCGCTACCGCTTGAGCCACATCCCCAGCCCTGATATTTTTTTCTTTCATTATAAATGAAGGTAACGATCTACAATAATCAGGAGCACCTGTGACTCTGTCGCTTGTAGAAATCACAGTTCTTGCACGTATCTCAGAAATATCATTTACATTCGTCACTACTTTGAAATCACTGTTATTAGACCTGCTGTTAGCACCTGTTATTTAATGCCTTCATAATGAAGTATGTACCTACCATATTTTAAAGTATCTTAGTAGCTATATTTCAACATAATTATTTTATTTTATACTTTTATTTTGTAATCTTATGCATTTCAAAACATTTGGAGAAAGGAGTGTATTGGCCTCAGTGACTGCCCCAGGGACTCAAGGTAGAGACCTTGGCACAAATACAGTCTGCCTACAAACATAGTGGTATTAGTGTGTGTTCCAGAAATTTGGTTTCTGAAGAGACTGAGTTTTTTTAAATGTCTGACATTCTGAATTTATCTGATTCTTTACTTATGATGTTACTTCATCAGTTTCTATTTCTCTTGTATTTTTGTATAAATGTAGTTAGTTCTAAAGACTTGATTATGTCTAAGTGAAGTGTTTTTGACAAGAATAGTCTAAACATGGTGCTACACACTTCTCATAGCATCTCATAAGAAGGCATATGAGCTGGGCACGATGGTGCACACCTGTAATCCTAGCAGCTGGGGAGGCTGAGGCAGGAGGACCAAAGCCAGCCTGAGCAATTTAGCAAGGCCCTAAGCAACTCAGGGAGACCCTGTCTTTAAATAAAATACAAAAAAGAGCTGGGAATGTAGCTTAGTGGTTGAGGGCCCCTGGGCTCCATCCCCAGTATTTATCCCCCTTTATGTTCAAAACACTAGAAAAACTGTGGAAAACAGGAACTTACCTCAACATTTTATCTACGCTAAGCCTCAGGCCAGCATCATTCTAAATGGAGAAAAATTGAAGGCATTCCATCTAAAATCTGGAACAAGACAGGGATGCCCTCTCTCACCTCTTCTATTCAACATAGTCCTTGAAACACTGGCCAGAGCAATTAGATAGACAAAAGAAATTAAAGGAATAACTATAGGAAAAGAAGAACTTAAACTAGCACTATTTGCTGATGATATGATTCTATACCTAGAAGACCCAAAAAACTCTACCAAGAAACTTCTAGAACTAGTAAATGAATTCAGCAAAGTAGCAGGACATAAAAGCAACATATACAAAGGCATTTTTGTACATCAGTGACAAATCCTCTGAAAAGGAAATGAGGAAAACTACCCCATTCACAATATCCTCAAAAAAATAAATAAATAAATACCTGGGAATCAACAAAAGAGGTGAAAGATCTATATAATGAAAACTACAGAAATAGAAGAAGAGAGAAATAGAAGAAGACCTTAGAAGATGGAAAGTGCCACCTTGCTCATGGATAGGCAGAATTAATATTGTTAAAATGACCATGCTACCAAAGCACTATACAGGTTCAATGCAATTCCGATCAAAATCCCAATGGCATTCCTCATCGAAATAGCAAAAGCAATCATGAAATTCATCTGGAAAAATAAGAGACCCAGAATAACTAAAGCAACCTAAGCAGGAAGAGTGAAACAGGTGATATCGCTATACCGACCTTAAACTTTACTACAGAGCAATAGTAACAAAAACAGCATGGTACTTGGCACCAAAACAGGCTGGTAGACCAATGGTACAGAATAGAGGACACAGAGACTAACCCACAAAATTACAACTCTAAAGGTGCCAAAAGCATGCACTGGAGAAAGGATAGCAACTTCAACAAGTGGTGCTGGGAAAACTGGAAATCCATATGCAACAAAATGAAATTGAATCCCTATCTTTCACCATGCAAAAAGTTAACTCAAAATGGATCAAGGATTAAACCAGAGGCTCTGCGTCTAATAAAAGAAAAAGTAGGCCCTAATCTCCATCATGTGGGGTTAGACCCCAACTTCCTTAATAAGATGCCTATAGCACAAGAATTAAAATCAAGAATCAACACATGGGACGAATTCAAACTAAAAAGTTTTTTTCTCAGCAAAAGAAACAATATGTGAGGTGAATAGGGAGCCTACATCCTAGGATTTATAAAGAGCTGAACAAGATAAGCACCAAAATCATAATAATAATAATCCAATCAACAAATGGGTCAAAGAACTGAACAGACACTTTTCAGAAGAGAATATACAATCAATCAACAAATATACGAAAAAATGCTCATCATCTCTAGCAATCAGAGAAATGCAAATTAAAATTACTCTAAAATACTATCTCACTCCAGTAAGAGTGGCAGCCATTATGAAGTCAAACAACAACAAGTGCTGGTGAGGATGCAGGGGAAAAGGCACACTCATACATTGCTGGTGGGACTGCAAATTGGTGCAGCCAATTTGGAAAGCAGTATGGAGATTCCTTGGAAAGCTGGGATTGGAACCACCATTTGACCCAGCTATTCCTCTTCTTAGACTATACCTAAAGGACCTAAAAACAGCATACTACAGGGACACAGCCACATCAATGTTTATAGCAGCACAATTCACAATAGCTAAACTGTGGAGCCAACCTAGATGTCCTTCAGTGGATGAATAGGTTAAAAATTTTTAAAAATGTGGCATTTATACACAATGGAATATTACTCAGCACTAAAAAAGAATAAGATCATGGCATTTGCAGGGAAATGAATGGCATTAGAGCAGATTATGCTAAGTGAAGTTAATCCCAAAAAAAACAAATGCCGAATGTCTTCTCTGATATAAGAGGGGTGACTCAAAATGGGGTAGGGAGGGAGAGCATGGGAGGAAGATTACCTCTAGATAGGGAATAGAGGTGGGAGGGGAAGGGAGGGAGAAGGGGAATAGCATGGATGGTGGAAGGAGATCCTCATCATTATACAAAATACATGTATGAAAATGTGAAAAAAAAGGTACAGGCTGTCTGGTTTTCCTATTTATCAGTGATGAAAAGTATGATCACTGGCTAAGGAGGTTAGACACTTTTGCTTTTGCACAATCGATGTTATTTACTGTTATGGAAAATTTTAAACAATATACAAAAGTAGAGATGATGATATAATGAACCCTGATGTAATCTGTCACTTAACTGCCTCAGTTATTAACATGTGACCAATCTTGTTTCATTGGTATCCCTCATTCTTCTCCCACACACACAAAAAAAAAACACATACATGCAAATCCCAGATATTATGTCTATCTAATTCATAAACTATTTTGTATGTATCTCTAAAAACTAGATCCCTTTTTTAAAAAAAAAATTTGTAAATGTAGATGGACAGATGCCTTTATTTTGTTTATTTTTATGTGGTGCTGAGGATTGAACCCAGTGCCTCACACATGCTAGGCAAGTGCTCTGCCACTGAGCTACAGTCCCAGTTCCCAATCCCTTTTTTAAAACATTTTGTTGTTGTAGTCAATAGACCTTTATTTTATTTATATGTGCTGTTGAGAATTGAACCTAGGGCCTCACACATGCTAGGCAAGCTCTTTACCACTGAGCCACAATAAGATCTGTTTCTTATACAGTACCATTATTACATTTAAACACTAATAATTCCTGCAGGGCACATGCCTGTAATCCCAGTAACTTGGGAAGCTGAGGCAGGAGGATCATAAATTTGGGGCCAGTCTAAGCAACTTAGCAAGGCCTTCAGCAATTTAGTGAGACCCAGTCTCAAAAAATAAAAAGGGCTAGTAGGGCAGTGGTAAAGTACACCCGGGTTCAATCCCCAGTACCAAAAAAAAAAAACAACAGCAACATTTTTAAAAATTTACATATTTAAGTATACAATCAATGTTCAGATAGATCCCTGATTATCTCATATACATGTTCTTTTGTGATTGGTTCAAATCAGGATCCAAACAAGGTCTATATATTTCATTTGATTAATAAGCCTGTGTCTTTCTTTCTTACAATTAATTTGTTGAAGAAACTTAGCACATTTTCTTAAAATATTTGATTTATAGATTAATTGAACATTAAGTCTTCAAACATGAGTTCCATGGGAGAATGAATGGGAGAATGATTTGGTATATCTTTGCATTTTTAGTACAAAAGGAAATAAGTCACTAGCTTACATAATAAATCATCAACCAACAGTAAGAAGAAAATTTCCTTTCAGAGTCAGGTATTTAAAATGTTATTTTGAAGCAGGGTGCGTACCTGTAATCTCAGTTACTTCACTTCAGAGATTGAGGAAGGAGGGTCACAAGTTTAAGGCAATCTTGGCAATTTGGTGAGACCCTGTCTCAGAACTAAAAATAAGGGGGGCTGGGGTGTATCTCTGAGGTATGTGCAAAAAATAAATAATTGCTGTAGGAAAGTGATCCTCACTTTCGCACTCGAGCTGAATTTACAACTACATCAAAATAAAGTACTGGGGCTGTGGCTCAGTGGCAGAGCACTTGCCTAGCATTTGTGAGGCAATGGGTTCAATACTTAGCACTACAAAAAATAAACAAAATAAAGACATTCTGTCCATCTACAACTACAAAAAAAAAATAAAATAAACTACTGATTTTCATTAAGACTTTCTGGGAATGAACATGAGAATTACTTAATACAATATATAATAAAATAAACTTGAAATAAAAAATCAACTAGAATTCCCAACTAGAAGCTGATTGTATTTCATTTTCTGCAGCTGCCACAACAAAGTACCACAAACTGAGTGAACAACAGAAGTTTATTGTTTTATACTTCAAGTGGGTAGAAACCCCAAGTGTTGGTCGGGCTGGTTCTTCTTAAGGGCTGAGGAAGATTCTGTTCCATGCCTCTCCCCTTTGCTGACAATCTTTTGTGTTCCTCTAGTTTGTAGAAACATTGCTCCACTTTCTGCCTTGATCTTCCCATAACATTATCCAATGTGTCCAAATGTGGATGACTATTTGTTTCTTTGTCCAAATTTTGCCTTTTTCATAAGGACATCAGTCAGATTAGGAGACTACCCTACTTCAGTATGACATCATCTTAATTAAATACATATATTTCCAACAATGCTATTTCCCCACAGCCTGAGATACTGGGGGTTAGGACTTCAACATATGAATTTAAGGGAAAGGAACATAATTCAACCCATAATACTGATCTGTTTTAAATAGACATATGATATTTTCATTGACTTCTGATTAGTTTACCAGTTTACTTCTTTGACCTGGTTTGCTTCTCTGGAACAATTCCACACCACTTCCCACCACCTAGAGATTTTAGTATTCCCTCACAATAATGAGGGTATTTGGAGATTTTCATTTCTGATGCTTACGTTTTCCACTTTTTTTATCTTTCTTCCAATGTCTTAAATAGTATTTTGAATTGGTATAAGATAACAGTATGCGGTAATGGTGGAGAATGAGAATTGCTGGGGGATGACTTTATTTATTTAGGACAAAGAGAGCAGCTATTGACATGAAAGCAAAGTTTTGTCAAAGAAAATGAATTATTTGAGAAAAACATGAAGGAAAGGAGACTCGTTTGATTTGACGAAAGGAAAAGATGTTTGTTTGGAGATGCGTTTTGAGACTCTAAAAAGATCCAAGGGAAAATATGCAGTTTGAATCACTGTCTAAAAAAAAAACAAAAAAGGATAAGAAAGTCCTAAGGAGTCTGTTCACAATCACTACCTTACTAGCTCATCACCAAAACAGATAGTGGTTTACAAAGATTCTAAGAGCTTCTCTCCAAATCAATCTTCAATATCACACATAGCATTTAGTAAAAAATAAATAAATCAATATTTTGACAGAGATCTCTTCAGTAATGTCTATGAACTCTATAATTTCTTTGATTTAATGTCTTCTTAACCCCTAACCTTTGGCATTCAATGATTTGTTACTCGGTATCAAATATTTTTCAAACCATATTGTCTTTATATTTTGAGATGAAATTTTCTGTTCTTATGGTTCCTTTGGGCGGGGGAGGAGTCTTTGCAGTTTTTTACGTATTCAATTGTTTTTTAAATACGAAAACTCCTGGCTGACATCAGTTAATACCGTTGATAAGAAGTGAAATTGTTGAAAACTGAAATCGGTCTTGGGAAGAGGCAAAAGGAAACGTCACCGCCCAACGTGGGGCTCGAACCCACGACCCTGGGATTAAGAGTCCCATGCTCTACCGACTGAGCTAGCCGGGCAGCTGAGCTAACGCGCCTTCCTGGATCCCTTCAAAGGATTCAGATGATTTTAATTTGCTCCAACGGTCACATTATGTGTTAAATGATCTTCTTATAACCTTTTTTGGTAAAGTTTTCCGCGACTTTCAAAATCGTGTTTCATTTCTGCTTCTCTGCGCCCAAACTTCTGATATTTAGTAAAAATGTTTGCGCGGCCCTCTAGCGGTGGGCCTCTCGAAGTTTCCCCGCAGGCACCGCAGCCCTAGGGCAGGGGTCCTCGGCTCCCGGGCGAGCGTGGGTGTCTCCCAGATTCCCGCGCGCAGAGGGCGTGTTCCGGGCCCGCGTGGCGGCAGAGCCGGCTCCCGTAAGGTCCTGCACCCTCCAGGAGCCGTGGGCCGCGGGCGCAGCTGCAGAGCCCGGCGCTCCCCCACCGGGTGGCCTGGAGACTGCTGGGATGTTTGTGGGGCGGACAGTGGCGGTCCAGCCCTGCCGCACTGTTCACAGCAAGGAGCCCCCGAAGTTAACGGAGAAGCTGCCGCACGTAGGTAGGGTTCGCGCGTACAGACAAGTGAAAAAACACTTACTCTACAGACCGGTACAGAACTTCAGGGTGGGAAAGGACCATTATTCCAAACCTCCCCCACTAAAACGAAAAAAAGAATTTTTTTTTCCCCAATAGGAACTGCATTTCACCGTCTCCAACGGTCCCAGTGAATTTTGGAGAGCTCTACTTTTTCAGAAAAATAGGTATAGCAAAAGCGTCCTTTGCATAACTTTCTTAAGAAACTGTATTGACTACAGGTGAACCTTTACGCTACACAGTTGGTGGAGCGCTGCACGGTCCCGCGGGGTTCCAGGAACACCACCCGCGTTACTAGGTGCAAGACAGACCTTCTAACTGTAGAAAGGAGCATCAGGCTGGCACTACCCTAGGTCGGAAATTAATCCGAGTTGTGCCGGAGGTTTACTGATCCCCGACATGATAATGTGTCTTCAATAGTGCCACAAGATCAATGGTAATTACTTATTTTAAATTACATATTAAGATCTTAATTATTTCTTAAGATCGATGGTATTATTAACACCAGACAGAAATGTTTCATTTGGATCCACCGGCATAAAATATTAATTCAAGCTTACAGGAAATAAAGGGAACAGAGGCAGAAGATGAATGATATCACAAGGAAGCCATAACAAAATAAGGCGGGAAATTCTGAAATACAACTGACCGGGGGTTTTCAGCATATATAATTGGTTTTTTCCCCCCCTGTACTGGGGATTGAACCCAGGGGCTCTCTATCAATAAGCTACATATCAGTTTTTTTTTAATTTATTTTTTACATTGAGACAGGATCTTACTAAATTACTCAAGAGTAGCTGGGCTCAGTAGTGCATTCCTGTAATCCCACTGATACAGGAGGCTGAGGCAGGAGGATCACAAGTTTGAGGCCAGCCGCAGCAATTTTGCAAGACCCTCAGCAACTTAGCAAAACCCTGTCTCAAAACAAAGACTAAAAAAGAACTGGGAATGTAGCTCAGTGCTGAAGCTTCCCTTGGTTCAAACCCTAGTACCAAAAATAAAATACCCCCCCCCCAAATTTTTACCCAGGCTGGCCTCAAACTTGCCATCCTTTTGACTCTTGCCTCAGCCTCTCTAATCACTGGGATTACAGGTGTGCAGCACTATACGCAGCCCTCTCATCTACCTTTTAAAAACATCTTTTTATTATTACAGAAGCATACATATGGGGCATTGGATGTGTAGCTCAGGGCTAAGAGTTCTTGTTCAGTATGCCCAGCATGCCCAAGGCCCTGGGGGAGATCCTGGAGGTTTAGTACTCAGCACTGTCAAAAAAGAAAAAAAAAAAAAAAAGATGAGTAGGTTGCAGAAACACAAGCCTGTAATCTCAGCAGAGCTCAGGAGGCTGAGGTAGGAGGATCACAATATCAAAACCAACCTCAGAAACTTAGCCAGGCCTTAAGCAATTTAGGGGGACCCAGTATTGAAAAATAAAAATGGCTGGGGATGTGGCTCAGTGGTTAAGCACCCCTGGGTTCAATCCCTGGTACCAAAAAAAAAAAAAAAGGTGGACTACAAATCTGGTCCAAAGGTTTCTAGCAGTCAAGCCAAAAAAGGAAAGCTGACCAATTACCCAGTTCAGATCCTAATGTTTTTAGGATCAAGCCACTTAAACTGAATCAACTCTTTGTGTACCAAGACCCAAAACAGACACTGCTGAGCTGGGGTTGTAGCTCAGTAGTAGCACCACTTGCCTAGCACATGTGAGGCACTGGGTTTGATCCCCAGCACCACATGAAGATAAATAAATAAATAAATAAAGGTATTGTATCCATCTACAACTAAAAAAATAAAAATAGTAAAGAGACATTGCTATACAGATCCTGTTATTCAGAATAAATCTTCTGATTATAAGATACCTGGATGGAACTGTGTATTTCGTATCTTTCTTTTTTTTATTGTGGTAAAGTGTACATAACATAAAATTGACATTTTAAAGTGTACAGTTCAGTGGTATTAAACACACTCACATTATTGTGCAACCATCACCACCACCATCTCCAAAGCTATTTCATCATCCTAAACTGAAGTTCATAACCTTTACACAATAACTCCCATTTTCCCTTCCTGCTAGGCCCTGTAACCACCATTCTACTTTCTGTCACGAACTTGACCATTAGGTAGTCACGTAAGTGGAATCATACAATAGTGTGACTCTTTGCATCTGGCTTATTTCACATAGCACAATGACTTCAAGATCCATCCATGTCGTTTGGGTCAGAACTTCATTCCTTTTAAACTGAATAATATTTTAGCATATGTATGCACCACAATTTTGTTTATTTATCAGGACATTTGGGTTGTTTACCTTTTGGCTGTTGTGAATAATGCTGTTATAATCATGGGTGTGAAAATATCCATTTAAGTCCCTGGTGCCGATTATTTTGGGTATGTACTCAGAAATGGAATTGCTGGATCATGTGGCAATTCTATTTTTAATTTTTTGAGCAAGTTTCTTTGGAATTTTAACCTTTATTACAAGCCACTTCCATAATGCAGGCCTCTGTTTCTTCATCTACAAAGTATGCGGTGGTGGTGGTGGGGGTGAAAGGCAATGGAAGGGTAAGAGCAGGGGAGGCCTTAGGAGGGGTCTAAGGAGCCTCCTAGCCAACAGCTAAGGAATTGTTGTTCACCTAGAACTCTGGTCAAAAGTACTAGCGGCCTGTCTCCTCTTTAGAGTTGGTTCAAACAGAAAAGCTCTTCTTTCCAAGAGATTCAGCTTGATTTCTCCTAGATGTTAGGCCTGAAGAAGTCTGGGGGGTGGGGGTGGAGGATGGGTAGCTGAGAGAACAAGGCTGGTATCACCATGGAGGCCTCTGTGTCTTTCACCATCTCCACCAGCATTTCTTCTTGCACTCCTTCGCCTTCTCAGTTCACCTGTCTGAATCAGAGAGAAGAGGGTGAGCTGGGGTCTAGGCCAGCCTAAAGCACAAAAATTGAAATTTCAGCAAGGTAATTTCATTGAAAGGAACTGTAGCATCATTAGATGGCTGAGATGAGATTCATGAAGACCCTTGGACTCCTGTCCCCTCCCCTTCTACACCTGTGTACCAATCACAGCTAAACCAGATTCCTTCATGATTTGGGTTGAGACCTCTGTAGCTAGTACAACCTTTGATATTTCCCCTAAAGCACTTCATGGTTGTTCCTTTGCCTCAGGATGAAGTCCAGACTCCCAGATGAGGCCTACCAGGTCTTGCCTGGTCTAAGTTCTGCTACCTTGCTGGCCTCATGGATTGCCCACTCCTTCATGTACCAGAGGATCCTGGATAGAGCAAAGCCTGTATTACTACGCCTCCAGAGCCAGATGCACTTCTCTCTTAATTTGGGGTGCTCACCCCTATTATCCTTTCTCAACTCCATCCCGGAAGACCCAGATCAAGAAGCAGGTCCTCCAGGAAGGCAAGAGATGTTTCTCAACACTGTCCCTCTGTCATGACCAGTCGGACAAGAAGTACTCAAGAGATACTGGCCCAAGAAACCAATGTTCCGATGGCCCTGCTTGTTACACCATGTAACTGAAAACTGCCTGCCTACCTCCTAGGAGTGTACTGAGGACCGTGAATGGACATGCGTGGTGCATGCCACCTGGCACTGAGACCACCTGGCTTTCTCACCAATCGTGAGCTTGCTGGACAAGGACCTTGTTTTCCACCCTTGGTGGGTGCCCATTAAATGAGTAGCTTCCTGCCATGTGCTCCTTCCAATGATCTCATTCACATCAAGGAGATGGCTTCCTGATCACATGAGATTTGATTGTAGGGAAAGGGGTGCAGTGGGATCTGCGGGCATTTCGAGAGTGGGGACAGGAAAGCAGCCTAAAAGGCAAGGGAAAGAGCACAGCTGCCAAGCCGGTTAGTATGGGTGCAATCAGAAGGACAGAGAAGAACCAGTGTTGCTGAGGATGCAGAGAAATTGGGACCCTTGTATACTATTGGTGGGAATGTCAAATGGTGGAAAACCATTGTCAGCTCCTCAAAAGGTTATTCGGGGGGCGGGGGGGACAGGGCTGTAGATCAGTGATAGTGCAATTGCCTAGCATGCACAGGGCCCTCCGTTTACTCCCCAGCATGGGAAAAAAAAAAAAAAGATTATGTATATAGTTACCATAAGATCCAGCAGTTCAACCCTCAGGGTATACACTCCAAAGAAATGAAAACATATATTTGCACAAAATCTTATACATAAATGTTCTTAGAAGCATTACTTATCATTGCCAAAAGTGAAAACAAACCAAATGTCCATCAACTGATAAATAAATAAAATATTCTATAATATTATTCAGCCATCTGGCTGAGGTTGTGGCTCAGCAGTAGAGTGCTTGCCTAGCATGCATGAGGCCCTAGGTCCAACCCTTGGCACCACATAAAAATAAAGTGTCTACCTTCAACTAAAAAAAAAAAAAAAAAAAAAAAAAACCAAATATTTTTTTTTTTAAAGAAAGAGTGAGAGAGACGAAGAGAGAGAGAGAGAGAATTTTAATATTTAGTTTTCTTCGGACATAACATCTTTGCTTGTACGTGGTGCTGAGGATCGAACCTGGGCCGCACGCATGCCAGGCGAGCGCGATACCGCTTGAGCCACATCCCCAGCCCCAAGCCCAAATATTTTTAAAAATATTTTACTCAACCATTAAAATGATGAACCATTAATACACGCTACAGAAAGAGTGATTCTATAAAATATTATGCTTGTGAAAATAGCCAGTCTCGAAAGACTACAAGTTGTATGATTCCATTTCTATGAAATGTCTAGAATAGACAGACCCATAGATTCAGAAGGTAGGTTAATGGTTGCTAGAGCCTGTGGAAAGGATGAAGGAAATGTTCTAAAATTAGATAGTAATGATGATTCCATATATGTACACACACACACACACATACACACACGCATGTATGTATAATGTAAATATATATTAAACTCCGTGAACTTATACAGTTTAACAAAGGCTGATTTTTGTGGTATGTAAATTCCATCTGTTATTTTAAATGGAAGGAATAATGCTAAAATAAGGTTTTAAGAGTTTAGATTTATCCTAAATATTTAAGTAGTAAAATAAATGTTTGCCTTTTGTGTCTTGTCAGTGTGTTTAATGATAGAATATACAACTTCATTTAGAGAAAAGGTCAAATGTCCAAAGTTGAAGTGTCCCTTAGGGTGGCAAGTCCTCGAGCAGTTGGGCTTCCCCGTGGCCCCTGTGTGTGGTTCCAGCTCCAGCCCCCACTCTGCCCGGATTTGCTCTATGGGCCAGGCAAGTCCCTTTTCCAGTCGGAGCCCCTGATTCTTCATTTACATGACTAGAGGACAGACACATTAGGATTCCGCGAGGCTGTCCCTCCTCTTCCTTGCTTCTTTGACTTTCCTTACTACTGGCTGACAGAGCTCTGGATGGCTCCCACGCCTTCCCACTCAGGCCCCAAATGGCATCCCTTCAAGGTTGAAAGGACAGAAAGGAAATTGTGCTCCCGTGAGCTCACAATGCTGCCATTGTGCTGGCAGAGTCTCTTTGTCTTTCAGATCAATATCCATTCCCCAGCTCTGGAAGGGATGGGCAGCAGGCTCAAGAATGTTTTGGAAGTAAGCCAAGAGAATAGAGCAAGCACTTCATAATAATAACAGCAGTCATTTGTGGTGCCTCCACTCTGCAGAGGCACTTCAAGTACCAAAAGGGACTCAGCTGGGCTAAATGACATGTTCAGCACCACACAGCTAGCAAGTGGTAGAGCTGGGCCTCACATGCATTCCTGGGTGCTTTCCAAGCCTCTAACTGCCCAAACCACAGTCTCTTCTTCTGTACTGTACCTCTTCTCAGTTTCATTTTTCCATGTTCCAATGCTGTACATGTGCAGGGTTTTTTTTAGAGATTTTTTTTTTTTTTTTTTTTTTTTTTGTAGATGAACACAACACAACGCCTTCATTTTTATGTGGTGCTGAAAATCGAACCCCGTCCCGCCCGTGCTAGGGGAGGGATCTACCGCTGAGCCACAATCCCAGCCCTACATGTGTTCCTTTATGTAGGTCTCATTATAATCCTGGAAGAAAGGTAGTGTTGTTAGCATAAGGATAAGGAAATGGAAGTTTAGAGTGGTTAAGTAACTTGTGCAAAGTCACATAGCTAATGAATGTCGAAATTGGCACTTGGATAAAACAATCTTGCAATATCATTTGTTCATTATGCCCCATTAACTGACAAATTCTTTTTTTGAGGATTGAACTCAAGGACACTCAACCACTGAGCCATATCCCTAGTTTGTATTTTATTTAGGGACTGGGTCTCACTGAGCTGTTCTGGCTTTGAATTTTCGATCCTCCTGTCTCAGCCTCCCCAGTTGCTGGGATTACAGGGGTACACCACCATGCCTGGCTGGCTGAATTCTTGAATGTGACTGTAATGTGGTTCACTTTATGCTTATGAATATAGCCCCTGCTGCTCTGCCACTGCAACTTATTTTCTAAACGATATGGTTCTTTCTCTTCTTCTCTCCCTCACCCTCCCTAACCTCTCCCGCTTCCTAATCTCAGGGGAAACAGGATTATCTTTCTTCCTCTACCCCAGGCAGAGTTATCTGTCCTTGAGCACACAAACCACAGGAATGAAGTAATTCAGACTTGGGGATGGCACCAAAAATCTCACAAATGACTGTCTCCTAAATTAACAAGTGAATTACAACTCCAGACAGAGAAGCATGGAATATAACTTTTAAATTACCTCTTTTAACCTTTAAATTACCCCCTGATAGACAGAATCACAGCCTCTGGGACAGAAGTCCCCTGTTTCTCCTTTGCTAACAAAGCAATAAAATTTCTTTTTCCTTTTTTAAAAAATGTGTCCTCTTTGTTGGATTGGCATCAGATAGAAGGACCAAGCTTTCAGTAATGTGACCTTTTTCATTTGGGGGCTAGTATGAAGCCCTTCTTAATTAGCTGAAAAGGGATTTTAGTTGTAAGAGCTCTGGTGCCTGTCTGCCATTAGGGTGCTAAAAGAGGCCAGATGGACAAGTGGAGGGATCAGTGGTGCCTGTGAGGTTGGATTTTCTTTTCTTTTTCTTTCTTTCTTTTTTTTTTTTTTTTTTTTTTTGAGTAGCTGGGATTGAACTCAGGGGCATTTGACAACTGAGCCACATCCCCAGCCCTGTTTTGTATTTTATTTAGAGAGGTGATCTCACTGAGTTGCTTAGTGCCTCACTTTGCTGAGGCTGGCTTTGAACTTGCAATCCTCCTATCTCAGCCTCCCTAGCTGCTAGGATTACACTGGGATTACAGTGTGCACCACCGTACCTGGCTAGGTTGGATTTAACAAATATATATATATATTTGTTAATAGACCTTTACTTTTACTTTTTAACTTATTCATATGAGGTGCTCTTCAAACTCAGTGCCTCACACATGCCAGGCAAGTGCACTACTGCTGAGCCAAAGCCTCAGCCCTTAGATTGTAATTTTAACATTTGATCTAAATGGGCAACCATTGCTAGGTGTGTGAGCCCTGACCACCATTCTTCTGACTATTTAGAAAGGAACCAGAAACATGGATTTTAAGTTAAAAAAAATCCTGAAAAAAATTTAAATCTTGGTAGCTAAATATTTTTTAAATGTTAATACTACACCAGCTCAAAGGAACCTATCCACAGGTCAGTTATAACCTGCAGGCTGCCAGTCTTCAACCTTTGCAGCAGATTGGGAGCTAGTGACTGAACCTCCCAGGCTGGCTCAATGGTGGGGACAGGCCTCTCTGCCATGTCAGGCCTAGTGAGGATCAGCTGAGCTCTAGGCTCCCACAGCAGGCCTGAGATGCACGAAGTTTCTCCATCAAAGACACCCCTTCCAAGAGTGGTCTCTGGCCAGAAACCCCCACCCAGATGTGCCCAGTCATCGGAGGATGAGAAATGGTCTGGAGAAGTAGAGTCCTGGCTGCCCGGCTCAACTGAAATATATCCTCCTGGGCAACTGTCCTCTGCCTCCCTGGGCTGCTCTGGAGAGAGGGCTGCCCGGCCAAGCCTTGGCCAGCAGGGTTGCTGCACACAGTGCCTGGGGCCCCAAGGCAGTGGGCACATGAGAAGCTCTGACATTCTAGAAAGCAGGTCACTTGCACGTATGTTCTTTGACCTTTCAGCTTCAGTCTTTTCAGGAGCCCATTCATTTCTTGAAGTGTTAGACCTAGAAATCGTCTAATTATTTAATTTTACAAAACAGGAAATATGTCCCCACAGAGCCATTAAAAACCTCTATAATCAGAACAGGCGTTTATGCACAAATGTTCATAGCAGCATTATTCAGCCAAGTAGAAACAATTCAAGTGAATAAACAAATGTGGCATATACCTACACTGGAGTATTACTCAGCCTTAAAAAGGAAGCTCTGATATCTGTTAGTAGATGGATATATCTTTAAAAATTATGGTAAGTGAAATAAACCAAACATGGAAGAAAAAATATTATGAATATTATATGAGTCCACTTGGATGAGGTACCTAGAACAGGCAAATTCAGGACTCGGGGCATAGTGTAGTAGTGGAGCACTTGCCTATCATGTATGAGGCCCTGGGTTTTGATCTCTAGCATTGCAAAAAACAAACAAACAAACAAAAACCAATGAAACAACAACAACAAAAAAAGGTAAATTCATAGAGAAAGAAACTAGAGTAGAGATTACCAGGGACCCAGGGGGTTGAGGGGGAAGGCAGGGAGTGGAATTGTTAGAAATAACAAAGGTGCCACAAGAAATCAAACAGGAGCAGGAAAATGTGTATGGGGGGGGGTGTCTGTGTGGGGTGGGGTAGGGGGGTAGGGGGTGTGAGCCTTACTTCTGGCAAAAGGGTGTGCTACCAGAACCTGGCTCGAAAGCCCATCTGCTTATATGGCTAACCCAACCACTGCTGCCCTTCACTCTGGAGGAGTTCGAAGTTCCAAACTATGCAGTTGGTTCATTTTAAAATTGAGTGGGCAAAAGGGAAGGGCTACAATTGGATCCAATTAAGGCTGAATATTATAGTCTGTAAATGGACCCCCAGACTTTCTATTCTCATCGTATTATTTAATGGGTACAGAGTTTTGGTAGGGAATGATAAAGTAAGTTTTGGATATAGACAATGGTGATGACTATACAATGCCAGGACTAAATTTAATGTCACTGAGTTGTGCACTCACAAATAGCCAAAACGACAAATATTATATATATTTAATCATAATAATAATTTTAAAAAATCTGAAATCCTCAGTTTCCTAATTGGAGTTCCCACTGCAGCCTCACATCAAAAACGTGAAATTTTTAGGAAACTGAATTGAGGAAGGTAAGGACTTCTGCCTTTGGCTGCGTTGGACTAGTTTGGAGCAGAACAACCATCCTGCCAGGATCACTAGAAAAGCTGGACAAAATACAAACAGCTCCAGGCACAGGGGTGCACACCTGGAATCCCAATAGCTCAGGAGGTTGAGGCAGGAGGATTGCAAATTCAAAGCCAGCCTCAGCAACTCCGGGAGACCCGTTTCTAAATATATATATATATGGGCCACATCCCTAGCCCATATATATATGGGCTAGGGATGTGGCTCAGTGGTTAAGGGTCCTTGGGTTTAATCCCTGGTACCAAAAGAAAAAAAAAAAGGAGACTTGTTAAGCATTATAGGATAGTTACTAAGAGACTAGAAATAGAAATCGAGTATATAACTTTCAAAGTACTAGAAGAAAGCAACAAAATGAGAGAAAAAAAAAAAGTCCAAATGAAAAGAGAGAAAATTAGCTGGACCTGGTGGAGTTTATCTTTAGTCTGAAGGGCGGAGGCAAGAGAAAGACTTGAGCCCAGGGATTTGAAGCCAGCGTGGACAACATAGACAGATATTCCTACCCCTTTATTTTTTTCATAAACATATATTTTATTGGCAGTAGGGTTTGAACCCAGAACCACCGCTGAACTACATCCCCAGCCTTTTTATATTTTTGAGTTTGAGACAGGGTCTTGATAAGTTGCTTAGGACCTTGCTAAATTGCTGAGCCTGGCCTCAAACTTGCAATTCTCCTGCCTCAGCCTCCCAAACTGCTGGGATTACTAGCGTGCACCACCACATCTGGCAGAAACATGTGATTTAATTCACATTTTCTAGAATATGTTAATGACAACAGCAAATAATTTAGATTTTTAATTTTGAGACAGTGTCTTACTAATTTGCCCATGCTGGCCTTTAACTTGCAATCTTCCATTTCAACTTCCCAAATTTTGGGGATTTGGGATTACAGGTATGCACCACTGTGCCCATCTGACCATCCCTTAAAAAAAGAAAAAAAACACACAAGATAACTATAAAACATAAAATAAGATAGAAATATAGCCAACTATATATAACCATAATAAATGGGAATGAACTAAATTAGGAAGAATTAGGAAGATAAAAGACAAAGATTGTCAGTCTGGATTAAAACAAAATCAAACCATATACTATTTGTTACAGAAACATCTAAAATAGACACAGAGAAAAAAGGAGGGAAAATAGAATAAAATAGACACAGAAAAAGATGTGCCTGGCTAATACTGGTCAAAAGAAAGCTGATACTATATTAATACCAGAAATAAATGATAAGGACTGTAAGAAGGCTGGGCATGGTGGCACATGCCTATAATCCTAACAATCTGGGAGGCTGAGGCAGGAGAATCACAAGTTCAAGTCCAGCCTCAGCATCTTAATGAGGCCTTCAGGAATTTAGTGAGACCCTATCTCAAAATGAAAAGTAAAAAGGGATGGGGATGTAGCTCAGTGGTAAACACCCTGGGTTCAATCCTCAGTTAAAAAAAAAAAAAGAACTATGAAATGAAAAATGACCAGGTATTGGGGTTACATGATGAAAAAGACATGATCCCATGACATGACAGAGGAGATCTGCAATAACCACATGGAGAAAGAAAGATCCATGAAAATGAGTACCATTTTGGAAAACCACAAAGACCCTTAAAGGACAGCTGGACACAGTGGCACATGTCTATAATCCTAGTGACTCAGGAGGCTGAGGCAGGAGGATTGCAAATTCAAGGTCAACCTGGGCAATTTATTAAGACCCTGCCTCAAAATAAAAAAATAAGGGGATATAGTCAATGGCGGAGCACTCCAGGTTCAATCTCAATACTGGAACAACAACAACAAAAAAAAACTCTAAAGAAGATACAGCAGGATACCTAGTTTTGATTAGAGGGTAGGGAAGACCCATTTGAAGAAATGCCCTTCCATTTGAGACCTACAGATTGTCAGCTGGGGCAAAGGATGGGGACAGTTTCTTGGAGAGACAGAAATAAGTTCAAGAGTGAGAGCTCTGAATACGAGGAGAACTGACCTTTGAACAGAAGGAAGAACCACATGAGTGTCCAACTTTTGCTGTCTTCGAATTGAGTCTGTTCTTTTCAAGAACTTAAAGTACAGTGAGTTAGTGAGTTGCATGAAAGCCCATGTAGGGAAGCATACACTGGAGAGAAGCTCCACAAAAGGCAAAGGCCTAGACCACTTTTTTTTTTTTAATAATTGTAGATGGGCACAAATATTTTAATTTTTTTTTATGTGTTGCTGAGAATTGAACCCAGTGCCTCACACACACTAGGCAGGCACTCTGCTGCTGAGCCACAACCCCAGCCCTGGACCACCCTTTTGTACAAATCATTCTTGCCATCAGGATCTTGAGCATCTTGGGTTCACAGGTGGTCTCTGCCACCATCACTTCTGTAGGTAACATAGAGATGAGGTCCCATTCCAGCATCAAATAGGGCAGCCTTGAACTACAAGCCAGTTTGTTTTCACAGAAGGGGCTGGGGTCTCTTGGTGATTTTCAGGATGGAGCTAAGTTGCAAGAAAAGTTTGTTATACTGGAAGGAGGAAATCGGAGTTGGGACCTCAGGATTGTGCTGCAAGTCTGGAGAGCTAATTGAGTGAATCCCACCCTAGGGTGGTGGCCTCCCCCTGCAAGAGAATGGGAAGGCTCAAAGTTCTCATCGTAACAGTTTCCTCCCCTCAGTATGTATTTTTTTTTTTAAATATCTTCTTAGGGCTGGGGATGTGGCTCAAGCGGTAGAGCACTCGCCTGGCATGCGTGTGGCCCGGGTTCGATCCTCAGCACCACATACAAACAAAGATGTTGTATCTGCTGAAAAATAAAATATTAAGATTCTCTCTCTCTCTCTCTTTAAACAAAACAAAACAAAAACTGCCAAACAGCTGGGTGGCTCACAAAAAAATAAATAAATGTCTTTTTAAAAATCTTTATTTTTATTTATTTACTTTTATATGGTACTGAGGATTGAACGCAGGGCCTCGCACATGCTAGGCCAGTGCTCTACAGCTGAGCTACAACCCTAGCTCCATATGTATTAATTCATAGAAAACATTCATCAAATGCCACATTTATTAATGCCTGCTGTATACCTAGCACAGTGCCAGGTATAGGAACCCAGATACAAAAAATTAAGACCAAGAAAGAACCTTGGAGACCACTGACCTATACATGTATCTTGTAGATGGGGAACCAGAGGTTCGGAGAACTTACCATTGTCACTCAGCAAGTGAGGGGCAGACTTGGAGAGGTCCCTATTAGTCCAGCTCCCTTCCATTCACTCCACCTCCACCTGCCCAAGGCCAACTCCCCCCATTAGGAATTATTGCAACTTTGAATACAGAAAACTTGATCACCATTTTAGTCAGCTTTTCTACAGATGTGACTAAAAGACCAACCAGCACAAATGTAGAGAAGGAAAAATTTATTTGGGGGCTCACGGTTTCAGAGGTCTCAATCCATAGTCAGCCAACTCCATTCCTTGGGGCTTGAAGTTAGGCTGAACATCATGACAGAAGAGTGTGGCAGAGGGAAGCAACCCACAGGATGATCTGAAAGGAGAGAGAGAGACTCCACTTGCTAGATACAAATATATACCCTTAAGCCAGCCCCCAATTCCCACCTCCTCCAGCCACACCCTACCGCTTCAGTTAATCCCTATCAGAGATTAATTCACTGATTGGGTTAAGACTCTTACAACCCAATCATTTCTCCTCTGGACATTCTTGCATTGTTTCACATGTGAGCTTTTGGGGGACACCTCACATCCAAACCCTAACAGCATCCATAGGAACTTCTACTCTGTTCTAATCTTCTCAGGAGATACAGGGCTCTGAAGAAAAACCTCTGCATGGAAACTCATAAATATTTCACAGCAAAGTTAAGTTCTGGATGTGCAGGGGCCAGGAGAGATAAATACTCAATTTTTATCCATGATGATTCTCAGTGTCTTCACTAACCCCCCAAACCTAGGAAGAAGAGACCAGTTGAACCCTGAGCCATTGAGGACCAGAGATGACAACAAATTCCTTTTGTTGAGTTCTCACTCTCTGGTTCTTTCTCCTTTACTTCTGACTTTTCTTTTCTTTTTCTTTCTTTCTTTCTTTCTTTTTTTTTTTTTTTTTTTTTTTTTTGGTACTGGGGATTGAACTCGGGGACACTTAACCACTGAGCCTCATTCCCAGCCCTCTTTTGTATTTTATTTAGAGATGAGGTCTCACTGAGTTGCTTAGCGCCTAAGTTGTTGAAGCTGGCTTTGAACTTACCATCCTCCTGCCTCAGCCTCCAGAGCCGCTTTTTGATTACAGGCATGAGTCACTGCACCTGGCTCTCCCTTACTTCTTAGAGCAACTGAACAAGGCAGAGTCTAGCATTTCCCAGTTCACACATGAGGAAAAAAGACCCAGAGATAGGCAAGAATTTGCTCAAGATCACATAAAAAGTTAGGGACAGAGTTAGCAGGATTTCCTCAAACAGCAAAACAACAAAAAGAATATGCTAGCCTATTGCTATACAGAGCCTCTCAAAATATATGCCACATGGATCCTGGTATTTAATAGAAGAAATGTTTAGGGGAACAAAGTTAAACAGCCACAAGAGAACTTTTAAAAATTGTGTCTTTGGTACAAAAGGAGCAGAGCACTAAGCAGGAAGTGCCCCAGCAAGGCAGGTGCTGTGCAGCCCACCTTATTTATTGCCAGGCCAGGCTGAGTGGTGGGTCCTGGCAAGCCCCGAGGACAGTGACAGCTGCGTCCCAGGTATCTCTGTCTTTCCATTTTTTCTGGAAGTTGTGTGGGAGATTTGATAGCCAGGTTGGGGAGAGAGGCCATGACTCACAGGCTAACAGTGACCACCACTTGGGTTTGCCCAGGACTGTCTCAGTTTTAACACTGAGGGTCTTGGGACTGCTCAGTGCCGGGCCAATTAGATGCCTGAGGACCCTACACAGGGATGAGTGGGCCTGCCTTTTTTCTGGGACCCTGTCTGACTGAGAGAGGCAGGTTGTGACATCAACTTCCTGTATGACCTAAAACAGTTGTCCCCCAGCCCCCAGACTTCAATTTCCCCATCACTAAAACAAGGTCATTTTATAGGACCTCTAAGAATGCTTTTAACTTACTTATTCTTTAGTTTATGAACTTATGTCTTGCTCATCTCGTTAATTATATATACATAATTTTTTATTGTTGTTGGTCCCCTCTTATGTTACTACCTCCCCTAGGACAGCAGTGAGAAGTCATGGGACAGTGACTGAGAAGTCACTGTAGAAGTGCTCCCCCACATGTGTGGCGGTTTTGTGTTTGGGATTGGGGTCTCTGATAAGCTTCGTGATCATGGCATGCTTGGTGGCTAGGAAGTTTCTGTGCAAAGGTACAGAATGCCTGGCTGCTGGGAGACTTCCGAGTGAAAGACCTGGGATACCTGGCTGCTGTAGCAGTGTACTTCAGGAGGGTTTCCACCTTGGTCTTAGGCATATAACTCCTGGGAATAAAGAAAATTGCTTGCTTAATAACTACAATGTTTCACCAAGTTGTGGTGCTCCTGGATCTGCTCCCCTAACAGTAACTTCAGACAATGGACTATCTTGAGAGCTTCACAAAGCTCCTAACATTGCATATTGTAACTGTGAAATGTAACCACTGAATAAACAACCTTACTGATAAACAATAATGTAGCTATGTTACTAATGACCTAATGTAACCTGTTGGAACATTAAAGCTTGGCAGCTTGGCCTCTCAGCCATCTGCCACCTTCCTTGCCCTGTCTCCCTTTGTTATTATTATTTCCTTACACACATGTGTAAGCAGTGCACACACACACATAGCGCACACACACACACACACAGCCTTACTTTCTCCCATTCACAATGTGCATTACTTAGGAGATGATTATTCAGTCTAACAGAAAGGCATTTAAAGTGGAGCTCACTCTATTCCCAGGAGATTGAGAACTATTTTGCAGATCTCTTTTAATCAGGATGATAAGAACAAAGAAACTGAATGAGGAAAGGAAACAGAGCTACACACATTTTTATTTTAGCAAGTAATCCTCTAACACCCTTTCCAGACCAGAGGTTGTTATGGAGGGGACGCAAACAGACCAGAGAAGCAAGGTCCCTGATTCTAGAATATTCTGCTCAGTCCAGGAAAGGGGGCCATATATATGCCATATATATGTGGATCTCCACAGCACCCTGTGGCAGGTACACTGGAGGGGACTCAGGAAGTAGAGAAAATGCAGACAAATGATGGACAGCACAACTTACCCAGATAAGGCTGCCACATCTAGGGGTCCTGAAGCCTTTTTTCATGTAGGCCCAGTCCACAGTCTGGTCCCTGAGTACTTTAAAAGGGAAATAAAAAAAAAAGAAAAAGAAAGAAAGAAAGAAAGAAAGAAAGAAAGAAAGAAAGAAAGAAAGAAAGAAAGAAAAGAAAAGAAAAGAAAAAAGAAAGTGAAAAGGTGAGAAAGGGAAAGGGGTTCAGGATGCTGAATTTAGGGGTGAAGAGTCAGGATGATGGAACGTCACGGTTCAGAGTGAGCAAGGAGTTGTGGGGGATGGAACCCCAGGCAGATAGAACAACATAAGTGGACCTGCTCAAGGTCCAGGGTGTGAGGGGGCATGACCAAGAAGGCTGGAGAGGGAGACTGAGGCCACAAAGAAGCTATGGTGGAGGCTAAGGATTCTGGGCTTTATCTTGCAAGTTCATGCTTCTCAAAGTGGGATTCTCCACAGTGCTATGCAGGATGTATCTGGGGCATTTTTCAAGAGTGTCAGCTACTTGAGGGTGAGGGGAGAGAGCATTGCTTTTTTATAAAATAAACATGGATCTATAGCCTTAATACAAATTTGACAAATTTTGAAAATAAAATTTAGCCAAGCACTACAGTGCTTACCTGTAGTCACACCTACTCAAAAGGCTGAGGCAGTTCGAAGCCAGCCTGGGCAACAGGGTGAGACTCTGGTTCCTTAGGGGGCAAAAAGCAAAGGAATTAAACAGGATAGATATAGTTTTCAAAAGAAAAGTCAAAATATCCGTAGAAAGTAGCAAGCCATTGGCCATTTCTATGTTCACTTGTATCATTTCCATCTGGATTAATGCTAGTCTGACAACCCATATTAAAGGCACAGGTGAGTGGGGACCTGAGATCATATGCCAGCTCTGTTGCCGATGAGCTCTATGCCATTTCTCTACTTGGAGCCTCAGTTTGCTATTTCTTGAAATGGGAATGATAATGTGATCCTGTTCTCAAAGATGATATGGAGATTAATTGGATGCTCAGGTCACATTTCATAGGAGCATGGGTTTTAAGAGCAGACTTCTGGAAACCAGGGGAGGTTCTGGAGGACTCTTCTGGGTCTAAGGGAATGGGGGAAGGAACCAAAGACCACAGGATACGCAGTAAATGGGAGAGTGAGGACACCCAAGAGTAGTGTTCACTTCCTCATCAAAGATTTATTGGGAGCTTACTGTATATGCGATACAAAGAGGAATCAGATACAGATGGTTCATAATTGGAGAAGACATGAAAATGTACTTTACAGGCATAACACTGCGGGGGAGGGCAGTCTGTGGGCCCTAGGAACTGTGGGGATGCAGGAGGGTGGAGAGCTGAGAGCCATCATAGAGATGAAGGGCCCAGGGTCCAGCCAGGGGATAGGGCATAAAGTAGAAAATAAGGGAGCCAAAGAGAGCACCCTAGGCTGAGAAAAGAACTAGGATGTTTCTTTTTCTTGGTACCGTACATTGAACTCAGAGGCAATTAACCACTGAGCCACATCCCCAGCCCCCCCCCTTTTTTTTTGTATTTTATTTAGAGACAGGGTCTTTCTGAGTTGAGGGCTTTGCTAAGTTGCTGAGGCTGGTTTTGAACTTGTGGTCCTCCTGCCTCATCCTCTGAGTTGCTGGGATTACAGGTGGGCATCACCATACCCAGCTGAAGTAGAACATTTCTATTGGAGCTCCAACACCTGCAGGGTTCCATGGAGGAGCTGGAGTGAGGTAGAATGAAAGAGAAAGGCTCAGCTGCTGCTCTGCTTTGAGGGGAAAGAGCAATGGTGGCTGGGGTTGGGAGGGAAAACTCCCAAGTCAGCCAGATTGTGTGACTGCATGGAAATCTAGACAGGCTGAGCCGCTGGGGTCCTGCTGCCATAAGGACAGTGGGTCACCTCTGCAAGATGAAGGTGATCTTTCAGCCAGCCAGCCACCCCACTAGTGGCACAAGTTTGATAGTTTATACTTCCACCCACTTGGAGGGGTTTCAGGAGTCTAAATCTCCCCCACATGCAAGTGAAGGGACGGGGATGTGCTGGGATGAATGACAATATCAGATATGCTTGTAATTCTACTCTGCACTTCTGTGCATGTGTCTCTTTGTGTCCCTTTCTCTATGTTCATTGACTACACACTTTTCCAGCTTCTCTATCCAGACATTCTTCCCAGTGTGCCCTGGGCTTGGGCTTCCTCTTCACTACTCTCTGGCTGGAGCTGGGGATACCTCTTGGTTGTCTTTCTGGGAACACAATGAATCTCATTTTCACACCCCAGGGAATTTCCCAGAGAAGCCTCAGGAACTTTGGCTCTGTCCAGGATGTGCAATGTGCATATTTGATTTGCCCCTTTGTGAAATCCACAGTCCTCTTCTGGATGAAAAGACTGATGTTTTTACAACAAGACTGATGTTTTTATAACAAGAGCCAGTAAAAGCTCACCCTGTTCTCAATAAAGGAAACAATCCACAAGAACTAAGAGTTCAATGAACTGTGATATTTTCTAGGATGTTAGCTTTGTGACAAGAAAGAACCCAAAACAATTGGCACGTGAGGAACAATTAGAAAAGAACATCAAGGGGATAAAAATTAACCATGAACCTGGTAAATGCACAAGGAATTCTCAACTGCCTCACTTTCTAGATGAAGACACTAGGCTCAGAGGGACCGAGTGACTTGCTTCAGGTCACAAGGCCAGGAAGAGCAAGGGCTAACTCCAAGTTGAATGCCTTTGCTTGTCATACCCTCCACCATGTGTGTGGAGTCATTGATACAATTTTCTCAACATTCTTTAAACAGAATGATTTTTAGAAGTGACAGTTGCTCAAGCTTCCACTGAATATATTCTTATCCCTGATGCAGAGTATTTGCAGCCCCAGATAGGCTGCATGTTCTCTTGGCAGAGCACCCGAGTCCCACTCTTATCTCTTAGGGTCCATTGCCAGGTTTCTGTTCTCTCGACTAAAAAGCTCAGGGTTTATTCCAGTTGAACTGGGCTGACTGGGCTGCACAAAATAACCACACAAGAGACACGAGTACCTTTTTCTTTGGGGTTGCTGTGACGGCTCCTCTGACCTTAAGGGTCCACAGGAAGAGAGAGAGAGAGAGAGAGAGAGAGAGAGAGAGAGAGAGAGAGAGAGAGAGAGCGAGCACACACATATGCGCTGACCCCTTTTATTGAGGAGAAGCTATTCAAATGAGGCAAGGGGTCAGGTTTCAGGGGGCTGAGTCTATCTTCATGATGTCCACTGTCAGCAGGTTGACTGACACCTGGGTAGGCCACACCCAAGGGCACAGTAAGAGAAGGGGACACACACAAGGCACTTCCATGGAAGATTCTATCCTAAACAGGGCAAGGGGTTATATTACAAAGGAACAGGTGAGCGTAGCTTCACCCATGGGGCTGTAGCAAGACACACCCATGCACGAGACATGACCCTCGAACCCAAGAAGAGTGGGGAAAGCTCTGCCACATTTCTGCGACTGAGAGCCTCAGCACCCAGCCGTGGAGTGTGACTCAATCTAGTGCAAGGTTGGTCTCCCACAGTCCATCCTGACTCAGGGGCTTGGCTTTAGGAAGACAAAGGAAAACTGAGGTAGGGACCCCTTCTCTCTCCTGTTGCTTCCCCTAAACACATTCCTCTGCACAGAGGGAGAAATGAGCATCAGTACTTCACTTTTTTTTTCTTTGTATTTCTGGGGATTGAACCCAGGAATTTGAACAAGCTAGACAAGTGCTCTCCCACTGAGCTACATGCCCAGCCCTTTTTAATTTTTTTTTTTTTTATTTTGAGACAGAGTCTCACTAAGTTACGCAGGCTGTCCTCAAACTCTCAAACCTCCTGTCTCAGCTTCCCAAGTAGCTGAGATTATAGGCAATTATAGGTGTGCATCACCACACACAGTCAACTGGCTCATTTTTATTTTTAAGAATTTGGTGGGGTACTGGGGATTGAAACCAGGGGAACTTTACCACTGAACTACACCTCCATCCCTGTTTATTTAAATTTTGAGACAGGGTTGTGCTAAGTTGCTTAGAGCCTGGCTAAGTTGCTGTAGCTGGCTTTGAATTTGAAATCTTCCTGTTTCAGCCTCCCAAATTGCTGAGATTACAGGCATATACCACTACACCTGGTAATTTTTTTTTTTTTTTTTTTTTTTTTTGGTACCAGGGACTGAACTGAACCCAGGGGACTTAACCATTGAGCCACATCTGCAGTCCTTTTATATATTTTATGTAGTGACAGGGTCTTGCTGAGTTGCTTAGTGTCTCACTAAATTACTGAGGCTGGCTTTGAACTGGTGATCCTCCTGTCTCAGTCTCCTGAGCCTCTAGAATTACAGGAGTAGGCCACAGTGCCAGGCAATTGGCTCATTTTTAAAAGAACAAATAATCAAAAATTGGAAACACTTGTTAACCCCTCTGATTCACTACTTTCCAAAAAAAAAAAAAAAAAACCAGTTTCCTTTTAAGTGGACAAGCACTAGAAGGGACTAAGATTCTTTCTATTTGGGATATTTTGTGTGTTTGGTATTGGGGATGGAGTCCAGGACCTCATGCATGCTAGGTAAGTGCTCTACCACTAAGCTACATCCCCAGCCCTTATTTTTTATTTTATTTTGAGACAAGGTCTAGCTAATTTGCCCATGCTGGCCTTGAACTAGCCATCTTCCTGTCTCCTGAGTAAGTAGAATTATAAGCATGCACTACCATGCCAGGTTTGCATCTTGGATACTTTAAAGAAATAATATTATTCACATAATAGGCCCAGGGACTCTTATTCCATCAGTCACCAGCCCCCCTTCTGGACTGCTCTGGTAAAGCAAATCTGTAGACTTTGGGATGGACCTAAGTTTCTGCATGGACTCCTTACTTGGACAGATTGGGGCAATAGCTTTTTCCCTCTACATTCAAGCATCAAGTCTTTCTCCATTAGAAACAATAGGTGTGGACCAGGGATATCAGTTGGTAGAGTGCTTGCCTCAAATGCACAAGGCAATGGGTTCAATCTCCAGCACCACAAAAAAATAAAATAAATATAAATAAATAGATGTGAGATGTATGAGGGCTTTTCAAGGATGCAAATATGAAATCTGACCTCTGGCCATCTAATCCACTTAGGAGTTTTGTGTTGAGAATGCATTAATGTGGCTCTGTATCAATATGAGAATCTAGTGGTACCTGCCAGAGAAGGAATTTAAATCCCTTGCCCTTAGATTTATCTTCAGGTGTTTAGGGAGCAGGGGGAGACCATGCTGACCGCTAAGGCTTATACCATGCAATCCCTAAAGTTATATTCCCACCTGTCCCATTTCAGTTACAGGATCTCCAGGCTAAAAGGGAATGCTGCAACCACCTTTCACATTCCACAAGCTATCTTATGCATTAATTCTGTTGCCAACATTCTTTGTAACTCTCTGCTGGAGTACATCCAAGGACAGGGAACTCAATATCTTGTGAGGCCCAGGTGCTCAAAAATGGGAAATACTTGTCACAGCCAGGGATTGAAATCTGCTTCCTGTGATTTCTCTCCCATTTCTGCCTCTGTGGCCACCTAGACCACTGCTGCTCCACACAGCCTGGGAGCAGGAGAGGGTGATTATTTTGCCCCCCTCAGAGTCAGCATACTGCTGAATCAGTGCTGCTGGGGGGCAGCCAAGCCCTGAAGATCTGGAAAAACATGTAGCAGGCAGGCCTTAAAGATGAAAGCTCAGAATCTTCAGCCACCAAAAACTCTCTGAGCCCAGTTCCTCCATTCCAGCTTTCCAAAAATGGCTCAGGCCTCTCCTTGCAACTCCCTCGTAAAATGAAAGAGAAACACAGCAGGAACTTTATTAAGGGTGATGAATGGAGATCACACTGTTTGCAGAGGCTGTGCTAGAAAGACCCAAATGCTAGACCTGGCAGGTCCCCAGGGTTCATCTAATCCCCAACCCTCCTAATAGAATCTGGGAATTGAGGCTAGGGAGGAAGGGACTCCCCCTGGGTTATATGGAAGGTGAATGGAGAACTCGCAGTCTAATCTCCACCAAGTGGCTGAGCCTTCCCTCTCTGAATGTTCCCGGAGTACCCGTCCGGAAATCAGACACTGCTTCTTCTCTGTAACCCCAATGGCCTCATTTGTCTGTGTCCTGTTCGTACTGACACAGCAATAGGTGGGTCTCATTAGGTGATGTGTATCTCAGATTCAGGTTTAGTTGGAGAGCAGGGCTGCTAGAGCGCAACTGTCATTTGCTAGGAGATCCGCAGGGCGCATGACCGGGCAGCAGAGCTCTCTCAGATGCCAGATGCCAGTCGCTGCTGTGCAGCGGACAGTAGAGCAGAGTACAGTAGACAGGGCACCTGCTGGAGTACCTCAGTCATGTGGAGACTAGGAAGAGGTAGGCCTGAGCCAGAAAATAGGTGCGGTCCCAGGGCATACCGTGCATTTTATTCAGCACCTCAGAGAGTGAGCGCTTGGCTGGGCAGCCAGCAGAGCACAAAGACCAGCAGCACTCAGGTCAGGAAGCGGGTGACTCCGGAATGCAGGAAGTCGGACAGCCAGTGTGAACTGCGCGGTTTGGGGAGGGGGGCTCAGCATCAACAGGGAGCAGTTGCCCAGTGTGGCCAAAGGAAGCATCAAGGTTACAGCGACCCTTTGCGGGTGTTTTGCAGGTGGTAGAGCGCCAGCCAGTCGGGACCACCGTCGAGGAAGCACAAACTTTCATCCCGCGCACAGGCGGCTGTGAGGAACACGGCCATGGGCGCGGTGGCCAGGACCCCGAAGAGCACACGGAGCTGACTTGTGTGCGCCGCGTGCCACACTTTCTCAGAAAGCTGAGAACGAAGCTGCCGGAGTACAAGTACGGCGATGCAAGCATCACCTTGTCCTTGGCGCCTCCGAAGGACCAGCTGAAGCCGCTCAGAAGTGCAGCGCCTAGAAGTGCAGTGTCAGCAAGAACTGCAGGTCGGTGGCTGTCGGGTAAGAGGAAGAAACACTTGGGCAGCGAAGGGCCACGCCGCTGGTGGGACTGCATCAAGACCAGCACCAGTACGTGGCCCACAAGCCCTACAGCTCAAAGGGCCAGTAAGGTGCTTGCAATCAGAGCCCCAGTGCCAGAGCGGCACAGGTCCCCGGACGCGCTGCAGGCGGTGGGGATTGCGAGGACCCCAGGCCAGGCCAGGGCTCTTAGACCCGTTACCCACAAAACTGTAAGGGTAAGCCCTGACAATGCATCTTCCAGCCAGGTGAAGGGGAGCCTGGTCCTGATGGCGCGGACGATGAGCAGCTGCCTTTGGTGGTTGCCTTTGTTGTAGGTGGGAACCGCAAGAGTCCATTCAGGTTCACCGGTGGCCTGCAATGGGTCGCGGAAAAGTAGGAAAGTGTCGGTGCGGCTCCTTTTAAGAGTTGGGGAACCGCTCCTCTGGCCGACGATTGGCCATCTGCCCCCATGGCTCCGCCCCAAGAGCCTCCAAGCAATATTTCTATTGGCTGCTTCTTCATCCCTGCCTTTTTTGCTGGGAACCAAGAACCTTCCGCCTAAGGCTTTCTGCTTGAGAACTGAGACCTGAGGCTCCAGAATTGCTGACTCGGGAAAAACAGCTTCTGCGATTCGCCTGAGCCTCGGCCTTGCTCCGAGGTCCTCCCGGAGCAGCTCCGACTCTAGGAGCTGGCTGTGAGCGTGTCAAACAAATTCCACCTTCGGAGGCAGTGCGTACCTGCACGTCCTGTGCCAACTGAGAATAGCCGCCGCGAAACCGAGCAGGGTCCCCAAGGCCGCACAGCTGGGCTGGCGGTCCCTCTGTCTTCCGACTATGCTTCCTTGAACTCCCTTCACCCTACAAAGGCATTTCTCCGCCTCCGCTCCCCCCCACCCCTAGTTTGTTCACGTCTCAGAGCATCCGAGACCCCTTTTCCAAGGTCAGCGGGTCTGCCTTCCCCTGGGCTAGGGACTGACAGGAGATTAAGCCAGGAGCGTCCAGGAAGGGAGACATTCTCACAAGGCTTAAAATACTAGTGTTGTGAGGCCAAGACATGGACATCACCCGTGCATCTGCAGGGAGGAGGGGCCTTAAACCTGGGAAATCCTGGAAGGCTTCTCAGTGGAGGTGGCTTTTGAGTCCATCCCAGTACTTCTTCTGCTTAACTCACTCCAGTGCCTAACCCTTGTAGTTGGCATGAAATCTCCATTCCTTGATTTGGTCCACAGTTCTCATGACAGGTATTAAACCAAGGTGTAAAAATAAAATCAATGAATAGGTCCCATAGGTCTGGGAGTAGAATCTAACCCCTGTTTTGTTTTTTATTTTTGATACGGGGATTGAACCCAGGGGCACTTAACCACAAACCACATCCTCAGTCCTTTTTTGTATTTAAAGACAGGATCTTGCTGAGGGGCTTAGGGCCTGGCTAAATTGCTGAAGCTGGGTTTGAACTTGCAATCCTCCTTCCTCAGCCTCCCAAGCCACTGGGATTACAGGAATGGGCCACTACCCCCAGCTAGCCCTGTTTTTTTTTTTTTTTTTTTTTTGTAGTATTGGGGCTTGAACCCAGGGCCCGTGTGTGTGTGTGTGTGTGTGTGTGTGTGTGTGTACTGGGGCTTGAACCCAAGACCTTGTGCATGAGAGGCAAGCACTTTGCCAACTGAGCTATATCCCCAGGCCCCTAGCCCTGATATTTTTAAAGGGTACCCACGGCACTTCCGATATATGCCAGTTTTGATGCCCCCTCTGTAGAGATCTCTCTGGTCACCTTGTAGACATTGTCTCCTACCACTCTGAGATTCACCTACTGCATTCCAGATACACTGGCCCTTCCTCAAATGCATCAACTTCTGTCCCAAGTCCTTTGCTATTGCTATTCCCTCTGCCAAAAATGCTCTTCCTCCAGGTTATGGTGAGGCTGGTTCCTTCTTATCGCTTAGGCCTTTACTCAAACATTGCCTCTTCAGGAAGGTCTTCACCATCTCCATTTTTTACTTCTCAAAATATTTGCGTGTGTCTTCATACCAGGCGCCTTGCTAAGCACTAGGGATGGAGCAGTGTGCACAGAGAGCATCTTCTACAGGAGATAAAAGACAAGCAGCTAAATGTAGTGAACTCATATAGGGGAAGTGCAAGAAATAAAACAGAAGAGCATTGTGAGATAGGGAGGGACAGGGCAGGAAGCCTAAGGAAGAAGGGTGGATTGAGGGATGGGAGAGTTCCCAGGGGAAGAGGAGACCACAGTCCCCTTAATATTACTGACCACATCTGTATTTTGGGACTAATTGACCTCACAGAGGGTCAATATCAATTGACTTCACTTCAAAGGCATGCTGTGATCTAACTCACCTTCTAGCTGATGAGGGGAGGGGACATCCTGGGCTGAAATACCCCAAAAGTCATCCTTGAATGAACACAGACAAGAAATATGGCACTCTGAGAACATGAGAACTAGAGGGGGACTTGCAGACTGTTTTACAGATAAAACCAAGACCAGAGTCTCTTGATTTTACATAGCAAGTTAGTGGCCAGAGCAAAGAGACTAGAACCCAGGCCATTGGATGTTCAGGGATACTATCTATACCTCATACCTTTAATCTCATGACTCAAGAGGCTGAGGCAGGAGGATTCTCAAATTCAAGGCCAGACTGGGCAACCTAACCAGATCCTATCTCAGAATAAAAAATAAAAAGGAAGGGGATGTAGCTCAGTGATAGAATGCTCCTGCGTCCAATCCCCAGTACAAAAAAAAAAAAAAAAAAAAAAAAAAAAAAAAAGAAAGGGAAAAAAAGAAAAGAAAAAGAAAAAAGAAAAGAAAAAAAGAGCCAGAGTTACCTGGCCACACAAGATCCCAAGATCCCACCCGGGAAAGAAGAGGGTGGGCTTTAATGCTTGCTGCTCCAAAAATATTTCAAGTCAAAATGGTAGGAAAATAAGCTTTTTTCAAAGCCAGCTTTGTAGGAAGAGGGAATGAACAATTGTTTCAAAGGTTCTATCTCCACAAAGCTCTTGGATTAGGAAATGTAAGAGGGGGAAGGAGAGGCTTAGGACAAAAGACAGGAGTTTCACAGGTTTTCCAAGGCCCAGGAGCCTCCTGGTCACATCAAAAGGAACCAGGTCCTGGGGCCAGCATCTTTATCTCCCTTTTAGAGAAAGACGTTCTGTTTTAACTGAAGATAAGAGAAAGTATTACAGAGGGCTTTCTTTAGAACTTAGAATACCAAAAGAGAGAATGTTAGAGATGGAGGAATCGATAGGATAAAACAGTTGGGAGGGTTTTGCAGCCTTCCCAGGCTCCACACTCTGCATGAGGAAGCCATTCCCAATTTCAAAGGGGGATGGAGGTGCAAATTCAGTCTGTTTTGCCTCCTCCTCGGGGAAGTCCTCCTTGACCATCCTACTACAGAGACCCACCCCAGTCCAAAGTCTTCCTCTCATCACACAGAATATTTTGAACTTTTTAGAGAATATCCAACCATACATGCCCACATATCATACGTGTACAGTTGGATGAATTTTCACAGATCAGATATACCCATGTTAGGTCTGCGCACCCACACGGAGAAACAGGACACTTGAGGGATGTAGCTCAGTAGTCAAGTGCCAGGCATGAGGCCCTGGGTTCCGTGCCCAGCATTGTAAACAAACAGACCAATGAAAGGCACACACACGGCTTCCTGAGGTCCCTCCTGGGGGAACTACTGCCCTCACTTCAAACAACATAGTAATTTGGCCTGGTTTTGTAAATCATAGAAATGGAAACATTCAGTGTGTGCACCGTGGCATCTGGCTGCATGTGTGTGTGACTCTCCTGGGGGTGGTAGTGTGCACCATTGGATCACTCACCTCACTGCTATGTCATTTCTTGGCTTTGTTCATAGCACTTGTCCCAGTTAGAATCTCGATATATGTATGTGTGTGTGTGTGTGTGTGTGTGTGTGTGTGTGTAAATATATATATATTATATTTCTTTTCTTTTGTCTTTTTCTTTCTTTCTTTTGGTCTGCTCTCACTAGAAAGTTAGTCCCATGGAAGCAGGAAATGTGATTGTCGCGTTCACCCCAGAGGTTCACAAACAACTCTTGGATGAAGGCCTGCAGGACATTGGCCATTCTGTGCCTGGTATTTGGCTGGCATCGTGATGGACCGAGATAAGCCAGTATCAGTCCTACCTCCTAGAACTCACAGGTCATAGGAGAGCACAGATGGGGAGGGACATTGAGGCAGTGCAGGGACAGAGATCGCATGAGGTTAAAGGGAGGGGGTGGGGGAGCTTGGAGCTGGACTGTGAAGGATTCACCCATGAGCACTTATGAACACATTTCTTAGAGTGGGTCTTGGTTCTGGGGAGAGAGAGTCCCTCCCTGTCTGGGCCCCCAGGAGGTTGGAGCTCCAAAAAGCACTGGAATGTGGACTCCAGGACGTGAGCCCAGGGAGTTGGAGTCAGGGGAGGGGATAGCACAAAAGCCAGGTGCTGAGGTGTTTTCTTGGAAGTAGCTCCTCCTTGGCTGAGTACCAGGCCCAGTGGCTGGGCTTTTCAGAAATACCACCTTCATTCCTCATGAATGAGATCCCTGCTGCTATGGAAGAAACTGATGCTCAGAGAGGGGACTTGCACCAAGTCCCACAGGAGTCTAACCCAAGCCTGCACCTGGAGAGTCTATCCAGTTTCCTCTGAGGGGCTTTGATGTCCACTCTTCTAAAGTCTGCCCACAGGGGATTCACCAAGGAGGAAGCAGTTTTGGTGGCAGAGGGTCACAAGTTAGGGATCTATTTATTTTTCTTTAAAAAAAAATTCTTGCTGTTATTACTACAATTAACTTAAAACACTCCTATAAATAGTTTTGTACAAATTATTTGGTCAGTACTGTTTTTTTCCCCCCTGGGAATAATTTCCCCATTGTGAGATTATAGGTGACAATGTCAAAAGACATTGTGTCGTTTTGGTTTCCTGCTTCATATTCCCCCTCCAACTCTGTCTTCTTCTCCCCAGTCTGAGCCACTCAGTTGCTTGCTTTGCTGCACTAGGAAGATCATAGAAAATCAGAGCAACATTCCCAAAGGCTCTGGAGAGTGCAGAGGAAATGTGGGGGTCAGAAGGCAATGGAAAGAAGGTCAAGGTCATGGTGAAGTGGCTGACTCAGAGGCCTTCTTGAATTGCGTGCCTTCCTCCCTCCGAGTATTTGTGTGTGTGTGCATGTGTGTGTCTGGGGAGTCTGCTGTTTTTCAGCTTATATGTCTGACTCTTTTAAACCATGAACATGTATTGCTTTTGGTAAAGCAAATTATATAGCAAAAGAACAAAAACTTTTGCAAACTTGATAAATGAGAAATGCTCCATGGTTGCTTGAATCAGCATTCTTTTAATTTCTAGCAAAGATGTATATTTCTCCACCATCTGTATTTTCTCTTGGCATCTGCTGCCAGGGAAGTATAATTGTTGTGAGCTTGGCACCAGCAGACAAACAGGTCTACCTTCAAGTCCTGGCTCTGCCAGTTACTTTAAGCGACCAACCCTCTGTTTTTCCTGCCTATAAGTTGGGGATAGTAATAGCTTACTTCATAGAGTTGCTTGAGATTTAACGAGAAAATTCATGTAAATCAGCAGTCTCTTCATAAGCATACCAATGTTAGTTAAGGAAAAAAGAAAGCTCAGGTCAGCTGAAGAGTAACTTTGTAATGCTGGGATGGGGATATGCAGAGGCGCTACAGGGCTGACTCAGGGTTAACCAGGATCTGTTGTCCTCAGGCCTCACAAATGGACTGCTAACCCCCAGTGTGCACCAGCAGGCAACACTCCAGGTATCACACCATTCCCAGAAAGAAGTCTCCTATGCTGAGCTCTAATTCTTCGCAATTGTTTCTACTAACTCTCTTTGGTTGTGTTTTTTCAAAACACTCGACTTAATTTTAATGGAAACAACTCTTCCTTTGTAACTAGATTTGGGTTTATTTATTTAATTAAATTTTATAAATTTAATAATAGAAGCAGCAGTATAAACTAGTTTGGGAACAAACCCAAGAAATTCGTAGGAAGCCTGAGACTCAACTGGTGGGAAGAGAAATGTGTGGGGCTCATTAGACCAATGTTTAATGTACCCATCAATCACCCTGGATCTGGTTGAAAAGTAGATTCAGATTCAGTACATCTCCAGTGGGGTTGAGAATCATCTTTTATTGTCTAACAAGCTCTGGGGAGTCTGCTGTTTTTCAGGTGATGTCCTACTTTTGGTCCAGATAGTCACACTTTATGTAGGTAGGCAGAGTGTATTCTACTAGTATTAACAGGTCAGCATGATGGTCCCAGGAGTATGATGAGATTACGGTGAGCTGGGTAGGAAGAGGTTGCTGAAGAACTTCCACTGTGACTAGTGCTAGTTTACAAAGCACTTTCATGAATATTATCTCATTTAATTTTAAGTAACAAGGGTCATTGTTTAAGATTCAAAAGGATCATTTGCCCAAGGGTACACAGCTAATCCTAGGCAGAGCTGGGACTTGAACTCAATCACAACTCTAGAGTTGGCTGTGCATTGCATCATTATGTGGAATTCACCTTGAGAACATCTGGACCACACCTGCAGGTCTTATCTCCACCATGAGGTATTGCAGTTGGCCATTCAGATGTTTTGCAAGTGAGGCTGCAGATTCTTGGATGTACATCAGGTCAT
Organism: Urocitellus parryii; assembly: GCF_045843805.1. Taxonomy (NCBI): domain Eukaryota; kingdom Metazoa; phylum Chordata; class Mammalia; order Rodentia; family Sciuridae; genus Urocitellus; species Urocitellus parryii. The sequence goes on along the minus strand of NC_135536.1, from coordinate 121,183,026 downwards.
CACTATATTTTGTTGTTGGTTGTTTTTGCTCCTTTCTTTTGAAAACTTTCTCTGATCTCTGACTTCCTGCCTCAATCTGGACTGGTTGTTCTCTTGGCCTGCTTACTAATTAGTTATAATTCTCAAATTTTGGGCTGGGGATATGGCTCAAGCGGTAGCGCACTCGCCTGGAATGCGTGCGGCCCGGGTTCGATCCTCAGCACCACATACCAACAAAGATGTTGTGTCTGCCGAGAACTAAAATAAATAAATAAATAAATATTTTAAAAAAAAATTCTCAAATTTTTCTTTATTATTGTTCTGGAGACTTCCTTCACCTTACATTTGTGTTGTGGTGTCTGTTTCTTATTAGTACCTTGGTCTTCCTTAATTTACTTCTTCATTTTGGTGAAGCACATCCTTCAGTAACTTTCCTGAGAAAGGGTGCACAGACAACAAATGTTCTAAGAGGTTGAGTGCCTTAAAGTGTCCTTTTTCTATTTTCTCACGGTTGAGAGGGTTTGGGAATTGAATTTGATGAAACCATTTCCCCTAGAATTTTGAAGGCATTGTTGTTGGCTTCTAGTTTTTAGCATTGCTAGAGAGAATTCTTGTGCTATTCCAATTACAGTCTTGGGAACCATTTCCCCCTCTTCTCTGGAAATTCTGGAAACAATTTTCTTTAATATCCAAGAATTCTGGTATGTCAAGATGTTGTGCCTCAGTGTGGGTCTTCTTTATGCTAGATGCCACTAAACCCTTCCAGACTAGAAATTCATGTGCTTCAGTTCTGAGAAGATTCTTTTATTTACTTTTTTTAAAAAATTTACTCAATTTTTGTGTGTGTATGTGTGTGTGTTGGGGATTGAACCCAGGGCCTCATGATGCTAAGTTTATGCTCTATCATTGTTCTATACTCCCAGTTTCTATAGTATTTATTTGATAATCTTTCCTGTTTTCTCTTTTCTCCTTGGTCTCCTAATTTTTGGATATTGGATTTTGGCCATTTTATGACATGGAGAAGTTTTTAGTTTTCACATAGCCATGTTAAGGAACTTTTTCTCCCTACAGATTTTGATGTTTATTTCATCTCTAAAATATCTTTCCTAACCCCAAATTATATGACCAACTCCATTTTTAATGTTGGCAACGGCAATTTCATAATAAATTTTATGCTATCTTTATTCATCTAAGTGCCACTGCAGGCAGTATTTGTGAATATCTGTTGGATAAATAAAATAGTGAAATGATTTATTCACTACAAGAAAAATCAAGAAAAATGACCTATATAGTTCATTTTATTTATAATTTTATTACCAGCACAGATTCTGCTTTTTAAATGTTGGAACAAGTATTTTCATTACGAAAGTTAATAAAATGCATGAAAAATTGTTAAAGGATAAATATCTAGCAGAAACAACTTCTAAACACTCAGTAAATACAATAGAAAAGCATAAAATGTTTTCAAATTATTTCCAGACAGGAGACAATGGAACATCCATTGCTGAAACAATGGCATGAAAAAGAAGAAAAACACATTTTGAAAAAGAAGAAAATTGACAAAGCAACAACTGGACTATAGAGTTAGGGGCATTAAGAGGCCTAGGTTTGTATTGGTGTAAGATTGGGTCAGGCATGGTGTATAGCAGCAAACTGCCAGCCCCAGTTAAACTCTCAGATGACCAATCTTCTGAGATCCTACTAGGCACCAACCCATCAGACACGAACCCTGCTCTCTGAGAGTTCATGGCTAAAGGCAAGATTTGACTGCAGGAAATAACATGGGTGCCATTACCATGGGTCCTCTTATAAATCAGCATGGCTCTTGGCAACTGGTCCTTAGGAGAGCCACCAGGATTTCCATGAAGCCTTAGAGAAGGGGATGTGGTCCATCTCTCACACCGCTAGCTGTCCAACAGATTTAGAAACAACTTTAAAAGGAGGAGTCTCCCCAAAACAGATCTCTCTCTCTCTCTCTCTCTCTCTCTCCCCCCCCCCCCCCCCGGAATTACGGGCGAGTGCCACATTGCTGGGAAAGAAACAGATATCGTTCTGATGAGAGAAGGCAAAACTGGAAAACTGGTAATCTGGCAGTGATATGGAGGGGCTGGGACCTGGGCACGGGAATTAGGCCAGTCCAGGCCTTCATTACTTAACCTCTCCGTGCTTCAGTTTTTCATTTCTAAAATGAGGATAATATTGATGCCACTGACATAAGGCATATGCTGACACATGGGTTACAGTGCACATTCAGTACCACAATTTGTCTCCATCAAGTCACCATTCTTACAGCCCAAATGGCAACTGGAGAGGCAGTCGAAACCGATCTTGGGCCTTTGTCCCATCAGCTGACTGACCACTCTGACGTCTTCCATGTTGATAATGGACACAGCTCTTTCCATGGCATTCTCCTGTGTGGTGTAGGGAAAGGCTGCCTTTTCCAGCTGTGGAGAAAGCTGTGGCATTCCCAGGAAAAGTCCCTGGGGAATGGTGATAGGTTGGGAACACCTGTCTCCAGGGCTTCCAGAACAATGGCTAACCAGGACCATGCCGACAGCTCGGCAGCCCCTTCCAAGCTAATCACGCCATCAGTGCCAAGGCAGCGCTTATTCAGCTCAGTTCCTGTCCTATGAGGGGCTTTTTTGGGGCATTCTTGTTCAGTGATCTGCCACCTAAACTAGCATTTCCAATTATTTTGCAATTCTTGCAATTTACTGCGGTGGATAGGATACAACAACAATGACAAAAATCTTTAATTTGGCAATACCTTGTCTATCAAAGTTACAAATACATATGTGTTTTTTTAAATTTTTTTATTTTATTTATTTATTTTTATGTGGTGCTGAGGATGTAACCCAGGGCCTTGCACATGCTAGGCAAGTGCTCTACTGCTGAGGCACAACAGCAGCCCCACATATACTTTTTTTTTTTTTTTTTTTTTTTAGTGTAGATGGACATAACACAATGCCTTTATTTTTTATGTGGTGCTGAGGCTCGAACCCAGGACCCGCCCATGCTAGGCGAGCGCACTAACACTGAGCCACAATCCCAGCCCCCACATATATGTTTTTAACAGCAACCTCAGATCAAAGATTTATCCTACAGATGCGTTCATACATGTGCACAGTGGACGGTCAAAGCAAGAGACTGGAAACATCCAAAATACTCATCAGCAGGAAATGGGTATAATTGTATATACCCATAATGGAATATAATTAATACAACATTTATTTGAGTATTAAAATATCTACTAAACACATGCTATATGCCATTGTTCTCGGTGTTTAGGATATATCAATAAGCAAAACAGATTCCCCACTGTCATGGAGTTCACATTCTGATTAATATGCCACATGCTATAAAGTTGTTCAAAGGTTACAACAAATCCATAAGTAAGGATATACAGCCATTTCCAAGTTATATTGTTACATGGAAAAAAAAACAGAAACAAATAGAGCATAGACATATTACCAAGTGTGTAAAATATGTCTTTGGGTCTGCATAAGATTTTTCTGGACACATTCATGAGAAACTGAAATAGTAACAAGCCCTGGGATGAAGAAATGAGGGATGAAGGATCAAATTTAGGAGGGAAGAGTTACTTTTCAATGCTTATAAAGTTTGGATTTTTATTCCATGCTTCTTTTACCACAAAATATCAAATATGAAGTAAAGCCATTTAACCTGATAAGTGCTTTCAAAGTCTTTTTTTCAAAAATTTTTTCAGTTGTAGATGGACACAATATCTTTATTTTATTTATTTATTTTTATGTGATGCTGAGAATCAAACCCAGTGCCTCATGCGTGCGAGGCAAGTGCTCTACCACCAAGCCACAGCCCCAGCCCTCAAAGTCTTTAATCCCTTAGACAAGGGTTTCTCAACCTTGGCACTTTTGAAAACTGTTGGCTGTGAATCAGTCATTCAACAGCAGTCCTAGACTTTACCCAGGAGAGTGGCACCCTCTCTCTGGCTGCGATAACCAATAATGTCTCTAGACATTGCAAAATTCCAGAGGCAAAATCTTCCCTGATTGAGAGCTACTGCTCAGGACAACTTGTCAAATAAATAGAGAAAAGGGAATTACTATCACCATTAGACAGATAAGAAAGTTGAGATAAAATCGGTTGTATTTTTGTGTGTGTGCCTCCTTTTCCATTGTCATTTATCCATTTATAATTTTAAATGCACAGTGCTCCACTGTTTTCCTGCCTTTTAACAATCTATCAATATGCAAATGAATGAATAGAAGCGGAATAAATATAAGTTATTTTAAAGTTTCTTTGTTTGTACTAGGTATCTTACCCAGGGGTGCTTTACCACTGAACTACGTTCCTAGTGCTTTTTATTTTTTGATTTTGAGACAGGGTCTCACTAATCTGCTGAGTCTAGCTAAGTTACTTGGCTGGCCTCAACTTTCAATCCTCTTATCTCAGTCTCCCAAATCACTGGGATTACAGGCATGTGCCATCGTGCCTGGCTCTTTTAAAGTTTTGATCCATTTTGGGTAATGTTTTAGCTATGTTAAGTCTTGCTGGAGATGTTGGATTATATAGCATACCAATCACTTGGTGAATAGACAAAATAATCTCTGTCAAGACTTAAAGGGAAAACTCATAGGAATTTATAGTAATAACCCTTGGGATGGAGAAATGAGGGATGAACATGTTAAAATAGCAAATCTCTTGCTTTGTTTAAAATGTTCACTTTGTCCCTCAATATTTGGAGTTGACTGGTCTTGTTTTTCCAGTTGGATTATTACTCATGTCATGAGGGTATGACTAAGGCTTCTCATTCTTTTGTATCCCATGGTGTCTAGAGTAGTTCCTAATGAGGTTTAAAATAAAGGTGCCCCAAGAGGATATGAACAAAGCACAGACCAGGACCTGGCACACAGATGAGATTGGAAAGGGACTGTGTCATCTGTGGAGTTTAAAAATATAAACTCTGGGGATACATTTCCAAAAAGCCTCTAATCCGTTTGGCTTCGGTGGCTTGCCAAATGCATAAGAGAGGCAGGTTGTGGTACAGGCCAGGGGGTGCTGTGTGTTCCATCTCAACTCCTCTCTTCCAGCCCCCCCCCCATTTAAAGGATTGAACCCAGTGCATGCCAGGGAGTGATTTACCACTGAGCTACCTCCCCAGCCCTTTGTAAATTTTTAGAGACAGGGTCCTGCTAAATTACTGAGGTTGGCCTCAAATCTTCAATTCTCCTGTCTCAGGCCCCAAGTAGCTGGGTTATAGGTGTGCACCGCTGTACTGGGCACCTCCTCTTGATCTCTATACTGTGTTGGGGCCTGCAATCATAAACACAAACAAGACTTAACTTTAGTATCCCACAGTTATGGGGTTAGCATACCCATAGCAGACATCAGCAGTCAGTGTGACTAGAGGGGTAGCAAAGGGTACTCTGAAAATCTGAGGGTCAAGGCCTGAAAGGACAAATTACAGGTGCAGCAGGTTTGTGCCCATCTTCCTTTCACCTTCACATGACTGCCCCTTGTCATTCTTGTTTCAGCTCAAATGCCACATCTTTAGGAAAGCTTTCTCTGACCACCTGTGGCTTCCTCCAGAGTGGGAGCTCCTGTGAGTAGAGAGCTTACCCATCTGTTCACAGCTGTATCCCCTGTGCCCAAGGTCTGTGGAGTGCAGAAGACATTCGCCAGTGGTGGCATCTCCAGAATGCATTGGACAGGTCAAGGTAAAGTCTATGGCTTTGAAGCCAAGATGTAGGATGGAGTCTCAGGTGCAGATGGGAGGAGGAGGAATCTAGAGAAACCTCTGAAAAGGGAAACAGGGTGGAAATTAGAGGGGACATTGAGCACCAAGGCATACATATATTAGTATCTTTACTAGAAGGGAGATGAGCAGGTTTTAGACTGAAGGTTAGGAACCCATGAAGACCAAGGAAAGAGGGGGACCAAGTCTTTTGGGAAGATAGGAGGGGAGAGGATCACAGAGCCCTGGTGGAAGTACTTTTCTCAAACTGCTGGAAGGCACCTGCTCCATCCTGACTAGAGAAAGGGAAAATGAGTGAGTGCCAGTTACAGATACTTGTTGCAGAGGATGAAGGGCAAGAGGCAGGATGTAGTGGTTTGAATGGTCTCTGTCACTGGGCAGCAAGACCAGTTGCTATTAGGCCTGGGGGAGAAATAGAAGGTGGTTGGATAGGGGCCAGGGGTCAAGCAGTAAATACAACTAGGGAGGGAAGTAGGTGAAGGAAGGAGAGGCTGATGGGTGCTGAGAAGGGGAAGGTGACAAGGGACTGGAGAAAGAACAATACATCATTTGATTGTGAGAGTTTAGGGAGTGTGGGTAGACAGCAGGGTCAGAGCCGAGAGTGGGGCACCTCATCTCAAGATTTCAGGGGTTGAGCTGTTTGAGGGATGACATAACCTACACTATGATCATAAGACCTGATGGCTGAGGTGGAGTTGGAGGTCACTGAAGACGAGGTCAAGGAAGTGGGTGGTAGAGAGCTACTCTGGTCCCTCTAAAGAGTAATGAGGTGGATGTGCAAAAGGAGCCAGAAGTGAGCTTCCAGGAATGAGGGAGATTGGGCAATAAGGAGATAGATGGGCCTTTGAAGACTGTGGGGCCTACCAAAAGGCTGGCCAAGGGTAGAAAGGTGACCATGACATTGTTGAGGGTCAAGACCAGGTTTAGTGAAGGCAGGAGGTGGAGAGAGGCAGGGGTCCCCAGAGACAGCTCTGGAGAGCATGGTGGTTATGGAGTCAGGAACCAGAGCCTGGGCAGCGGCCAGGAAGGACAGACAGGGTTTGAGGCAAAGTCTGGCCCAGGATGTGAGGCTGGGGTTGGCTGGACTCCAGGATCCCAGGGACCCCTGCTGAAATTCTGTGGCACTTGCCTGGGAGAGATTGGAGTCCCCTGACTGTAGGCTGAATCCTGTGCTTCACTCCTCGGAAACACAGGCTTGGAAAGGAATCCATAGACCAGTAATTGCGGGGACCCCACCTAGCGTGGGAAACAGCTGCCCACCAGGGAGGGCCCAGGACTCTCTCCAGACCTGGCTTTGGGGCAGAATCTACTTCAGAATCCCAGAGGCCCTGCGGCCCTACCGTGTTACCCTCGTCCCTCGGGCCCTCTGTGTCCCTTTCTCTGAGGGACAGGACAACCGGGCCTAGGGAACTAGCGAGGGGCGCCTCCACCAGCATAGATTATGGACAGATTCTTTTGGGGGCCTTGGAGGGGGCAGGCGGGAGAGCCGGGCCCAATTCCAACGCCAGGGGGCGCCGTGGGCGGTCGGGCATCCGTCGGGGGGCGCTGCGGGCGCTGTGCCAGGCCCCGCCCCCAAAGCGGAGGGCTGCCGGCTGGGCGGAGGAGGCCGGTCGGAGGGCGGGGCGAGGCCAGAGGGGCGGGGACGCGAGCCCGCGGGGCGGGGCGGGGGCCGGCGCCGGGCTCCCCCTCCCTCCCTAGTTTTCTTTCTTTCTTTCTCTCCTTCTTGCTCTCTAGTCTTTTCTTTGCCTTCGCAGCCTGCCGAGGGGGCGGGCCTTGCAGCTTTTGTTGCCTGCGGACGGATCCTAGCCTCCGGCCCTGCCAGAGTCGGGGCCCAAACGCCGGGAGCTGCACGCGGCTGGGCACGTCCTGAGTCGGACCCTGGACCGGGCTGGGACCGGACGGGACAGACGAGAGCGTGCGCGAGGGGTCGCCCGGCGGCCGTCAGCTCCGGCCATGCCTGGCCGACCGAGTCCCCGCAGTCCTGCTTGGCTGCTGCGTCCCCTCCTCCTACTCCTCTGCGCTCTGGCGCCCGGCGCCCTCGGACCCGCACCAGGTGGGTGGCCGAACCTCCCTGGCCGGCCTGGCCCTACCATCCTCCCCGTTCGCCCAGCCTCGGGTTAGCCCCCACTCATGTCTGCGGACCCCGCTCCGCCTGTGTCTGGTAGCATCCCTCTCCCCTGGTGTTAGGGGTGGGGGGTCCCACCAGCAAGGGAGCGGAACCAAGTCTCCGGAGAAACTTTCTCAGCCCCGGACTTAGTAATCGACCCAGATTTTCGTCTGGAATAAGTCCCTTCCACTCTTAGGACTCCAGCTTCCCCACCGCGGGTGCAGAGATGCGCGCATCTCCTCGGGAGAGCTTTTGCTGGTGTGGGCAGAGCGCGGTTTACCCGCGAAGGATTTGGCTTCTCACTCTCTTTAGTCTGGGTCCCTGGGGAGTAGGCTGGCCTTGACGCTGCAGGCGAGGGCGCAGGTCCGAGGTCTACATGGGTTCCCCGAGGTCTTCAAGGGTTCCCCGCCGCGTTCCCCGACCCCCGCCCACCGCATCTGTGTAGCCTGCCCAGCTCTCAGCTGCGCTGGGGGTCGCGTCCCGCTCTGCCCTTGCATTTCCTGCCTCTCCCTTCCCCAAGTGTGAAGGCACCGTGAGTGTAGCGGGAGCAGGAGCTTCTTCCTCAGCCCTAGATTAACTCTCCTCGCCCCGCCCGCCCGGCCTCCGACGAACCCCTGGCTCGCATCCAGACTCTTGTTTGGCGATGACCTGCCGGGCAGCCGCGCGCCTGGCTCACACAGAGCAGCTGGCCTGGGAATTTTAGGAACCAGGGGTGTAGGAGAACTTTGGCGGTGTGCTCAGGGAACTCCAGGTCGGATGGGGGCCGGTTGGGTACTGGGGAGAAAGCCCCGACAGACAGGCAATTCAAAGGCTTTGTAGAGGAGGAGGGATTGAAAGGATGGTTGAGTTTTGGATGCACAGGAAGGGTGTGGAGGGGGTGGGGGTCTTCCCTAGGGACATCCGCTCTGAGACATTAGGCTTGCTTTCTGGGGATGGGGGTGACCTTTCTCCCCAAATGGAGAGACTTGTGAAGCTAGAATAGTGTCTAGGCCCGAAAGCAGAGGACATTTAAACCAGATCTTAGAGGTTTAGGAAAGACATTGATGGTAATGGCCAAAGAGTGTTTTAGGGAGGTTTGAATTAGTAGCAATATGCAGGGAGTGGAGAGGGAGCAATCCTTTATAAACACCTACTATGTGCCATCACTAGTTCTTATTTCTCATCTCATCAACTCTGCAAGACAGAAGATAAAGACCTTTTATGGGTGAGGAAACAGGCTGAAAGAGTATAGTGACTTGCTGGGGTTGGACTCTTGGGCTGCCTGAAGGAATTCTGCTGCTCAGAGCTGATGAGAATGAGCTGGGTGATGGGAATGAGGGAGCAGGAAAGTGATCCCCGAACAGGCCCCCTGGCATCTGTGGGAAGAGTAGTAGAGGGGAGTGGTCGACTGCATAGGATTCTTGTCAGGATTAAGTAAGATATTGAATGTCAGTTGCTTAGTATAGGGCAGAGTAACTACCAAGTAGTGACCATTATCTGTATTAATCTGTGAGGCTGATTCAGTAAGATTAGGGAATCTTTGGTGAGTCCTGCAGTTTGGACCTGTTGTCTAGGAGTGGAAATAGGCCAGGTACCCTCTGCCAACTAATCTAGGCATCACCCCCACCTAGTAGAGAGTCTGTCTCTGGTATCCTCATAGATATGTAGCATGGTCTCCTCCCCATTCTTCTCTCATGATTTCTGATTCTGAGTCTGCTGGTCTCTTTGTCATTTTGTTTGGAGCTTAAGATTTAAGAGCCTGAGGCTCTTGCCATTGAATGGTACCTCTTTTGAGATTAAAGGATACATCTTGGGCTCACTTTTAGGAAAATATATACTGACTTTCTCCACGAGGGACTTGATGGGTTTCTGGGTCTCACTGTATCTCTTCCCATCCCCACATGCTGTATTGGTGGTGTAAGTCCTGTGTTCATGCCCTTCTGTGCATACCAGGAATGGAAGTGGGAACTCAAAGGGGAAGGCATGTATCAACCACATATCCTCCTCCAGTTATTTTTCCTCCTTGGCAGGCACTGCAGGTCATTTGAAGGGCTGGATTGTAACTTGGGTTCCTGATATGGAGGTGAGGGTAAACATAATGTTGGCATTTCTCTGGTTGAAGCTCCAAAGTGACAGTCTGTCACTGAGGGATACTATTCAAAGTATTTAACACCCAGTGTGGCAGGAGCTCTGTCCAATCAGAGCAGACCTTCTGACCTGGCAGAACAGACTTGGCCATGACTTGCAGTCCTGCTGAATAGCACCTGCTGCCTTCCCCAGGGAGCTTCTGCGCTGTAGGCTCAGCTCTGTGCAACCCAGTACATACTATGTGTTCAATGGACTAGAACCTGCAATTATCCTTCGTTGTCACTGGGTGGTGCTAGTTTCAACCACCAAGATCTCTGCTGGGGTCAACTGTAGGCAATACTGAGTTTATTTTTTTGCTTACTCTACCCCTCTTTAAAAATATTTTAATGGCAAAACAGTGTAAATTATCATAAAAATTCAGAAAACAAAATTATTGAAACAGAAGTCACAATCTCCTAGAAGTATTTTTCTCTTTTTGGTTAAAATACATATTAAACCATTAGGCAAAGAGATAAAACAAGTTTTTAAAGAAATAGCTAAGGGTTTTGGGTGTCACTCACCAGACAGGCATTTGTCCTACATGTATAGGGCCCTGAGTTTGATTTCCAGGACTGAAAAAATAAGAAAAGAAAAAGAAATATCAAAGTATACTTTTGAACTTCTACTAATTTTGAATTATAGCATACCTCAGGTTTACTATGTACCAGTCACTGCTGTAGACACTCATTTAATTTTCACATAACCAGAGGGTGGGGTATAATTATTTTCTCTCTCTCTCTCTTTCTCTCCCTCTCTCTCTCTCTCTTTTGTACTGGGGAATGAACCCAGGGGTGCTTAACCACTGAGCCACATCCCAACCCTTTTAAATATTTTATTTAGAAACAGGGTCTCACTGAGTTGCTTAGGCTGACTTTGAACTCTTGATCCTCCTGGGTCAGCATCCTGAGCCACTGGGATTACAGGTATGCACCACGGTGCCCCACATCTTCCCTATTTTATTGATGGATAAAGCTTGAGTCACTTTACCATGGTCTCACAGCTGTGGGTAATGGAGTGGGTATTCAAATCCATGCAGTCTGAGTCCAGATCACACTGATCCTAAGGCCTTTTACCTGCAGCACAACTCTACTTAGCCCCTGTTCACATTTTGCCTGTGGTGGTGTGTGCATGCACATGCACTCCAGATAACTCTGCTACTGAGCTCCACCCCCAGCCCCTGTTCACATTTTAACTTAATAAGGATGCTTTTTTTTGTAACTCACCTGAAATTTCTGTCTTGCAATATTTGTCCAAGGTCTAGAGCAGGTCAGTACAGTACATTCTCAACAGGGCAGTACATTACCTAGGGAGGCAAGGGCATGTGTCCCTCCCTAGGAACACTTTTTTGAGTTGTTGGAGCTATTTCTTCCTCCGGGGTTCAGATTCTCTAGGTACATACCTATTCCCCTCCTCCACCCTCATTCATTTGAAGATAATACTATTTGCCTAGAAATGTACCAGGGAGCTGCTGTTCTTCAGGTCGAGAACTTCAGGTTTGGTTGGCATCGCTGCCCCTGACCTTAAGCTCATCTTTGGCAGCATCAGCTTGATTGTCCCAGCTGTGGAACCACTTAAAGCCTTGGAATGTGGCTATTGTCTTAATCTCCTTCTCTTTGCCATTTTCACCCTTTACTTGGACTCCCCTCCTTAAGATTTCTGATGTGGGTTCTCCAAGCAGAGGATCAAAGAGATGAAATGGCCTGGCTCATCCAATTACTAAGTGGCACAGTTGGGACCTGAATCCTGATCTGTCTCCTTTCAAAGCCCATGCTCTTGTCAATGTATTATTTTGTCACTCTGTCTCATTTCACAAAACAGGTGCCTGGGCTAAGATTGGTTCTTGCTGCTTGTTCTCTTCATTTCTAGGTTTCCCCCACTTCTCTGAAGATCTACCACATGGTACTTACCACCACAATGCCTTCCTCTCTACATATAGCTGAATTTGTACCCATATGTTAGGGGACATCTCAAACGGATCCTCCTTGATGAAGCCTTTCTTCATCCCAGTCTACCTATGGGTTGTCTTCTCCCTTGCTTGGGCCTTCCCAGGCTGGGGGTCATGGTATCCTTTGCCCACTTCTCTGCCTTTTGCATTTTTCTGGACTTCAGAGCACCTAATGATCCTGCATAATTAGTTACCAAGGATCACATACCAGATGCTATAGCCAGGCATTTCATAACAGCAATGAGCAAACAAGGCTGGTGGGGACAAAATTTTGTTTTGAAACATGGGATCTCTAGGCCTTTCTCGTTTTTTCCATATTGGTCACAGACTAAGTTTTTACTGAATAAAATAAAACACAAATATGATGCTAAAGGACAACTTATGGTCAGCCACAGTGTTGGGAACAATAGGGAGGAGTGAGGACTGTGGCAGATAGGGGAGCACAGACCCTCTCTGAAGGGGACTCACTGTTTGACTCCACTTCCAATTCTGCTAGATAGGAATTTAAGCCTGGATGTGTGGATGATAAGGAAAGCTGAAAATTGAGATATTTTTTAGAAAGTCATGTGATTTTTAAACACTAGCTACTGATTAAAAAGTTTTCCAATAATGGTACCAGCCAAAACAAACAAAATCAATAAACTAACAAAAACAAGTTTGCAGGCTGTGGTTGTAGAGTTGTAATCGCAGTCACCCTTACTAGTATATCATAGCAGTAAGTCTCCTTAAATCACCCATCCCTGTGGCTCCCAAATGCCACCCCCTGAAACGGCCCCTTCAGAATTCCTAGGGAGGTTTCGAAAATTACAGAAACTCCAGATCTTAGACTCCAGAGCCTCAGATCCGTGGAATCACACTCTCTGGGCTGCGTCCTTGGTGTCTGTAGTTTTTCAAAGCTCTCTGGGTATTGCTGGTCAATCAAGTTCACTCCCAGTGGGAGGTTTCCTAACTTCCCTGATGGTCACAGTTCCCTGAGGCTATTGGTAAAAAAAAAAAAACGTGACTTCCTAGTTATGTTTCCTGGAGATGCTGCTGATTCAGTGAGTCCAGCATAGGGCCTGGGATTTTGTTTTTAAGAAATTCTTGTCCAGGAAGTCTGGAAAATCTTTCCACTCAGGCCCCCTGAAGCTCAGTGGTGGGAAAGACTCATTCAGAGCCCGTGACTCTCAGAGAAGGTCTGCACCACCAGGGCAGAAGCGGGCAGAAGGCGATATCTTTAGTAGGGGACATGCCACTGGCATATGCAAGGCATTCTACATGCGGAGACAGATGAAGAGAGGCTTTGGATCTGCAACATGGCCAGGAGGGAGTCTCTGTTAGGCTTGGCCTCCCTTCCGGCAGCAGGCAGCAGCAAAGAGCCCTGGGGGGTGTCATGTGTATCCCAGGCAGCAGCAAAGAGCCCTGGGGGGTGTCATGTGTATCCCAGGGATCGTTGTTATGAACAGGATCCCAGGAGCTGGGCATAAACCTAATTTATCTGGGCAGGATCTAGGCTGGAGAAACCTCAGATTGGTGAGTTTCCTGTTTTTTCCCTTTGGGCCCAGGGTTCCCACATTTCCATCAAAGCAGCACTGTTCTGGTATATGTATCCCCATAACATTTCTTTTGAAGATTAGGAATGATAGCCAAAGAAGTTTTGAAAAAGTTGCTTTAATTCAACTTCTTCACACTAGTGATGGAAAAACTGAGCAAGGGACAGACTGCTGAGAATATAGAGTAATAGAAGAGATTGAAGCCACTTGGGAAATTTGGGATCAAGTCTCAGCTCTGCCACTCTTGCTGGGTGGCTTTAGATTAGTCTCTCTACTTCTTTGAGCCTCCCTTTGCTTTCTTGCCTAAAATCTAGTCTAGTAGAACTTACTTCAGGTATCCTAACCTGGGGTCTACAGTCTGAGGGACCATAAATTCCAGGGATCCATGAACTTGGATGGGAAGATATTACCCTCTTAATTTTTCTAACTACCAAGTGAAATTTAACATTTTCTTCAATTATGGATGTTACCAACAAATCCCAATATTATTAGCAGTACCTGTGATTTTGATACCAATAGAAAAAATATTTTATATATATCAAATGTTTTTATATATGGTATATATTTATAAATATACATGTATATAAAATATATATTTCTTATCTCATTACAGTTGTTGCAGGTATCTTGAAATAAGGTATATGCTCATCACTGCTTCAAAATTACCATAGTTTGATAAACTTGCCATTAAATCTTTTTTTTTAAAAAATTTTTAGTTGTCAATGGACCTTTATTTTGTTTATTTATATGCGATGCTGAGAATTGAACCCAGTGCCTCACACAAGCTAGGCACTCTATCACTGAGCCACAACCCCAGCCCCCATTAAATCTTTTTTAATGAATTAATAAAAGACCACACAATTCCATACTCCACTTTTTTTTTTTTTTGGTACTGAGGATGGAACCCAGGGCATAATACTATGGGGCGACCTCCCTAGCCCTTTTTATTTTTTGAGACAAGCTCTCACTAAGTTGCTGAGGCTGGTCTCAAACTTGTGGTCCTCCTGCCTCAGCCTCCTGAGTTGCTGGGATTACAGGCTTGTGCCACTGTGCTTGGCCTATCCATATTCCATTTTTATAATAACAAACTTTGTTGGTACTCCTATATATTTTATCCATTTAAAAACATTGTTCTGGGCTGGGGTTTGTGGCTCAGTAGTAGAGTGCTCACCTAGCACATGCAAGGCCCTGGGTTTGATCCTCAGCACCACAAACAAATAAACAACAACAACAAAACATTGTTCTGAGACAAGGTTCATGGCAAAAAAAAAAAAAAATAGTTTTAGATACCCTGAAGTCTAAGAGGACAGAGCCATGGGGAGAGGGTTTTTCAAACTGTAAGGGCTTGAGCAGAAGTCTGCAGATTTTTTTTCTACCTTTCTTCAAATGAGCTCTTGCATGTAAAAGAATCCCGAGGTGCTCAGTTGAAATGGTGGTGGTGGTAAGGGCAGAGGAGCCACACCTGGATAGTCCTCTCCATCTCTTCATCCCAGGAAGCCCTGTGATGCAGAACACTCAGCACATTTTATAATCTGCCAGGCTCATAACAATCAACAATCGTAGTATCTTTGTGGTCGGTCAGTGGGCCAGGCACTGCTTTATGTGAAGTAGTTTAGATCATTTAATCCTTACAATAGCCCAAGAGTCTAAATTCTATGATTATCCCCACTCTACAGATTCATTCAACAAATATTGAGAAACAACCAAGTCCAGACACTTCTAGCACTTAAAATCTTCACGAAAGTATATAAAATTTTTTTATTTGTTCTTTTTAGTTAAACATGACAATAGAATGTATTTTGACATTTTATACATACATGGAATATAATTTCCCATTCTTGTGGTTTACATGATGTAGTTGTGAATGAAGAGTCTTTCTAGAGTTTACATTGGGAGAAGAGGGAGAAAACAAATAGAAAACATAATGAAGGCTGGGTGTGGTGGCACATTCCTATAATCCCAGTGGTTCACGAGGCTGAGGAAGGAGGATTGCCAGTTCATACCAGCCTCAGCAATTTATGAGCCCAGATGCAACTCAGCGAGACCCTATCTCTAAATTAAATATAAAAAAGGGGCTGAGGATGTGGCTCAGTGGTTGAGTGCCCCTAGATTCAATCCCCGCACCAAAAACAAAAGCATAATGAAAATGTTAAGTGATACAGTATGTCAGAGTGCTATGGGGTAGGGGGGTGGTAAAGCAGGGAAGTGGGATAGGAAGAGTAGTTGGGATGTTGAAGTGGTCAGGAGAGGACTCACTGAGGAAAATACATTAAGCAAGAACTTGAAGGGAGTGAAGATTTAACCTGTGGAAATCAGGGAAGAATGTTCCAGGGGCAGAGGACAGCAATGCAAAATCCCAAAGCAGGATCATGTCTGGCCTGTTGGACTTCAAGGAATATTGGGAACAAGGAGCGTCTTGGAGGTGAGATTGGAGAAGTATCCTTTCCTAGGGCCTCATGCCATGCTAGAACTTTGTCTTATGCTCTAAATGAGATGTGAGCCACTGCAGAATTTTGAGCAAGGTAGGACCATGATCTGAATGAATGAATTCTGGTTGCTGTGCTAAAAATTGGCTAATGAAGGGCTCCCTGGGTGGACAATAGTGGAAGTTAAGAAGTTACCCTAGCCTGGGTGATGGTGCAGGTCTGTGATCCAGCTACTCTGGTGGCCAAGGCAGGAGGATCATAAGTTCCAGGCCAGAGTGGACAAATTAGCAAGACCCTGTCTCAAAAACAAACCACAACAGAAAGGGCTGGAGATATAGTTCAGTACTAAAGCGCCCTTGGGTTCAATTCCCAATACCAGAATTTAAAAAAAAAAAAAAAAACCCACAGAATTTATTGCAATAATCCAGATGGAGAAACTGAGGCATGGAGAGTATTTTTTTTATTGGTTGTTCAAAACATTACAAAGCTCATGACATATCATCTTTCACACATTTGATTCAAGTGAGTTATGAACTCCCATTTTTACCCCAAATACAAACTGCAGAATCACATCAGTTATACGTTCACATTTTTACATAATGCCATATTTGTGACTGCTGTATTTTGCTGCCTTTCCTATCCCCTACTATCTCCCCTCCCCTCCCATCTTCCCTCTCTACCTCATCTGTTGTTCAATTCTCTCCCTTGTTTTTTTCCCCCCCTTTCCCCTCACAACCTCTTATATGTGATTTCGTATAACATTGAGGGTTTCCTTCCGTTTCCATGCAATTTCCCTTCTCTCTCCCTTTCCCTCCCACCACTCGTCTCTATTTAATGTTAATCTTTTCCTCATGCTCTTCCTCATGGAGAGTATTTGAATCCAGGCATTCTGATGCCAGTGCCATCTCTTCGCTGCACTTCCTCTGGTCCCTGGTGACCAGCCAGGACCCAGGGTCCGCTCAAGACCTAAGCACTGCTTGGGTTTTCTCCCTGCAGGGCGCGCAACCGAAGGCTGGGCAGCCGTGGACATCGTACACCCAGTGCGTGTGGACGCTGGGGGCTCCTTCCTGTCCTATGATCTGTGGCCACGTGCGCTGCGCAAGCGGGATGTGTCCGCGCGCAGCGATGTGCCCTCCTTCTACGAGCTTCAGTACCGCGGACGCGAGCTGCGCTTCAACCTGACTGCCAACCCATACCTCCTGGCTCCCAGCTTCGTCAGTGAGACGCGGAGGCTGGGCGGCCTGGGTCGCTCGCACATCCGGACCCATGTCCAGGCCTGCCACCTGCTTGGGGAGGTGCAGGACCCAGAGCTTGAGGGCGGCCTGGCGGCCATCAGCGCCTGCGATGGCTTGGTGAGTGCTGAGGGCATGCTTGATGCTGACTGGGTAGTGGGGCCCTGGATGCCCCCCCCCCCGCCCCGCCTTTCCATTGTTTGCCTGGTGGATTTGGTCACCGTGCTTTCCTCTGCCAGCTTCAGTACTCGTGGGCTAAATGAGAATGACAGCCCAGGCCTCACTGTTCTCTAGGACAGGGATTCGTGAAGTTTTATGCGAGCTGGAATCACCCGCAGACCTTGTTTTTAACTGGGTAGGCATGGGATGGGGCCCAAACATTTGAATTTCTGCAAGTGTTTCTGGGGGCATTGAAGCTGCTGGTCCAGAGACCCCACTTGAAGTACCACTGTTTGTTGAGATTAAGCAATCAGTTAATCCTTCTTTGGCTTATCAATTATGACTCTTCCTTCACAGATCGTTGAGGCCCCCTCTCAGCCTCCTGGCTTTGTCTGGCTTGAAGGCAATGCTTTCTACCACCTGCAGCTTTAATTGCCTCCCCTGCTTTGGGCCAAGTATAGCATCTCCCACTCCAGGCAGTATAAGGCCCCTTTCTTCTCCTATTTAGGTGCCCACTATTCCCCTCCCTGCCCCCAAGTGTGAGCTGTGGGGGATGCGTGCACCCTCTTGGCCATCCACTGTTCCTGGAGGGCTCCAGTGTAGATGGCTCAGGCAAAAGCCATGGAGTGTGGAGGCAGCGGGCCTAATGACAAGGCAGCCTGCAACACAGGCTGCAGAATGCCTGGGCCTTGGAAGTCCCATCTGCTCAGTTTTCTTGTTTGTGGAGCTTTAGCCCCTCCTCTAACATATGGTTAATTCTGTCAAGCCTGGGCAGCACTGGTGCATATGGGCATTGTTCCTACTTCACAAATGAGGAAACAGGCTCAGAGAGGCACTTGCCCCAGGTTACCAGTTATCCAGAGGTGGAGATTGCATTCAAACCCAGTTCTCCAGTCCCTAGAATGGATGCACTCTCCAGCACTTCAGCTCCTTGGCCTGTGTGACCCAGGAGGTAGAACTGGGGCTTCCGAAGGAAGGTTGTTACACCATTGTCCCTGCTGGAGTCCTGAGTTTCCCAAGTTGGTGGGCTGCTTCGAGGTACTTTCCACTGCCCTCCCTTCCTGGACTCTGAAAGCTGAGCAGACATGCCCAAAGCACCTCTGCCAGCTTCCCTTTTCTAGTGGACCCTGGTCCCAGGGAACAGAATGTTCTGGTGGCTGTGGACATCTTGGTGGGTGTGAGTAGAGCTGCTTTTGGGGTGATTTATTGCCTCAGGGGGACTGAGGGCAGATCAGAAGCTCTGATTGTCTGGGAGGGGGCACAGTGGCTGGAGATGGTTGGCATGCAAAGAACCCGTAGAAGAGCCCAGCGGCCTGGGCTGCCTCACTCAAAATGGCTGTGTGGGATGCTGTAGAAGATGCCATCTTTTCAGATTTGGTTGCAGACTCTTTCTCCCTCCTAATGGTGTGGGTGTGAAGAGCAGCATCCTGGGGGTGGGGCCTCTGAGCTTCACTTTGAAACCTTTGGTTGTGTGGAATGGCAAGAAAGGACATTCCAGGCACAGAGTACAGAGTGAGCAAGGGCTCAGTGGGAGGGAAGCGCTGCGTGTCTGTGGTCAGAGTGAGGTGGTGGGTATGGTGTGGGCTCAACTGGGCATGATGAGCCTTTGGGGCGGTTGGGAAGGGCAGCCAGGTATCAGCCCTCCCTGTGTGACCCCATTCTTCTCCCCCAGAAAGGTGTGTTCCAGCTCTCCAACGAGGACTACTTCATTGAGCCCCTGGAAGGTGTTCCAGCCCGGCCTGGCCACGCCCAGCCCCATGTGGTATACAAGCGCCAAGCCCCAGAGAGGCAAGCTGAACAGGGTGACTCCAGGGCTCCAGGCACCTGTGGGGTACAAGGTATGCTCCTCCTCACAGGTCGTGGCAGGGGAGACACAGAAAGCCTGTTTTAGAAGTCTCTTCAAACATCTCCATGCCCAGATCTCCTTGTCCCAGAGGGACCCAGATGGACAGACATACCACCCTAGCCCAAGCCTTTAGATGTCCCAGAGGTCTGTGACATCAGTCCATCAGGCCTGCCCCAGCTGATTCCCCTGAACTGATCCTCTCTGCTCCCACCTCACCTCCCCCTCGTTTTGGGGCTCTCTCTGCGTCCTCCATTGTTGCCTATGGCACCTCTGGCTCTGTCAACCATTCTTCATCGAGTGTCCAGGCCAGGCAGGACCATGACCAGGACCTTCAACAGGGCCACTGGCTAGAAACCTCCCCCTTCCTTCCCCTGCTCCCACTCCAGAATAACTGAGCTCTGTTATTAGGGACCTGAGTGCAGAACCTAGCACCGCCTCTGCAGAGCTTCCGTCATGGTAAGGAGCTGCCCACCAAGGGCTGCTTGGGTTTGGCTCAGCTGGCCCTCCAACCTTAAGCTTCCCAAAGCTCAGAGACTCTGTTGCCAGGACAGATGCCCATGAGGCATGTTTCTCAGCCTCAGTTTCCCCTGTTGCATATTTGTGCTTCCTGGTTTGCTCTGGGGCAGTCTAGGGCAGAGGAGCAGGTCCTCAGTGGGGTCAGCTGGGTCTTGGCCAGTCTTTCCTGGCTGGAGGTTAGGCTATGGGTCTGTGTGTGCTGGGATGCATTAACCTCTTAATAGGGGAGGTCATGACACAGGGAGATAGGGCCCAGGCTCCAGCTTTTTTGGGTCCAGGAGCTTCCCTCAAATAGACATAGTGCTTTTTTCCTTTTCTTTTCTTTCTTTTTTTTGTAGTGCTGGGAATTGAACCCAGGGCCTGACACCCATTAGATAAGAGTTTCATCACTGAGCTACATCCCCAGCTCCCAGGCATAGTACTTTACCAAGCTTATATCTAACATTTTTGTTTGCCTCCAGTATCACTTTTCCATGTAGATTCTTATTTAGGGGAATAATCCTGGGAATCCCAGGATCAGAAGAGAAGGGAAGTGACCAGGCAGATAACACAGTGATCTGTTATCACAGACCTAGGACGGACCCAGGGGGGCATCCAGGTCTCTGTCTCTGATCCCAGTGCTGTTCCTGCTGTGCCAGAGAGCTCACTAAGAAGAAGTCTTAGAGACATGTGTCCTGGGCCCAGCTAACTCCACCTGTCTGGGGCCCACAGTGTCTCCGGAGCTGGAGCCTCGTCGTGATCGTTGGGAGCAGCGGCATCAGTGGCAGCGGCATCGACCGAGGCGGCTGCACCAGCGCTCTGTCAGCAAAGAGAAGTGGGTGGAGACCCTGGTGGTAGCTGATGCCAAAATGGTGGAGTACCACGGGCAGCCGCAAGTGGAGAGCTACGTGCTGACCATCATGAACATGGTGAGGCTGCAGCAGGCAGCGGCAGTGGCATGGGGAAGGCACAGTGAGTGTTGTTGGGGGTGGATTACAAAGGGGGGTACAGGGCAGGAAGGCTGGCAGGGGGTCACTTGGAGAGAACAGCAGCACAAGACACTGGCCACATCATCTAGCTGCACAGCATGTTTCCACCGTGTCCTTGTCCACTCAGGTACTAGTCAGAGTGCTGCTATGACAACACAGGGTATGATGCCATCTTACTGGCTCAGCTGGCATTTGGGGAGATGGGGAAGCCACAACCCTGTGCCTGGCCAGTTCACTTACCTTGCCCTGAACACTCACCTTTCTCCTTTGTATCAAGATCTGTGATAGGTTCTGGGGACACAGACGTGCCCAATCAGACCAGGTCCTGCCTGATACATCAGCACGAAGTAGAGTTGCATCTGTTCAGTTTTGTGGTCTACTAGCTGGTGAACTCGGGGCACATTACTTATCTGTGAAATCGGGATGACAGTACCTTGTGGGATTGGAACACTGTGCACGCGCATGTGTGTGTGTGTGTGTGTGTGTGTGTGTGTGTGTGAGTGTTTATTTTTTATTATTTTTATACCTGGGATTGAAACACTGAGCCAAATCCTCAGCCTCCCCACTTTTTAAAAATGTATTTAGAAACAGGATCGCTGAGTTGCTTAGGGCCTCCCCAAATTGCCGAGGCTGGCTTTGAACTCATGATCCTCCTGCCTCAGCCTCTCAAGCTGCTGGGATTATAGGCATGTTCCACTGCACCCAGCTTTTTCTTTCTTTCTTTCTTTTTTTCTTTTTGTTTCTTGGTGCATTATAGTTGCACATATTGATGAGATTTGTTATTACATATTTATACATGCACATAATATAACAATATAATTTGAACAGTATCTCTCCCCACTATTTTCCCCCTCCCTCCCTACCTCTCACCTTTTGATCCCTTTTTTTTTTATTGATGTCTCTTTGAATTTTAGAAGATCCACCCCAACCTTTGTTTTCCTTTTTCCTCTCTAGCTTTTGCTTTGGAGAAACATTTGACCCTTAACCTTCTGAGTTTGACTTATTTCGTTTAATATGGTGGTCTCTAGTTCCATCCATTTTCCTGCAAATACCATAATTTCATTTTTCCTTACGGTTGAATAAAACTCCATTGTGTGTATATAACCACACTTTCTTTGTCCATTCGTCCTTTGATGAACACCTAGGGTGGTTCCATAGTTGATGGGACATTGCTCTTGACCTCACCTCATGTGACAGTTGGTATAACAGAGGCCCTAAGAGGTGACCTACTTGCCAGGTCACACAGCATGGCCAGGTGGAGCCATTTGGGAGCCCAGGTCTCCCCAGTCTTACTTTGGCAGGGCACTGTGGCTGAATGGGGCTAGGAATTCCCAGAGCCACCTGCAGAGCCAGGCCCTCCCTCCCAGCTACCCCTTCCCCAGGTGGGCAGGTGGGAGCCCACAGGCTGCCAGGCTGCTTCCTGCAGTTTCCTGGAAGAAAGGTCTCTGCTTCTGGCATTCTGAGCAGGCCACCTGCTGGGCAGGCTGCCACTCAACCCTCTTTCTGTTTCTTCTCCAGGTTTGGTGGAGGGGAACAAGGTGAGGGGCATGTGTGCGGCTGGGTGATGTCTAAGGGAACCCTGGGGCCAGTGTCCTGTGCTGCTGCTTCCCCCGCACTAGCCCCTCACCTGCTACAACCCTAAGGGAAGTGCTCTCTGAGCCATCTAGCATCTGACCACCCGATTCACAGTGGGGAAGCCTGGGGCTCCAAGGGAGGGGCTGTGGCTGTGCTGTTCTCCACCTGCCGAGCTGCTCAAGTGCTCATCAGCAAAGGCAGCCCTGGGCCAGTTCTTCCTTGATGTGGCCACCTTCTTTGGCTTCTTGTTCCTTATGCAGTAAAAGCTGTAGCCTTCTGTCTGGTATTCTCAGCCCTGAAGGCCCTGCCGAAGCCTATCTAGCTTGTCGTCTATCAAAGAGGGGAAAGCACTGAAATGCAGGCTGCAGGAGGACAGTTGCTGGACAGCAGGGCCTGGTCAGTTTCTGAGGCCCTGAGGTCCTCTTCTTCCCATTGATGCCACTTGGGGGCTCAGTCTGAAAAAGCCAGGAGCCTGGCTGTTCACCATCAGTGAACGAGGTTTGTCTCAACTTACCTTTTCTGAGTTCCCCAGGGCCCAGGTCTTGGGCAGAGTAAGACCAGCCAGTCATACAGGTTCCCTCCCGACATCCCCTGGGTGACCATCGTCAGGCATTTTGCTCCAGGGCCTGGCCTCTTTCAGCCTCCCTTATTCAGTTTCGTAGAGTCCACACATTGGCTCTGTGAGCTCTGTCCTGGGCTCATGCTCACCTGCTCTGACTATATCAGGCTTTCCTGATCTGAAGAGTCCAGCACTGGTGGGAGTCCAGCAGAGTGGGAGCCCCTCTGAGCCCTGCAGTGCTGGATACTTGGCATTCTGCCTGAGAGGTAGGGCCACGGGGCTCATGCAGCCAGCATCTGAGGCAGGCTTATCTGAAGGCTCCCACCATGAGGCCTGGTAGGTTCGGGCAAGAGCCTGTGAACATCTGCTACTTGTTTCCTGTTTCACACCTACCTGTCTTCTAAGCTCATCCCATTTTACAGTTGAGGGAACAAAGGTCAGCGAGGCCAACATCACACAGCTAATAAGTGGCAGAGCTGGACCTGGGACTTGGGTTCAAGGTTACCACAGTGAGTCTCTTCTACATCATGTACAACCACAAAACTGGGCTCCTAATTAGAGTAAGATACACTCCATTTTTGTATAAATGAGTCAAATTATACTCTAGTGTCACGGATAACTAACAACAACAACAAAACAACAATTCTCAAGGGCAGGACTTCTCAGAGCCTTCAAAACTGATATGAGTGCTGAGAATCTTCAAGAGAATAGGCAGGCAGCGTTTTCCATATTTAGAAGAAGTAAGAACAGGGACTGTGAAGCAGTCCATCCTCGGTTCTGATCCCAGCTTCCCCCTCTCTTTAAGCCTCAGTTGCTTCATTTGTAAAATGGAGGTAATTATCCCTACCTTAGAAGTAAGAGGGTTAAATGGCACAAGGACCATCCACGCAACACTCAGTCACCATTAACTGCTGCTCCATGTGACCTTGCAGCCTCTCAGCCACTTCCAGGGCAGCCTACTCCTCTTTACTGTAAGCCCCTTCTTCTCTGTGTCAGATCCAGACCTGAGTTCTGGAGCTTAGGTGATTCTGTTCCAAGCATAGCAAGACGGATCTCCCTCCATCCCATCTTAACTCCCAGTTCTGTTCATTTTTGCTGAGGTCACAGACCTTTTTGAGGGGCTTTTGTCTTACTCTCTGCTCTCTGGGAGCTTGTGGTCACCTTTAACCCCCAGATCTTGTTTTCGTGAACACTGCCCATCCTTGGCTTATTCTCTTGCCTGTACTAGAATGGGGGCTTGACTTCCCCTGTTCAGTTATCCCCCACTCGGACTCTAGGTTGTTAGCAAACATTTCTTGGTTGAGTTGATCAACCTGTAATGACCCTCTCTCTCTACAGTGTCTTCCAGCGCCTTTCTTAACCTCCATATTTCCTGGCATACAATGAGAACTGTTATATGTCCTGCTCTGTGGTGGTACTAAGCTCTCCCCAGCCCTGGCTCAGGACAGGATGGGTCATTTGTCAGGCAGGTCCTAGCAGACCCTCAGGAACTCCTTGTCCTCTGGAACCACTTTGTTGGGTGCTGGTGCCAAGTTTGCCTGTCTACTGTCTATAGTTTCTGAAAGACTTATTCTTTTTTTAATCTTTTTTTTTTTTTAGTTCTAGATGGACACTTTTATTTATTTTTATTGGTGCTGAGGATCAAACTTAGTGCCTCACAGATGTTAGGCAAGGGGTTTGCCACTGAGCCACAACCCCAGCCCCTGAAAGACTTATTCTTTTGATCTTTTTTTCAGGGTACTTTTTCTCATTTTGTACTGTTTCTTTTAAATGAGATAATAATGCATTGGAAATACTTAGCAAGTGCCCCAAATTCATTCATTCATTCATTCATTCATTCAGCAGATATTTATTGGGAGATAGAATAGAGGCTCCCTAGATGGCATGGTGGAGGGTGGAGGCTGGAGATAGGGTGAGAGATGAGATGAGGGGAGATAGAAAGGATGCTGTTCCAGGCTGAGGGCACAGCATGAGTAAAGGCCCTGTGTTAGGAAGAGTCATGGGATTCTGAGAGAAAGACAGAGTGGTTGGAAGCAGCGAGTGAGTGGCATGAGGTGAGGGGAAGCCAGAAAGGAGGGCAGGTGTCCGACCAAACAGGCCTGTAGACTAGACTGGGAACTTTTGCCTTACCCTGTGGACTGTGAAGATCATTATCTTAAGGAAGGCATGGTGTGATTGGGTTCGAATTTCAAAGAGAGGTGACTGAGCCACCAGTCTATCGGTGGCCTGGAAGAGCCAAAGTATAGAGACACTTGTAGCAGCACTTCAGAGAAGAGATGCTGGCACTTGTTCTGGGCAGTGGCCCAGAAGCGAAGAGATAGACTCAGGCAAAGCTCAGGAGACAGAATTAGTTGGATGTGGGGGAGAAGGGTGGTGAGGGGCTCCTGGGTTTCTGGCCTGAATATGGTGGCACGTGGCATGTTTCTCTTCACCATGTCTGACCTTGAAAGTGTCATCCACCCCCATGATCAGGGGCTCTCGTGCCCTTTTCATGGGGTTTATTTTCTCTGCTCGTGTTTTTTATTTTTAAAAACATATTGTCCATTTGAGTATTATTTTTTTATTAGTTGCTCAAAACATTACAATGATCTTGACATATCATATGACATACATTTGATTCAAATGGGGTAAGAATTCTCATTTTTCCACGTGTACAGGTTGCAGGATCACATTGGTTATGCAGCCATGTTTATACATACAGCCATACTAGTGTCTGTTGTATTCTGCTGCCCTCCCTATCCCCTTCCTATCCCCCTCCCCTCCCCTCCCCTCCCCTCCCATCTTCTCTCTCTACCCCATCTACTGTAATTCATTTCTCTCTCTCTTTCTCTCTTTTTTTCCCCTTCCCCCTCACACCATCTTATATGTAATTTTGTATAACAGTGAGGGTCTCCTTCCATCTTGAGGGCAGAAGCTTGGCCCAGAGGGCACAGCTCCACCTACTGGAAGAGTATTATTTTTCTAGATTTCTTGCTGGAAGTCACTTCACGACCAACCTCTGCTGCCATCTCTGCCCATTGGGAACCCAGCAGCTGTCCCCAGTTGTGGACTGGCTTCTTGTTCTGAGGGTGTTTTAAAAGAACAGATGGCCCACGCCTGTAATCCCAGTGGCCTGAGAGGCTGAGGCAGTAGGATTGCAAGTTCAAAGCCAGACTCTGCAAAAGCAAGGCACTAAGCAACTCAGTGAGACCCTGTCTCTAAATAAAATACAAAATGGGGCTGGGGATGTGGCTCAGTGGTTGAGTGCCCCTGAGTTCAATCCCCAGTAACAAACAAATAAACAAAAAACAGATGGCTGTTCCCTTTCCCCTGCACCTTAAGGCACCTTCTATCTCTTGGGGTGACCCTCTCTTATGGGACTCAGTAGGGATCCTCCATGTAGCCATGGGGGCCTCCGGCAGACATGCACACCTGTCTCCTTGGCCCCATGGCTGTCAGCCTCAAGGAGGACAGGATGGCAGAGCAGTGGGAGACTTTGCAGGCCTGTACCCACCCCTGTCCTGCCCCCCACCCCCACCCCATTCTGCCCTGGTTTTGTACCTTAAGGGAGGGCTCATTCTTGGGAAGCTGGTCCCCACAGCAGGAGGGGCTACAGGGCTGTCTCCGGCCAAGGGCAGAGCCAGGGCCCTGACAGGAGCCAATCAACCAACACTTGGAGGTCTGAGTTGCCTGTGCTGGGTGGAGATGGGATTGGCACTTGAAAGCAGATCCCAAATTGGTGCTCAGGACAGATTGTGGGGCTAGGAGGAGGCCTGGGAGGCCTTCCTGTGCTCCCTGGGTTATTGTACTGCTTGTGTGTGTGGTATGCATTGGTGTGGGTGCATCTATCACTGTGCGTGCAGCTCTGTGCACCTGTGTGTGTGGCCTGCATCCCCTGCATGTTTTGGGATGGGTGTTGGTTGCCTACGTCCTGGTTACAGCCTAAACCACCCATCTCTTGGACAGGTGGCCGGCTTGTTTCACCACCCCAGCATTGGGAATCCCATCCACATCACCATTGTGCGCCTGATCCTGCTAGAAAATGAGGAGGTGAGAGGAGCCCCATCCGGACCCATGGCAATGGGCATTGGCTTCCAGTGCCCTCCTGCCCCATAACCTGAGCCGGCCTGTGTGGAAGAGCCCAGTGTCCCCTGTCACCCTCTGGTTCCTGACTCACCTTCTGTCAGGTCTCAGGTCTCCCCAAGATATGTAGCAGGAGGGGTGGTCAAGCTGGAGGCCTGGCTGTTGTGTGTCCTCCCACTGCCCTTGGGGCCTCTGACTCCCGTCTTTCTATGGAGAAGAATTGAACCTGTCCCTGTGGGAACTCAGGGGGAGGCATGAGCAGTAGTCCTCTCTGCCCCCAGGAGGACTTGAAGATCACACACCATGCAGACAACACCTTGAGGAGCTTCTGCAAGTGGCAGAAAAGCATCAACATGAAGGGGGATTCCCACCCCCTGCATCACGACACTGCCATACTGCTTACCAGGTACCCACACATGGAGGGTGGGCGAGGGGTGGGAGGGCTGCATCTGAGGGAGGACTCTCTGAGTCTCAGGGGAAAAGCCTTCTGGGGAGACACAGCCCTGCTCTTACGGAGCCCTATTTTAAGGAGAGGCTTGCAACTCTGGCCCAAGGCTGCATTGCATCAGCACTTGGAGATCTATCATCTATCTGTCTATCTATCTATCTATCTATTTCTTTCTTTCTTTCTTTCTTTCTTTCTTTCTTTCTTTCTTTCTTTCTTTCTTTCTTTCTTTCTCTCTTTCTCTCTTCTGTCTCTTTCTTTCCCTCCCTCCCTCCCCCCTCTTTCTTTCTTTCCCTCCCTCCCTCCCTCCGTCCCTTCCTTCCTTCCTTCCTTCCTTTCTTTCATTTTTGTTCTGGGGATTAAACCCTGGAGCTCTTTACCACTGAATTACATCCCTAGTCCTTTTTATAAATTTTTAATTTTGAGACAGGGTCTTGGTAAGTTGCTTAGGGCCTCACTAAGTTCCTGAATCTGACCTCAAACTTGCAATCCTCCTGTCTCAGCCTCTGGAGCCGCTGGGATTACAGGCATGTGCCACTACACCCAAATTTCAAAATAATTGTGGATTCCCATGCAGTTATCAGAAATAATACAAAGAGGCTCTGTGTACCCTCCATCCAGTTTCCCCTACTGGCAGTATATTGCATAACTGAAATATAATATCCCACTCAGGAAGTTGACAAAGATATGATCTGCAGACCCTCGCAGGTCTCATTGGTGCTACATTCACCTTGTGTGTGTGCTGTTCAGTGCTGTGCAGTTTTATCACCTACTGAGGTTTGTGTATCCATCACCTCTATTCAGATTCAGGGAGTTGCATCAGAAGGAGATCTCATGCCACATGTTTCTAGTCACAGCTGCCTCCCTCCCTCCTCTCCCCAATCTCTGGCATCTGCTAATCCTTTTAGGGGCAGTGTTTTTAAGCTCCAGGTGGTTATTTTCCCTCTGCTGGACTCTGGCCACTTCTGTCAGCACCCTTGCTGGAATAGCACCAAAACTGTTCTAGGCACACATCTGCTTCCCAAACCCAGATAGGTGTCCAGGGGATTGTGTGTACACAAGGGCACCTGCTAAGTTGCTTAAGGCCTCACTAAGTGAGGCCATCCCAAGTGGCCACCATGTTGGCCTGATGACCTGATATTTTGGAGTGGTGGGAGGGGCATCCTGGCTTCCTCTGTCCAGGTTAGCATGGGTCCTTCCTCAGCCTCCTTCAGCCCTGGACCAGGTCAGCTTAAAAGCTGCTTCTCTCTGTGCAGGAAGGACTTGTGTGCAGCCATGAACCATCCTTGTGAAACCCTGGGCCTGTCTCATGTGGCAGGCATGTGCCAGCCACACCGCAGCTGCAACATCAATGAGGACACTGGCCTCCCTCTGGCCTTCACCGTGGCCCACGAGCTCGGACACAGGTACCATGCCTACCCTCACTGCCACACTACAAACCCAGCTCTGCCTTCCCACCTTGGGAGCACTGGCTCCTACCCTCATGGATCCCAGAATCCCAGGGAATGGAAACTATCTGGGGCGGGAGCCCTGACTCTGTCCCAGCATCCCTGGGACTGATCTGAGGCTGGTCTTATTTCAAGGGGGTTGGGAAGGGCCAGATCATAGGCTGTTGGCTGTTCCTCCTCGTTGCCCTTAGTGCTTGCATGTTTTGCTGTTCTTCCCCACTCTGTCCCTATTTCTACTTTCTCTGTGACCCTGGCCTCTGTGAGCTCCCCATAGACTGAAGGGGTTGGATCCAGCAATGACCAAGACTCCCTCTATCTGACATCTCTGCCTGGGACTCTCATGTCTCTGTGTGGCCCAGGCCCTCAGCCACCTGAGCCCGGGCTGTTTAGCTGGTGAATGGTGGCCTCTGGGGGAAGATTGGAAAGCCACAGGGCAAGCTCCCTAAGAGTTTGTTGTTCAGAAGTTTTGGGGTCATTCATTCAGATGTTCTGGGTGACATTCTTGCCTGCAGGGCCTTGAAACTGTCTGTGGTAGAAAGAAACCTCTGCCCTAATTCTGCCATTTCCTGGCTGTTATGCTGGCTAGTTCCTTGGTCTCTCTGAGCCCCTATGGGGGTGATAATGAGGGCTGAGTGAGATAGTGCTCTGAAAGTGCCTAGCATGGTGCCTGACATAGTAGGTGCTCAGGAATTAGAATTTTTCATGTGTCCTTCCCAAGGATGTTGAGACCTTTTTGTGATACGGTAGCTCAGATTGCAAATACATAGCCTTGGGATGAGGACCTGGAGGTTGCGGGACCTCTGTTAGACTCTTCTTGGCACCAGTAAAGTTGTAGGGCCATTGTTGGCCAGCTCTGGGGGCAGGAGCAGAGCCATTCTGAGGCCCCCCACTCTCATTTCAGGCACAGGTTGATGCACCTAGAGGAGGACCACATGGGATACTAACTGTCATACCCACGTTTTGCATTAAGGAAACTGAAGTGCAGAGAGGGGGTGTGGCTATCCCAAGGTCGCACAGCCCTTCAGTGGCAGAGCCAGCCTTGGGAACTAGGACTGTGCACCTTGCAGGCCTCTGGGGGGGTGGGGTGGCCTGGTGGCCTCCTGCCCCTGGGCTTACCCACCCCTGGGGCCTGTGCTCTCACACAGTTTTGGCATTCAGCATGACGGAAACGGCAATGACTGCGAGCCCATTGGGAAACAGCCTTTCATCATGTCTCCACAGCTCCTGTACGACGCAGCTCCGCTCACCTGGTCTCGCTGCAGCCGCGAGTACATCACCAGGTTCCTCGAGTAAGTCCCTCCCCAGCCCTAGGCATCTGTTCATGAGGTTGCAGGCAATGCAAGGGGTGCAGACAGTGGCAGCAGGGTGCCAGGGTAAAGAGATGTGTGGAGGAGCACCTGAGAGGTGTTGGCCGGGGTCCTCAAGGTCCTGCTGGAAGGGATGCCCACATTGCATCCTGGAGGATGAGCAGGAGCTCACAAATGTATAGGTAGAAGGAGAATGGAGCCCCTGCGAGAGGAAGGCCAGCCAGGACTGCAGACACGGAGGGGCTCAGTGGTTTTCAGGAACGGCAAGGCAGTGAGTGAGGCTAGCCAGCCACTGCTGGGCGGGAAGAGGCTGGAGGGTGAGCAGGGCTGGCCACGCAGTTCAGTGAGAATCAGGAAAAGTGCCATGAAGGGAACAGAATAGAAAGCTTTTTGCTTTCCTTCATGGTTTCTTAATATGTTAAAGATATTTTATATTTCCTATTTAATGTTATTCTAAATAAGAGAACATTTTTAATTTAAATTAATAGCATAATTTTACTATTTCTCTTCACTTTGTGCAGTGCGATCATGCGGTTCTAGAGATTGGACCCAGGGTCTGGCACATTCTAGGCAAGTGCTCTCCTACTGGGCTACATCCCCAGCCCCTAGTGCCAGTTTTATTTTATTTTATTTTTTTGGTACCAGGGATTGAACCCAGGGGTTAACCACTGAGCCCCATCCCCAGCCCCTTTTATTTTGTATTTTGAAATAAGATCTCACTGAGTTTGTTAGGGCTTCGCTAAATTGCTGAGGCTGGCTTTGAACTCGTGATCCTCCTGCCTCAGCCAGCCGCCTGAGCCTCTAGCATTACAGGATGTGCCAGAGCATCAGCTTAGTGCCAGTTTTAAACGCATATATAAGAATAATTAAGGGGCTGGGGTTGTGGCTCTGTGGTAGAGCACTTGCCTAGCACGTGCAAGGCCCAGGGTTCGATCCTCAGCACCACATAAAAATAAAGGTATTGTGTCCCAAGTACAACTGAAAAAAAAATTAAAAAAAGAAAAGAATATTTAACATGCAATATCCACACAATTGCCCAGTTCATCTTTCAGAGTGTATTTTACTGGAGCAGTGAATATGCGGCACAAAACTAATTTGGTTATTTTCAGAGTTATTTTCCTCAATGATCTGTGCACATTCTCCCAATACTCAAGCTTGCTGATGAGGAAAAAGCCCTAAAGGAAAAATAACTCATCTTTTCCTGTCATCCGGTGTCATAGTTGACAGTGTGGTGATTGGCTAAGGCGCTTAACACAAGGAAGAAAGGAGACTGGGTTCCTTGTTATTCCTGTTTCTTAAGATTGTCATTGACTTCTTTCTGCATTGGAAGCAAGTTCTGGTTCATGTGGAAAGTGTGGCCTCTGGGGCTGTTGATCCCCTTTCTCAGTCCTGGACATAACAAACTCATCTTGGCATCTGGGTTTTGCAGCTCACAGAACCTCTATACATTGTGGGTCTCCTGGGATACTGTGCTCATGAGCAAAGCAAATGCTCAATGCAAATGGGGTGGCAAGGAATGATGGACGCAGACACTGGTGCATGTCTCCTCTGCTCATGCACATGCTCCTGTGCATGATCTTGCTTACAAAGCTCAAGTTTAGAGACACTGAGAATTCAAGATGGCAACAGTAGAGCCTTAACTCATCTGTCCACCCCTCTCCACCCCCACTATTTTTTCTCTAAACAACCACTTTCAGTGTTGACTCTTCTAGCTTTTTTTTCTGAATTTACTTTCATATTTCCAAAAAGCATTTCTAGACTGATATTTCTCAATTTTTTTAAAGATATTATCTGGAGGGTTGGGATTTCGTCCTCTTGCATCATTTCCTGCACACACACATATGCTCCCCCCACCTCTCCCACTATAGTGATAACATATTTTAATTAAGTCCTTGTTCATAATAATAACTATGTAATTTTTTTAAACTAAGTGTTGTAACAAGATGACATTTCTTTTTAAGAACAAGTAATTTTTCTTTTTTGCCTCATTTTCTTTGCTTTCCACATCCTCTAATAGTTCTACAAAATGCCTGAGTGCAGTTTTCCAGAAGATAATCCCTACCAGATAAAAGTTCCCTTGTTGCTTAGACCTTCTCCCCAGTTTCCCTCTGTCTTCCAGTCTAGACTGAATGCTTTTTTAGGCCTGACCTAAAATTGCCATGTAAAGTTTTCCTTTTTCCTGGATCCCATACTACTTTTTGAGAGTGGGAGAAGTTACCTTTTGATTTTATGTTTGTTTTGGTGAAGCACATCCTCAAGCAGCTTTCTAAAAAAGGGTGTATAGAGGTAAATGGTTTGCCCATCTCAAAGTGTCTTTATTCTTCCCTCTCATCTGCTTGATAGTTTGATTGGATATCAGCTTCTAGGTTAGAAGTCACTCTCCCTCAGCGTGTAGAAGGTGTTTCTCATTGTCTTCTAATTTTGCAGCCCTGCTTTGGGGAGCCTTCTGATTCCCAAGCTTTTGAATATGACCTTTCAGGAAGTCTGGAAGCTTTTAGGGTTCTCTGTCTCTTTCTCTTTTTTGGTGATTTTAAATTTCACAACTATGTCCCTTGGTTTATTTTTATTTTTGGGCACTCAGTGGACCCTCTTAATCTAGAAACTCATGTCCTTTAGTTCTTGAAAATGTTCTTGTATTATTTACTTGGTAATCATCTCTCCTCTGTTTTTTCTTTCTGGAATCCTTCATATTCAGCTTTTCTCTCTTACTTTCTAATTTTTAAACTTTCCCCCTGATATCTTCCTATTTTCTGGGAAGCGGAAATTTATTCTTCTATTAAAATACTTACAATCCTTGTTAGTTTTTTAAAAAATATTTTTCTATTGTGCTTTTCATTTCCTGAACTTTCTTTCTTTTTCTTTTCCTTTCTTCCTTCCTTCCTTCCTTCCTTCCTTCCTTCCTTCCTTCCTTCCTTCCTTCCTTCCTTCCTTCCTTCCTTCCTTCCTTCCTTCCTTCCTTCCTTTCTTTCTTTCTTTCTTTCTTTCTTTCTTTCTTTCTTTCTTTCTTTCTTTCTTTCTTTCTTTCTTTCTTTCTTTCTTTCTTTCTTTCTTTCTTTCTTTCTTTCTTTCTTTCTTCTTTTTCACTGTGTGCATAGTGCTGGGGATTGAACCCAGGGCCTTGTACATGCGAGACAAGCACTCTACCAACTGAGCTATATTTCCAACCCTCTGATCTTTCATATTCACTAAATATTTCTTTTATTATCCTGTTCTTATTTCATAATTACAATATCTTATCTTTCTGAGGTGATTACAGTAACATGGATTTTTCTTTTTATTCTTCCTGAAATACTTTTCTTTTCTTTGGGTTATTTAAAAAAAAATCTTCCTTTCATGTTAAAGGTGTTCTCTAAACATGTTGGCTGTATTTCATACATGGAAGGAGACAGAGATACCAGTTGGGAGGTCTGCGGACTTGGCCAGGTCTCTTTCCTGTCACTCATGACAGATTGATTGAGATGGAACTGTCTCTTTGGGAAATCCTCAAGTGTCAGTATCTAAGGTCATTTTTTTTTTTCCTGAGTGATTTAGTGCCTCCAGAGAAGAATCTTCTAGTCTTTTCCTGGGAGAGTGTTAAGTCCAGCAGCAGCATTCTGGCATCCAAAAAGGCAAGGGACTTGTAGGGTGTCTCACCTTTTATGGTGTGGACTATTACTTGTCCCCTTTCCCTGTAGGACCCTGCATTGGACCTTCATCTGTGTCTGGCATTCCTGGACCAGAGCTTCCTAGTTCACCCTTTTCAGAGAGTGACCCCAGACCCTAGGGCAAGTTGGTGACAGTCACTTAGTCACCCAAGGGTGGGGAGGGAATAAAGGTCCAATTAGTTTTTAAAGACTTTGAACTGGGCTTCCATCCCTAGTCCTACTGGCCCCTGGGACCTCAAATGCTGAGCTGTCCAGGTGTTGCTTCTCTGTGGTTTCTCCCTGCAACCACCTGCAGCCTCTCTCATTGTTAAGTTAGCCATTGCCTGACCATGTGCTTCCTGGTTTCAGAATTTTGTTGACATCTTTTATTTGCCATCATCACTTCTCCCATATCCTCTGCCTGTGTAGATTTATGTCTTGTTTATTCTCTAAATGTTACTGTGGACTTTGGAAGGAGGCAGAGATAAATCTGTCGCCCGATGTGCCACATTTCTCCAGAAGGCTCTCTCCACTGTGGGTTTTCAGCAGGAATGTGACCAGACCCATTAGGACTGTAGAAGCATGGATGCTGGCTTCCCATGGAGGAGGGCCTACTAGAATGAGGAGTGGGATTGGAAGCAGAGAAAAATGTAGTTGGGTGTTTTAGAACCTGGACTCTGGCCCAGGCTTCCTCCCGTGTGAGCAGACAAGTTACAGTATCCTTTAAGCCTCAAACATGGGGATGATGATGTGTCTGGGTTATGCATTTGCTATCAGGATTAAATGAAAAAACACATGTAGCGTTTAGCACAGTGCCTACCACATGGTCAACAGTCAATAGTGGTAACAGCTATGATTACTTTCTCCCTATTACCAAGTAGTGTATCACATGGACTTGAGCTAGGGAAATGGCCTAGGGATGGAGAGGAGGGTGTCCCCCTCTGCGGAGCAGAGCAGAGAATGAGAGAACGGTGGGAAATCAGAATAGTAGGCACCTCTGAAATACCCCCCAGGCTTGTTCCCAGCTGCCCCACCCAGGGTGCCACCCAGCACCCTGGCTCTGGGACAGACAGGCAAGTCTCTGTCCTCATTCAGTTGCTGGAATGTATGAGGGACTTGGCCCCGGGCCTGGGGTGAGGGTGGGAGGAGAGCCTGCGCCAAGCAGGCCCTGCCAGAGCCTTGACACTGGGAAGAGCAGGGCAGAGGCTGAAGACAGAGCTGCGTGCTCCACTGAGTAGGGGGTGCTGGAGAGGAAGAATGGCATCTCCCCGAGGTCAGCTCATATCTTCACCTTCCCATCTGGTAAGGCAGCAGGGGTATCTGAGAAGAAAGTGGAAGATGTGGACACCAAAACGGGCCGTGGCATCTGTTTCCCAGCTCCCAGCCTTGGGTTTCTTTGCTGAGGGTGGGACAGGAGACAGGCTCCACCCCAATGAGTGAGATTCATAAAAGGTGCCAAATGCAAGGGCAAGCAGTGTTTGCAGGGCTTGGGGACGTTCTCAGAGGCACATGCAGACCATTCACTCTCCCTGTGGGACTTGATGACGACATCCCCCGGTTCTCTGCAGATATCTGTTTACCAGGCCACTTAGACCCAGACAGAACTGAATCCAGACTCTCACCCTTGCTGTGTCCACAGACCTGTGTATGTAAAGCCCTGGGGGGACAGTGGTGAAGGAGACGAACTGGTGTCTAGGCACAGGCCCTCGCCATCTGGGGGAGGCAGACAGATGATAATTTGAGGTGATTATTGCTGTGGCAGACAGCCCTGTGGGGCTAGTCTGAAAGCAAAGGGGGACACCCACCTCTCCTGGGGTCAGGGATAGATTTCTGAGAAGGCTTCTGGAGCTGCCCACTAAAAGTCAAAGTCAATGAGGAAGGAGGAAGCTCTTGGTAGAAGGCAGGGCCCCGGCTGTGGTCAGGGACATGGGGGCCTGGCGTGTGCTGAAGAGTCTTCTGGGACTGGCAGTGGGTCTGGGAGATTTTTGGAGCCAATCCAAAGCAGCTGACCTGAGGAACCCCAAGAGTCATTTTGAACTGAGAAGAGTTTTGAGGGACCCTGGGGTCAATAGGTAGTTGCTCTAGTCACCAGTAGCAGGCCCGTGGGAGCCATGGGCTCCGCAAGTCAGCACAGAGGTCATGGTGTTCACGAGCCTCTACTTGAACTGGAGGTCAGTGAGGGGAGGCTCTGTTCATCCCTGCCCTCAAAGCCAGGGTTGCTGCAGGGAGAGAGAGGACCAGTCATGGGTGGGCCCTTCACTTCATCCATGATGCCCACTGTCCAGTGGCTTTGTGACCAGAACCTGGGGATGGTAAGGGGAGAGAATGAATGCACAGGAGGTCCCACAGGTGGTAGGCAGCTCTTGGCAATCTCAGGTGAAAGTGAGGCTTCCTTCCAGAAGTCACTTATTGGCCCCTGTTCAGGGGCTGCTAGCCCGGCTATAATTAGCACAAGGAGGGGCCTGGAGGGGAAGGGCTGATGGGCGTGGGGATCTGGGGGTGAGTCCGCAGTGTTGAGGAACCTGGCAGTGGGCCCGTCAGAGGAGGGAAGGGCCGGCTCCTGGCCATCCCTGTAACTTCCCAAGTCGACATTGCTATTTGTTCTTCTGTAGCTTGGGATTAGCCTCTTGTAGATGAGGACGTGAGGCCCGAAGAGGGTACAGGGGAGCCTAAGTCCACACAGCATCCACAGCTGGGCAGAGAGCAGAACTCGGATTTCTGACTCCCCAAACAGTCCCAAGGGCCGGCTGTGGCCCTGAATCGGGAAGTGAGTCCTGTGAGGGGTGCCTCATGCCCCACAGGGTCAGATAAGTGCCCTAGTCCACATCCATTTGTCACAGTATACTAGAGGGAAAGAGGGGCCCCAGGGCCAGGCTGGCCCCAGTCCCTCCAGCTGACACTGCTCCAGCATGCAGGCCCAGGGAGCTCTGAGCCACAGCAAGCACTTGGGGACACTTTCTCTCTGCCAGGCCTCAGCTGCATGGTTTTGAACTTGTTTCTGGGGTAAAGTATTTGAGGCTAGGCTCAGGGGTCGTCTGTGAGGAGCCCTATCTCGGGGGCAACACAGTGAGTGGGTACAGTGAGTGGGCACTGGCAGCTTGGGCTTTGGATCCTTGACCCAGGGCAGGTGACAGACCATTCTGAGCTCTGTGTGTGTAAGGACAGTGGCCTTCTGCCTAGGATGCTCTGAGAAGGGCAATGTGAGGGCACAAGCCATGTACCCAGGGCCAGCCTGGCATGTAGTCATCAGGGCACAGGGTGTGTCCAACAGCAGCTCATTTGCCATGCCCATGTTAGAGGAATCCATTGGTTCCAGGAACACCCCCAGGGCCCTCATCAGGGTTTACCACTGAGTTCTCTGCAGCTCTAGGTGGGTCAGGGCCCTGTCACCAGCCAGGACTCCACACAGACCACCCACCCACACCAGGTCTCACAGCTACCTGGCCTCTACCTCTGAAAAATAAACTCCAGTATTCCAGCCACCCTCTAAGCCTCTCTCCACACCTTCAGTGGTGGCAATGGCCCTGTTTCTCCATCCTGTCATCTTCTGCCAGCCTCTCCATATCCTGAGGTATCTCCTATCTTCCTGCCAGACCCCAGGATCTACCACCTCTGCTCTTAGTCTGGTGACCCCTGACACTGCCCATCCCAACTAGCACTCTCTGCTCATTTTGGCTCCCTAGCCTGACACCTGACACCTTAGCCTCCCAGGCCGGAAAATTGGAAGGTTTCTGCTCCTGCTTCCTGCCTGGCCAAGGCCCCCATCCTGCAGGCCCTGCCTTGTCTATTGCCTCTGTCCAAGTCCTTGCTGCCTGAGCCAGCTCCATCCCTGATAGCCTGGCACATTTCTCCTAGCTTCTGCTGTCTCCAGAAGGCCCCGGGGCATTTCCTCTTGATCCTCCAGGACAGCAGGGAGCCCAGAAGTGGGGTTATTGGGTCAGTGTATTCATGCCCAGGGCCCAGCTGAGGCTGCAGGATGGCCACTGGCCCTTAGGGGCAATCTAGTTGTGCACAAGGGGCACACAGAGTGAGGAGGGGCAAAGGCAGCTGAGCCAGGCCTGGGATGTCCTCCTCAGGGCCCCTGTGCCTCAGTGTGCTCCTGTCTGCTGGTGTGTCTGGGCTGCCACACCTTCTGACCATATCTGCTGGAGTTCTTGACATACATAGGCTGTGCCTGCTCGGGTCTGCCAGTCCCTCTTCTGCTGCCAGGTAATGATGGCTGGAGGAAGGCAAAGACCCATAGGGAGAAATAGAGGCAAGGAGGCCAGTCCTGGTGGAGTGGGGAGGTGGGCAGGACAGCCTCTGGGCTCTCTCTCAGAGAGAGAGGAGGTGGAGGGCTACTTCCTAGACCTGGCCTTCCACAGATGACCTAGGTCTTTGCCTGGGGTGGGGTCCTTAGAGGCCCTCTGTTGTGACAACTGTGATGTGATGTTCTCCAGACCTTGTCCAGCCTGGCTCCAGGGTCAGGGCCAGGGGCTGAGGCTGCAGGAAGTCAGAACCAGGCCATGCAAACGGCTTGCAGATCCAGGCCTTTGAGGGAAGAGCACCTGTACGACACCTGGAAGAGGGCCTGCACCAGCAGAGCTGGAGTGCAGTGCGACAATAGCTGTGCCCAGGCCTGGCCTTGGGTGGGGGGCAGCTCAGCTGGCTGGAGTCCCTGGGAGATGACAGGGGTCTGGAGGGCTGTTGTGCTAGGCCCATCACTGGGGGATCGGCTGAGCCACATGGGGAGCCTGTTGTGTTTCTATAGGGTCTACAAGTTTGCTATGCCAATTTCCACCTCACCTGCCCTTCCAGCCCCACTGAGGCCTCTCTAATGGCACAGGTAGCCCCTCACCTCATCTTCCTGTTCTATCTCTACAGTCGTGGGTGGGGCCTGTGCCTGGACGACCCTCCTGCCGATGATGTCGTCAACTTCCCCTCAGTGCCACCTGGTGTCCTCTATGATGTGAACCACCAGTGCCGTCTTCAATATGGGGCCTACTCTGCTTTCTGTGATGGCATGGATGTGAGTGTGGGCCAGGTGTGGGAATGGGGGATGGCAGTAGGACTTAGGGGACAGCCCTCACCAGTCTGCAGATGCCAGCCTGGGAGAAACCCTGCCTGGCCTGGCTCAGCCCCCATTTGGTGCAGTGAGACATAAAGTGACCTACTTGCGAGAGAGGCCTTGGGGTTAGGTGGGCCACAGACCCAGGACTGGATTTGGGGTTAACCATTTACCAGCTATAGGACCATGGGTAAGTTGCTCAGTGTCCCTGGCTCATAAGAGAGACAAACAAAACTATACTTGGGGGTCCTGGGGAAGATTGCAGGAAGTTGTAGCCAGAAGCATGTGACTGAGACCCTGTGACTTCTAATGGGAGTCTGTTCAGAGGAGTGGGCTGGGGCTGGGAGTGGTGTAAACAGTTGGAGACTGCTCTGAGCAGCAAACTTCAGCCTGGAGGTCTCCATATAGGGACCCCATGTCTCCTCATGGTTGAGGGGGAATGGGGGAAGGTGGAGCAAGAGGACACCTCTGGGGGTTATCACATCTGCAGACCTCTATGACACACCAGCTCTACAAAGGGGTGCCCAGGGGACCCTTGGGGACCTGAGGGGGTAGCATGGGTGAAGGCACTGGGGAGCTGGTGAGGGTATGGCCCATGTCTCCTCCTTGCAGAATGTCTGCCACACTCTCTGGTGCTCTGTGGGGACCACCTGTCACTCTAAGCTGGATGCAGCTGTGGACGGCACCAGGTGTGGGGAAAACAAGGTAGGAGAAGCTGCTGGCCCTGATTGTGGGGCGTGCTGCGGGGAGGCCCACCTCCTGCTGCCTGTGCTTTGGCATCAGGCTTAACTTAGTCTCACTTGTGCCCTTAGCAGACCCCAGCCCTTTCGGGCCCATTTTCCCATCTACAAAACAGGTATCGGGGAAGGTCTGGATGATTTTCCAAGGCATCTGCAGCTCAGAATCAACCCCTGGGCTCTGTTTTATTCCCTACTGCTTCACCATGGGGCCTGGGTTGTGGGTGGCTGTAAGGGCCTCTCTCATGCCTTCCATCTCTCTGTGCCTTTCGAGATCTTCCCACCCACCTCCTTCTCACTAGGGTGAGGATGACTGACGGGTGGGGTGGGTTGCTCTGCCTCCATGTGTCTCTGTAGTGGTGTCTCAATGGGGAGTGTGTCCCCATGAGCTTCCGGCCCAAGGCTGTGGATGGTGGCTGGTCCGGCTGGAGCGCCTGGTCTGTCTGCTCACGGAGCTGTGGCATGGGTGTGCAGAGCGCTGAGCGGCAATGCACACAGCCCACGTGAGTACTGGGCCCAGGGTGGGAGTGAAGCACCTAAGCAAAATCAGCAGATTGCAGGGAATTGAGCCTCTAGCTCTCACTATTTATTGTTCCTGTATTGGCCAAGTCAAGAGCATCTAAGTCACCTTGAATCACTTCAGGGAGTGACAACATTGCAGAGAAGGAAACACTGAGGCCTAGAAACTGGAGACACTCATCAGAAGCCACACAGCACAGCAACAGCTGGCTGGAAGGAAGCAGGAGAGGGCAGTGGTTAGTGCTTAAACCCTGGGCCTTAAAGGATCAGGTTCAAATCCCCTTGACCCCTCATACAGGGGTCTTCCCTGACCATTCTCTGGGCCTGTTTCCTTGGCTATATAATGGGGTGATGACAGTGTCTACCTCATGAAGTTGCTGGCAGGGGTAAAGGCAGATAATACAGGGAAGGCGTTTGACCCTGGGATGAACTAGCAAGTTCTCAGCAGGTGCTGCTCAGTGACATCAGACGTATGACATGGTGTGCAGTGAGATTGGGGCAGCTGGAAGAATTGGGCAGCACTGAAGGGATGGCTGTGTGTCCTGGGTGGGTGACCACCCTCCCGGGCTCAGTTTCTCCATCTAACAGAGTCAATATGAAAATTTAGTGAGACACAGAGGCCCGCACACCAAGGGACTGCTGGCTTCTCTGAATGAGCCACTTCAGTGGGGTCACCTGAGAGTCAGAGCCAGCCCCAGGTTTGTGCCTGCCCAGGGCTGTGGCCTGTAACTCCTTCTCATGTCCTGGCCTTGGCTGAGCCAGGTGGGGCTGGTCACCCTAGCCTAGATGGGGGTGGAGTTCAGGTGCTGTGCTCTGGCAGCCTTCTGGCTGGGTGGGCTCCTGGGACTTCCTTTTGACCCAGCCCAGGATATTGCCACCAGGTGCAAGTCTGCATGCTGGGCCTCATGGGCTGGTGTCAGTCATGTCCACTGTGTGTCCCAGCCTCTCAGCAGCCCTCTGAGGCAACCTGGAGGATAGCAGAACATTTGTCCGTAGCAGGTTGGGGACAGAACCCAGGTTTCTTGCTGCTGCCTTCCTTTAGTTCCTTACAAACAGAGAGCATGTATCTGGGCCAGAGGGTGGTCAGCTCGAGAGGGTAGCGCAGCATGAGCAAAGACGGGTGGTGGAGTTGGGGGTTACAGATCTAGCTCCATAGCAGACACTGGTGGTGTACTCATGTGGCTCCTTCCCTGGCTCTCCCCATAGGCCCAGATACAAGGGCAAGTACTGTGTGGGTGAGCGGAAGCGCTTCCGGCTCTGCAACCTTCAGGCCTGTCCCCCCGGCCGCCCCTCCTTCCGCCACATCCAGTGCAGCCACTTTGACGCTATGCTGTACAAGGGTCAGCTGCACACATGGGTGCCTGTGATCAATGACGGTGAGTCCTGCCGCCCGTGGGGACACTGAGGTCCAAAGGGCTGGAGACACGTGGGTCCAAGGTTACCCGTTGATACAGACAGGAGGCCCAGTTGTTAAGCCCTCAGCTCCTCCTCCCTTGGGGCTGCCACTCACTCCTAGCTCCTCAGCCTGCAGCTGTGCGGATAACTGCCAGCCAAGCCAGAGCCTCTAGCATGTTGGTGCTGCTCAGAGCCCCTGGCCTGCCACTGATGTGTGTTGCAGAGGGGTCTTTCTGGTGGCCTCCATAACACCTGCCTTGGCTGTTCCTGATGAGTCCTCTACTTGGGCCCCCAGTGAACCCCTGTGAACTGCATTGCCGGCCCTCGAACGAGTACTTTGCTGAGAAGCTGCGGGACGCTGTGGTTGATGGCACTCCCTGCTACCAGGGCCAGGCCAGCCGTGACCTCTGCATCAACGGCATCTGCAAGGTGTGCCTGGATAGCAGGAGGGTCTCCCAGGACCACCTGTCCCCAGCCCCACTGGCGGGCACCAGGTCCTTCTCTGGGTCTTTCCTGGCCCCTCTCCGGCTACTCTTCCCAGGCTGTACCATTGGGCATCCAGCCTCTGCCCCCTAATGACCTCACACTCCCAGCCTCTGCACTGCCACCTTCCCACCTCA
Organism: Urocitellus parryii; assembly: GCF_045843805.1. Taxonomy (NCBI): domain Eukaryota; kingdom Metazoa; phylum Chordata; class Mammalia; order Rodentia; family Sciuridae; genus Urocitellus; species Urocitellus parryii. The sequence continues at coordinate 121,141,136 of NC_135536.1, read as the reverse complement.
TCCCGCTGGCTGCCCACCACTGTCCTGGCATGCCTGCATGGCACAGAGCCTAGGCAAAAGCTCCACTGCTCCTGGCTGGATGAGCCCAGGCAATTGTGGCCTCTACAATAGGAAGGGTTAACAAGGTGGTACCTGTGCCATTCAGGACTCTGCACTGGCAAAGTTAGCCGTCAGTCTTTGGTAACAATTCCTGTTTTTATTTCTAGTAACCATGGTGGCCATTCCTCCCTGCTTATGTTCCCAGCTACCTTCTTACCCCGGCTTTTTGCCCTCTAAGCAGGGGGCATCAGAGGTGGACCAATAGGGAAGTGCTAAACTAGTGCCTTTGACAGTGAATCCTGTTTCTGGAAAATCCCTGTGCACACTGGTCGGGAGACCATGGTCTACCAGCTTCTCTGTCTTACTGCACCCTTTTGTGACTTTTCCTGTCTCTTGGCTCATGCATGCTCACAATATGCCTTTGAAGGATAGGTTGATCTCCCCACATCTGGGAAACAAAGGCTCAGGAAGAGGTTTGTGCAGGCTCAGACAGCACAACTGTGGTGGGCCAGGGCCCAGAGCAAGGACTCCTGACCCCTTCCAAGCTCTCTTCTCTCAACCCTGGAAGAACCATGGGGATGGAGACCAGAGAGGGCTGACAGCCCAGCACAAGGGGCCTCCTCTCTCATGTGTTGCAGAATGTGGGCTGTGACTTCGAGATTGACTCGGGTGCTGTGGAGGACCGCTGTGGTGTGTGCCATGGCAATGGCTCCACCTGTCACACCGTGAGCGGGACCTTCGAGGAGGCTGAGGGACTGGGTATGGGTGGGGACTGCCGTTGGGGGAGGGGGTTTGTTCTTAAGCTGGTGGCCTCTTCCTCATCCTCAGGGCTTCTGTGGTCCCCACTCAGACTAGAGATGGCAAGCCTGCCTGGAGCAGGATCCTTGCAGGAGTCAGGGTTCCCGGCCCAGGTGTCCATATCTTTCCTCATGGGGAAGCGTCCTGTCCCAGGGACCTCAGGCAGGGCCAGTCAGGCTTGTGTGTAGCCCTCTGTCCTTTCATAAGTTTGCTCTTTTATGAAGATTGAAAGGCCGTCCTGCTCCACCAGCCCTCACCCTGGGGTCTGTTTTGCACACACTGCTTAAAGCTGATGGCTGAGGGCCACACTGAGGTGGAGAGCTCACAGCCTGACAGGGTGTTAGACCTTCACTGGGACAGCTGTAGTGTAGCAATGCCCAGTGGGCTGAGAGGGCACTGAAGAGGAAGGTCTTGGTCTGGGGACATCAGAGAAGCTTTCCTATTCAGAAGTAGAATTGAGTTGAATGCTAAAGGACTCAGAGGAGATGGGGAGAGGCATCCCAATTAGAGGATCATCCCAGAGGCAAGAAAATGCACGCCCTGTCTAGAACCTGGAGCGAGGTGGCTGCCTCTGGGTCCTTGAATGCCAGGCCAAACATCTTAGATTTCATCCCAGAGACTATAGCTGGTTGATTATAGCACAGACTGGAGCCTGATCACATCCCAGCAGACCCTTGTGGAAGCTACCTAACCCCCCTGTGCCTCGGTTTCCTCATATGCAAAGTGGAGATAACAGTAGTACCTGTGTTGTAGGGTTGTTACCCTTGTGTATGCACAGGCACAGTACTTGGAGTAGTGCTGTGTCCCGAGGGGATGTTCCTTAACGAAAAGGACAAATGCAAGCTGTGTAGGGATGAGGAGGATGTACCATGAGGAAGGACCAGGCATTCTGGTGCTTCAGATCATGTAGGCCCCAATTGTCGGAGCTAGAACCAGCCTTGTGACAATGAGACCAGTTTAGGTTCCAAGGTCATGGGCCCGGGGCCATGGGCCATGGGAGCAGGATTTGCAGACCTCTGGTGAGGCTTTGGTGACCCAGTCTTTTAGAACTCAGAATCTGAAGCTAATGGTAGAATCTTTAGCAGCAGCAGGGGCAAGTGGAGGGAGGTTGGGGGCAGCCAGCCCTCCTACCCAGGCACAACCCATGCACAACCCCTGGCCAACAGGCTACGTGGATGTGGGGCTGATCCCGGCCGGTGCTCGTGAGATCCTCATCGAGGAGGTGGCCGAGGCTGCCAACTTCCTGGCCCTGCGGAGCGAGGACCCGGATAAGTACTTCCTCAACGGTGGCTGGACCATCCAGTGGAATGGGGACTACGAGGTGGCAGGCACCACCTTCACATATGCTCGCATGGGCAACCGGGAGAACCTCACATCCCCAGGTCCCACCAGTGAGCCTATCTGGATCCAGGTGCCTGCCTCCCAAGACCCAGGCAGGGGGAGCCAAAGTGGGGGTCCCCAGGGCTCGGCCTCCCATGGCAGGGTGTTGTCCTGGAGGAGTAAGCCCTGGGCTGTCACAGAGCCTGGCTTACTCCTCCAGGACAACACCCTGTCTGTCACAGAGGCCCAACTGCTAGAGCCTCTACCGCAGTTTCACCATCTCTAAAATGGTCCCCTGGTGTAACCCCAGTTCACAGAGGTAGCTGGGATGAGCTCCCATAGGACACTTATTCTGGTGGCAGGTCCTGATGCTCACAGGGCCCCCATCTGCCTGCTCTAGCTACTGTTCCAGGAAAGCAACCCCGGGGTGCGCTATGAGTACACCATCCACAGGGAGGCCTATGACCAGAGTGAGGTGCTGCCGCCTGAGTTCTCCTGGCACTATGGGCCCTGGAGCAAGTGCACAGTCACCTGTGGCTCAGGTGAGAACAGAGGCAGACATAGCCGTGGCCCAGAGGCTAGCCCTCACTGCAGTCTTAGGATGTGCCAGGCACAGGCTGTCTGCACACATGTGGCCACATATGATCCTCACCCCAGGACTTGAAGGCTATCACAGACGAGAGCACTGAGGATCAGAGAGGCTGCTTGAGCTGCCCCAGGCCTCTGGTCTAGGAAGCAGTGGGGCTGGGCACCCAGCCCACTAAACTTCACATTCTGCTGCCTCCCCAGGGGCGTCTTCTGGGCGGATTTCAGGGGAGGGGGTGAGGTTGAAGTCCGGGAGGACAGTGAGAAGGAGGTGACAGAGTCCTGCTTTCCTCCTGACATGGGCAGTGAGCCCTTGTTCTGGGAGGTTTGTGGCCTAGAGGGTGTGACTTGTCTTTGGGAGCAGGGCAGCTTGGGCTGGGGGCATGCTGAGTGCCAGGCACAGGCTGAACCCCTGTGGCTCCCAGGTGTGCAGAGGCAGAGTGTGTACTGCATGGAGCGTCAAGCAGGACTTGTGGATGAGGGACACTGTGACCCCCTGAGTCGGCCTGATGACCGCCAAAGGAAGTGTAACGAGGAACTCTGCCCTGCCAGGTAAGCCTAGTGCCCCCTCCCCAGATGTTCTGGTCCTGCTACAGACTCCTATATCAGGGAGCCCTGAAACCCTAGGGAAGAGGACGGGGGTGGGCCATGGCTTATTTCCAAGGCTGAAGCCTGATCCCAGCTTGGACCTGGGGTGCCCCTGGGCAGCTAGCACCAGCCTAGACATCCCTGCCCATTCCTCAAGCCCCTGGCCTTGCTCAGGTCCTGTGGAGGAGGGTGGCAGGAGTGAAGAGGGCTGGGCACCCACCTGGGACTCTTCCTCTGAACTCAGACCTGATCCTGGCTGGACCCTAAGGGCTTAGAAGCCTAGCTGGGGCCTCCCTGCTCACAAGCCTGATACCATCTCTTTGATCCACACTGATACAACTGTGTACCCCTCAACAGGTGGTGGGTAGGGGAGTGGCAACTCTGCTCCCACTCCTGTGGGCCTCAAGGCCTCTCCCGCAGGGCTGTGCTCTGCCTTCGCAGCGTGGGGCTGGATGAACAGAGGGCTCTGGAACCTTCTGCCTGTGAACATCTTCCCCAGCCCCCTGCAGTAACCTCATGCAACCACCATGTGCCCTGTCCTGCCACCTGGGCTGTAGGGCACTGGTCTCAGGTGAGCAGGGGGATGGGAGGGGGCCCACTGTAGATCCTCCATTGGCCTTTGGCTACAGATGGCCTGCCTGGGGTCACTTATTGTCTGGTAACTTGGGTGGGAGGGAGCCTGGGCATTATAGGGTACAGCCTGTACCCCCAAAACCTGGGGGATCAGGGTGCCTCTGACAAACCATGGCCACAAACCATTGTCTTGAGCTGGGTAGGGCCAGAGAGGGCTGGCTGAGATCTCTGCCACTCTTACATTGGGCAGTGGGCAGGTCACCCTGCCATGCCCCTCTCCTAGCCTGAGTTCCTCACTTTGGCTTCCCTTACAGTGTTCAGTGACATGTGGAGTTGGCACTCAGCACCGAAGTATCCTCTGCACTAATGACACTGGTGTCCCCTGTGATGAGGCCCAGCGACCAGCAGGTGAAGCCACCTGCTCTCTACCACCCTGCCCGCAGTCTCTGAAGGCACTGGGCCCTGAAGGCTCTGGCAGTGGTTCCTCCAGCCCTGAGCTCTTCAGTGAGGTTAACTTCATCCCACATCACCCAGCCCCACGCTCTTTGCCCACCTCCTCACCCAAGCCAGCAGGCATGGGCAATGCCATCCAAGAGGAAGACCTGAAGCTGGACTTGCCGGGACCTGTGTTTGTGGATGACTTCTACTATGACTACAATTTCATTAATTTCCACGAGGACCTGTCTTATGGGCCCTTTGAGAAGTCCAACCCAGACCTGGGGGGCACAGGGGATTGGATGCCCCCACCCCAGAGCTCTCCTGCTGAGCCTCCTACCAATTCTCCTTTGCCCATCACAGAGCCTCCTGGATCCAAGGAAGAGGAGTTTCAGGAAGCTTGGTCCCCTGGCTCTTGGCCCAGCCAGGCTGGCCACTCCCCAACCCCACCCTTGGAGCAGAACCCTGGGAATCCCTTGGTCAATTTCTTGTCTCAGGAAGATGCTCCTGACCTTGGGATCCCCATCTTGACCAGATCCCCTGCTTTAGTCAAAGATATGAAGACGCCTACTGCCCCTGGGAGCCCAAATGAGTTCCTAGTTGGGGAGGACAGCCAGAACCAGCCACCCCCTCCATGGTGGGACGGGACCAATGAGATTTCCAAGGACAAGGAGGAAACTACAGGCCACAGAGCACCTCACCTGCCCCAAAGCCCCAGCTCCATGCAACCCCCATTGCCCTCCATTGACACTACCCATGCCTCTCCTAGCACTGACATGGTGGAGCTGTGGACAGGAGGAACTGTGGCCTGGGGCCCTGCTCTGGAGGGTGACTTAGGACCTGTGCACAGACAGCCATGGCCCACTGTGGGGGTGGATCCTCCCCTTCCTCCTCCCATGGCCACCATGCCAGGGATCTGGAGCAGGGACACCCCCCTGGAGCTGGGAACTCCTACGTTTTCAACCCCAGGATCAGGCTCAAGGGACCTGCAGACTCTGGCAGTGCCAGGGACCTTCCTTCCAGTAGTGCCTACTGACCTAGGGCACAAGCCTTGGGTGCCTGTCCTGAACCCAGGACCCTCAGACCAACCTGAGATCTCTAGCCCTGAGGTGCCCCTGAACCCTGCACTGCTGCCCATACCAACTCAGGACAGTCCTGTGGACAGCAGCAGAGCCCCCGAGGCCCAGCCTCTGGAGCCTACCGTGGCCGAGGAGGGGTCCCCCGCAGGCCTGATGCCCACCAGGAATGCCAGCTGGCAAGTGGGAAACTGGAGCCAGGCAAGTGGTGCAGGGTCAGGGGGCTGGGAGTTTGAGAAGGACCTCAGGGACTCAGTTTCCTTGTCTGGAAATGAGCAGAGCAGGGCATAAGCCCTGTTTATCCTGCCTGCCGGAGGCCAGGGATTCCTGGGATTAGGAAACTGACAGTGTAGTGGGTAGAGTCTCATGAGTGGGGGAGCCTTGCCCCAGCTCTGTCATGCAGAGCTCCATGGGGCCCTCCATGTGGCCTGTGGCCAGTCTGCCCCATAAGGCCTGTTTCCCATCTGAGCAGTGGGGATGGAGTAAGGAGGCCCATCTGCTTGTGCCTTGAGTCCCCAGAGGGCCTACTTCTGAGCAGCACAGAGGGAGAGCAGTGGTAGGCACAGAAGCAGCTCCACCTGGGGGAGATCCTGGCACTGGCTTGCATGCCTCTGGGGACAGGGAGCTCAGCTCACATAGCTGTGTTAGGAGGAAATTTCCTCTCATGACTCCCAGGCCCAGCCCTGTATGGAAAGGAGTTGGCCTGTACCCTCTCCCTAGGTCCCAAGATTGTCACTGTAGGAGAAGCAAACTCCTGTTCAGATCCCTAATTAGGGGATGGAAGGGGCTGGCTTTGTCAGGGTTTGCCTACCAATTTGGCTGCTGGGACCTGAACCCAGACTTCCTTTGCTGGTGATTCTGGGAAGTAACAAGCCTTGCCAGGATAGCTGATGTGGGGTGCCTGCAGGTCCCAGTTGGCTGCTGGTGGGATTTGATTTTACACAGTCACCTGAGAAGGGAGGGTGGAGGAGTCCATTTTGCAGAAGGAAACCAGGAGAGGGTGTCCCAGGTTGGCCGAGATCCTACTCACGAAGGCCAGCAACCCCCTTGCTCTGGGTGTCTGGCAGGGCGGGATTGCCTGGTGCTCACTGGCCTCTGCCCCATAGTGCTCCACCACCTGCGGCCTGGGTGCCGTCTGGAGGCTGGTGCACTGCAGCTCTGGCCGGGACGAGGACTGCGCCCCTGCTGGTCGGCCCCAGCCTGCACGCCGCTGCCACCTGCGGCCCTGTGCTGCCTGGCACACGGGCAACTGGAGCAAGGTTCGTGAGGGGAAGACCAAGCCAGGGCAGCAGCCCCAGGGTGTGGGGTGGAGCCCTGGGCTCTGAGTCTCTGCTCCCAGACGAGGGCAGGGGAGGCTCCACCCTGTCTGTGCGCTTGATGGTCTTCGTTTCAAATGTCTTTTCAGTCTCTTCATTTGGCTCAATCTGTCCCAGCCTTTGCTCCTGTTGGCTGGCTCCCTTTCTCTGTACTTACCCCCTCCCTCTGGACTTCCCTTTCACCCACTCTTCCTTGTCCCTTTCTCTATCTGTCCCATCCCTGCCTTGCTGCCCAGGGCTGGCCACCCTTGGTGCCTCCTTGGGGCGAGTGATCTGCTTCCTGCTCTGCCACACTCCTTGCTGGGTCTTGTGTTTGGGGGTGGGGTGCGCACACCGGTACCTTGGTCCCCAGTGCTCCCGAAGCTGTGGTGGAGGTTCCTCAGTGCGGGACGTGCAGTGTGTGGATACACGGGACCTCCGGCCGCTACGGCCCTTCCACTGCCAGCCTGGGCCTGCCAAGCCACCCACCCGCCAGCCCTGTGGGGCCCAGCCCTGCCTCAGCTGGTACACCTCTTCCTGGAGGGAGGTGAGGCCTGGGAGTCTGGGGTGGGACCCAGGGACACCCTCAGATCCTGACCGTGCCTGACACCTCCCCTGTCTTCCTAGTGCTCTGAGGCCTGTGGTGGTGGAGAACAGCAGCGTCTGGTGACTTGCCCAGAGCCAGGCCTCTGTGAGGAAGCGCTGAGACCCAACTCCACAAGGCCGTGTAACACCCACCCCTGCACACAGTGGGTGGTGGGGCCCTGGGGCCAGGTGAGCAGGGGCCGAGCAGTGCTCAGCAGGCTCTGCTGGGTTCTTAGTCTGTGAGCTGTTGGGTGTGTGCCAGGTACTGGGCTCTTTGCAGCCACTGCAGAGACAGAGGTGACCAGACAGAGTCCTTGCACCTTGCCAGGGAGAAATAGATGAAGAGAAAAATGGATGTGTCCTGTCATGTCAGGCCACAGGGACTTTGTGTGGAGACAAGGATTCATCAATGCCAAGGAGAAGGATAAAGAAAGCTCCATGTTCTTCAAAGTCCTGAGGCGGGAACAAGGACCTTAGGGTATTCAGGGAACAGCACAGGCCAGTGTGTCAGAAGGGGATAGAAAAGGAGCCCCTGTTTGGGGCTGAGAAGTTCAGGGATTTGGGCCCTGAGCCAAGCCCTGAAGTCAGCGGACCTGAGTTTAGATCCTTGTCCCACTGGCTGCTAAGTAACTCTGGGCAGATTGTTTTGGCCTTGCTCGGCCAGTGTTTTCCCATTTGTCAAATGGGCACAGCTGTGGAAGGATTAGGTGAAGTAATAACAATGAAAACACAGATCCTGGTGCAATGTTGGCACAGGTTAAGCCTATTTTTTAGCGCTTTTTAAATGGCCAGACCCCTAGCTGCTAACAGCCTGAATCAGCGTGGTGGCCCTGGTTGATAAAGGTCTACCTTTCTGCTGCCCATGGGCTGTGGTGGGTCCTCCCCCTGTTCCTTGGTTACTGTGCTGTATTGTCCAAGTCTCTGCCCACTCTGCTCAGGCCACTTGGGCAAGTCTCCTGTGAGGGGCTTGCCCTGAAAGACTTGGGGATGCTCCCTGCTGCTCTTAGACCCCCTCACCCCCTGCAGAAGCAGATCCTGCAAGTGGGAGTAGGTCCAAGTGCCACTGTAGGCCCTGGGAATGGGACTAGGCCCACTGCTGATCTGGCACCAGGTGAAGGACTGGCTTCCTAGAGGCACTGCCCAGGGATGCCTGTGAAGGTTGGGCCCAGGGACACTCAACTCCTTTCTAATGCAGTGCTCGGCCCCCTGTGGCGGTGGTGTCCAGCGGCGCCTAGTCAAGTGTGTCAATACCCAGACGGGACTGCCTGAAGAAGACAGTGACAAGTGTGGCCATGAAGCCTGGCCTGAGAGCTCCCGGCCCTGTGGCACCGAGGATTGTGAGCTGGTCGAGCCTCCACGTGAGTGACCCCACTGCCTGTACTCTGCTGCGGGCCGGGCCGCGTGAGGAGGACAGTGGGGAAATGGAGTCATCAGACAGTCACCCCCCCGAGCTCCGCTGAGCCTGAAGCTGCAGTCTGGGCTCAAGAGCTGTGTGTGGCCTCAGGATGCCACACTGAAGCTGGGGCTGTGCTGGGACTCTGCCAAGGGGAATCCCAGCCACACAGGGCATCCTGCAGATAGCTTCTCTAGCCTCAGCGGGGTGGAGGGGGTGGCCTTGGCTCCTAAGTTGTTGTGTGACCTTAGGCAGATCTTTTTCGCTCTGGGTCTTATTCCCCATTGAGGCCAGGATATCCTGTGGCTGTGTGGAAGCTGGGCCTGGGGGAGCCTCACGCCCAGCTCTGGACTGTCCATTCCCGGCCAGGTGAGGGCTGCCTGGGGTGAGTAATATAAGCACGGGAAGGACCTCCCTCCAGGGTCCTGCTAACTTCCAGCATTGTTGCCTTCCTGGCCAGCTGGGTCCTCTTGGTAAAGAACCTGGGCCAGAGGTGGCTCTGGACACCCCCCTCCCCCCGCCTCAACCACCACCACTTCCTTCCTGCCCCCAGCAGTCCGGAACACAGAACATATGGCCCTGGACCCAGCACCTGGGCTCCCTTCACCAGCTGTTTGGCCTTGGACTCCATTCTTCCCCTGGGCCTTCCTTTCCTCATGTGTAAAGGGGCTGGCAACCGTCATGTAGGAGCCTGGGGTGAAAGGCCCACACTGCAAAGGCACTTAGAGGGTGTTTGGGAAAAATGACTTCCTCCCTCTGGCAGCCTCGGTCATCCTCCGTTGCAGTGTCAGGGAGAATCCCAGGGCTGCCTCTGGCAACCGGGGGAATCCAGAGGCTTGGCACGGTGTATACTAAGAACAGTGCCCCAAGCCTATTGGCTTCAGCCCCCTGTCCCTAGGATGGAGTCTGTGGCTATTGGACCTGCCATCAGGGTTAGGGTCAGGGCCTCTGGGTATCTACCTACTCTCCCTTGCTCAACACAGCCTTCTCTACCAGTAGCTGGCTCCTAGGTAGCCCTTACTTAGGGCCAGAGCAGCCACTGCCATGCTTTCTGACCCCAGAAAGCAGGATGGCCCTCCTGCTTCAAGACCCAGTAGAAATGCCAGTCCCCTGCATCCACCTGCCCTGCTCTCACCCACCCTCAGCATTCATCCACAAGCATCCCAGACACCTCTTGGACATAGCTCAAGCTGGGTGCAGGCGTCACAGCACTTGGCTTCAGGGCTAAAGGGCCATGGCTCCTCTTCATCCCTGACACTGGGCTCAGAACCAGCCAGGAGTTGGGTATTTATGATCCCATGTGGTGAGGATCAGATGGGAGATAGAGCAGGAACTGAGGCTCCACAGGACCTAAAACCAAGGAAAGGCCTGGCTCAGAAGGCTCTGGACTTGCAAGGTCTCCCAGGGGTTGGGGTGGGCTACAAAGAGGGGATTGTGTGAGGAGGTCATGCATGGCAAATGAAGAGTTTTCTTCTGCAACCAGTGAAGGGTACTACCCTGGGAGGTATCTTGGACCCCAAGTCCCTAGAATTCCCAGGATGTTTTGATGGTTTGTGGGGTGGTATGGCAGGACATTTGGAAATCCTGGAAACTCCAGGGTGTGTGGTCACTGTGGCAAGATAAGTGACCCAGCATGGCCACATCCGCCTGCCTGTGGAGGTGGAGGTTATTGATAGGAGGGAATCACAGCCTCAGAAGTTAGGAGCCTGTTTCAGGGTCTTAGGTCACCACAAGCGACTAGATGCAGGTGGTGCAGATGTGTGGTTTGGAGTTACTACCCAAAGCCAGGGTGGAGGACCCTGCCTGCTGCCTTGTGCCCTCTGCCAAGCCCAAGGATGTCCCAGGGTGGCTGTTGCCCTCCTGCTCTTCCTCCCCTGGGAGTCTGCTGGAGTGAGCAAGGCCCTGGCAGCAGCTGGGGGCTGTCAGCAGCAGACCAGCCACGGCATTGGGAGCAAGGCCAGGAGGCTGGAGTTAAGCCACTTCCCAAAATAGCTCTGATAGCCACTGGGTAGGGACCCAGCCAAGCCTCATCCCCACTGACAGACACAGCTGCTGTATCCTCCCTCCCCAGGAGGCCTGCTCTCAATTCCTGGTGGCCACTGATGGCCCGTCTGGCCCTGACCAAGGCCTCCTCTCGGGGCTTCATTGCACAGCTGAGAAGTGTGGGACTGGCCCAAGATGAGACTGTTCTGGCCTTTGACCTAGAATCTCAGCCTGAACGTGGCTCACGTCAGGGAAGGTAGTCACAGAGATCTGGCAGGTCAGGTGTACTCGGGCTGAGAGGGGGTGACAGAATCGTGGGGCAGAGAACATTGCAAGCTGGCATAAGTATCTGAGACTCAGTTGTGTGCTAGTATCTGTCAGGTACCAAGGGTGAGCAAGGATGCAGATTGGAGGCCCCCAGTCCTGAGCAGGCTCTTTGGCTATTCATGGACACCTGAGTGGGTCAGGGATGGGATCTCAGGACCTTTCCTCCAGAAACCTGAACTCAACAGTGTCAGTTCTCCAGAGTTCTGGGGATAGGCCAAGTGAAAGGACAACAGTTGGTGGCTTTCTACTGGGGATCCAAGGGAGGACGTCCAGAACCTGGGAACCCAGTTCCCTGAGGTTGGCTGCTGAAGTCTCTTTAAGGCAGATGGGTGGAAGTGGTGGCAGGTGAGACAGCACAGGTTAAAATCTCAGGGACACTCCTCACCCCAGCACAAGGGTGGTGGAGCCTGGTTCTGGGGTGCCTCGCCCCTTGGCCTTGACTGGCTGGTCTCACCCCATCCCCAGGCTGCGAGCGGGATCGCTTGTCCTTTGGTTTCTGTGAGACCCTGCGCCTGCTGGGCCGCTGCCAGCTGCCCACCATCCGTGCCCAATGCTGCCGTTCCTGTCCTCCACTTGGCCCCTCCCGAGGTCATCAGCGGGTGGCATGATGCTGACCTGAGCCTCGACCCGCACCGCGCACCAGGATGCACAGACAGACCACGCACAGACCTCAGCGCCCCGTGTCGGGCTGTGTCAAGAGCCCCGTCCCTCGCGCCCTAATGGTGCTATTCCTGACCCCTAGTCCTCAGCAGCACGCTGGGGACTCCCCTTCCCTTGAAAAAAGGTATTTTTTTATTCTATTTGTGCAACATTTATAATTATGGTTTTATATAAATGAGTATCTACTGTTCCAAAGCTCAGCTTGGCTTTGTTTGGATTTGGGAAATCTCAAGTAGAAACCATTCCTCACCCTCGATCCTCTAGGATACTCTGTTCCCACCTTCAACAGATAGATTTTCATCTGCTTTGAGGGTGGGTGAGGGCAGATCGGCAGCCAAGGAATCCACGCAGAGAATGGCGCCTACTGTAGGCATGGGAGGCCTGGTGTCAGAGTGGAGGGTGGCTTCTTACAGGGGGCATATCTGCAGAAGCTTGGGTAATAGGAGTAGGAAGGTCTTCTGGGCAAGGGACACAGTCCTGAGAGTCCCTGTTCACACCTCTTACTTCTGCCTCCTGCTAGCAGCATCCCCCCCCCACACACACCCCAGCCCTTTCTCCAGGGACCCCCACTTTAAGTTCCTCAAAGTCATGTGTTTCACAGGGATGAGCCCCAAGCATTGTCAAACAAAAAAAAGGCTACCTTGTCAACCACAGGACTACCCCACCATAATGGTGACGGGGTCTGGGGTTCCTGTGGGCACTTCCCTGACCCTCTAATTCCTCTGCACAAACCTGTGGAGAGGGGAAGAGCAGACTGGCCAGTCTCATCCTTCTTAGTCCCCACTTGTCCCTTTCCTTTATCTCCATGCTCAGAGATGGGACTGGGCTACTCAGGGCTGACTCAGGGTGCTCCTTCCCTACCTATAAAACCTGGTCCCCTGGGGCTGGGGTTGTGGTTCAGCTGGTAGAGCGCTCACCTTGCGCGTGTGAGACCCTGGGTTCGACCCTCAGCAACACATAAAAATAAACAAAATAATGTGTCCATGTATAACTAAAAAAATATTAAAACAACAACAACAAAACATTAGTCCCATGGAGCAAGACTCTGGTACAAACAGCAAGGAGCAGCTGGGCATGAAGTTGCTTTGAAGAGGGTTCTGGGCCCAAGCCAGGGGTAGGGAGGTGATGAACAAATGCCTTTTTCCAGCCCATATCTTCCCCTTCCCCTAGCTTTGGGTTTGGTCCTCCTCCCGAAAAACGTTCTGCCTCCTTCTCCAAGTTTGGGGCACTGAAGTTCTGAGAGGGGACACTTCTTACATTCTATTCTCCAGCATACAGTATTCCCAGCCTCTAAGGTGAGTGGGCCCTGAAGCCATGCAAGTGGCATTATGAAGGCACTGGACGTGGGCCATATGGCTACTCAGGACTGAGGGAACACATTGGCAATCACTCTTTGGGGATTGAGACATCAAACAATATCAGAGGGCTGAAATAGTCAGTGCTAAGTGTCACAGGACTGAAGGGGTTTAGAAGTGTGTGGGAGCAGAGGCAGCTGCCCTAGAGGTCAGGAGGGTGTGTGCTTAGCTGCTTTCAGTTCCACATGCTCACACCTCCTGGTCCTGAACATGCCCCATTTTCAGGTGAGAAGCCCATGGCTCTGAGGGAAGTGATTGGCTCAAGGCCACATACCTTGGTGACAGAGGACTGATGGAGGCCTCTGGTCCCCATCTCCCTTTCTGAGCTCTGGACTTCCCTTAGCAGTTGATTCCTCTGACCAGGCAGGCGGAGGGCCCCCTGCAGACTCCCAGGGCAGTCTGTCAGAGGTCATTCAGGAAAGCCAGTCACCGGGAGCAAGCACCACAGAGGGTGGAAGAGTGTCAGGCTCACTTCCTGTCTGTGTTTACAAGCAGCCCTACTGGCCCAAGGAGGCCCACGCTCTGAGTAATGGCTTCCCAGGGCTCAATCAAGACTGCTCTCAGTGGCAGCCTCTTATAAGGATTAGGGAGTAGGGGCTGGCACAGTGGCAGAGCCCTGGGGTCCCAGCTCTGCCATTACTATTGTGACCTCAGGAATCTCTAGACTTGCTGAATCTCCGTGTTCCCAGAGGAGAAGCGGCATCCCGGTCCTGGCCTGATCTATGTGGGAATCTTGCTGGATTCCCCGCTTTATGGAAAGACATTTGGTCTTAATCATTTTTGTGTTTTTCCAGTGATGGCTAGAGGTGTCCCCAGTGGCAGCAGGGCCTGAGCTGTCAGCCCAGACAGGAGGCAAACAAGCCATGACTCAGGCAGGGCATGGTACAGCTGGCGGGAAGAGGGCGCCTGCTCTCTGGCAGGGGCTTCATTAGGCGCAGCAACAGCGTTCCGCTTTGGCTCCCAGGCTCTGCCCTCAGCTTCAACCTCTCAGGGTCTCCCAGAGTGACCACTGCTGACAAACGTGTCCTGTTCCACCCCACTGGAACCATGGGCAGGGACACCCAGAATCACCAGGCTGGCAGGTTGGAGAGGTCCCCACCCTGGCCCCTGTCCTGCTCTCCAAGCCCTTGGGGCAGACCCTGTCACAAGGAAATATAATGCCTTTCAAGGCATAATGTTATACAGATTACTTTATTTTTTCCTTTATAATTCCAAAATTTAACTTGAAGACAGCATAGAAGCTGCTGTGATATAAATGGACAGTCACCTGGCAGCGTCCCTCTTCCTCCAGCTGCCCAGCAGGGGTGGAATGATCAGTGGCACACATGGGGCTTCGCAGCCAGTTTCTCCCCTGCGGGGACTTTCCCAGCAGGCCCAGCCACCCAGCCGCCCAGCTGCTGGGTCCAGCTGCCGGTCATAGGGGGGAAGATAATACTGCAAAGCAGCGGGTGGGGGATGTGCAGTACACATTTAGTTAAAAAAAAAAAAAAAAGACTGGGTACTTGGCTAGAGTACTTCCTATATCAATATAATATTCTGGTGCAGTTGACACCAGAATCGTTCCCAGCAATCTGTAGTCTGCTATCAGCGTGACTACAGGTAGCGACTGAGGCTACCTGGGGTGAGGAAAGGGCTGAGCAAAAGTGAGAGTCAAGGCTGGAGGCAAAAGGAGCACAGGAGGGAGCAACCAGGAGGCTCAGGTTTACATAAATACATACAAGGGAGTTGTGCACACAAAATAGAACTTGTTATATAAAATAGATGTACAGACTCTAGAAAAACCTTGATAAAATATCCTATAAAAATATAAACTGTAGTGAAAATATACAAAAGTATTAACAGGTTCAACCCATTTAAAAAAAAAAAAGAACCATCGATTTCAGAGTTGGGAATTCCCACTAGGTGTGAGGTGCTCCCCTTACCTTGGCACCCACATTTAGGCAAGCCGGCTGGAGGCCACCCTTTCAGCTTGCAAGGGCCACCACACAGGGGCCCTGGGCTGGCTATAGAACAAAGGTTCAGATGAACAGCAGCGTGCAGAAGGGGCACTTGCCAGGCGGCCAGGGGAGGTAGAGGGACCTGGGACCCTGGAAGATAGGAGGAGGTCTCTCCTCAGTGGAGGGAGGGAAGGGGAAGTGTTGGCTATGGAAGGAGGGCACTCCTCCTGACCCAAATTGGAACCAGGTCAACGATTCCTTCTCAGCCCCCTGGACATTAAGCACTTTATTCTAGGAAGAAACCCCAGGAAAGGGTCCCCAGTCCATCTCCTCTGGGAATCGCTCTCACTGCCTCATGCTTGGTAGGCAAGTGCTCCACCAGGTGCTTTCTAAGAAACATTTTTTTCAGGGTAAACTGGATAAAATAAGTCCATTCCTAAAGGGAGCATTTTAGCTCCTGTACATGGAAGTTTGGGGATGGCATCTTCCAGGGGGAACTGACTTGAGAACTAAAAGCTGAGGACAGCTGAAGCTGATCCATGGGGCCCTAGCCATAGTCCCAAGCACCTCCTCACAGCGGTCCCCTAAGCTGACAGCCACTATTTCACAAGGTGGCGGCAGGGTTCTCCAGCACTTGATCCCAGCAGTCCCCAGAACAGTAGTGAGACTGCAACGCCTGCCCTGCTCCCAGGCAGCTTCCTGAAGAAGCCGGGCTTCAAACAACTGTTCTACAGATGTGCACAATGATAAATACAGTCCCAGTATCTGAAAAGAGAAAAGAGTTTTGACTAAACACAGGGACCAGTTCCCCCTACACCTTAAGAAAGTAGGCAATTTAAGCCCAGGAAGTTGAGCTTGCTCTTGTCAACAGGCCAAGTTGTAACTACCAACTCAGCCACAGAACTGCTAGGATGTTGACAGTAAAAGATGAACAGGAAAACCATGCGCTATGGAAAAAGCACTTCTTGAACATGCATCGCTTCCATTCTTAGTCTGAGTATGTCTGTATCAACTAAGGATTGTTTCTGATTTGTGTCCAGGTAGTGTAAAATATTCCACTTAAAATTGTTTCTCTTGTGTTCGAGTAATACTGTGCCAGAAAACATTCTCTCATGACATCCGCACATTAGGGATGGTCCACAGGACTTAAGCAAAAACAACTTTCCTTGCTCAAAGCCTCTCTCCTGGCTTCAAAAAGGCAGTGCTCCGAGTCCCTAGAAATTGCCTAGGCAGCCCAAAATCAAGAGGCTACAGTGACCCTACATCCTTACTTGAGGACAAAGGTGCTCTGGGTGGCGAGGGTGGCAGGAAGACTGTCACCCAAGCCTTAGCTCTAAGTAAAGGAGCCTGTCAGGGCTGGTATCCCGCTCACGCAGGAAGTCCTCTCGGATGGCCTCCAGCTCTGTCAGCTCCAGCCGGACCTTCTCCAAGTGGTAGGTGTGACGGTTCCGGATCTGGCGCAGGGGGAAGGGGTTCAGGTCCCCAAAGGAGACCTGCTAGCTAGGTGAGGGACATCAGGAGCACTGCCCCCCTCTGGGGAGGCCGAGGTTTCTGCCATGTAGTAGGGCTCACCCAGCAGCTGCACCAACACCCTGAAAAGCAATCCCCCAAAAGCTTCCTCTGTTCCCTCAATCAGGGGCATGCCAGGTGCAGTTTGTAGCTAACTTAGACTCCTATCTGAGTCACACTTGGAGAGTGGCTTCTACAAGGCCATTCCCAGATACAAAGCAAAGCATTCCATAGAAGCTCAGAGACAGTCAGGCACATGGCAGGCAGGGGAGAACAGCCAGTGATTTTCAATCACAAGCTGAGATGAGAAGTGCAAGGGGCTGGCTGAAGAGCCAGGCCCTCCCGGACGCAGGGTGGGAGCTACTGTTTTAAAATGCTGTGCAGGAGATGGCAAAAGCTAGTCCAGAAGTGGGGCATGGCTGGCAGCTGAAGCCAAGATTCTTGGGCTCTCTAAGGAGGCTGTTTCTGAACATGGAATGTGTCTACTTTTCTAAGGAAGTCCCTCATTTCACATTGACCTTATGCCACCTGAAGCAGCCAAACTCTCAAGCCCTGTGATGTACACAATTGCCTCCTATGTACAAAAGAACCTGGGAGAGGTCCAGCAAAGGATGGTTTTCACAGGGTCAAACACCAACACAGCTGACAGATGCTGTAAACAGGCTCTTAGAAACAGCCAACTGGTAACTGAGGGGCAATTCACCAATCAGGCAAAAAGCATGATCACAATGCCAAATGTTGTAGCATGAAGATGGCTGTAAACAGATGAGACCCTGCCCCCAAATGGTAACTAAGAAAGTGCAGTCTGGCTTTGGACATCTGCCCAGCAGATTCCCAGACACCACAGATGTTACATTCTGGCATTTAAACAAGCAGATATGTCCCTGCAGTTCACACTTTTGACACACTTTGGTTGTGAAGGGAAGAAGAGCAGCATCCTGGGTGGACGTCCACTTAGGTGTCCTCCTCCTCATCGCTGACCAGCTCGCCTTTGTCAGGGCTGGTATCCCGCTCACGCAGGAAGTCCTCTCGGATGGCCTCCAGCTCTGTCAGCTCCAGCCGGACCTTCTCCAAGTGGTAGGTGCGACGGTTCCGGATCTGGCGCAGGGGGAAGGGGTTCAGGTCCCCAAAGGAGATGCTGATCAGTTTCCTGGCAGGACGAAGGGCAGAGACGAGCATCAGCAGTGCTCAGGCAAGTGCTCACAAAGCCCCCACCGCAGCAAAACCCAGAGGCTGGGGAGCAGGGAGGGTGTGTGCCACCCAGGGAGGCCAGGCCTACGTCCTGCAGACAGGCAAGGAGGCACAGTGGCTGAGCGAAAGGCCCTGCCTGCCTGTCAGACTCAGATCCCAGCTCTCCCCTGCAGATGTGACTAGGAGTTGCAGAGTTGAGCCACCAACCCCCTTTTGGCCTCTTTCCTTGTCCACACATGGGATAACAAGAATGTCATCTCCTAGGGTGTGGGTGTTACTTGGTTCTGAGAACAACATCTGACTCTTGCTTGGTGAGGGAAGGTGCAATGAGTGCCCCCATCAGGCCACACACAGGGCAGATAATCAGGAAGACTGTCCTGAGACTTAATTCCCCCAGAATGGATGAACAAGCAAACTTGGTGACAACGGTCAGACCCAGGCAGCAACATGACCAGCGTTGACCAGAAACATGAGGCAGCTGGAGCCTTTCACATTATCCCCAGATCGAGGCACTGACTTAAGATAAAAGTTTTTTTTTTTCTTTTTATAGTAGATGAACTCTAGATAGGGCAGAGGGGTGGGAGGGCAAGGGAGGGGGCAGGGGGTTAGCAATGATGGTGGATGTGATAGACATGTGTGGTACATGTGTGGTAAGAGTTTTAAAGTTGTGATAACTTGTCTTTAACCACCAGTCAATAGTTTTTATAAAAACAGAGTTAAGACCAGTCCCAAGGTCTGGCTATGGCTCTCCAGGCTTCAAGGGCCAGCCATACTGTGTCAGGAGAGGAGCTGGAGGCTCTAGCACTGAGGGGCTGACCACCTCCCACACCCCATTCTTCTGCCAAGCCCAGCATCCTGGGCCCAGCTGTTATGGCAGAAGGACTGCCTCCTGTCTCTACCAGAAGCAAACCATTTGCTCCTGCTGCTGCTCAGCAGCTTGGGCCACATTTAACACAGATGTACAAATTAAGAATACACAAGCCCTAGGATTTCTGCCTCTTATATTTAAAACACCTACTCCTCTGATCTGCCTAACTCTAATACAGAGGATTATTATTGCAAAGAGGTGGAAGGAGAGAAAAGGTTGGCTTTATTCAAATGCCAAGTTCCCCTGTACATTTCAGGACAGGTAAGCACCAGAGGTCAGGGTAAGCCTAAACACAGTGACTCCCCAAGTGAGTACCGGGACACATGCCACATACTCAGCCTGCTGATGGGGATACTGAAAACCCTGGGGAAAATGAAATGCTGGTGAGGGACCAGGTACCAGGAGCCCACGAGACCAGTCCCTTCTTTCCTGGAGCTTTGAGCCCACAGGTTCCACAAGCCCAAGACTAAGTCCCCCTTCTTGATTATATAAAGTGAACACCGAGAGTACTAAATTAACATTTTTCCCTTACTCCTCCAGTCAAATGGGAACTGACTGGACCCAGTGGCCTCTGCTGGGAACAAGGGGAAATCAAGTCACTACCCATAAAACTCAACTCCTCACAGACTCCCACAAGTCAATACCATTTAACTCAATGGCTCCTGAATGCAACTGGCTACAGAACTGCAGAATTTCGTTCCCTGACCCTCTGGCCATTTTTTTTTGGGGGGTGGGGTATAGGGAATTGAATCCAGGCCTTTGCACCTGTAGACAAGCATTCTACCACTAGGCTACATCTCCAAACCTTTATTAGATTTTATTTTGAGATTGGGTCTTGCTAAGTTGTTAAAGCTTGAACTTGTGAACTCCTCAGTCGTGGAATGACAGGTGTGCGCCGCTGCATTGCCTCCTCTCTCCTTTTCTGTATGACCGATGTACTGCAGAACTGGTGCTCACTGGAACTGCTTGTGTGGGGAACTTATAAAATATTGGGGTTCCAGCACAAAGGTGGGGCCAGGACATCTGTAGTCTTTCAACAACATCCCCAGTAATACTGCTGTCATTCATAATGCATTTGGTAATTCTTGGTCTGATGGCCTTGGCTTTCTAAAGCAAAGGGAAAACTGCACCAAGAGCTGCTCACCAGGTGGCGCTGCAGGACAATGCAAGATGGGTGGGAGCTGCCCAGCTTGGCCTGGTGGTGACAGGAAGGGGGACTGAGGATTCCAGCACAAGGCTATCCAGGTTTAGGCAAGATTCGTCTCTGGAACCAAAATGCTCTCAATAGAGTTCACTGCTGGCATGAGGAAGTTCACTCAGCCATTTTAAGTAATCCTGACCAATGTGAGATTAACAAGAATCCTCAAGGCTCAACTAGGATTTAGCATCAGTCTTTTCAAAGGCAAATATCATTCTCAGTTAGCCTTCCTATTTATCTATCTGTCTATCCATCCATCCATCCATCCATCCATCCAGCTATCTGTCTACTTATTTTGGTACTGGGGATTGAACCCAGGGGGAC
Source organism: Urocitellus parryii (assembly GCF_045843805.1). Taxonomy (NCBI): domain Eukaryota; kingdom Metazoa; phylum Chordata; class Mammalia; order Rodentia; family Sciuridae; genus Urocitellus; species Urocitellus parryii. The sequence goes on along the minus strand of NC_135536.1, from coordinate 121,121,097 downwards.
TTAACCACTGAGCTGCATCCCCAATTCTTTTTTTTTTTTTTTAATTTTATTTTTTAAATTTTGAGACAGAGTGTAGCTGACTTGCTCAGGGCCTCACTAAGTTTCTGAGGATGGCTTTGAACTTGTGAGCCTCCTGTCTCAGCCTCTAGGGTCATTGGGATTATAGGGGGGTGCCACTGTACCCAACTCAGATCTATCTTTTCTCATAAAATAAGGTCACTGTTGTTAGAGTTGGTAACAAGGCTGAAACTATTTTTAAAAGCCTAACAATGGTGATGGCCTCAAGAAGGCTTTGTAAGTCCTCAGCCACCATCTTCTGCTGCCAATTTGACTTCCAGGACCAGAGCAGCAACCAACTGTTGTCCAGGAGACATAGTGACAAGGGCAGCCCCCAACAGGAAATAACCATGTAGATGGGGAAGGCAGAAGCAAAATGATTCATGGTCATTCATAGACATCTGGCAGCCCAAGCCAGAAACCCAGGGTCTTCCAAGTTCAAATCCTCCTTCACTCTCTTCAATCTGTCCCCATCACTTTTCTCCATCTCTGGGGCCACCTCTCTCCAGGCCACCACCTTTCTTCCCTGGACCCCTCAAAGAGCCACTATTCCCTGGTCTGCCAGTGGCCAGTCCCATCCCAATTTGACATATCCTTCTGCCTAAGCTACAGTGACTTCCCAACACTTAGATTGAAGATCCAAGTCCTGAGCCCCATCTCCAGGAACCTGGACAGTCCAGCTCTGCTATGGCCCAGCTGCAAGCTCATGTACACCAGCAAGAACCTGGCTAAACTTCTCCACAGCTCTCAGAATACACTTGCTTCCCGACCTGTGTACGCCCAGAGGGCAGCTCTGACAGACTCGCCCCTCCGCTCCCCGCTGCCCCTTCCCAGCCTAGTTTCTTCCCAGGCCTGGGCTTCCTCATCACATTGCTCACCAACTGAGGCCTCAAGTTCAGGCGCTGTTGCTCATCTATCAACCCCAGTGCCTGGCACAGTCCTGCCACATAGTAGATACTCTGCAAATGCTTGTAGCCATGTGAGACTATGGCTTTGGATGGGATTTGTGTTTGTGAGAGTGAGGATGAGACCATCTTCATTTCAATTCCTTTCCAGTCTCTGGAAGGCCAGCCTCCTTCCCATTCCTGTTCACTGGAAGGAAATTCCCTCTCTCATGCAGAACCCCACAATGGCTGGAAGACAGCAAGGACAGGCGGTCTCAAGGAGACAGAGGACAGGTGGCCCTTTCCCCTGACATCTGGACAGTCTCCTGAGGACTCACCTCGCATCAAGGATAGTACGAGTGAAGTAACGGAGATACTTGAATATAGACATTGAGTCCTGCAATTTCAGGATCTCCTCTTCCTTGTATTTAAAAAGTGCCAGGGCAAAACGGAAAATCACCTGTGGAAAGGACAGGAAAATCTATAAATGGAGGCAGAGACACCCTGGCTCTAGGCACAAGTCTGGCACTGGGAGGGCACTCCCAGGGCTTTGGAGATGACCCGCCCTGGGGCAGACACTTATAGGGGTGACTTCCACTGGCTGGGCAAGGCCCTTTCTTATGGGAAAATAAACTCTCTGGTGGTTTTTAATAATTCAGCCCAAACCTCCCTTTGAAGCAACAAGACTTTTGTGGAATCCTTTTAGCGAACACTAGAACTAGAAATCAACTTTCTTTGGTACTAGAGACTGAACCCGGGGTGCTTAACCACTGAGCCACATCCCCAGCCTTTTAAAATTTTGAGATGGGATCTCACTAAGTTGCTTAGGACCTAGTTTAGTTGCTTAGGCTGGCCTCCTGCCTCAGCCTCTCAAATCACTGGATTACAGGTGTCTACCACCAAGCCCAGCCTAGAAATCAATTTAAAACAAAAATAAAACCAGGGGTTTTTGATTCTGAGTCTTGGAAATCTCCACCTTAGAGGCAGTTCCCATCTCAGCTAGTGAATGGGGACCTGAATTGCTGACTTTTAAATACAATGAAAGAGAAGCAATTTTTGTTATTGATTTGTTTGGGGGTACTGTTTTGAAGCTAGGGGGAATGGATTTCTGGGGTCTTGGAAGTTTGAGCAGCTTTGGAACAAATAGCTTTTTCCACATCTAAGGACCATGGATAATCTGCACCAACCTGCACTTTCTCATATTTAGAAAGCAGTATTTACAGGGTTCAAATAGGTCATCTTTCTCTTTACAACCTTACCTATGGCCCAAGAGGAACACTATTTATGCCCTGAGAAACCTTTTTAATAATGACAGACTTGATTATAAAACTGGTAGTGCACTATGTCAGGCATTAAGTTGAGGGTGGGTAATAACATACACTCAAACTTTGCCATAGGAGTATAAACTGGTGAGGCCACTCTGCAAAGGATCAGGCATCACCGCCATCACTACAGATGGACTACCATAGGCTGGCACTTCTACCTCTAGGGCTACACCTACACACGTACTGTAGAAAGACAAAGTGCCAAGAGAGTCCTGTAGCACAGTTTGAAGTGGCAAGAGACTGGAAACCACCTAAGTGGCCATTGTCAGGGGCTCTGATATAAATTTCCAGCTCATCTGTACAAGGAAATACTACAGAGTTATTAAAAAAATATATATGAGTCAGACCTGTATGCCCTGGTAGGTCACTATCTCTAAGATACAGTGACTTAGAAAATTTTTTAGAGATGCATAAAATACTCTGAGAAGGATATATAATACACTGAGAAGAGCAACTAGGAGACTGGGGAGCAGGGAGATCTTTCCTCTGCATACCCTTAGTTATATGACTTAAGTTTAATATGTAAATGTACTACTTAATTAAAAACTGATTTTAGAACACACAACAGACCAGGTGGGAGGCTTGTGGCCATGAAGTCTCTGAAGTTGGCTCCCCTGAGCTTGCCCCCTGATCTTCTGCTTATTAGATCTCTGGGCCTCTATCTCATCCATATAATGGAGATAACACCACCATTATCTGATGGATAGTGAGATTCAGATCATGAACCACCAAAACTCCCAGGCCTAGCACAGTGATTAGAGCAGACTGTTTTTTTGTGAATGCGTGTGTTAAGTGCTGGGGGTTGAACCCAGGGCCTTGCACATGCTAGGCAAGTGCTCTACCACTGAGCCACACTCCAGACCCAGGCTGTTTTTGATAAAGAGCAAATAATTGCTGTTTCCCAAGCTCTCAGATGGTACACCACACTGAGCTCACTCTGGTGCCATGGTAATCTCATGAGTTCCAGGAGAACCAGCCACTCACCACCACTAACACAGACAACAGCATGTTTTTTGAGAACAGCTGAGCTGGGCAAACCCACCTTTGGTCCCTCATAAAGAAAAGAGTCCCATATTTTAAAAAGGATGTCACTAACAACACTGTCCACAAAAACCACCAGAAACCAGTTGAATGTGATAAGGGTGTAGTCGACTTTGTACTGTTCAAAGTGGGCATGCAATCGAGGCAGCTTCTCACTCATGAGGTCTCTGAACACCCGCTGGTCCACCTGGAAAGGAAACAAAGAAAAGTGTCTTGCGTCTGCCGCGCACTGGACAAGCAAGCAAGGGCAGACCTCTTGAGAATGGATGCACCGCAGGGCTCATCGAGAGCTGGACTACTCTCACTGGCAGCTGAACTCACATGCCTGAGGTGCACATAGGTGTCCACCGACTGACACCTTCCTTACAGCTCCTATATTCAAAGTGCCCTGGGAAAACAGGCTGTCCCAAAGAACCATACATTGAGTCCTAAGCAATGCACTAATATAAATCTTGAGAGGTAGGGATGGAGCTCAGAGGCAGAGCATTTATAGTGTGGGTGAGGTGCTGGGTTTGATCCCCAGCACCACACACACATGCACACATAGTCTAGAGCCAAAGAGGAAGCAGGACATTACCACATCCATGTAACAAATATTCAAAAGGCTTAATGGTGTGGGAGTAGCAAGACTCTAGAGCCAGAGAGACCCAAATGTGGGTGTCATGCAGCTTTACTACTCACTAGCCATGTGGCTTTTGGTACATGATGTTCTAAATAGTTCTGTGCCTCATGATCTCTCTCACCATTCTTTTGTGAGGATTAAATGACGTTTACATAAACTACTTATCGTATGACAGACAAACCATAAGTGGCTATTGCTGCTAGAGTCAGGTCAGGCCTGGGGCAGTTGAGCAGAGGGCTGAAGAAGGTTCAACCCTGACCTTGAGGACTTTAAAGACAAGTGGGGCAGCCAGACCTATGGAGTATCACCATAACTGGTGAGAGACCTATAAAGATGTGTTAATGGAGCATTCTGGAGCTCATAGACTGGAGGAGAAAAGCACCCATGGCCCAGGTCAGGCTTTCAGCAGGAGGGTGGCAGGCAAGGCAGCACAGCTGCATAGAGTTTGTCTCGGGGCCACTATATCACACAGAGGGGCCAGGGGATTTCCCTGTCTGTGACCCACATGGAAACATCTGGCTTAAACCACCACCCGTCCACACATATTTGTATGTGTGTATAAAACAGAAACTTAAGTCTCACAAAACAATACTTAAAACCTCCTATGTGGGATTCACTTGGATGCTTCCAATCCTAATCAATTTTATCTGACACACAACAAAGGTTATTATCCACCACTAAACCAATTTATACACAGTTTGAAAAACAAAAAACTGGGCATGGTGGTGAACGCCTGTAATCCTAGCAGCTCGGGAGGCTGAGGCAGGAGGAGACCCTATCTCTGAGTAAAATATAAAAAGGATGTGGCTCAGTGGTTAAGCACCCCTGGGTTCAAACTCTGGTACCAAAAAAAAAAAAAAAGAAAAAGAAAAAGAAAAACACAATAGGCGTGGAGAAGCATCCGAGGCTTTAAACAGGATAACAATATGGATGTGTCTGCACTTTTAAGGTCCATGCCCTAAGCTGCAGCAGGGAGGCTGTACTGGAGGAAGCCAAGCTGGAGGCCTTGCCACAGATCATAGCCCAAGTGACGAAAATCCAAACCAGAGGAGGGCAGTGGAATAGAGAGAGATTCACAACTCTGTGGAGGTAAAATCGGTACAACTTAGAACACTTTTTGCTGAGAGAGGAAGGGAAAGGGGGTGCTCAGAATAACCTGGCTTCTGACCTAAGGCATGGAGAGGACAGAGGTGTGGTCCCCCAGGCCACAACACAGGAACAAGGGCCAAGCTGGGGAGACTGCACATGATGCCCCAGGACACCTGAGACCTCAGACTGAGGCTCCACAGGAAGCCTGGCCTTATTTTTAAGTTTTTTTTTTTTTTTTTAGGTGGACACAATATCTTTATTTTACATTTACGTGGTGCTGAGGATTGAACCCAGTGCCTCGTGCATGCTAGGCGAGCACTCTATCACTGAGCCACAACTCCAGCCCCTGAGTAATTTCATCTCTTGATGTTCAAACAACTATAACACATTCATCCACACTTCAAGGCCCTGGCAATAGGGACCAGCTGTTGCTCTGAAGGAGCTGTAAAATGACAAGGAAGGTGGACAGATGACCATGAGACCAAGTGATGATACCAGGATTCACTGTGCCTGGCCGGGGCTGCTGAAGACATCAGAGAGGACATGTAGCTGGCCTCTGAGTGGGAGATCCTCATAAACTTCTCTTCTCCCAACTGGGTGACAGACTTGCCTCACTTATGGCTGGGTGGCTGGCAGAGGGCTGGGTGCAGAGCAGGCTGCCAGGAAACGCTTGCCCAGGCCTCTGCTTTAGCACCCTCCCCCACTGAGCACTGGAAGATGTGGAATGACTGTATCATTCATCTCTGTGTCTTCAGTGCCTAGCGAGGTCCTGGCACACAACATGTCCCTCAAGGATGGCAAAAGCATGGAAAGCTGGCAAGCAGCTGGCTGCAGCAGCAGTGGGCAGGGGGCTCGGCAATGCTTTCTGTCAGGGAGGCAGCTGGGCAGCAATTCCTAAAGCACAGCGTTGACGGCTGGCGGCACACACCAGCCTCTCCCCATTTTAAGAGAAGCCTTACACGAAGCCCACCCTTAGCCTAGGATGATTAAATACACGATACACATCTGCCTGGTGGACTATTATTGGCACCAACATTAAGACTAGAAAGTACACAGTGACGCAGGAAAATGCTCATGCCTTAATGTGAACTGGCCATGCCTTAATGTGAACTTGAATATTCAACTAAGGGAAGGAAAAAGAAATATATCACAAGGGTAACTGCGGTCCCTAGTTAGTGATAACAGGTGGTTTTAATTTTCTTCTTATTATCTTTCTGTATTACCTAACTTCTCTTTATAAGCATCTATTACTTGTATAGCCAGTGCAGAACTGGGGGAATTTATGAATATCTGATGCAAGTTTTATCTTAAATATCTACACACTTAAAGTAGGTCTTCCCCTTTTACCTACAATAACAGTATTAATAGCTTCTATTGAGTTTTTACAGTGTACTGAGTGTGACATTAAACTCCTTAAATGTATCATCTGAAGTCTACCTCAAACTATCTATGAAAAGGTATTACCCTCCTCTCACAGAGGGAGAAACTGAAATACAGAGTTGTTAAGTGATGTGGCCAAGCTCCACAGCTCACAGGAGGGAGGCCTGGCTCTGACCGGTGACCCCCCCACACCCAGTGCACACTCCTAATTAATGTGCTTGACCACACCTTAGTGGAGTAGGAGAGATTAATAATGCTTCATTTCTCTTTTTTTCAAACACTGAGTAATATGTGATCTTAAATTTGAACCTTTAAAGCTATTAGCTCTCGGGCTGGGGATGTGGCTCAGTTGTAGAGCATTTGCCAGGCATGCATGAAACCCTGAGTTTGATCCCCAGCAACACACACACACACACACACACACACAAAACCCAAAACTATTAGTCTTCAGTTGCTGTGAATAAATAACACTTTCTTTACTGATCCCCTCATCCCACCTGACTGAGACTCCTACCTCTTCTCACTGCTCTTCATGTCCTTGTTTACAAACTCAAGCGATAGAAGCAGAGCTTTTGGTTAATTAGCAAGTGAAGTGATTACAGGGAGACCAGGTGAGTGTCTCCTGGAGTCCATCAATGACATCCATGAAGCTGGAACAGGGACCTGGAGGAGGCAGCTGTGGGAAAACTCATCCCCCAGGAATGCCAGAGCTCAGCAACTCTCGCCATTCTCCCAGGATGCTGTAGGAGGAAGTGGGCAGAGGCAGGTGAACTGAGGCCCAGAGCCTCAGGGGCTGAGTCCAAACCCAGTCCAAATGAGGCTTCCACCTGGTGAGGCTTGAAGTGTAGGTGTTTAGGGCTGGGGCTCATTAAATGCCACAAATTGTAGCTGGCCCAATGGTAGCTCCCGTAAAGTCCAGACATTTACTCTGTGGGGTGCTGGGCATGGTTAAATGACAGCCCATGGCTCTAAAGATGCCCTGATGAGCTAGGAGACCATCAGGCCAGCAAGGACAATCCAGTTAGGTAACTGCTGTCACAGATGCCTGTGTCAGAGAAGTGGGAACCAAAGTGGGGCTCTGATGACAGCTTGGGAAGGCAGAACAGCACCAGAGAGGAGACAGTGTGTGTGCTGGGCTGAGCAGGAGCTTTCTAGGGAGTGAGCAGAGAGTGGTGTTCTAGGTAGAGCAATCATGTATAAGAAGCACAGAGGGCAGGGCCAGACCACAGAGCAAGTGTCCTGTCATTACAGGGAATGCTGCCTCCAGCAGTTCAGTGGGCAGGTAGAGGCTAGAGCATGGAAGGAGGGTCCAGGTGCTTGCAAAGGCATCTGCACTGGACCCTGAGAGGACGAGGGCCCCAAGGGGAAAGACACAACTCAATCTGTGGGAGAGAGGAGGCAATTGCAGAGATGTAGAAGACAGGATGCACCTGCCAGTGGAGAGGCGGGCAAAAAGGGAGAACACCTGTGAACTGCCATGCAGGAGGCAGCAACAGAAATGGTAACCACAGGGTTACAGGGAGCAGGATGGCTTGTTTCTGGCTTGGGAAACTAGAAGGATGGGTAGGTCAGGTGGTAACTAGAGGCAATAATGAGGCTCTTCCTCCAAAGGTAGAGACACAAATACAAAGCAAAACTCAATCAGGGTCCAACCAGAAAAACAAAAATCTAATTATTTGTTACAGGGAATTTTATTCCAGGAGCTGGTCACATCAGTCACAGAAAAGCTGAGGCCAAGTGGCCAACAGTGAGACAGTCCAGAGGTCAGCAAGAGGAGGAACATCCCTGGGCTAGAGCAATAGAGGGATCACTGCTCTGCATGGAGACCTAACAGATAGCTGGGGCCAGAGGAGAAAAAGCTACAGAGGCAGCACTCATGATGGGGGAGAAATCCCTTCCACAGTCCCCTGCCATCCTCTAGCTTCCTACCAGTGCCTCCCACCTGCCTGTAGGACCAGCCCTGCAACATCCTGGAGAAGGGTGAGGAGAGCCTCTGTGAGCAGGCAGGCCAGGCTTGGGCACACACTGAGAGGAACCATGCCACAAAGCAGGCATAGACATGGGTGCAGTTGTGACCAAGAGACAGGAGGGGCCAAAGGTGGGACATGAGTGAAGGGCTGCGGGAAGAGATGCCCTGAGCCACAAAGCAGGACATTACCCAGGCAGAGACAGGCCCATAATATCCTGGCCTGGCCCCTGGTGTTCGAATCCAGGTGTGGAGGGCCCGGTATGCGCTCCTCAGATCTGCTGTGGGAAGTGACTGCTGGTCCCTACTGCAGCGGTCACTGCACTCATTCCCAGAAGCCAGCCAGTGAGCATGGCAGGGCCACTAATGCAGCCCACTCCATACTGCCTCTAACAGCTGAGGTTGGCTTGAGCCACCCCACTGGCACAGGATCACAATGTCATCTGAGACTCTTCCTCCTGATCCTCCTTCTTTCCCCTGGGCTGGAGGTTCTCCCAGCTTTTCCCAGCATTGCTCCTCGTCCTTCACAGGTCTTGCCCCACAGAAATTTCTGGAATGTTTAATCCTTCCTCGGCATCTACATCTTGGAGGACATAAGTTACCACAGTGGGCTCCTCCAGCACCTGATCAGACTTGGCTTGCTGTGCCCAGGGGAGAGAGCACAGGACAGTGAACATAACATCAGGCCAGCAGGACAACTCTCTGTCAGCTTCCAGTGACCTGAAGGAGCCAGCCCAGCCCCACTCACAACCACTCAGTCCAGGCTCTGAGATATGACCTGCCTCCTTCAGGGATCAGTCTCTGAGGTCATGTATGCAAAGCTTCCCCCCATGGGGGTTTAAATGGGTATCAGTGATAATTGTATAAGTTGGTGACTAACTGAAGTACAGTATTTTAAAAAGTACCTGGGATCCTAAAAGAGTCTTTGTGTAATAGTCTCGAGGCATGAAAACTTCCACAATGGTAACCAGACACCAGAAAGCATCTTCTTGCTCCAGGTACAGGAGAGCCACTGCCACCAACCTACAACAAACAGGAGTGAGATTAGTGCCAGGTCCTTGCCACAGTCTTCACCGAGACGTCTGCTGAAGCATTTTCTCTCAAGGCTACTACCATTTTTAGTTCTCCAATAAAGAAAAATAATTAAGATGCTGGGCTTATGGCTCAGAGGTAAAGCACTCGCCTAGCATGCATAAGGCGCTGGGCCCGATCCTCAGCACCACATAAAAATAAAATAAAAATATTGTGTCTCCCTATAACTAAAAAATAAATTTAAAAAATTAAGTGTTCCTGAGAAGTGAGGCAGTTCTTAAGATTCGAGAAGCAAGGCTATATTCCCCTCACCCTTTCATCTGGTTTCTGTTCAAAGATGAAATTGTTTCCTAATAATTGACCATCCTCATATAAGGAAATATTTTCATTGTAAGATTTTGCTAACACAGCTAATTCTTTGAGTCCATTGTTCAAAGTTCCAACTAATCCTTTTATGAAATAATAAAAAAAAGATGTGAATGTAAGTAACAAAGAGTACACAATGCTTTAAAAACAGCTTTCCTGATTTCCATTCATTTTGCTTCTACTCTGGAGGAATGAGGGGGCAGACAAAGGAACCCTGGTGAGGGGCTTTCTAAGGGAACTGAGTCAAGGCTGCAGATGGGTGCAACAGAAACCTGTATCTAGCTATTTATACCTTATCACTTTCTGGTAATCCTAGGTCTGGCTCTAAGTGGGCATTCAGGGAAGAGGCAAGAGAAAAGCCCCTCTTTACTCAGCTGAAATCCAAGAACTTCTGCCTATGATATGAGTTTATGTGCATCACCCAAAAACCTTAAAACCCTTTATCAAAATTTGCTTTTTCCGGCTGAGCATGGTGGCACAAACCTATAATCCCATCAACTTGAAAGGCTGAGGCAAGAGGATTACAAGTTCAAAGGCAGCCTCAGCAACTTAGTGAGGCCCTAAGCAACTTAGTGGAGACCCTGTCTCAAAATAAAAAATAAAAACAAAAGGCTGTCGCTCAGTGGCAGAGCACTTACCTAGCATGTGTGAGGCACTGGGTTTAATCCTCATAAAAAATAAATAAGGGCATTCTGTCCATTTACTACAACAACAACAACAACAATAATAATAGGCTGGGGATATGGCTCAGTGGTTAAGCACTCCTGGGTTCAACCACTGGCACCATCACCCCAATTGCTTTTTCTTTTCCTCTTAGATAAAACTAAAAATCATCTCAAATTAAAAGAAAAAAATAAAGATCTAGGCTAGGTGAAAAGGGGATGTCATGAAGGAGATGGAGGTTGGAAAGGTGACAACTGGGAGATGGAGGAAGAGAAAAACAGCACACAAAAGCACAGAAACCAAACCCACAGGATCTGAAGATGTGAGGATGCCAGCACAGGGGGTAAAGATTCGGAAATCAGAACGCTCAAATTAACTGATGTAAAGATGAGAGGTTTGGAGTATCTAGAATAAACTAAAGTTTTCCTACTGAAAGTCTGAAGACTCAGAAAGGCGTGGACACATACCAAGCATTTTGAAGAAAAAATTCCAATGAAACAGTTTAAGTTCAGAGGCTCTAACAAAGAGATGCACAGAGAAAGCTTTGATTACCTGGAAGCATCACTTATGTTTGGGAAAAATCAATGACAACACTAGATAAACAGGAACACTCAAGTCCTCTCTGGGATCCTTTGGTTTCAGAAGCTTTCAGCTACCAGGAAGTTTTAGACTGAGTATTAAGTATATAATGTGAACTCTGGTTTTAAGTAAAACAAGATTGTTTTATTAGCACTTGGCTTCATTTAGGTCTTCATCAAGTAGTGGTCCAGTTTAAAAATCTTTTTTGCAATACTTTCATGCAAATAGCTTATATAAATGAGGGACCAAGAATTTTCACTCCATTCATTATCGACTAATGAAATTAAACTCTTCTGATCAAAACCCAAGGGTGAAGAGATCAACAAGGAAGAACAAGACTCTGAGCTGTTTCAAGTGAATTTTATTTTCATGTTTTTTGTTTGTTCTTTTGGTGGTAAGGACTGAACCTGGGCCTCATGCATGCCAAGTATGGGCTCCACAACTGAGGGACATCCCCTGCCCCAACTGAAGGTTGGCACTGGCAAGGATCAGGAGCAAAAAGGCCTCAAAGCCAGCATTCAAAACTCTAACTCATGCACTTGCCTTACAGGAAAATTCCTCAAATACACACACAGAGCACTTAAATTTTTTTTTTGTTTGTTTTAATTGGTTGTACATCACCTTCATTCTTATTTTATCTTCCTGGGAGGCTTGGTTAGTTCTATCACTACCCAGACAGGAATATAAATACATTACTGCAATGACAGTAGGAAGCAGAAGTAGCAGAAAGGGTAACAGCCAGGTGAGATCAGATAGTAAGAAGCAGTCACCAGCACGGAACTTTCAGAGCTGGGAGGAGCTTTGTGGAGCTTTTGTGGAGAGCAGACCTCAGCACCTCCCAAAGCATGGCTTGGGATGAGGAGCCTAGATCTCTAAAACAAGGTGAGAGGCTTTCCCATGTCCTTTGCTTATGAAAGCAGGGAAGTATACAAGACGTACAGAGAGATTCTAGACTAAAAGAAAGCAAGTCTAGGTCCTTCGTGAGCTAAATTTCAATCTGCTGACGAACAATTTGGAGCAATTTCTTAATCACAAGGATGCTGTATAAATAAGGAGTGATCAAGAGTTTTTACTGCATGCATTATCAACTAATGAAATCAAACTCTTCTGATCAAAACCCACAAGTGAAGAGATTAACACGGAAAAAAAAAATGAGATCCCAGGATGTTTCAAGTACATTTGACTTTCATGTTCTTTGCCCCCCTTTCTTTTTAGTGCTGAGGATTGAACCTGGCCTCTTGCATGCTAAGCATAGCTTCTACCACTGGGATGTCCCAGCCCTTTTTATTTTCGAGACAAGGTCTCACTAAGTTGCTAAGGCTGGCCTCAAACTTAAAGATTCTCCTGCTTCCTGAAATTATAGGCATGTTCCTCTATGCCTAGCTACCAACTTTTGTATTTTTTGATGCTTTCTGGAAGTATGTCTATTTCCCTCAGTTATTCTAGAACTAGGGATATTGTACCATAAAACTAGCTTGCTGAAATTACTTTTCCCTTAAAATACTGGCTTTTCTTGGCCAACCAGGAGGTAGGGAGCTGCCAGGCAGTGTCTGGTGCCAAGAAGTTCTATAAATGGCAAACAGGAACTTTCTGTGGCTGACATTCACCTGTTTAGACCTTGGCAGTACCCGATATCTGGATTCCGCCAGGAGAAGGCGAGGAGGACGTTCCGTAGCTTCTGTATGCCTTCAGAGGTCGGGCAGGAGTAATGTTTGTTGTTGGGCAGAGTTCGCAGCAGGTCTAGCTCTATCTGCTTGGAGGCTGGGTTCTGTTTCTCCAGTGCTTTTTGAAGCAAGGTCTGGAAGTAGCCTGGCTCAGCACTGTCCTTGAACTTCCTTGTGTGAAGGTCCACACACCACTTCCACACCTTGGAACGGTGCTCGTGGGGAATGCCTGCACGAATCAGGTTTTTTAATTCGGGAGAGCACATCATCTCTCTGTTCATTGTGCTTGCAAAATAGTTTTCCCACTTGACCCCAGTGGAAACTTCCTGGTTTTCTGTGAGGTAGAGAGTTTTCAGGTCCAATGCACGGACTTTGGCAACCAATTTCTCTTCCTCGTCATCATCAGGCACAGTCCTGAACCCATAAATATCATACTCGCTGTTGAAAAAAACAAATGGGAAAATGAAAATTATATGGAATATAGGTGGCCTCTAGAATTATTATATAAATCATAAGGAATATAGGTGGCCTCTAGAAGCTGGGAACTGCCATAGCTGACAGCCAGAAAAGTAACAGGGACTAGTCTTGCAGCTTCAAGGGAACTGTATTCTACCAACATCTTGGGTGAGCAAGAAAATGAACTGTTCCCTAGAACACTCAGAAAGGAATGCAGCCCTTGATCAAACTTTGACTTTAATCCAGTGAGACCAATGTTGGGCTTCTGACCCATAGAACTATAAGATAATGAATCTGTGCTGCTTTATTTTTAAAAAATATTTATTTATTTATTTTTTAGTTGTAGTTGGACACGGTACCTTTATTTTTTATTTATTTATCTTTATGTGGTGCTGAGGATCGAACCCAGATCCTCGCACGTGGTAGGCGAGCATTCTACTGCTGAGCCACAACCATAGCCCTCTGTGCTGTTTTTAGTCACTAAGTTTGTGGTAATTTGTTAGGATGGCAACGGAAAATTAACAGAAAAGCTTTGCATGCACTGAGTGTGAAGCTAATTCAAGTACTTTGGGAACTGGGTTTGGCAGAGTTGAAGACATGCATTCGGTCAAGAATCTCCCTTCTATTCTACACCTAGAGTAACTCTCTTGCCTGGGTACCTGGGAACATGTACTTTGATTGTTATGAACAGTGATGCAGTAACTAAGAAAAATGCAAAGATTTTCTCCACTTAGGAGCATAATAAAGTACTGTGGTCCTCTCATCAATGAAGTTCTCTGAAGTAGGTGAAAAACATACCCAGTGGCTACCTAACATGGGAAGAGTACCTCACTCCTTCAGAACAGCTCGGAGGCTTGCAGAGGTTAATCACTCCCAAGGGAGCAGCACCACACAGCAGCATAGGCAGTTCTCTTGGGCCTCAACCTCAAAACAAGTGTTTTGCAACAATAACGTCGATCACATTCTGACAGCGTGTTTCTGTCATCTGTGCAGCCCAAACAAAGCTGGCAGGTGTCGTAAGCTCAGGGGAGGGAAAGATTATGCCAAATGGAAGCAAGGCTTCACCTGGGGATAATCTGGGAGAAGAGAGGACAGGCAGGAAGGAGACTGTGGTAATTGAGACTCAACACATTGCTGCCTCTGAGTGGCAGAGGGTGAAACAGGAGAAGAGGGTGGACCCAAGTGAATGTGCAGATTTCTTCAAGTTCCAACATTTCACAAGTTCCACTTTTCAGAAAATTGGTTATAATGGATTCTTAATCCAAGATCCATCATGAACTTCCAGGTTCTGTGATTTCCAAAAAGAATGTGCAAAATTGTGTGTGTGTGTGTGTGTGTGTGTGTGTGTGTGTGCGCGTGCGTGCGCGCTGCAATTACTTTTGGAGGTAAGTGTGTCTATGGCTTGCATCAGATCCTTAGTGGGTTCTGGACCAATGAATTAAGTTTCCCAAAAAGCTTTCCCTGGGCTTGGGTTGTAGCTCAGTGGTAGAGCACTTGCCTAGCATGTGTGAGACACTGGATTTGATCCCTAGCACCACATAAAAATAAACAAACATAGTAAAGGTATTGTGTCCATCTACAACATAAAAATTTTAAAAAAAGGTTCCCCTTATAAAGAAAGTCCAGTCCCCCTTTGCTTTTAAATTGCCTGTGGGTATAACTGTCTCAGGAGAGGGTTCCTAACAGAAACCTCCCAAAGTGGTGTGGGCTTTGACATGGTTCACAAGAAAAAAGTCTTGAAGCAGGATACCTGGGCTGATTCCAGATCTATCACTTGATTACTGGGAGGGGAATGGTAATATTATCTGTTCTGCTGACCCAACAACACTTGCCATGAGCATCAAATGAGACGTTCCTGTGAGTGGCTACTACTGAAAAAGGACACTTCAGAAATGGGGTGCATTACCCCCAACAGTCTCTAGTTCCTTTACCTGACAAGATGAGGCTTAATGAATGCTTGCTCTGGCTGCTCTTGACTCTCAACCTGCAGTGCATCCTCCAGCAACTGGGCTATGACATCCCGGGAAGGCCCCTGTTCTTCTGAGCAAACTGGTGTCTTCATTTCTTGAAGCAATATCAAGTATTTACTTTCTATCTGGCAGAGCTTGGCTTCCAGGCTAGAATACTGCAGAAAATGTGGGGGTTACCTCCATCCACATAGAGACATGAGAAAAGCAATCCTTAGGTACCTCAAGTAATCAATAATGACCAGCTCAAACTATTAGGAAATAAACTAGAGACAGTGTAACAAAGAAGAAATTAATGTATGCCACAGGCCATCTACCATATTTTAAAAACCTACTGTGGGTCTTGGGTTGTACTCAGTGGAAGAGTACTTGCCTTGCATGTGTGAGGCACTGGGTTTGCTCCTCAGCACCAAGTAAAAATAAAATAAATAAATATTGTGTCCACCTACAACTAAAAACATTTTTTTAAAAAAAAGACCTATTGTGGCCCTCCTCTTCCTTCTAGGGGTCTGACACAGAAGGGTTCTAACAATCAAAGGTCTGGATGTTAATACATGCCTCACCCCCGCACAGGGCTAAACGAATAACAGAAACCATGTCCTTTGCCAATTACTGAGTCAAGCTGGTGCCACCATATTCATTGGTCATGAGTGGCCACCCCATGCCACAGCAACTATCTAAGGACTTTGTGACCTTTGTCCAGCTCCCATGTGCCACCTGATCAACAAATCAAATACATCCTCGAAAAGATGCAGGAATAAGGTTTCAGAAGATGTTTGATGTCTGCTCAAAAACATACATAAAATATATAATATCTGTGGACAAGTGTCAGTTGATTATAGTTCATTTGATGATAGAACGTTTTGTGGTCCCTTTACACTTGACAAAGCCCTTTCTAGCCATAATTATGTCTTGAGTGGAGAGTCAGTGGGTTCACAATGGAGTTATCCTCAACACCCTGATTTACAGATACAGAACTAAATAGCATAAATCAAAATTCAAGGGCTGGGGATGTGGCTCAGCGGTAGCGCGCTCGCCTGGCACGAGTGCGGCCTGGGTTTGATCCTCAGCACCACATACAAACAAAGATGTTGTTGCTAGGAGCCACAGCAAAAGTATTATGATACATGGCACCTTTGGTTTAGGTGACTGCCAGCTAGCCATTGAGATGATATGATTATGTTAAGCTTTACATTCATATGGAAATTGGACTCCTGCTGTTCACCTCGGCCTGTTACGGGACTCATATTACGGGACTCCCGGAGAGTTCCCATTGGTTGGGGAAGGATAGTAGGAGGGAATTTCCGGGGGAGGTGGGGGGGGGGGCATTCCGGTGGAGACACACGTGTGTCCACCGGCTTGTTAGCAGGGCGCACATGGCTTGTTAGCAGGGTGCACACGGGGACTGGTGGCCTTTTTAAAAATAAAGCTTTGTTTCCTGCTTGAGCGCTTGTGTTTCTGTGCCCAGCCGGGTTGCGGCATGTTGTGTCTGCAGAAAACTAAAAAATAAATATTAAAAAAATTCTCTCTCTCTCTCTCTCTCTAAAAAAAAAAATTCAAGGGGCTGGGATTGTGGCTCAGCAGTAGAGCGCTCACCTCGCATGTGCGGGACCCTGGGTTTGATCCTCAGCACCACATAAAAATAAATAAGTGAAATACAGTTATTGTGTCTAACTACAACTAAAAAATAAATATTTAAGAAAATTAAATTAATCTTGGTGATTTTATTAACCTCCCCCCCCCCGAAAATGCCATTAAAATTATATACATGCGAATGAGAGCTACATCTAAGGGCATTTATCTTTGCCTCATCAAAGATAAAGTACATGGATCTATGTACAATATATATTTTAAATACATTTTGATACCAGTGGTCATATCACTCCAACCATGGCAGCTGAAATGGTTTTAAAGCACAACCACTTAAAAATGGTTTCCTAACTTTCCCTCCCATCAGATAATAGAATATGCTCATCTAGACCCACCTTTGCCATCAGATCTCTCTCTCTCCTTTCTGCATTTCTTCGTAGAGCTGAGAGTTCCAAAATTTCTTTATTTAGAAATTTATTTTGGGTTTTGTACCCCTGCAGATTATCCTGTTGGGGCAAAAAACAAAGACCATCAATTCACACTGCTTGAATGTTGACTAATTATCCTATGTAATTAGCATCTTGCTGTCTCATCAAATAGTTCTGCTAAGTTAGAGCAAGTTATAAGGAACTGGAAGCTCTTAATAGGAACTTTCTGACTGATCTTTTTCCCCCTCCTGACAGCAACAGTGCCTGCCTAAGCATTGTCAAGGAGGGAGAAAAACAGCTCCTTAACGGTGATGATTTTTCTCAATTGATGACAGGAGATAAACAAGAGGTAAATAAGACTTATCTCCTGGGGGCTGGGGTTGTGGCTCAGTGGTAGGGCACTTGCCTAGCATGTGTGAGGCACTGGGTTCAATCCTTAGCACCACATAAAATAAATAAATAAAAAGTACATGTCCATTTACAATTGAAAATATATATATTAAAAAAAAAAGACTTATCTCCTAAACCTATGCAATTATGTTATCTATTCATATTCGCCGAGGTGGTATAAAAAAGGCAAACACTTATAATCTTGTCTTTTTAAACTAGAGAAATTAAACAGATTCTCGGCAGGTTCTCATTTTTACTTATCCAGTTTATTTTAAAAAAGACTACAAACGCATAAAAACCCTTAACTGAAAATTACACTAAATAATGAAGAACTATAATCTACAATGGAAAAGCCACTTAAATAGGCTCCTCTATTTTTTGTATTGAAAAATTTCAAACTTATGGAAACAATGAAAGAAAAGTACCACAGGAGCAGGACTGTGGCTCAATGGCAGAGCACTGGTCTAGCATGCACAAGGCCAGGTTCAGTCCCCAGCACTACAAAGCAAATAAGCAAACAAAACAAAACCCAAGAATGCCATTCACCTAGTTCACCAACTGTTTACTTTTGCCATATTTACTTTATGTCTTTAAGAGAGTGTAACAATGGGGCTGAGGCTGTAGCTCAGCGGTGGAGCACTTGCCTAGCACATGTGAGGCACTGTCCATCTACAACTAAAAATATCTTTATTTTTTAAAAAAAGAGAATGTAACAAGCCAATAACAAATTCTGCCAGGTCCAAAAACAAATAAAAAAGGGGGAGAAGAGTTTTCATGTAAAATGCTATGAAAATAATGTTATAAAACTTTCAGACCATTATAATAAAAGAAAACAATGAATTGAAGAAGCTTCTAGAAAAGAGATTAATTAGAACTACCTTTTAGGCAATGATTTCTAAATGCTCCTTATAAATTCAGTCTTTAATAAATGTGTCCCCTGCCCCCCACTGTTTATAATTATTTCTCTTGTATAACCTGACAGGTTGGTGCATGAGGTTCCTGAAGAATTTCTGATCCCTCAGTCACAGAACAGAGTTTGTTCAAGGCAGCTCCAAGGGTAGGCCAGGGTGGTCAAGAAAGACTGATCCCTGTGTTATCACAGGAAGGAGACAGCTGCTATTCTCCAGGGATATGTCCACAGACATGCCCCAACCTCCAAACTTGAAACTACCTTGAGGATATACAATTTCTCCCCTAAAACGCAGAAGAACTGAAAAAGTTTCAATAGCCCCTTTAATTTCAGATATTTATGGAGCATCTGGTACGAGTTACAAGTGCCATGTGAATCGTGTGACATTCTTGATCTCATTTAAACCTCACAACTCTCAGGGAGCTATTTTCATCATCTCTCTCTCCCAGAGAGATGATGAAAAGAACTGAGGTGTCCATCCAGGAAGCATCTGGGTAGGGAAGCAGGCTTCTGAGGGCCTGGCCTGGTGGGCTCCCGACCTGTGTGCTCAGCCCTGACTGCCACCAGCACTTGGACAGGCATCACCCCGATCAGCCTCAGCAAGTCAAGTCCTCAAAACACCAAATGTCAAACCCAAAAGGAGGCCCATTGATTTTGTTTTCTGACCTGAATCATGGTGTTCTCCTCTCTCTCAGCACCTTAGCAGTGGACAAACACATTACCACAAGGTAGGCCAACCAAAGGCAGATGGACTGGACAGCAACTTAAGAATACACTCGGCAATGATGGACAGAGACCCAGTGAGTGATAGGAGGTAGGGTGGTGAGAGCTACACCTATATCCTTCTTCTTTTTTTTTTTTTTTTGTGTGTGTGTGGTGCTGGGGATTAAACCCAAGGCCTTGTGCATCCAAGGCAAGCACTCTGCCAAGTGAGTTATAAACTCGGCCCCCACATCTATGTCTTTAAATTATGCTTTGTATTAAAGTCTAGGTAAATCCAGAGCATTTATTTTAAGGATATTCCTCTACAAAGATGATGATGATGATCACAGCAATAATAACATCTGACAGTTAAAACCCCACAAAGTGCCAGGCACTATGTACTTGGGCTTCATGCGGACCACCTCCTTTAACCCTTAGAATACCCTGTGTTGTACTTAAGTCACTAGGCTGCCAAAATCCTAGGACCAATATTTTGCCCCTACCTCAAAATACTATAGAAATAAAACATGATCATGTGTCAGACCACATAAAAGTTAGTAAGGACTGTGGATGTAGCTCAACAGTGGAGTGATTGCTTAGCATGCATGAGGAGCTGGGTTCAATCCCCAGCATACACAACAACAAAAAAAAAAAAAAAGAAAGAAAAATAAAACAGTAAGTCCCAAAACACAGAAATTTTTATAGGCCATATTCACTGATAACAGAATAAGAAAAATGACTAGTAACAGCAATAATAAGAAGATGTATATCTTAAAAATAAAAATATAAAAATATATAAAAACACATGTCAAACATTTATGCTTGTTTATATATAAAAATACAGAATGGCTATTTATATATGCTATATATATATCATTATTATTTTTCCCGCACCTAGGTGCTTTAAATTTGGGGTCAAAGAAGAAATCAATACTTCCTCTTCCACCATACAACCTAGAACTGCAGGATGAGGAGAAAACACATGTTGAAATGAATACTCTAAGCTCTCCCTCCTCCTCTCTCAAGTCCTTTCAATCCTTGCAGGGCAGAGGTGGATTAGGCGTGAATATCTTCTGCATGGCAGGGGGACAGATGCTCCTGGCAATGGCACTAACAGGCCCTGGGCCGAACTATGTCAGGAAACATGAGGTAGGTCCTTACCCAGGCAGGTGTCACTCTCCCACTTAGAATCCTGCCTCTTCGTAAACTGTCCCCACTTAATCTCACTGTTGCGGAATTTTAGAGTCACATGCTTTAAAACCATTGAGAAAAGTTGGGGAAAAAGATTTCACAACTGTTTTGGAACCATCCCAGCCATTAAGCTATAACAAGGAAAGGGAGGGGGAGTCCTCTCTGGTAAACCCTGTCAGTGGTCTCCAAAGGGAGCCATGCAGAGTCGCAGCAGTTGTGTGGCACACACATCACATGCCTGGCTTGGCTCCCTGGGAAAACTTGTCCCCCACACTCCTCCACTCCAAGCATGGCCCATCACAGCTTGGAAACCCAATGCTCAAGCATCCGTCTCTACAAGCTACAAAAATAGACAAGCTTGCAATATGTAAATTTCAACTGGTATTATCTAAGTATATTATTATTATTTTTTTAATATTTATTTATTTAGTTTTCGGCGGACACAACATCTTTGTTTGTATGTGGTGCTGAGGATCGAACCTGGGCCGCACGCATGCCAGGCGAGCGCGCTACCGCTTGAGCCACATCCCCAGCCCCTAAGTATATTATTGATGGGATTGATGTCTATCAGGGTCAAGGATAGTCACAATTGTGTATATAAACAAAATTGACTTCTATTGGCAACACTAACCATGGCCTCTGTTTTAAAGAGGCTGTCTTTCTAGTACATAAGTATAAAGTAATGATATTGGGTTTTTTGTTGTCTTATTGTTTTACTAACAATAATTTATTGTTATACTAACAAATCTTCAGGGCTTCTCATATTCAGGGAATGCTGTCACTGAGATGTGGTCACTATGGGAGATCATCTAGGCATTCTGGTGATGCTACTATTATTCCAGGGTTTTTAACCTCCATTTTGGAGTTGTCTTCAAGGTCCCTGGCCTGCTCACCATTCACCCATTCAACCTGTTGCCAGTATACGAAAGAAATAGCAAGGCAAGAAGTGAATGCTCAGTGATAACCTCGACAGCAACAAATCTTTGCCCTTCAAGGATAAACTCTGTTTGTGCAGGCAAGCATCCTTGAAGCCAAATTATTTGCAAGAAGAGAGTGAGAGGCACTTTGGGGCCAAGTGGGGCTGGTAGCTACAGAATTGCCTGGGGTCACCTGGGCTCTCCCCTGTGTCCTACAGGACATTTGTCTAACTGAAACCTTTATAACAAAGGTTCAGGAATAGAACTAGTAGCAGCAAGATTTGGTGACACTTTCTATGACCTGACAGTGGTGCAGGACCACTCAGTTCTCCCCTCTGGACCAAGCTTCTCTGCAGGCATATCCTTATGATATGCAGATTTGCCCTTGCCTACCATAAGAGCTGGGTGCTCCTCCTACCTCATCTGCTTGCCACCACCCTAGGTGTGACTAGGGAGAGTCATTGCTGTTTAGGAACCAGCCTCCTACCCTAGGGCTAGCCCAGAGAGACATGCTGTCCTCCCTTCTAGGTGTCAGGACCCACCCACCTTGGGCAGAGCCTGAGCAGGCCACTTCCTGGGCCTGTCTGGAGCAGGTCCACCTCTCCAGCTGGCCCTATACTAGTTATTGGCAACAATGCTCCTGCCCAGGCCTGTGTTAGGTCCTGTGGTGGGTAAAAATTAAGTTTATATGTGTATTCATGTACCCAGAAGGTACATGAATAGGTTCTGTGGAATAATGAAGTCCTATGGGTGGAATAAATAGAAAGGGAAGTCTTAGCTCCTTGAAGCAATGGCAATAGTGTTGGACCAAAAGTTTCATTTTTTAGAGAAGCTCCTTAGAATGTCAAGAGTGGAGGTGGAGCTCAGTGGTACAGAACATGCCTAGATGTAGGAGGCACTAGGTTCCATCCTCAGTGCTGTAAACAATAATTATTATTATTATTATTAGTTAATAATAATAAACAACGATTATTACTTGACTGTAAGTTCTATTACACTTGTCCCCGCCCCCCCCAACCTAAAAAAGGGCACAGTTGCTCAGCTGTCTCAACAAATTAGCTGACAGAGGCCAGTGCCTGTGGAGTGACGTGATAAAGCTAACTGGTTTCTGGATCTCCATCCCAGCAATCAGAGCCCAGGCCCTGCTCTTACTTTCAGCCTGTCCAGCTCCAGCTGATCCCTGCTGACTGGGGCAGTCAAGGGGGAGCTGGGCCCGGAAGAGGGAGAAGACACGCTGCCCTCAGACTCGCTGAGCTTGATGATGACCTCGTCCTTGGCCTGGATGGTCTCCATCAGCATCCCCAGCTGCTCGTTGAGCTCCCCCACCTTGCTCTTCAGTGTCCTCACTTCCTGCTGGAGACTCTCCTTTTCCAGGGTGAACCGCTCCAGCTGGTTGCTGAGTCCCAGAATTTGGTCGTCCTTCTGATGGAGAAGCTCCAGCATGTTCCCAGGGACCCCCTCACAGAGTCGGCTGCTTGTGAAATACTTGTCATACTGGGATGACCGAACTGTCTGCTGGAGCAGCCGAACCAGCTCCTTTGAGCCAACAGGAAGATCAGGTGAAGGGCAGGGAGAGCAGAGGAAGAGAGGAAAAGCAGAAATCATGACAAGGCTACAGGGAGCAATCGCTGGAATTTGAGGAAATGCAGAAACTTTACTGGAAACACTTTAATATTGAACTTCCTCTTGAAAGATCACAAAAATAGAAAGGAAAAAATATTTACTCCATGAAGAGTGACTGGAGAACAATAATAGGAAACAGGAAATAATGGAGTGCATACTGTAATTAGCAATGGTTCCTGGCAAATGTTCATCAGTATTAGAGAATCTGTGCCCTGAGATTCACTGAACAGCCGAGCCGTTAAGTTTAATTAGGTTTGATCAGCTCATAAAGAAACTACGCTGCTCAACAGGACATGGAAACTCTTTAAACAGTTAAAGAACTCTGGGCTAAAGCCATGTTTAGAGAGTCAGCCTCAGGGGCAGAACTGGGCAAGGGTGCAGAGAGCACTGTCCTGCAACATCTTTAAAGGGACCTTCCCTCTCCCTGGAAATTCAAAGACTGGGTAGAGCACAGTGCCCAGCATGGTGCCGTGGCAACATGAAGCTCTGGTGAAGAGTTCTCCTGGGAGATGGACTGTGAACCAGGCTTTCCTCCTAGGGCTCGACCAGCAAATGTGGGGTAAGACAGAAGTCTGAAGACCAGTTACCTTCTGACTGGACAGGTCCTTCCTCAGCCGCTCCAGCTCCTCCTGCTGGCTCTGAACCTGCAGCTGCAACTCGGAGGCTGCCTTGCTTATGCCACCACCTGACATGCCCTCGCTGGAAGGGTCTCCACTGCTGTGACGGTTTTTGTATGATCCAATTATGTCTTTCAAAGGGCGTTTTCCTTTGTAGGGGTTACGTCCAAAGTCAAAGGGGAATCCTGAGACAGTTACTCCTACATAAAATAAAATTTGCTTGTTTAAGAGCAGGTCAAGTCTTCCGAAACTACAATAAAATAGTGTCCTCATGAATCGCCATCCAGGGAGTTTGTACTCACCATTCTAAAGAATAATCACAACTCTATAGAATAATCTAAAACATCTCCACTGGATCCCTCCTCAGAAGACTACCAGTGGTAACTTTAAAAGATATACTAGGGCTGGCTGGGCACAGTGACACATGCCTGTAATCCCAGCAGCTTGGGAGACCGAGGCAGGAAGATTACAAGTTCAAAACCAGACTCGGAACGAAGCAAGGCCCTAACCAACTTAGTGAAACTCTGTCTTAAAAAAAAAAAGACATGCTAGGGATCCTTGGCTTCCCATTTTTGCTAATCTGTTTTTTGCTAAAAAAAAAAAAATGCATTTTGTTTTTAAGAATTATAAACATATATTTTAAAGCCCCAACTTTTAAGCAAAAACGAGTATTTAAAAAATATCATGGGATCCAAATAAATTTTAGTGTAGATAAATACAAAGTCAAATACAAAGTCAGATACATGTCAAAATACAAATAGGAGACCCAAAAGGGCACACACTATAAAAGCTGATTTATCTAAAATTGGGAGAACAGCGGACCCTGGGAGACAGTGCAGCTAGCACCTAAGGAGCACTGGTTACATGGTGTGTTTGCTTTGTGACAATTCATTGAGCAACTCTAACTTGGGAGCTTTTCTGCATATTATGTTTCGATACAATAATATCAAAAAGTTTGCTTAAAATCAAGGCAGGGGGAGATAAGGAAGGGTAGTCCACTTCCTACAAATAACATGGACAATAAGCTAGTGAGTTGATTCTTAGAGTTGATACAGGAAATGCTCACGAATCAAGCAAGATCAAATTCCAAAGACATTAGTGTCTTTCATGGAGCCCCCCCTCAAAGGGAAGCAGGACTGGGCAGAAGCTTAGAGAGCTGTTGCCAGTTCCTCTCCAGCAGTGCTGAGAGATTCTCATCACTCCCAAGGCACTAGTCACACTGATCGCCCTTCCCAATCTTGCTTACATTCATGCTTTCTGTTTCATTCTCAGTTTCTACTAAAAGTCAGAGGAAAAGTGCTCATTTTCAATGATCCAAAGCCCCAGTCCTAATCCCTCTTCTTCCAGGAAGCATTCCCAGGTCACAGTGAGTCCTGGGTATTTATTCTCACTAACTGCCATGCACTGGGCAGCTAGTGTTCAACTGGCTGCCAAGTGTATCATGTAGTATGGGCGGTGGGTTTCATGCCAGGATTCTACAGAACACGGAGTAAGCCCCCTTCTCAAAGTGAATCATGGATGCCCTTTCCCAGGGGACAGAAAAAAATTTTTATCTTTAGTAAATTCTTGGTCTTTCCATAAAGATTTCCCGAAATTATGCCTCCTGCTCTTGCTGGCCCATGCTGAATCAAGCATAAGGCAATATTTCAAAATTATTTATTGTAATTTTGTTTAAAACACTAATAATACTTAGTGAATCTAGATTATGAATGGCTGCTACAATCATTAAGCAAAAGGCTGATGGATGTTATTAGGAATGGATCAGACTAACACTCCTAAACACAGATCAACTGAAATATTATCAGAGGAAAGACCAGACATGGTATGGCTCCACAGGGGGTGCAACAGCAAGTAAACAGTACCCCCTCTTCAAAGAAAATGTACTTTGTTCAAATTAAGTCAACCCTGAATCTGAGCAAGCCTCTAGCTGTGACTAGCAGCATGGAGGAAACGCAGGAAATGAAGGCATATGTTAAATGATCATCCCTTCAAGCCAAGAAATACAGTTAGCAAAATCCAGAGGTAGCGATGTCCTTAGCTTGAAGATTTAATTTCCTCCACACATGTGGCAGGGAGAAGGGAAGGAATAAGGGAGCAGTCTAGAAAAGAGAGGCTTAAGAAGACTTGTCACTGAATACAATATGTGGGCCTTGTTTGATCTTCATTTGAAAAAACTGAACATTTATGGAACAATTGGGGACTTAAATAATATAAAGGATTTACTGTAACTCCTTTTAAATGTAAAAATAAAGCTATAATTATATTTTTTTTAAAAAGAGTCATTATCTCTTAGAGATACCTACTAAAGTATTTACAAGTGTCCAGAATTTAAAATAATACAGCCTGGTGGTGTGTGCAAGAAAGGCAGAATCCTAGGGGAGACAAGGAAAGAATAAGAGAGACGATAAATTCAAAATTGCGAAACTGGTGATGGGTGTTATAGCTTATATCTTGAATATCCCCAAAGGTCCACCTGCTAAGGCTTAATCTCCAGCTTGGCATTACTGGGAGGTGGTGGAAACTTTAAGAGGTGGGACCTAGTGGCACGTCTTTGGTTACTGGAGTGTGACCACTGAGTCTTAGTGGGATAAGACTAGCCCCTTTCTCCTATAATACTTTTTCTCCCTGGACATAAAGTGAATCCAGTTTTATTATTCCACACACTTTTACCATGCTGTGCTCCCACAGGCCCAAAGCAATGAGACAACTGACTAAAACTTCCCAAACTGAGAGTCAAAATAACCCTTTCACTTTCTAAGTTGGCTTACCTCAGGTATTTGTTACTCTAACAGAAAGCTAACACAATGGGAACACTAGAATTCGTAATATTGTAGTCTCTTCATTTGAGTACAACTTCAAATTTCTATAAATAAAGCTTTTTAAATTAATATTTCCATAAAGAACAGCATGATTTCCAGCTCTTCTATCTCCTGAAAAAGGTTAACAGCCATTGGACTAGATGGTCATTTATTTCTTACAGCATTTCATTTTTTAAGCCTTTACATTTTATGTCCCACAGAGAGAATACAAGCCTCTCTTGGGCCCTATGCTTCTAGAAATACCTACCAATAAAGTAGCTCCCTGGTCACAGGGTTAACAGAAGGCAGCAGAGAAAGAGACAGAGCTCAGGAGCATGTTGTACCTTTGTTTCCCTCAGGCATCTGCTTCTTTCTTTCTTCTTGTACCACGGGTTCCTCCAGGTCCTTTGAGGGTGGGTCTAAAAGTTCCCACTCTTCATTGGTATAAAACACAGTCCTCCGACTGTCACTATTCCCTCGCCCAGGACGGAAAGATGACATTGAATTTCTATAGGGAAAAAAAAGGAATGTGCTATTTAAAAACATGAAAAAAGTAAGACATGAATACAGAATTGTAGAAATTAAAAGATCAGATAATACTTCATGGTGGTGAAATTATGGAGAAATGGTAAATTTATACACTGCTGGTGGGAACATAAATCAATACTTTTATCATGTAGTGGAATTCAACAATACACCATTAAGTGAAAGATGCTATATAGCATTAAGATAATCAGATGTGGGATGGGATTGTGGCTCAGTGGTAGAGCACTAGCCTGGCATGTGTGAGGCGCTGGGTTTAATCCTCAGCACCACATAAAAATAAATAAATAAAATAAAGATATTGTGTCCAACTACAACTAAAATAAAAATTAAAAAAATAATCAGATGCTACATAGCACTTAAAATGAATTCATTCATTAAACAAATATTTATTGAATGCCTATTATGTACCAGGTACCATTCTAGATGTTTGGGATACCATAGTGAACAAAACTGCAAGATTCTTATTATTCTTGTGGAACATGTACCTCCCAGTTACAGCTACATGTAACTTTTCATGGGGAAAAATATTTCTTTAATGCTGATGAAAAAGGAAAGAAAACCAAAGAATAAAACATGTGAAATTGTTTTAAATGCTCATGATAACACTATTAATAGAGATTATTTAGAACACATACATATAGTAAAACTATTCTAAAAATCCACACAAGAATGATAGCCATCAATTACAGAACACTGGTTACCTGGGTAGAAAGCAAGAGAAGAACAGTATCGTGAAGAGAGGATTTAACTGCATTTACAACATTTTGATTTCTCAAAATACAGCACAAATGTAAGAAAATTATAAAGCTGGATAATGACTATCCAAGTAACCAATATGCTATACAGCTGCCTGTATGTTAAGAATATTTCATTAGAAGTTTTAAAAACTAGGTTTGGATTTATGTCTAGTGAAGATGGAATAACAGGGACTAGATTAACCCATGCCCCTGAAAAACTAAAAAACTGAGCTAAACAGGAAAAAATGGCTTTCAGGCACTGGCCATCATGCATCTCAGGAAAGTGATCACTGAGGAAAAATAATTGAGGTGGGCCCCACCACTGCCCTGGCTTACTGCCTAGAGAGGGTTTCCAGGCCATGGAGTATATAGGGGAGGCCCTGGAGGAACCTAGAAGCTCCTGAGTTGAAGACAGAGCAAGAGTCCCAGAGCAGCTGGACCAGAGAACTCAAGACAGGAGAGCTGCTTGAGGAGGTGCTGCCGAAATTCTGGATGGTCCCTGTGCCTTCAGCTGAGTATGGATCAGGGTTCGTGGATAAGAGAATTATCAGAGGATTGGGAAACAACCACCTGACAGGAGCAAGATGAACAATCCCTGAGGCTCATACAAGCCAGGAGAAGTGCCTCATTCCACCAGTTAAAACAGACACTAGTATGGCAGTATGTAAAAACGTGGATGTGTAACCAATGTGATTCTGCAATCTGTATACGGGGAAAAAATGGGAGTTCATAACCCACTTGAATCAAATGTATGTCAAGAGCTATGTAATGTTTTGAACAACTAATACTAATAAAAAAAGTGGAAAACCTCACCATTCACAGAGTGCTCAGAAGGGTTACCAATATAATCCTTAGACTAACAAATGTGCTCACCCTACCAACAAAGCTTAAAAGCAAATTTCAAGAAGATCAAACTGTTTCTGAATAATTTCATCACATCCAAGAACAAAGATCAAGAATATTTTTAGGAAAAGAAAACAAAACAAAATCTAGCACACTAAAAGGTAAAATTCAGGTGGAGTGTTAGAGCACTTGCCTAGCACATCTGAGGCACTGGGTTTGATCCTCAGCATCACATATAAATAAAATAAAGGTATTGTGTCCATCTACAACTAAAATATATATATTTCTAAAATTTTTTTAAAAAAGAACCTAAGAAACAAAGACTGAAATGTTTTATACCTGGAAGAGGTTTAAAAGATTCAAATCTGATTTTTAGAGATAAAACCTCAATATCTGTGTTGAAAAAAACACTGGGTAGGATTAACAGCAGACTAGACACTGAAGAAGTAAAGATAAGTAGACTTGATGACTCTACAATAGACACTACCCAAAATGAAACAGAGAGAAGAGACAGATGGGCAGATCAGTGATGCATGGAACAACATCAAGCAGCCTATATACAAGTAATTGGTGTCCCTGAAGGAGAGGAGGGAAACAAAAAAGTATATTAATAAATAAGGCCAAAATGTTTCCAAATTTGATGAAAATCCTATATACCCATAGATCCGAGAAGCTTAACAAAACACAGGAATCATATAGAAAACTGTACCATGGCACATCAAATTGCCTTAAACCAATAACCCAAAATGTTTTTAAAAGGTAAATTTAAGTCGGGCATGGTGGCACACACCTGTATTCCCAGCGGTTTGGGAGGCTGAGGCAGGAGGATCGAGAGTTTAAAGCCAGCCTCAGTGAAAGCTAAGTAACTCAGTGAAACCCTGTTTCTAAATAAAATACAAAATAGGGCTGGGGATGTGGCTCAGTGGTTGAGCACCCCTGAGTTTAATCCCTGGTACCCGCCCCCCCCAAAAAAAAGTAAATTTAATTTGTAAGAGAAAGAAAGGAATAATCAATATATCATTGTTAAATGGCCAAGAGATGCGTGTCTATTAAAAAGAGATATCTCAAAGTCATTCAACTTTTCAATTAAAAAAATCACTTGAGTAGTTTGAAGAGCTGGGAGAAGGGCATATTCACATGAATTACCTTACTTAACCCAAATCACTGGAACATGGAACCAGCACCACTATCTTCAGTTGAACATGCAGAAATGACTTTGGTGGACTAAACCACACCTTTGGCCAATGGCATGATCAGGCTGAGCCTACTCAGATTCTAAAGCTCTTTGCCTCACTATGCGGTCTAATGTCTGATGGGGCAGCTACTACACTGAAAAACAGAGCTAAACCTGCTGGAAAGACAGAGATAATCACTCAGGGCCTGTTGAAGATAGACCAGCTCCTGGGAGCAGGACTAAAGAGGCTTGGCCCCCAAGGAAGGGACCTGTGCAAGGAAATGTCTTTGCTAGGTTGCATCCGGCTTCCTCGTTGGGATTTGGAACTTCAAGGCTGGTTGTGATTTCAGTTATACAATTAAACCATACAGGGGGTTCTAGTCAATTTCCCATAGTAACCCAGAGAGTAAGATATTGTGGTAAACTAATTTTACAACACAGTACTATGGAGAACACTATTTTAAAACAGGTTCTCTGGAAGAAAAGGAAAACTCTCACAAAGGCTTGATCTATTTCTGTTCATTTTCTGACACAAATGGTTCATCACTTTTTATAGCACTGGCTGCTCCAGTCCTGCCACACCCCAAAGATTCAGTGGCCCTGCCTATGGCCCTGCTATGGTCTTCTCTCCAGTGGCATGTTACCATGCCACCATCAGTTTTAGGAGTTAAATCTTC
Organism: Urocitellus parryii; assembly: GCF_045843805.1. Classification (NCBI taxonomy): domain Eukaryota; kingdom Metazoa; phylum Chordata; class Mammalia; order Rodentia; family Sciuridae; genus Urocitellus; species Urocitellus parryii. The sequence continues at coordinate 121,090,863 of NC_135536.1, read as the reverse complement.
CTTGCCATTTGCCCAGGCTTCAAACTATGTCCTGCTCTGTTCATGGGGTTCTTAAAGGGTGAATGCAGAAAGGAGAAATGAGAGCAGCAGAGTCACACACAGGCCTGGGCATGAAGAACGGTGATAAAAATGGCGATTTCAATGGCTCTGCACTTCCATGCACCCTCCTTCCCCTGATGGGGTTTCACAGTTTCCAGTTTGTCTTAAGGCCCTCGTGCACAAAGCCACACTTTCACCTGCAGCTGAGGGACAGCCTCAGGGCTGCAGTGCCACCTCCAAGCCTTGGGTAATAGAGACATGAGATCAGGCTCAAATCGAAAGGCTCTTTAAGCTGAAACACAACATAACCAATCCCCGGAGAAGTGCTTACACAGTGAAAACCAATTCTGTGATTGTGCAAGACGGGGGTCATTACAGTACAGACTCTCAAACACATCCGCCCCACCCATGCTACCCAGCAGAGACCGTGGTGGTGACCACGCGTGCAGCCTGTGCTCTGCATGGTAGGGTCCACGGTCCATTTACATGATGTTCTTTGGGTTTCTGTTAATCTTCAACAGTGCCTACTCCTAAATACCTTACTCTGGTTTGAGGAGTCTTTGAAAGGGACTTGAATGACCTTCCAGGCTTCATGCTAGGTCCTGCTGTATTGCCCAATAGTCACTGAGCTGCTCTGATCTGTAGTGGAAAATCAGCACCAGGAGCAAAATAGCACCTTCATGGCTGCAGTCTGCAGCCTGAGTGCTCCTAAACCAACTCCAGCAATCTGTACCATCCCTAGGAAAGCCTCTCCAGGTTCACAGATTTTACACTGATTTCTGCATGAAGAGTCCAACTAAAACAGTAACAATATATTCAATCCTGGTAATCATCCGGAATTTAAAAGTTGAGACAAGTGTTGGGAAATGGCTCATCAAATCTCTCCAAAGCTAACAGTTCCATGAACCACATTTCAAGCAGCACCTCCACCTGAGACCCTGGGGCAAAGCTTGGACTTCTGGGACACTGAAGGGCAGGAGGGAAGCAGACTACCCTGGGCCATGATTCAGCTTCTTCCCTCTGACCACAGGCCACATCAGAGAAACATCCCCACCTCCACCCAGGACTTTCCTGGGGTCCACCTCCTCTTCTATCACACTCCTGCCACAGTGCCTCAAGGCCTGGCATGACAGTTCGTGCCACTTGTGCAACACACCCAGTTCTGATATCCTTACCTTGCACTGGTCTTTCCCTCTGGCAGGTCTTCCCCATCCCTCAAGTGTAAGTCCAAACTCATCTTCACAGCAAAACTTTCCCTCACCAGCCTTCCCCAACCCATATCCTTAATGAATGAGCCACTTCCTCCTCAAGACTCCCAGGGCAGAAAAAGCTACCAGGGTTAGCGTTTATTTGCACCCTGCAAATAAAGAGGACTTGCATGCCTGCCTGCTTCTCTCCAAGAAGGACACACACACCTCATAGGCATGGAGGGACTACCTCTCCCAGCAGCCTCCCAGCAGCCCCACAGTGGAGGGGAAGAGGACTGGGAAAGGTGGCTGGGCGGGAACATCAGGCTACACTCTCAGGGCAGCCCTCCAGAGCAGTGTTTCTCAAACTGTGGATGATGACCCACTATGGGGCTATGATATTAAAGGAAGGAGCCATGAAATCAAATTCAAAGGTCATAAGATTTTATTTTGTTTTGTTTGTTTTTACTAGGAATTTAACCCAGAGGCACTTTAGCACTGAGCTATATTCCCAGTCCTTTTTCAAATTTTGAGACAGGGTCTCAAATTAAATTGCTTAAGACCTCACTATATTGCTGAGGATGGCCTCGAACTTATGATTCTCCTGCCTCAACCTCCTAGTTGCTGGGATTACGGGCATGTGCCACCATGCCCAGCTGAAGAGCATATTTTAAGAGACTGACAGAGAAAATGGTACTTAATTCTACTGAATGTAGCAGAGACAATTTTCAGTTCTACGCACACACCAGTAGTATACATTTTATATTTGCTATGGGTTTCCTGTAAAAAATGTGAACAATGCTGTTAGAAGTAAACACCATTCCCAGGAGGCCAAATGGTAAGGACCTTGATGAGAGGCCCTGAAGTACTAACAAGGAAGGGCAAGGCACAAGACAGGTGGGAGTGGAGAGTGCACCCCACAAGCGCACAGGGCAGGGGACAGACAAGCCTCAAGCAGCAGGAAGAGCAGAGCAGTTCTGCCCAGTAAGGGTTCTGAGCCCTTCCTTCATCACCCTTGCTCGGGTGTGTTCTGGAACCCATCATGTGCCAGACACTATGTGAAGTGCTGGAGAAACCCCAGGGGACAAGACAGACAGGGCCCCTGCCCCAGTGGAGCTGCCAGCCTTGCAAGGGAGGCGGACTCCAGATAAGTAGGCAAAGAAATACAGTAATTTTAAATGGTGGCAAGGGCCATGAAGGAGAAGGGGATGAAGAGGCAAGGTTCCCCTGAAGGGTGAGCTGGAGGAACCAAGAGGCACCACTGGACCCTGAACATCACCATCAGCAGCATGTTCAGAAGCACAGCCTCTACCCTAAAGCAATGAGAAGCTTCTGGAAGGTTGAGATAATGGAATGAATTGATTCAGGCCACTAAGAATAGAGCTCCTGCAATAGGTAGACCCAGGACTGCAGAAAATGCTCATAGACCCCTAACCAGACCCCAAATCAAAGTAACAGATGGCCTGGGCCAATTGCTCCTTCAGTGGCCCAGACAAGGCACGGAGGTTCTCTGAGCCTGGGTTCCTTGCTCAATCAGATGACTACACATCCTAGCCATGTTAAGGTCTCTGAGTCTATAAGTGAAAGTCATCACTTCCTGATGACTGCAGTGTATCCATGGATCAGTGACATGCAACAGTGGCCCTTGATGAGCACGTCCCTGGAAGTCTGTGGATGGAATTGAGATCAAGAAGACTGCTAAGCATAACCTCATGCTCCCCAGGGAGCTGTCAGGAAGACTGGGCGCTGATGCCAGCAACACATGCACAGCCCAGCCAACTTCCTGCAGTCATTGAAATGCCGCAGGCCCAGAAGCTAGTCACCTTCCTTTATGCTTCCCTCACTAAAAGGCCTGGCTTTGAAAATGTCTGTGTGAGGCAGCTGCATGGTGACCACATTCCCCTTCCTTCTTAGCAAGAATAGAGCTGTGCCTTACAACAAGGAAAATACAGATAAATACAGCTTTACCATTACGGACATGAACAACTTCCTCAAATTCACCATACATCTGGGTATCTGTTTGGGGCCGCTGTGCACTAGGGATAAAGAGATAAATCACCAGGCATGGTCCTCGACAGAAAATCTCTGATTCCTGGGAACAGCAGTCATGCACACAATTATTTATACTATGCCTGAGGGGCCAAGAGAGAAGCAGAAACAAAGGATCAGACTACAGAATACTGCAGGGCCAGCAGAAAACCCCTCTGAGGCAGGCCTGGAGGGTGAGTACATCTTCTCAGCCAACTGTGCTTCACACCCACCCTGGAAAAGGCCCCTTCTCCACTGACACACAAGGAAGGGAAGACCCACTCCACTTACTGGCTGTGAGGAGTTGGAGAAATGGCAGGGGCAGCAATGCCTGGAAGACTGAATCCTGTAGCCACCATGGCACTTATAATGAGCCAGACACCATGTGAAGCAGTTCCTTCTTATAAACACTGTTTATCAATGGAAAAAATAAAAGTTAAATAACCAACTCAACATCACATAGCTAACAGCAGAACTGGGATTCCAAAATCTAATTCAATAGCACTAGCTACGATTGCCCCCTCTCCCAAACAGAGGTAGAGCTAGACCCTGAGAGTCACCAGGCATGCATCAGGAACAGCCTGGCACCCAGAGACAAATGTGTAGCCCAGGCCCACACAGTCACAGAGCACTGCTTGCTGCTGTGATGCTGCGGCAGCCTAAACACACTTCCTACACACCCCCAACACGTTCAACTGCCACAGGACTCCCAGCACACTTTCTCACTCCTGCTCACACGCTCCACCCCTGAGAATGTACACTCAGAACATGCACCAGCCAGAATTCCACAAGAGGTCTAGTTCTTTTATCTGATATGATCTGGACAGTTAGTAGGTCAAATGAAAAGGTTATTAAAGGAAATAAAGTAAATGTATCAAAAAAAATACATGTACCTAAAGGACCATGTAAACACATACTCATCTACCAGTATACTGATGTGGTCCAGCTGGGACTCTTCGTTGAGTCTGGAGCTACTGACAGCAGTCCCCTTTACTTGCTTGGATAAATCACACCATGAAACACTGCCTGACCTTTCCAATTCTGTTTCCCTTTGCTTTGAATGACCAACCAACCAAACGACTGACTGACCAACTGACTAACCTATTTACCTACTTATTTATTTAGTAGTACTGAAGACTGAATCCAGGGGTACTCTACCACTGAGCTACATCCCCAGCCCTTTCCATTTTTTATTTTATTTTATTTTGGTACCAGGAATTGAACCGGGGCACTTAACCAATGGGCCACATTCCCAGCCCTTTTTTTTATTTTTTAGAGATAGGGTCTTGCTAAGTTGCCCAGGCTGGCCTCATACTTAAGCTCCTCCTACCTCCTAACAAGCTGGGATTTACAGGTGTGCACCACTGCATCAGGCTCCTGTTTTATGTTTTTTTAAAAAGTGGAATATGGGCTGGGGTTGTGACTCGGTGGTAGAGTGCTCTCACATGGCATGTGTGAGGCCCTGGGTTTGATCCTCAGCACCACATAAAAATAAATAACTAAAATAAAGGTATTGTGTCCATCTACAACTAAAAAAAATTTTTTTAAAGTGGAACAAAGGCTTATGATTGTAAAACAATCTAAGCATAGAATCTTGTAGGCTTTTAACATTTTTTTTCTGTTTTTTTTTTTCACAACTATGTCACTCACATCCTAACAGCAATTTTTTTACATACCTTTATTTTGTTTATTTATTTTTATGTGATGCTGAGGATTGAACCCAGGGCCTTGCACGTGCTAGGTGAGCGCTCTATCCATGAACCACAACCCCAGCCCAACAGCAATTTTTTTAATGACTCATCTTTATCAAATTTTCCCTAAGCATATTTTTTTTTTTTTTTTTTTTTTTTTTACTAGTGGGGCTTGAACCCAGGGGTATTCTACCACTAAGCTACATCCCTAGTCCTTTTAAATTTTTATTTTAGGACAGGAGATCAACTAAGTTGCTAAGGGTTTTGCTAAATTGCTCAGGCTGGCCTTGAACTTGTGATTCTCCAGCCTCAGCCTCCTGAGTCACTAGGATTACAAGCATGCACCACCATACCCAGCAAACAACTTATTTTTCATCAAAACAATTCCTTTTCAAACTTTGTGAGTTTACTAATTAATTAAATGACATAATTACAGTAACAGGTACAATAGGCATTAACTAGTTAGGAACAAACCCAGTTGACTTTGGGCTAGTCTGCAGCTTAACTGGGGAGCACAGTCTGGGGCCATTAGTCTTGTGCAGTTGTGGACCCTGGCACTACAGAGGGAATTTAAAATGTTGGTTCATCAGGAAAGTTTCATAATAGCTTCAACTCTGCTGATAAACAAATTGAAAGCACAGACAAACATTCAATTATCCTGTAAGCCCCGACTAAGCTCTATTATAGTGCCATTATGAATCCATAAAAATAAATGTAACTTTTGAGCCATTTGTTTATAACACAGGGATAAAATCACTTTATTATTATAACAACTTTAATAACTTTAGAAATAATAAAATGATTTTGTTTTATTAGCTCAGTGGCAGAGCACTTGTCTAGCATGCATGAGGCCCTGGGTTCAATCTCCAGTACCACGGGGTGGGGGTTGGGGGGTAGTCTCTTTATGCACTGAAGACATTTTAATTAGCAAAACTTATTATTATTATTATTATTTTTAAAGAGAGAGTGTGAGAGAGAGAGAAAACTTTTTCAATATTTATTTTTTAGTTCTCGGCGGACACAACATCTTTGTTGGTATGTGGTGCTGAGGATCGAACCTGGGCCGCACGCATGCCAGGCAAGCGCACTACCACTTGAGCCACAACCCCAGCCCAACTTATTATTATTTAAAAAAAATTTTGTGGTGCTATGAATCTGGGGCCTTGTGAATGCTAGGCAAGTGCTCTACCACTGAGCTATGGCCCCAAGTCCCAAAACATTTAAACAAGTAAAAAGACAAAAGGGGGGAAAATTACCCATAAACACCTAAGATCTCTATGGCAATTGATGAGCATCACTTATACATACAGTGGTCCCACAAAGCTCTATGAGCTGGGTCTCTCCAGTAGCCACTCTATTGATCACCCACTACATGCTAGGCATTGTTTTAAGCAGTTTACATGTGCTAACTCAGTATCATCAAATCTATCTCATAAAGTACATGACTGTTATTCCCATCTCACAAATGAGAAATGGAGGCACAGAATGTTAAGCAACTTGCCAAGACATCCAGCTCCTAGGTGGCCCAGCTAGGAACTAAACTCAAGGTGTCTGGCTCTTCGCTATGCCACACTGCATATGGATAGATGATACTATGAGTGATGTTTAATTCTGAAGATGCTTTGTCAGTTGTCCCCTGTGAAAGTGACACGTGTGACTTTTCCTAGGTAGAGTCATTCAATAACAACCGTCAGCTGAGGATACAGAAAGCACACAGTATTGCAGGTCTGTCTCCATCTCATTCCACTATCTAACTCTGAGGTCAGACAAGGCTGCTCAGGCATGACAAGCTGGCAGAGCAACAGATCTCTAAATGCAGTCTTACAGTGAAAGGTGGAAGGAGCACTGGGTCCCCAATGAAGGGACCTGGTTATGCTTTTTAATTCTACCACACACTTATAGTGTGACCTTGAACAAGTCATTTTAACTCTCTAAAACTCTGCTTTTAAACCAGAAAAATGAAGGGAGGGGCTCTTCACGGTTTTCTGACATTTTTTGAAGCATAGAATCCATTCTTTACCAGAAGCATGAAACAGGAAGACATTGCTGCTTTAGTGCAGGTGCCCTGGAGAAAAAGCCCCACCTCACCTCCCCCCACTTCCCCTGGGTATATGGAGACAAGTGGGACTCCATCAAGATGAGAAATACACACCAGGCAAATGGGCATATGGGAAGCCAAATTCAGGGGTGAAGAGGAAGGCAGCACAAATTCTCAGGGAGTAAGAATTTGGAGAAATAGCTGCCCAAGGAACAGACCACTGTTATCCTGTTGAGAACCTCAAGTGTTAGACTAAGGAGCCTTGGGGCTCACCCTGCAGGTTGAAAGCTACCAGTGACTCTTCTGAAGCAGGGTGACATGAGATCAGAGCTGGTCCGAGGAGGTAGAATGGCAGAATGTGTATGGAAGGCCACAGAGTAGGAACAGAAAGGCAGGACTGTTACCCAAGCAGGTAGGAGAAATCAAGGCCACTGCAGAGGTCTCCCTTTCAAATGCTGGTCTTCTGAGGTCTGGGGACCCCTGCCACTTTCTACTCAGTTCTAATACAAACCTCTCTGAAGAACTAAAATCACACAGAATATTAACTTCTTTTTCACACCGAATTCAACCACAAAGATACAAAAGAAAGTAATTAAGAGAAAAGAAGCCACTTTCTGAAGCAGTGTGCCCTTGGATGTTAGCTTCCAAGGCCACCCTACCACCATGTTGAACACCCAGCGAGGGCTCTGGAGTGCAGCTAGTCAACTTTATACTGACCACTGCCTTGGGCCCTGCAGCAGAACTAGAAGTTTCCAGGTCTCCCACAAAGCATCGTCACTACAACTTTCTATTAATCCTCATTTTATAACCTAAACCAGGATCCTAAGGTTCTGTGGCTACTGGATGGATTATTCAAAAAAGCAGTAAATACAACTTCCTTCAAAGAACACACATAATTCAATAATAAAAAATGAGGCAATTAAAAAAAGGCCAAGCTGGGCGCAATCCTAGCTGCTCGAGAGGCTGAGGTAGGAGGATTGAGAGTTTAAAGCCAGCCTCAGGAAAAGAGGCTGAGGCAGGAGGATTGAGTTCAAAGCCAGCCTCAGCAAAAGCTAGGTGCTAAGCAACTCAGTGAATCCCTGCCTCTAAATAAAATACAAAATCAGTCTGGGGACGTGGCTCAGTAGTCTAGAGCCCCTGAATTCAATCCCTAGTACCACCTACCCCCCAAAATAGGCCAAGGATCTGAATAGACGTTGCCTAGGGCTGAAGATATAGCTCAGTGGTAGAAGGACCCTGGATTCAAGTAGAAACAACTCAAATGACGAACTGATGAACAGATAAACAAAATATGGTATAACCAAAGAAGGGAATATAATCTGGCCATAAAAGGAAATAAAGTATTGATACAAGTTACAACATGGACAAACCTCGAAAACATTATATCAAATGAAAAAAGCCAGACACAAAAGGTTTCAAAGAATATGACACCAATTAAAAGTAATGTCCAGAATAAACAAACACATAGAGACAGAAAGATTAGTGGTTGTTTAGGGGTTAAGGTGAGAAAGAGGAGGGGGCTAGAGAAATAAGAAGGGATTACTAATGAATATGGATGAAAATGTTCTAAAACTGATGTGGGAATGGTCACACAACTCTGTAGATACACTAAAAACCACTACACTGTATATTTTGTATATGTGAATTATATGGTATATAAATTATAATTCAATAAAGCTTTCTTTAAAGACAAACAAATTGAAAAAAAATCACCTCCATTCTCACGCCATGCACAAGGAGAGAACAGAAATGCAGAGCACAGGCACTGGGCCAGCCCTGGTGTTTGGGAAAGGGGCAAGGCCCTGGGGCAAGGAACTCTAGCTCGGCAGTCTGGGAGCCTTGTGACCTTAGACACACACTTCTTTAGCAAGTTTCAGAGTCTGTGAAATATCAAGCATATGACCCACCTCAAAGAGTCAAGCAATTAAAATAAAACATAAGTGTGACAATGCTTGGCAGAGTATCAGATAAGAATAGGCAGGCTATTTACAAGTTTAAAAAAATGACTTATGGGAAAGTACATTGAAAAAGACAAAGAACTTTCATCAATGTAAGGTGGTTTTATAATTTCATATCCAAACATATAACATATGCTATAACAAATTATCAAAAATAATACATCTTCAATTTCATACGCTACTTCCAAGAACTCACTTGAGCTCATTACCCCACTGTTTCAAAGAGTAAAAATTGATGGAATTTGGATGCCCCGGGGCTGGCTGACTTGCAGCTTGTTCTCCCACCAGCTCTCCAGGCATCGTTTCCACAGCTAGGACATTTCTGGCTTTTTCTGCAGAAGCATTTGGGTTTGGGTAAATTAAATCTGAAAAGAAGGCAAATAAATGTTGATTACTTAAAGAAACCTGACATCCTACACAAAACACTAACTTGATGTATAATATATAAATCTCAACTATATGTACAATGCCATATTTTTAATGTATACCATACAGGAACATAATTTGTGGATACATTTGGTGTTCTGAAACCATTTTATCCAAAGCCAACCCATGTTCAAGAAAAAAAAAAAGGTTGTAATATGCTTCAAATCATCCCCAGTGCTTTTTATTTTATTTTTAAATTTTTAGACAGGGTCCTGCTAAATTGCTTAGGGCCTTGCTAAGTTGCCGAACTTGTGATCCTCCTGCCTCAGTTTCTCTCAAGCAGTTAGGGCTGCAAGCATGTGCCATCATGCCCAGCTAAGTCACCAAATATTAATAGAGTTGGTCCAGAGGGAGGAAAGACTAGGATTTTCCTCCAGTTTGTAGATAATTCAAGCATAAAACTGTGTCCAAGGTCCACTCATCTATACTGATAAGGAACAATTCCCAGGAAAAACTGCTATGTGAAAAAAAGCAAAGCACAGATCCGATTATACTCTACTTCCTTTCCTTTAAGAAAGTGGGAGGAATACATTTATTAACATACTTGTTAATATTTGCAAATAGTGACACTAGAAAAGTAAATTTGAACATCACAGGATAGTATTTCAGTAAATTCACAAGCAAATGCACTAATGCTAAAGCACCAACAAGTTTCAAAATATACTTTTAAAATGTATGCTTTGGAAATGTCTAAGGATGAAATGACAGATGTCTAGGATTTACTTCAAAACAACAGTATTCTCTTACTTAGATAATAATATTTGCTTCAAATAACATATTATTTGCTTCAAAATAATAAAATTAAGTGAGTAGGGGTATTGATGAAACAAAAAAGGTCATGAAATAATAACTATTAAATAATAACTATTAAATAATAACTATTAAAACTACATCATAAACATGGAGATGATGTTATTCTCTTGTTTAAAATTTCCCATTATAAAATATTACTTTTAAAACAAAGTTTTGCCAAAAACATTTCCAACTGCAAATATTTTGTATTCTTCCAAATGATATAACCTCACTGAGAACAGGGCATGTTTGTAACAGAATTTAATATTACTTCACAATAATCTATTTGGTCTAAACAAAGCATCCCTACATTAGCAATATCAACCATCACTCTTCCTGCAAAAGCAAAATCACAATGGAACTGCTGACCACCAATATCCAAGAAGATTAGTTTCTGATCAGACTGGCATCCAACCAGAGTCATTTAGGACAGACCTCCATAAGGGTCACAGAGCACTGGTCCAGAAAGCAGGGCACAGGAAGTCCTGGGGGGGGCACTGGCTCTTGGGGATCAATGTAAATGGGAACATTGGGTTTGCACTTTGTAGGCAGAATACCAACTTAACCTTGGCCAATGTCAGCATGGGCAGGGAGCCAGGAACACACTGAGAAAGTGCTTGGGTGTGACATGAGTAAGAATATCTCATGGGGATTTTGCTCTGGCCAGGGGAGCCGACACACAGTTTATGGCACAGTTCTGACCTGGAGAAGCCAAGAGGATGTATTGGGGGCATAAGAATCACGGGCTTGAGTCAAGAGGCAAGAAGTTACAAACTACCACAGAGTTACAGATCTTAGTTCAAACCACTATCATGTATTAATTGAGCACTGGGTTCAACAATCAATGAGACAGAGCTCTTGCCCTAAAGAAATCACACCTAAAAGGTGACAAAAAAAAAAAATCACACTCCAGGTCAACACACAACACATGGAATCCCTGGTAACCAGACCGTTGCTCTGAGCCTTGGGTTCCAGGAGACTAAGAGAGAACAAGGAGGGGTCCGACTCTCAGCTCCAACCACAGTGGCTCCTCTCCTCACTCTTTTATGTGCTAGGGTTCCCCTTAATATTTCATTTGGAAAAGAGGTTCCAATAAGCAAAAGGAAAAAAGTCCAGACACCACTAATCCTGCCCAGTCTCTAGCTACTTTGTCAGGACACTACTGCCCAGAGTCAGGGCTAGAGGCATTACCTACCTCTACAGTAACAAACATAGTAGGCCAAAGAGAACGGATTGTGCTCCTAGAGCAGGGCAAGAAGTCAATCATGGGCAACGGAGGAAGCTCTACCCCTTCATTTCAGAGAAAGGTAAAATACAGTCCCAAAGGCTGGTCTTTTCCAGACCCAACATGGGCAGAGCATTACAATATTAAACCACCCCAGGAAATAAACACAACCAACTGTACTCATTTTTGTAACCAGCCAAGTGTAGCTCTCTTCCTGTGTGGGCTGGCAGCAAGGCGACACACAACCCCTCTGCAGCACGGACTGTCAAATGCTCTGGTGTGGCAAAGCATCTATTACCAAGAAAACCCCAGACCTTGCAGCAATACTCAGCCCATCCTGGAAGAACTTCCTGAGGAAGCCAGGGGCTGGGGGATGGGTGCAGAAAGGGACTGGACCAGGGAAGCACAGGCTGCAGAAACGATTTCTTAAACTCATTACTCAAAAAATAGGCTATTTCCTAGATTAATACATTTTTTGCTGTTATTGTTATTTTTGTCTAATTTTTGGTTTTTTAAAGACCAAGTGAGATTCACTTGACTGAAAGCAGAGCTGCTGGCTTCTCCTCAATGCGTGTACTAACATTAGCATTCAGGGAACTGCCTCGAGAAGGCCATTAAGGGAAAACAAACCAGGTCATGGCAACATTTCCTTGGAAGACTCTGAAGCGGATGGACTGGTGTTCAAGAATGTGTCCTTTGTCTTGCAGCTGAGTGGGGAGAGTCTGTGCTTGAAGGTGTTGAGTGTTTAGGCCTCCTCTGTTCTAACATTTTTAGATACCAAAGAGACCACTCCAAGGGTGTGTTAGACTACAGTGTCTACACCTCCTATGTCCTGATTCCAGTGCAGTGTCTAAGTTCAGTGACCTAGGAAGGCCTCAGCTTGTGCTGTGACTGACAGTCTCCTGTTTGTACCTGGCCTGTCTCTGTGAGGCCTCTCTCCCCTCCTGCTCCTACCCTGCTGCAGCAGTCAGGCCAGGCATTCTGTTAGCAGCCTCTGCAGACAGCAGAACCGCAGGTCTGCAGCAACACCAAGAAAGGAGGAAGAGCCCTGGGAAAGGGCAATCCATCATCCCCACCTGCCTCAGTCATCACGACAGGTGGGGAGGACAGGACAGACTTAATCTGAAAAAGTTTTTTTTGTTTTGTTTTGTTTTTTTAGTCAAAGTGACTTTTAAACCAGCTTGTGAAGGAGAAGTCAGGAGCAGAAGAGATATCTTCCAAGTGAGGATGTGGTGTGCATCCAAGCACCAAAGAGAGGCAGCAAGCCCCTAGGTTCTGAGACCTCCCAGGACAGGCCAGCCCATGTGTCTAGTTAATGTTCCTGTCTATCCCCCAGCCCCACCAAGGACACAAACCAGTGAAAACCTGAGCCCTGACTGATCCTCCAACAGCTGCATACCTAGCACCTAGTTCAGAGGACAGATTCAAAACAAAAATCAGCAAAATGGTTGAATGAACAAATTAGAAACTTCAACTCTCTAACAAAGTATAGCAGGAAAGGCCTCCTGTGAGTTGAGGAAATTAGGAGGGAGGTAGCAGAGGTCCTTCAGTTCTCGACAGGTTATATGCACCGTCCCTTCTGACTTCCCTCTGAGCCACCTCCACTCGACAGACTCCCTGAGTTGGCAGAGAGAGCACGTGACTCCACTGCTTCCCTCCCCTCTCTCCCACACCTCCCTGCTCTCTTGCCTTCCATTTCGGTCCCCGGACCTTCCCACAGACAATCCACCCCTACCTTCACCTGTACCAACTCCCACCCGGACACAGGCTTAGGATCTTTCTACTGGACCAACCCTAAGCCTGTTCTGGACGGTATCCTCTCAGAACCTCTCCTCTGGGCTTCCAGGTGCTCCTCTCAGACAGAGCTGGACTTTTTAGCCCATGCTACCTCGAGAAGGCCGTTAAGGGAAAATCTCCCTCCAGCTTTCCTCCCACACACTCATACTCTTTGATGGCCTGATTTCCACAGAAACTTCAAACCAGAAGGAACCTGGTCAGAGAGCTCTTTGTTTCACAGTGGGGATGCCAAGAGCTCAAGATGCCTTGAGCTTTCTCCATTAAATCCTGGAGAAAAGACCTCTTGGAGACAATACTAGTGATTACTGTGACTTACACTTTAAAAAAATCGAATGGCATTTTATGGCATTTTACAAACAAGATGACAAGGCAGCAGCCTCCATGCTCACCTAAGGATGCCATGCAATAGCTGCTGCCTCACCAGTGCTGGCTCTGCACTTAGCCAGGGGCTTCCTTCTCACTGCCTGAGGCCCTAAACTGCGCAAGCTGCTGAGGAGTGAAGGGGCACCTCCTCCCCACCATTCTTCTGCTCCCACACAGTTGCTAAGTGTGACAGTTAAACTACACGATGGGGCTGCTGCAGGGCAGGAAATGTGTGGTCAACCCTCAAACTATCTTTACAACACAATTTTGTGCAAGAAATATTGTCTGTATTCACTCAGGTACTCAGGTATTCAGCCTGTTGCAGTTTTAGTTGCTTTCATGCCCCTAATCTCAGAAAATTGTGAGAAGAACCAGGTCTTATTATCCCCAACTTGCTGGTTTATTGGTTCATGTAGGAAATGAGGTAAACACAATGGGATAGACATATGTTTTTTGTTTTGGTTTTGGTACTGGGGATTGAATCCAAGGGCGCTTAACCTCAGAGCCACATCCCCAGCCCTTTTTTATTTTTTGTTTTGAGACAGGGTCTCACTAAGTTGCTTACAGCCTTGCTGACTGAAGTCTGACTTCAAACCTGTGATCCTCCTGCCTCAGCCTCTTGAGCCACTGGCATGCGCCACCATCCGGCTAGACACGTTTTATAATGAGCTATTTGGATTCTGGCTACCCCATTCTCAACAGTTATGAAAGCGGGTAGACCACTGTTCCTTTCAAGGATTAGTTTGAAACTATCCATCCAAACATGGAAGACAATGGTGAATGGTGTTTGAGGTGTGAAACACTTTTGAGAGGTCAGGCTGCAAAAGGGAAGGAAGATAAAAAAGATGAAGCAACTACAAAGTCATCTCACTTTCTCATACTTGATTGACATAAAGCTGAAAATTCAACCACATAGGTAATTGTCCCTTACTCTGAAAACATAAATTCTAAAAAAACCAATAAGGTAGGCCATTATGTGACAGTGTCAGCTCACTATCAAATACTCATTCCAGCTCTTACTTAGACCTTGATTTTGAGGGTGGTCAGGCACTAAAACACTGGGCTCCTCAGACTCCCTTCCAGCCATGTGACACAGTTCTAGCTAATGAGGCATAAGCTTAAATTTTCTGGTAAAGCTATTACCCTTTTTGATATAGGTGCCACCACCAGGAGTAGGAAGCCTGAGTAGGAGAGCTAGTATACTTTAAAGATGAAGAACACAGAGTTAGAAATAGCCTGGTCTTCTCAATGGTACTAGTGAGTTACTATTCCAGCCATGGACAGTCTATCATATTGAGACAAATAAATCCCTATCTCTAAGTCCTTGTGAGTCAAGTTTCTATTAATGCAGCTGAATGAAATTTAACAATTTTCCCATTTATCCATTCGAAATTATACCACCACACGTATGCATGAGTGTGTGAGTGTGTGTGTGTGTGTGTGTGTGTGTAAATCTTTACTTAGTAATTGGTTCCTTAGTTAGTCCTCAAGGAAAAACTATGAAGAAGGATGGACAAACTCCACCCCACAGGCAAGGTTTGCATTCTGGTACTGGAAGGAAAGTGACTTACTCAGAATATGGCTACCAGTTATTATCAGAACCACATCCTCAAGCCAGGCCCACAGGGCTTCTTCCACTAGATCAGATCGCCTTCCAAGATACTCAACTGGCTATCCATGGAAAGTGCAAATTCTCCCTATCTTCCCCCTTAGGTGCTAGAAGAGTCCTGATGGGTAACACCCAATAGACTACAAATAAAAGTGTTCTGAACAACAGGCTGACTAGGAGATAAGAGCAGGAAAATTGTTTTTTCATGTAAACCAGAGTTACAAAGATCATTCATAAGTTCTAGCTAGTTAACATAGTTATGCTATGTTGAAGAGATCACTATGAGCAAAGTGTCAGGGCATTACAGGGCACTGCCACATAATAAACTATTTCTTATCCAGTTCTTCTCTCTGATGATGAAGAAGCTAAAATACAGCCTTTTCTTCTTAACTTCCTTCTTTTGGTTTTTTTTCACTTCCTCAATAACTAAAGTCTTGAAAATGGCCCAGTGGCTTAAAGTTTTATTATTTGTTCTTAGAAGCTATCTGAAAATTGGTAGGAGTCTAAAGTTACCTGTCATTTCTACACATACACCTTCAAAGGCACTCTATTGTACTTTATCAGACAAAGTCCAAAATTCCAAGGACAGCTATCAAGGCTCTCCCAGGTCTGGGAGGGGTGGGGGGTATTGGGTGTGCCCCAGGCTTGGCTCACTGATCCCTGCAGCCACACTCACCTGCAATTCCATGGAGGCCCTATGTTCCAGCTTTCTTGCCATGTCTCCCTTCCTCTATTTATCTGGTTTAATCATGGTCTTCACATCCTCAGAGAAGCCTCCAGTTACCCTGAAGTTATGTTCAATCCATGCATGGGCCCAGGGTTCCCTGCTCTCCGCTTCCCCACACTAATCTCTCACTTTTCTTTACATGACCACCATGCTAGACTAGAAACATCAGGAGAGGGGAGACCAGGCCCGTCACAGGTGCCTACTTTGCTGAATAAATAAATAAATGTCAAATAGCACAAACTCTAAATTCCCACTCCTACAGTTCCCAAAACAAACAAAGGGAACTCAGAGATGGGCTTCAGAGGTTTTCTCTGGCTCCCTAGCTTCAGCATTTGGGCTTGAAAGAAGGCAGAATAGGTGTTATAAAGAGACTAGGACTAGGTGCTACCTCCTTTCAGTGTAACATCTCTGAGTCTTTGCTAGAGAGAAGCATTTTATGTCCCCAGAGTAAATGAACAGAGACATATTGAGTTCTTTCTGTGCCAAAGGCATGAGCCATGATCACAAGGGCTGCCAGTTCCCCTACAGGGTCTCCAAGTGTCCCAAGTCACTTGGGAACTGAATTATAGAGCTTCTTTCCATGGAAACATGAAAACAGTAGCTTTTTAAACACTTAACCTTTAGTGAGTAGACTCCTGAACTAAATAGAGAGGGGCATAAACTTGAACATGAAGGCATCACTTCATTTCCTGGTGTAGTCAGAGTGCTAAAACATGCATGAAAACAATGTGTTTCTCAGGAAAACACATCCAGAGGTACACAGTGTAGTAACTTCTCAATGACCAGAAGGTTAGCCTGCTGACACTGTGACTAGCAAAATCAAGGCTTGCAAATTTGGAGAACTGTTAAAGTCTGAGAAGGCATTTGTTTCTGGAACAAATAGTTGCACATGAACTAACACCACAGGGAACTTGAATGTAGACCTACGTTCTGCAACTCAGAAGGATCTTTGGATTTATGAAGTATGAACCATGTTTCTTTATAAAGTTAGAGCCAAGCCTGACTGGCTTAAGTTTTACTGTACACTCCTTTGTGTCCTTCAAAACTGCTAGTATGATAGCCTGGCTTTTATAGGCCTCATGTGAAGGTTCAGGATCCTGTTTTTTTCTGGGCCTACTCTTCTCCCTACAAGATAAGAGGGGGCCATAGAAACAGTCCCACTAGTACAGTTTTTGTTGGGAGCAGGGAAGGTGGGAAGATGAGATGGACAGCAAACAACTGTCCCATTCTCTCTAAAGGGCTCAAGATAGCCTAAAGTCATGAGAAGACCATGGGGTTTTTAATTTATGATATTCAAATATAAAAGTATATTACCTCTACATTACAAATGGTCAGGAATTATTTTGAGTTATAAAAATGCTATGAATCTGCCAGGTGTACAAAAAGTATAAATTCAATATAAAATAAAATCAATGTCTGAGAGTTAAATTCTTCTTAAGAAATACTAGAAAACTGCAAATGGAATGCTCTGAGAATACCTTCCCAGTATATACAAACTGTGAACACTAGTGAATCTGCCCATGTATGAACATGTGGGCCTGAGTACTTCATTTCATGTATAGTAGGGAACAGGCTGGCCCTGATGTCAGAACTGAGGGTTTACTCTTTGGCATCTGCAACTTCAGCTATGCACATGTTGGCCTCTGCCCCATCATGGGCAACATGCTTGGCACTGGCCTTGCCTGGCTCCAAGTTATCATTACCTTGAATTTGACTCCATACCTGGAAGCACTCAGTAACTATGACATGCTGCCCATTCAAAGGGATCAGCATTGTGATTTTTCACTCTGTATTCATCTTGCTAACTTATATTCCTCTGTATTCTTTGCTAACTTGACTTACTGTACAAACAGCTATAACCAAAGAACTGACAAGTCCCTCCGTTTATGCCTTACCTGTGTTATCTCTGGCTACAAGACCCTTGGGGAAATCTCCAGGAACTGGAGAAGTGCTGCTGTCCCATTTCACCATGTCCAGGCTGTTGCAATATTCCCATCTTTTCTGCTGAAGCTCCTGTAACCAGTAAGTCATGAGTTGACGATTAGGAGCCTAGAAAGAAGAAAGGGAAATAATGTGTTACAGCTACCAATAAGATGAAGAGTTTTAAAAAAGTCTGTCTCTTAAAGGTGTATTAAGAATTGTAATGCATAAATAAATAAATAAATAAAAATAAAAAAGCCTGTTGAGTACAGACTGTGCACCTTGCCATATGAAAGAATGAGGTAAGAAGAGAGCAAAGACATTTCAGTTACAAGACTGCTAGCTTTTGTTTTGGTGAAGCAAATAGTTCTAACAAAGATTTTAATGCAATATTTTTTTAAAAAAAATTCTAATGTTAGGGAATGATACACTATAACACAGTCCTCAAAGAGTTTTAGGAAGGGGCTGGGATTGTGGCTCAGTGGCAGAGTGTTTGCCTCGAACATATAAGGCACTGTGTTTGATCCTCAGCACCACATAAAAATAGATAAATAAAGGTATTGTATCCATCTACAACTAAAAAATTATTTAAAAAAAAAAAGAGTTTTAGGAAGAATTAACAACCCTGCTTCTCTTTCACTGTGATCACCTAAAAATTCTATCTCAAGAAATCAAATTTTATATAGATATGGGTGGTATCCTTGCCAAATCACATCAAATAATGACATTTAAATTCTGCCAGCATCTGAAAGAGTAAATTACAAATTAAACTAGATAAAACTACAAATTAAAAACTAGATAGCACACCTACCAGTGTGATTAATATTTTAAAAAGCTGACAATACCAAGCACTAACAAGGGCATGGAGTAACTAGAACTTTCAAAAACTGCTAGTAGGGATCTAAAATGGGGCAAATACATTAGCAAACAGTTTGACAGCTTGTTATAAAGTTAAACATGCCCTTACCAAGTGACCTGCAATCCCCTCCTACATATACACCCAAGAGGAATAAAACATTCACATAAAACACTCATATGTGAACGTTTATAGAGGTTTTATTCATAATCACCAAAAATCCCAAACAACCTAAAATGTGCTTCATCTGGCCAGTGGAAAAACAGACTGAAAATCCATATAAGAGAATACTACCCAGCAGTAAAAAGGAGGGAACCACCGATACACACAACATGCAAAAAATATGAAATGCACATTGCTGAGTGAAAGAAGCCAGACCCCAAAGTCTACATACTGTATGACTTCATCTTTGTGATGTCTTAAAATGGCAAAATTACAAGTACAGGAAACAAATCTGGGCTTTCCAGAGGTGGGAGTGGTGATGAGGCACCAGCAGAGAATTCAGGGTGATGGACCCCTCCCACATCAGGAGTGTTGTATAGACATGACTCCAAGCACTGGTCCAAACCCACAGAACTGTAGACCACTAAGAGTGAATCTCATTTGCAACGTAAGTATGTTTTCAAAAAGTCAACTAAGAGACAGAAGAACCCAAAATGATGAACCTAGTTATAAATAAGCAAACTAGATGGAAGGTGTGGGTCACAGGTCTCCAAGCTGCCCCGGGCAAAGGAGCCCCAAGAAGAAAGGCTGCACGGCCTGACCTCATCAACACTGGCATCCAGTGGTGAACAAATATCAGGTGTAGTGGTACCTAGATCAAGGCAATGCAGAGACCTCCTCTGCAGGACTAATAGCAAGTAACAGATCTAGGACCAAACTGCTTCTGTCTGTAATCACAGGATAACCTCTGGGCACTACTGGCTAAAACCTGGGGTCTTTTTAGTAATGTCTGCATACCTGGCTGAAGGCAGAAAAAAAAAAATCTACTCTAGAATCTCTGGGTATGTATGGAAAATTCTTCCAACTCTCAGCCAAGCTCTCATTTCACTCACTCATTCAATCAATATCTACTGAGCACCTGTCAAGTAGTTGGAATGGAGCTCAGCCTAAGAAAAAGCAAGCAAGTCAGTCGTTCCCATGATATGCTGAGTGCTAGGAGTGGGCAGTGGGTAAGGTGGGACTGGCCTACCTATAGAATACTGAGGAGGGACACCTGGCACCTGCAGGTTCGAAAACTTCAAAGTAGCAGCTTAATGTCTATCTTCTCCAATAAACATCAACTCAAAAATGTCTCCATTTCTGTTACATCTAGCCCAGTGCCAGACACACAGTATAATACTTGCTTATTGAATAAATAAGTAAAGGGATAAATGAACAAGTCAGGAGGTAATATAGGAGCCTGTTCTTAAAGAGGAAGCAGGCAGAAGCCAGAAGGACCACGGAACAAGAAGAGTTCCAGGAGGGGAGAAGAGTATCTGCAAAGGCCAAGGCTACACAGAGTGATGTGGGGAGCAGAGCAGGAGGCCTCCACCCACCCCAGGGACGAGCAGGCCTTCCTAGGGCACAGGGACTCCACAGGAAATGGCAAGGATAGACAATACCACCACTGCTGAAGATGGTGGGGGCAGGGGACAGGCTTGGGTAGAGAAAGGAACTTAGCTCAGACCCAGAAGCAATAAGATCACATGGGAGACCACAAACAGCCACCTGGAACAGGATATATGGCAGGGGCTGGGCGTGGCCCTGGGATGGGCAAAGAGAATTCAATCATCCCCACAGGAGGGGACCGGGAGACACTATGGTATCCAAAATCGGAGCCCAAGCCCCCCTAGTTCTCCTCCCTCCTTCCACAGGCCAAGGAAGGGAAGTGACTTGTTCAAGTCACTCAGTGAAGTCAACAACAGAATCAGCACTGAGACTCCCCCCGCCCCATCTGCTAATTTAATCCTCAGCTCAGAGGCAGGTATAAGTTTGGAAGAGGGGGCTGTGCTCTGGCCATCCTACCAGTTCCCCTGCCCCAGCCCTTCCAGGCCTGTCCTGGGGAAAAGACCAGGGCAAGGTGGACCTTCTGCTCTAGCCAGGAGGCGCCAGGCACTTGCTCTACTTCCCCTCCTCCAGCCTGCACATGCTTCTGTGTTTCTACTTGTGCTCGGGTGCACAATATGCTCAGAAAACTTGGCATAAACCCACTGGGTGAATCCCTTACCAACTCTCTAGCTATCTCTTGCAAGTAGGCATCATGAAAATCTGCTTTTTAATAAGAAAAAAAATTTTTTCCCCTTTCAATATGAGTATTAAATCTAACTGGGAACAATTAGTAACCTCTTAGTCATCTTTCACTGATTTCCGAGTGCGTGCGCGCGCACACACACACACACACACACACACACACACACACACCCTTTTAGATCACACACCTTCAATATCTGACATATGAGCCAGGCATGGTAGCACACACCTGTAATCCCAGCAACTAGGGAGGCGGAAGCAGGAAGACTGTGAGTTCAAACCCAGCCTCAACAACTTAAAAAGGCCCAGAGCAACTCAGTGAGACCCTTGCTCCTAATAAAATATAAAAATGGGCGGGGGATGTGGCTTGGTGGTTGTGTCCCTGGGTTCAATCCTTGGTACAAAAAAAAAAAAAAAAAAAAAAAATCTGACATATGATGCTGCAGATATCTAGTCAAAGAGGTGGGCAGAACTACACTGAGATTGATTTTTAACCAGACCTTTCAAATTACTACAAATCCCTAGAAGAACCCTAACTTCAGGCTTCAATAAGCTAGTGAAAGGCTGCTAGGGGCGGACTGCTGGCTCTGGGTGTCCTATTTGGGAGGCGGAAGAAGCTCCCAAAGGACCTTCCTTTAGGGAGCTGAAACCAAAGACAGAAACATACACAAGTCGTAAGACAAGGAATGAGAAAAAACAAAACACAGCAAAACGAACAGAAATTAGAAAGCTTCTGTGTTTTCCCTTCAGTATCTTTCTAAAAGAGGAACTGACTGCAATTTGGCCTTGCTTAGTCCTGATTTTAGATGTGTCATCACAAACTAGTCTCTCCCTGGTTTAGATTGCCCTGTTGTGCACATGTCACCTAATGAAATATTTTGGATACACTAAATTAAATAAAATACATATTAACATTAATTTTTCCAGTTAATGTGGCAATTTGAAAATCTGAAAGTATATATGCAGCTCTCATTGTATTTTTTATTGAACAATAGTGATCTCCATCATGATGGCAAATGTTAAAATACCAGTTCAAATATGGCACCAATCCCAATATAAGATACCAAGCCAAACATCTTGGAAAGCCTTTCTAGATATCTCTTACACAGATGAATGAATGTCCCAAAGGATGGAGAGGGCAGACAAGGACTGGGTATCACGTGACACCCCAGCTGTTCCCACAGGCCTTTCTCCCCAGGCCTCCAGAAGCCTGCTCAAGTTTGGGTGAGTCAGGCCCTGGCCACCTGTCCCTTCTCTTGGACCCAAGGATCTCCCTGTCCTCCAACCCCAGCTAGCTCTCAATGTAGTCCTCAGAAAAATATCACAATAAAGTCGTTTGATTACAAGTTAGTTCATTTCAGCACACACTCATTCAGGGACCACTCTCAGTAGGAGATGTGTTGGGGGGAGGGTGAGAGCAATCCAGCAGCATCATGCACAGGGAGTCGGCTACATTACCTAGCCACACTCTCCACAAACCACCACTTTACCTAAGCTTGTTTATTCCCTGGCAAAGAATCTTCACCTATCAAAACTCAGTACAATTTTAGGAGCTGTAATACACTCATCTTAGTTGACCCACAATCTCATTCCTAGAAATCTGTATAAAATGATCCAAAAGGAGAAACAGGGAAAATGCCATGTACATAGAATGTTTGTTCATTCACCTCACAAATGTTTATTTGAGCCTAGCTTAGATCAAGTTCAGCAGTTGGCACTAGGGACACAGAACTGGATGAGACCTGTTCAGTTCCTGACACTGAGAGGCTCCCAGTGAGAAAACAATAATGAATAATGAGAAACATGTTCACAAATATAACAATATTAAATGCTCAGATAAATAATTAAGAAATCCTTGTGCATTATATGACCTCATCAAATATACAGTCAAACCAGACACAGTGGCACATTCCTATAATCCCAGTGGCTCAGGAGGCTGAGGCAGGAGGACTGCAAGTTCAAAACCATCTTCAGCAACTTAGTGAGGACCTCAGCAACTTAGGGAGACCCTGTTTGAAAATAAAAAATAAAAAGGGCTGGGATGTGGCTCAGTGGTTAAGTGCTCCTGGGTTCAATCCCCAGTACTAAAAAAGAAAAAATAATGATGGGTGATGTGCTACCAAATAATTAAGCATATTACAAAGCCATAATAATTAGAGTGGTATTATCAACAAATCAAAATATAGGATTAATAGATAAAGAATATTTTAGGTAACATTTCCAATGACACCACTGGGGTAAGTAATAATTATTAAATAATGGTATTAGGACAACTGGGCAAACATTCAGAAAGAGAGAACATTATCAGGAATTATGTCCTATGTTAGAAACCTGTCATAATAGAAAATGTACTCAAATTTGATTCAAATATGTAATAAATCAATGAATAAAAACCACTAGATGAATGAATTAATGAACTAAATAAATTGATGAACTGAATAAAAACCATTAATGAACTAAATAAATTGAAGCGGGGCTGGGGATGTGGCTCAAGCGGTAGCGTGCTTGCCTGGCATGCGTGCGGCCCGGGTTCGATCCCCAGCACCACATACAAACAAAAGATGTTGTGTCCACCGAAAACTACAAAATAAATATTAAAATTCTCTCTATCTCTCAAAAAAAAATATATATATATATAAATAAATTGAAGAAAATGGCTATATAATTTGTTTCTCTTTCCACCTCCTGCAATAACAGTTGCTTAGATTTTCATCACATTGTAAGGAAATGAAGGATGGTCTTACTTTAAGTGGCAGAGGAGAAATTCACAGTGGAAAGTTTTAGCAGAGATCTTTAGAACAGCTAACACTGAAATACCATCAGCAGTCATGGGATTCCCACTCAGAAGATGAACACCACTTGCACCGCAGCACGGTGCGTAAGAAAAACAAACTACTCTTTTCAGGATTGAGCCCCAAATCCAAAGCTGGCAGGGCAGATACTTCAAACCATAAGCCACCAGCTGCTTCTCCCATGGGCAGCCCTAGGCTGCTGGCTCCGGGCTGAGAAGCATGAGGAGTCAGATTTTCACAGGGCTGATACTTCTCCCCAGCAACACAGAAGAAACTGCTGTCCTCACATTTCTATTTTCTTGGAACGGAAAGACCTTTCTAAACCCTCAAAGAAAGCAAGCAAAGAAAACATTTGTGTGTCTAAAAACACCATAAATGAAATTAAAGGACAATAACAGAGTAAAAGACAACACAACGTCCAAGTCCCTGAGCACAGAGTGGAATTCCATATCGCCACAGCTTTGCAGGGGCTCCTGGCTCTGCCTGGATCAAGAGAAGTCCTGCTTGCTGGTAAGCAACTATTCATCTCTGTATTTTAAAATATACATTTCAGACTTTTATTTCAAATAATAACCTACATTTGCTATGAAGAATTTGGAAAACAAA
Source organism: Urocitellus parryii (assembly GCF_045843805.1). NCBI lineage: Eukaryota > Metazoa > Chordata > Mammalia > Rodentia > Sciuridae > Urocitellus > Urocitellus parryii. The sequence goes on along the minus strand of NC_135536.1, from coordinate 121,066,577 downwards.
GAAACTATAACATAAACATAACCACATCTCCAGAAGTAACCTCTACCAAAACTTTGGTGTGCTTTGTTCCACCCATAAATATCTTTCTACCCATAAATATCTACACCAATTTTCTCAATAAAATTCGAATAATATAGACTTTTCCATGATCTATACTTGCATATTAATAACATTATAAGACACTGTTCAGTAACAATTACTGTGTGCCAATACTAAGCTTTCATTTTACACATACTGTCATTTAACCCTCGTAACGATCTCTGAAATAGTATCCTCTACTTGCCCACAGACCCCTGAGCCTGACTGCCTGGCTTCAAATCCCAGCTCTGCCACTTGCTAGTTGTGTGAGGCAAGGTACTTAAACCTGACCTCAGATTCCTCACTGGTAAGACAGAAATAATGAGAATGTAGTCCATGGTGTTGTTATGAGGATTAAGAGAGCTAACGTGGGTTAAACTCAGAAGAATGCTTGGCACACAACAAGTACTCGTTAAGTATCAACCACCCTCTTATCGCTCTTTCCCAAGATCTTACAGTCAGCTGCACAGTCGAAATCCAAACCAGGTCTGCAGTGTTTGCTACCAGGGAGAAGGATGAGAGTGTGTGTCTAAAACAAAATCCATTCTCAACACTTCATCAGGAATCACAAGTTCCTCTATGTTTTTTCTCAAAAAACTTAAATGCTAACAGCCTCAACCAATGGCAAGGCTTAAGTTTGTTAGTTTGGGGGCAAAGACAACTCCCATACCAGAGGCTGTGCCTCCGTCAGTGCAGAAGTTCCTCTGAATTAAGAAGTTCCATCAGAATTAGTGGGGTCAGTGTGGTATCTCTGAGATGGAGAGAGCAAAGGCCATAAGGTGCTTCCACTGGCAGCTGTTAGCCACAATTCTACTCTAAGGACACATTTAAAAATAGACTGCAGCAAGCAATAACAAGGCCATACAAGAAGGGAGAGCAAGAGTGCTCCAGCACAGTAGACTCCCCAGGACTCCTGTGCATGAGCACTCCTTGTCAGTGTCCCACACTCATAGCCCCTGGCACTGTCCTGATCCTCCTACTCCTGGGCCTCTGCAATAGCATCCTAACTGTTGACTAACAGTTGATATCTGTTGACATCAACAGTTGATAACAGTTGATAACTGTTGTTATCAACAGTTTTGTTGACAACAAAGAAGTCTTATAGTCCCATACTTAAAGCCCAATGCTAAGCACTTTGGCTTAGTAATGGAGCCTATGCCAACCCACACTCCATAGAACCATGACCTTTTTCCCACATGGCAGGCACTCACATGAGCAGGCAAAACCCTGCTCCCACTGCACCAACTCACATCTAGCAAACTGCTGCTTGCCCCTCAAAACCCAATTGGAACACCCCAATTATGAAGCCATCAGTGTCCCTTATAGAACCAATTACTTATTCCTCCAACATTTTATATATGATGCCACCTCAGTCATCCACTTAGGAGGATAAACTCTGGGTTCCTCCCCAAAGCGTCAAGCCCCACCATGTTTTTAAGCCAGGAGAACAGCATAAGCAGCAGTCATGACAGGCCACAGAAAGGAGAACACACACACTCATACAGGAGGGTTAAGTCTGCCTAGCTCAAAGGGAGCAATGCCAACTGCGTGGATAATTTTACTCACTGGTATTTCTAAAAAGGATACAATGGCTGCTCATAATGAAGGAATTCCTGTTTTGAAACTTGAGGAAGGGGCTGGGGATGTGGCTCAAGCAGTAGTGCGCTCGCCTGGCATGCGTGTGGCCCGGGTTCGATCCTCAGCACCATATACCAACAAAGATGTTGTGTCCGCCGAGAACTAAAAAATAAATATTAAAAAATTCTCTCTCTCTCCTCTCTCACTCTCTCTTTAAAAAAATGGACCTGTTTCTTTCTCTTCCTCTTTCCCTGCTCCTCCTTAATCTCTCTCTTAAAAAAAAAAAAAAAAAAAGAAACTTGAGGAAGGATATCTGGATTTATAAGAAATGTCTAAGGTACTTCTTCCATAAACAATTAAAAAAAAAAAAGTTTATAACTCAGGAGCAGTGGCACACACCTGTAATCCTGGCAACTCCAGAGGTTGACGCAGGAAGATCCCAAAATTCAAGGTCAGCCTCAGGAACTTAGCAAAGCCCTAAACAACTTATTGAGACCCTGTCTCAAAATAAAAAATAAAGAGAGCTGAGGATGTATGTAACTCAGTGGTTAGTGGTTAAGCACCCATGGGTTTAATCCCCAATACCAAAAAAAAAAAAAAGTGTTAAGTATATTGTATGCAGCCTGATAATACAAAATTCAGATGGAAAAACAGACTACAACCCCAGATCTGATAAATAACTTTAGGTTCCAAATTTTCTTTGAATGTTTCAAAATCACGAGGCTGGAAACAATCTCAAGGGATCTGGCTCAGCACCAATGGAAAAAAAATGTATTTCTTCCCTTGGAAGATTTTGAAATCTTCTGTTTCAGCTCGGCAGCAGACACCAAGAAGGCAAATAATACTGGATCTTCTACTCTTTGGAAGACAGAATATAATTTCACAAACCTCCATTCCTCTAGTGGACAGAATAAATTCTCATTTTGTATCTTTTTAAATTAACACCCTATATTTTATTAAAATAATATCCTGAATTCTAACCTAACTGCTTTTCAAAAATTGAGCAAAACCCATGCCCCAAGTCAATTTCCCTGCACACTGAGTCCTGTGATAACTGTTCCCTGAGAAGATGCCATACTTCTGCCCACTCTGGGAGGTACCTTCTGGGGAGTTGTGTCAGCTCTAATACTCAAGCAGCCCCCTTTAAAAAGCAAACACCTGGAGAAAAAAGCCATTTTTAAAAAATATTTTTAGTTGTAGATGGATACAATATTTAATTCATTTTTATGTGCTGCTGAGGATCAAACCCAGTGCCTCACACGTGCTAGGCAAGTGCTCCACCACTGAGCTACAACCTCAGCCCCAAAAGCCGTTTCTTAAGCCTATCTTCAGCTAATACTTTTTTTTTTTAAGCTCTTAACCATTTAGAGATGAGAAACCATGAGTAATGGACTAGAAGACAGCCTACAACCGAACAAAGAAAAACAAATGTGAGCTCACAGGAAAGGGGGGCAGTAAAGACAACTGTGCCCAGGCTGCCCACCAGGGATGGGCATGGACTTTGGCAGGATAAGGGCAAGGACAAGGCCCTGGTCAGCCCTTCCCTACAGGAAACGTGGTAGCCTGTTAAAATGCTTTCTGTTTCAGAGAGAAAGGGAGCACAAGGCCTCCAAGTGACCACAGGGCTACATTCCTATGGCTCCTTATCAGCTCTGCCATTGCACAATACTGGAGGGTCAGGGTTTTATGAGCTCAGGACAAAAACTCTTGCAGCCACAACTAGTGGCCTACTGAACAGCTCTGCTCCACTTCTGCTTGCTCCACACATGCAACACTGCATTACTCTGTTTTCATGTTTTTTAACTTAAAACTAAGACAAAAGAATGACTTACTATGAAGTTTTAGGAGGTGGGGTGGGGAAGGGCAGATTGAAGGTTACACCCATCAGAGGCTCTGGGGCAGCAGAGTCTGGTAGCAGAAACCTGCCTACCTTTTCACTGAACTGAAGGTGTGTGGGGGAGCAATGCTGATTTCTAACGTCTTTTAAGAGAGAGTTAGTGTCAGGGGAGCGTCAAATGGTTCTCCTACATCATTTGGTCACCCATGGGCTTTGGGTGAAAACTGGGGACACAGTACTTACCAACTGTTTGATGGTGGCATTCATTATAATTCACTTAAGAAACATTCAAATATGCCAAACAATCACTATTTCCTTCCAGAAGCTTCCTTCTAAATACCCATGCAGAAGCCCCAGCACAGGAATCAGGCACCTCAGAGTCAATAGAAAATTGTGCCCCATGGGCTGGGGATGTGGCTCAAGTGGTAGTGCGCTCTCCTGGCATGCATGCAGCTCGGGTTCGATCCTCAGAACCACATACAAACAAAGATGTTGTAGCCGCCGATAACTAAAAAATAAATATTAAAAAAAAATTGTGTCCCAAACCATTGATCTGGAGAACAGATACTGAGTATGCAAAGAAGATCTGCAGCTACAAACCACAGACTGCTCCCTTAAGGATAAAGGGTTCACACTTCACTGGTCTCCACCCACACAGTTTAGTTATTTCTAGTCCACTTAGAAAGCTACCATCACACAGGGTCAAAGAGAACCACCATTCAGGATCCAGAGAAGAGTAGTTTCTCAAGGAGGGGGCCATAGAGGGCTGTAGCAGAAGAGCTGGGATGCTGGGTGAGAACACAGATTCCCAAGGCTCACCCTGGCCTACCAGCCACAATCTATAGGACAGGAACTCCACATTCTGCATTTTTAACACCATCCTAGAGACTTATTTTTCAAGCTTAATTTGAGAGCTATAATTCTGAGATGTTCTTTTCAAAGGACAGAAATAAAAATGTAATATCAGCATGCTACCTCTGGGACAGCATCCATGAGATAGCTGAGTAAACTGTAAAGCTTAAAAAACTGGTTCCCTTCCAAGGTTGGCGTGTATGCTCCAGCTGATCACCAGGGACCTGCTTTCTCTGGTGAACATCCCACCCCAAAGAGATGAGCCAGGGAATCCTCACTAAGGTTTCCTATCAGGCAGGTCCACTTATGCCATTCATTTCCAATCTTCATGTAACTAAACTTCTTAAATCTATGACCCAATATAAACTAATCAGATACATGACTTGTATATAATAACTAAAAACAGAATAACCTAACTTCCTACTAACAGACTAAGATACATATATGAAGCAAGTATTATCAAACTGCTGGGTTCATGTGCTGGGTTTAGTGTCAGGGTTGTCACTAACTAGCTGTGGGCCTCAGTTTCCTCACTGTATCATGCAGGGGGAGGGTAGGCTGATCTCTGAGGTCCTTTCCAGTTCTGACTTTGGGATAATGACCCTCAAAGCAAAAACAACAAAAGACTTCCTCCAGCTCAGAGTCACTTAATGATAATGCCCTCCTGACACCTAGAATAGGTAAAGGACAAACTCCCTAAGGACAGAGGCAATGCTTGAATCCTGCTGGATGCTCTTCAGAGGCTTGCTCTATAAGGCCTGTGGGGTGAATGGCTGGTTGGCTGCATCACATTAAGAAACCTGGGCCACTTTCTCTGTAAGCAGTCACACTGAACATCAGAGAGCTGGAAAGGGAAATGAAAACTGGGCTTGCTGCCTAGAAATAATTCCCATAATCCAAGATCAACATCCCTGATAACACTCGCCTGCCCACCTCCAGTTATCCAACACTCATCAGGACAAAGTCCTGCCTGGGGGCAGTCTGCTTAAGGAAGGTTGCTCCTTCTAGTGGACTGGCCCAGGGAAAAGGCAGAAGGGGAAAAACCCAAAGGATCCAAACTCCCAAACCCTCCTTTCCCACCAGATTCCAGTTCCCCCACACAACAAATCTCTGCAGAAATTAAGCAAATGGCAAGCCTACAAACTCATTTAAAGATGCTGATTCTCATCTTACTGGGAACACATCTTGCTGACCCAAGAGGAACTAAGTCTGTGTGTGAGCAGCTCCACAATTATTCCAAAACCTACCAGCTTCCCTACCCCAACTTCTCAAGGGAGTTTTTCTCGATAAAATCAGTCACAAAGATATCTCCAATTCCACAGCGCTCACAGAAATTATTATATAAACCACAGACTCCTAGCCCTAAGCCATATACAAATTAATATTTTACATAAGAGATGTCCCCGCTCCCCCTCATTTATTATGGAGAGAAACCAGACCTCTCCCAGAACCTAAAAAAAAAAAAAAAGCAGTTACTTGATATTTGCTTCCTGATGCTGAATACTAACAAACATGGTCTCTCTACAAAGATTTTTTCAAAGCTCTTACAATTCTTCAATTATATCAGGTGCTAAGCTATTTAAAATTTTTTTTAACACTAGATTTTTAAATCAATGGGAAATTTTCACTACTGAATCTGCAGCAAGATAACATTTGCTAAATAGATGAAGGTTGAAAACCTCCCTTTGACCATGAAATGAGAGTACATAACCCACCTCACACCCACACCCACTCTCTCCAAGAAGACTTGAGGGCTCAAAGTACTCATTTAGCCAACAAACATATTCTGAGAAGCTAATATGTGCCTGACATCCCTCTAAGCATTAAAGAAAGACACAGAAGAGAACTACACAGAGAAAAAAATGTCTCCCTTATGGAGTTTATGCTCCAAGGACACAACATCAGATGCTCAGAGAAAGGATTACACCATATCAAGGAGCAAAACCATCCTGAATCTTTGGTCAGTTCAGGGTTTCCTGTACTACCTACTGAGCAACTGCTTACTAGATGATCATGAAAACCACAGTCTCTTCAACGGACATCTCAGCTTCCGGTCTCTCAAAAGGCTTCATGCATACAAGTGCCCAGGGTCTTCACTGAAGTAACTACCCTGGGTAGAGGATTTATAAAACGCCAGCTGGAAGCATCACCACTCCCCAGTTCACTTTTCTATATTGCATTTACCCTATGAAAGCAAACAAAACCCAGCTGAGAACTAGTCTGATAGGATTTAGAGAAATGTTATTCAAATATCATTAAGCTCCCACTATAAAATCTTTCCCAATCAGAATCAAAAGTTCCCAATCAAAACTCCTTTCCTGCCGGGTACAGTGGCACACGCCTGTGATCTCAGGGCTTGGGAGGCTAAGGCAAGAGGATCCACAAGTTCAAAGCCAGTTTCAGCAAAAATTGAGGCACTAAGCAACTCAGCAAGACCCTGTCTCTAGATAAAATACAAAATAGGGCTGGGGATAAGGCTCAGTGGTCAAGTGTCCCTAAGTTCAATCCCTGATACAAAAAAACAAAACAAAACAAAAAAAAAACCCTCCTTTCCTTCCTACTGAGAGTCATACAACAGAAGGGTTCATCTCTTCTTTTCATGGTGGAGGTTATTTTTTATATTCTGTTCAACTGGAGACGGGAAGGTTACAACCCAGTAGCTAATGCATAAAGGCATGTGACCAAGGAGACTTGTCCATCTCCTCAGAAACCTCAATGATGTAAGAGTTAGTACTCTTCTACCCTGAATGCATTTGACCACTCCCTCCATTTCTCAAGAAATATTTATCTCTAAAAGGAAGGAAATTGGCAACGTGCACATTAGCAAAGCAAGTGGGCCATGAGAAAAGTCGGTGAAGGCAGCCATCAGGAATACTCAGGAAAGGAAGAGGGGGCACTAATTCTATTCATGAAGGTCCAGCAGAGGGGGACAGGACCCAGCCACACAAGCCCTCCAGAGCCAGCCTCACAGACCTCAGCATCTGTGAGACTAAGAAACAAAGGTGTTTAAGAAGCAACTATTGGACATAAATTCAACTTTGCATTTATCTTCTTTTAAACCTGCTTGTCAGAGCATAACATAAAAACGCATGAACCCTAGTAGGCAAGAAATTCTCCTACAGTGCCTGGTGAGGGCCCTCTTCCTGGTAGTAGAAGGTCTTATTTTATTGCTGTGTCCTCAGAGGTGGAGAAAGAGATCATTTCTCTGGGTTGTCTTTTCAAGGGCACTAATCCCATTCATGAAGGCTCCACCTTCATTACCTAATTACCTCTGAATACCATCTCCCTACCAATACCCACCTCCAATACTATCATATTGAGTTGGGGCTTCAACATAAGAATTTTGAGGAAAACACATACAGTTCACAAGAACAGCTACTTTTTTGCCAGTATTGTTTTGGTAACTGAGAGTACAAACAGCAGTTCTCAGGGAGCTTACTGTCTGGTGGGCAGGAAACAGGGTAGAGACCACCCTGTAATAATGACTGTGTGAGAAGCAAAGAGAGATGGAAAACCATGTGATATCAGGAACATGATACTGTGTTTGCTTTTAAGGAACTTACTAATTGGGAAGCCATGACAAAAAGCCATGAAAAGTTTAGTCCCCGCAATTTAAGAATTTAAATAATGCTTCAAGACCCCCGAGCAACTGCCCTAGCACAGAATAGCTTACCAGAACTGTTTAGCAAGGAAGGCTGGTTCACCACATCTATTTTGTACTGAACACATTATGATTACTCAAGCTAACAAATGTTTGTCATTAAACTGAAAGAAGTTTCAACACCAGAGAATGTGCATCCTTCCCACAAAAGTGGGTTAAGAATAGGGATGCATAGCTGTTCAGTTACGTGACATGAAAACCAACACATGCCCACATGAGCACAAATGTTACGAGAAAGGGGACAGATGCTAGTCTGAAGATTTTCCTTGCTCTAGAGACAGCAAAGATTAGAAGAAGAGGGTTGTTCAAATTTTACCTTCATTCTCACATGCTCTCCTGCCCCTAAGTGCCTGCTTACTCCACACCTATCCCTGTGCCACCAATCCTAGTAAAGCTTGTTAAGAAGCCTCCAGCACATCTACACATTCACCCAACACCCCCCCCACACACACGCACCCTGCAATCAGGAAATGTCAGCTTCTGGCAGACCCTTAACAGCAACCAAGGGTTCACTAAAAGGAACAATACATCCTGGTAAAGACATTCTTGGTGGGCAGTAAAATGTTCTTAGTACTTGCTTACTGCATAAAAAGGAAAGACATCAAATTTAGGAAAGGGAAAACCACACACCTTATCTAATCCAAATCCAAAAGCAGATATCTAACCCAATACCAAAAATGATATCAAAGCCAAAAGCAGGAGGTTTGTCAGATAATACAATTAGATACTGGACATTTGTACTCTCCCTTTTCTCAGAGCCCCTACTTAATCTTGCTTCATAATCTCAAGCAAATCACATTCCCTTTCGAGCCTCCTTTCCCTCATCAGTAAAACGGCACTGGACCAGATCCCTGAGTTTAGGAATAGTGACATTTATCAAGAAATTCCAATATCAGCTTTCATTAAGCCTCAAGCAATAAAACATCTCAGAAAAGCCCAACAAAGCTACAGCTTCTCCAGAAAAGACTGAAAACACTTTAAAATAAGAAACATATGGGCTTGGATTATAGCACAGTGGTAGAGCATTTGTCTAGCAAGCATGAGGTCCTGGGTTCGATCCCAGTACTGGAAAAGAAGAAGAAGAAGAAAGAACTTACAATGAGCAAACTGCTGGGTTTTCTTCTCTATTTCATCCATCAGAAGAAATTATATCTGTGCAATTATATGCAGCTAGCTGAAGTTCATTTAAGGCTAACTGCTCACTAACCTACGATGCTCTTTAGAAATCACAGTCTTCCTGGTAGCTGGGCAGCCCTAACATGAAGCACTAATGCTTGAGGAAATCAGTTCTTATATCAGTTCAGGTGAAAAGGATAATAAATTGCTATTTTTCACTTTTACCACCATAAAATTTTTACTCCTACAGCTCAAAAAGAATTACTATACACTGAAGTTCACCTTTCTCAAAACACACTCTAACTCTAAAACCCTACATCTCAACTGTTGCTTTCTTTTGGAAAGCCTTGCCTATTTCCAATTCCATCATTTTTTATCAAATAAGCACTTGGCCTCAGGTATTCTGTCCAATTCTGTGACTAATTTTACATATAAAATATTCATGCATGAATATTCATGAAGTCAGTAAATTTCATGAATGAATTTCAGGTGGGTCAGTAGTCCACATTAAAATGTATTTTCCTTTTTTAAACAAATAGTCTGAACATAGAAAAAAATGAACAGAACAACATAGCAAACACTGGTGTACTTACCAACCAGTCTGAGAAATAAAACACTGTAAAGCAACAATGGAAGCCTCAGGACATCCATCCCCAACCACATCTCCAGTCTTCCCATCAGAAGCAACCACCACACTGAATCCAGGGCACATTCATCACCCCCAGGTGGCTCTCCCTCTCCCTACACAGCCTATATCCTTATGATAGGTAGTACTGTTTCTTAATCTTCACATAAATAGTATCAATCTGTAACATATGTTCCTCAATTTATGTTTTATGAGTTATTCAAAAGGACACATGCAGCCTCTACTTCCTTTATGTTCGTTACTGCATAACATTCCAGTACATGAACTTTATGAATATACTACACATTTGGCCAAAAACACCATCTGATGTTTCATCTGGCTGCCAGATGGTAATTACTGTGTACCAGTTGTTTTCCATAACATTTTCCAAAATCCTCACAACCACCCAATGAGGAAGGTCAGATTCCCACTTGGCCAAAGCAGACACTAAGACAGAGAGGTGGCAAAACTTGTCCAACACATGTGAGCAGTGGACTCAAGCTGCAAGTTCAAGTTCATCCAAGCCTGAGACCTGATTCTGTAGTCCCACTTAGGCAGACACCATTATTTAGATTTTAATGAAAAAAAAAAACTGATAGAAGACTCAAACGTATCTGAGAAAATCTGAAACAGGCCACTCAGTTTTATTTTTTAACAATTCCACCAGAAATTTATCTGACACAGGGACAGTCCACGTGTACACTGAGGACAAGCCTCTACCTTTGGCAAAAGTTCCTATGAACTTGCTGGGCCATTCCCAAGTTTATATACTCTCTTAAGTTAACCCCAAGTTGAACTGCAATTCTGGTTGACTTCCTTTGGAGAAAAAGGCTGTCTGCTACCACTCAGAGATGGGAGAGACTAACCCAAAAGACTATGGGAATCAGATGATGCTTGAATTGGCAAAAGCTGAGTTGTCAAAGCTCTAAGAACGACTTCAGGGAGCAACTCCAGCTGCTGCTGGTTCTAGTGTTCTCAGGGAACGGTCCTGTGCTCACAGGCCAGGGTGCTTGCCCACTCTGCTCTCCATTTGGCTGGCTTTGAGTGAGCTGCTTTTGAAAGAGCCCAGCCCTGCTGCTCTGGAGAAAGCCCAGCTTGCAATACGGAAGAGAAGCCAGAAAGAGGAGTGAGGGTGGAGACTCAAAGGAAGCAGGCAGGGAGCAAGGCCCTAAGACAGGCAGCCCAGGTCTAGGCCAGGGCCTAGGAGATGATAGAGTCTGGCCTTCTAAGGATTCCCAAGGACAGGGAAGGCCACCCAGCACCAAGATTCCTGACTACTGCCACGCCTCTACACTCAGTCTCTAGTGAAGATTAAGGAAGCCTCCAAAGAGCAAGGCATGAAGCAACCCCCTCCCACCTCTCCCAAGCCAAGCAAGAAAACAGGCTGTGCTACTTACTAGCTAAGTGAACTTGGCTGGAGCATCCCCGCCCACTCTGAAGGGGACTGTGGTGGGGCCATCTCTGGCTCTGTCCACCGCAGCACTAAATGCACTAACATTGAGTGTAAGTCATTTAATCCCCCCCCATACACACGCGCGCGCGCGCGCGCACACACACACACAAAATAAGGTAAATACTACTACTATCCGCACTTCCAGAGAAGCAGCTAAGCACACAGCGGTTAAAGGATAAGTTATAAAGAAGTCCCTGGAGATGAAAGCCTACCATTCTGGGAGGGATGGTCGGAGTAGAGGGACAAGGAGGAGGACCGATGAAAGATACAGGAAGACACAATGGATCAAAGTTCTGAGGAAGGAAGAAGGGACTGAGTAGCCCCAGCTCCACTAGCCTAAACTCAGGTTAAGGGCAAGATTAGGAAGGAGGGTGGAATCGAGGAGAAGTGGGGAAAGGAAGGCGACTAGAGAAGGATGGGAAGAGGCCTTTGGGGAAGAAAGGTGGCAGGGAAAGTCATCAGACTGAACTGAGGGAGCCGACTGAGAAGTGAGGCGGCCGCCGGGCGCGCGCAGTCCCACCTTGAGCACAGTGACGGCTCCCGCACTGTGCACCTGGAAGTGCGCGGGCGGCTCAGCGCCTGGCTCAGCCGCCTCGTCGGGGCCCTGGTAGCTGAAGCAGGCGTCGGCGATGTCCAGGTGGCCCAGAGGCAGCGCGTCCTGCGGGCTCTTAAAGTAATAGAGGTAGCAGCGACGCGCGTCGAACACGAACCAGCGGCTGCGGTAGCCGCGCAGCGGGCCCTTGCCCGACAGCTTCTGCAGGTAGCCGCACAGCCGCGCCGGCTCCCGCCCGGCCCCCACCACAGCCTCCGCGGTGGCCCCGGGCGCCGCGCCCTCGCCGCCGCCACCTTCCTCTGCCCGGGTCCCGGCCCCCGGCATCACCCGCAGCGCGCCCACCGTCGGCGCCCGAGCCCCCGCGCCAACGCGCCGCCACCGCCACTGCGCCCCCTCCCCGCCGCCGCCGCCGCTCCCTCCGCACGACCCGGGCGCGCAGAGAAGTCTGGGACTTGTAGTCCCGCCTCCGCCCGCCGCTGCCCCCGCAGGGCGGCGGAGGCCAGGTCCCAGCCCGACCCCGAGTTGGGGCGGCTTTCACGCAACGTGGGAGTCCAAGTCTTCGCCCTGCCTGGGTGAAGCAACGTTTGTTTCTTTATGGGAGCATGTGTTCCACTGGAGGATGCATTTCTCAAGAACCACCTCAAAACAGTATTGCACTCTATGTAAATTATACCTCCATATAAAAGTTGGTTTTTAAATGGAATTTTTAAACTCTGCCCTGCAGGAGTCACAGGCTTAATGTTGTGAAAAATAAAAAAGCTTGTTGCCTGCTACTGAGTGGGTGCTCCATAAATATTTGTAGAGTTCTTGAATGAAAGCCAAAGCATATCCTTCCTCTCTGTATCTCAGTTCGTTCATTGAATTTAACAAATATTTATTGAGTGCCTTCTATGTGCCAGGTAAGGTTTCAAGCACTGGCGGTATAGCCATGACAAGCCAATCATTTCCCAGCCATCATGGGGATTATAGTCTGGTACAGGAGGAAGATAATATACACATTTTTAAAAAAAAAGCAGATACGCATAATAAATGTTATGTTGAACAAATGGTTTGATGACATTTAAATTATGATTGCTACTTAAAACACCACTGGACTGGGATGTAGCTCAGTGGTAGAGCACTTGTTTAACTTACAGCAGGCCCTGGGTTCTGTTCCCAGCACCACCAAACAAAAATCAAAGAAACCTTACCAGTACTTTCTGCATTAATTCATTTGAACTCTCAAAACAACCTCAAGAGGCAAAAAGTATTGTTTTGTAATAAAGCAAAGCAAAGGTATGGATGAATTTGGGAAGGAGAGTTGCGGCAAGTTACCTCCATAGGTTAAGCTGGGGAGGCAGGTCTGAGGATGGGACACTTAGTGGCAACATAAATGATGCTGATGTGAGGGAACAAGGCAACCAGAGAAGAGGGGAAAACATTCCAGACAGAGGGAACTGTTAGTACAAAAGTTCACTTTATTCAAAGAGAGAAGGAAGTACATTTGTGAGAAGGTCAAATCAAATGTCTCCCCTTCACAGTTTTGCATGTTTTACCCAGACACACTAAAAGATGGTGGAAATCTGAGCTTCCTGAGATGGACAAGGACATCAAACAACTGCCTAATTGGAACAGATAGATAGGAAGAGCAGGCACTGGAGCCTCCCCCAAGCCAGCCATTTGCAGGCCCTGTATCTGCTGCCGTGTGAACATCCCTTTCTGACACTTGTCAGAGATCTGGCTGGCCGGCCAGAGAGGGTGCTCACCACCTAAGCTTCCTGAGGCTCTCTTTGAGCACAATGCAGTATAGTGTTTAGTGCTAGGTTCCAAAGTCAGACTGATGGGATTTGTCTCTTACGTGTTCCACTTACCAGAGGTGTGACCTTGGGAAAGTTATTTAACTTCTCTGAGCCTTAGTCTTTTCATTTATAAAATGGTGATAATGAAAGTAGCTATCTCACATTATGTTATTGTAAGGTTTCATGAGAAATGCTAGTGGAAGTGTTTAGTTAGCTCAGTGCCTCACACATAATGAGCACTCAGTACCTACAGGTTATTATCATTACTATTACTATTATTATACCATTAACATTGATGACTTTCCCAATCAGCAGATTCTGAGAGGGCTCAAACCAGCCCCCATGCATAGGAGCCCAGATAATGTGGTACTTCAGGAGTCAAATGGATTGTTCTCTTGATGAGAGGTTCAATTTGAGCCTCACTCTGTGGATAAGAGGGGCTGTGACCAATTGGCTTGCTTGACCTTGAAAACTATGAAAATGGGCAGAGCTGGGAGAAGCAGGTCTGTGGCTGAGGTGCTAAGAGGCCATGGAGCAGCAGCAGAGTATAATCCATTTCCATCATCAGTGAGTTGAGAGAAAGTAGGGGTAGGCATGACCTGTGTGGTCCCAGAAGAAAGAACCAAGTCTCTTGGAGTATCGTGTGGAGGCAGAGGTCTGCAAGGCATGAGGAAGTCATCCTTCATGGGCAGAGGGGATGAACTCCCCTCCCCAAGGAGAAAAACTGGGTTGGTGGGGCTTGGCAGATGGTATCAGACAAAGGACCCTGTGGTTTCTCCTGAAGATGGTGTCTATGCTTCTCAGTGGGCAAGCTGAGCCTCAGCCTGACTCTGCACCTGAGTCTTCTCTCCCTCCTGGGTCACTAATGGCAAGAAGCTGCAGCTGTTTCTTAGTATTGTCAAGTCCCTGCCTTCTTCCCTTTGGAGGACACATCTCACATCATAGTAAACATATTAAAATGATCCCATATTCCACAATAAATTAATATAGGTAATTTTTGCTATAAAAATGTTCAAAGTCATATCCATATTATGCTCTTGATATTATATGACTATGAGTTATTAAATTTATGATTATCTGTGATTTCTTGGTAATTATCCTGTCTATATGGAAATTCAGGCCAAGTGAGAAAAACCCAACCTACAAACCTTTTCCAGGGTAACAGCATTTTATGATTCCTAGGAAGTGGACATAATTTTCTACTTTATAGACATTTAATTAAATGTGAATTAATTTTGATTTTGATTTTCCCCCTGGTTTTGAAGTCAATACATACACCACAGATATTTCACAGGCCCCTCAAAAGCTGGTAGGCCCAGATGCTGAGACTATAGTATCTGCCTGGGGATAAACTGATCTGGCCCCTGCCTGGCCTTTGCCCTCCAGAATGTGCCCCTCTGAGGAGACTATAGTCACAGGCCTGCCTGAGACCTCTGTAAGAGTACAAAGTAGGGCTGGCAATGTAGCTTACTGGTAGGGCAGGCCATGGGATTAAAGCCCTAGCACTGGGGGGGTGGGGAGTGTAAAGTACAGAGACCCCAAATCCAGCAGCAATCAATAAATATCTCAGAAGGTCCCCAGGAGAGTCCTGAGCCCACTGAGCTATGGGAAGTGGCCTATGTCTTCAAAGTCAACCCTAACACCCTCTTGCTCCTCCAGACCTCCCCAACCCCTTTACCCCATCAACTCTTTAGGGCTACTCTGGGATGCTGGTGATTTCATGAATGAACCCTTTGCAATTTCACCCTCTTATTCCTAGGGCCAGGAGCTGAGCTCTCTTAGGTCCTCCCATCTTCAATTTGGACACTTTTTATAGTTACTATAAAGTGCTAAACAAATGTAGCTTTAGTTTTCCCAGTTTCAAACCAGATTATACCCCTGACCTTCATGGAAATTTTTGAGCCATCTCTGGTGACTCTTCATTCCTTGGAACCTTTCTTAGGTGATGTCTTAGTCCTGTTTCTGTGGCTATCACAGAACACCACCAGCTGAGTAATTTATAAAGAATAAAGGTTTATTTGGCTCACAGTTCTGAAGGCTGGGAAGTTCAAGATCAGGCATCCACATCTGATGAAGTCCCTCTTCCTGTTGGGAACACTTTGCAGAGTGTCAAGGTAGCTCAGGGCACCACAAGGGAAATAGTACTAGCTCAGGTCTCTCCTCCTCTTTTATAGAGCTGCAGCCCCATTGGATTAGGGACCCACTCTTAGGGTTTCATTTAACCTACCTCCCAGAGGCCCCACCTCCACACACTATTGACATATGACTTTGGGGATTAAGTTTCAACATGAGTTTTGGAAGGAACAAACATCCAGACCAGGCAAATAGCCTGTCACCTTTGCAGTTCCTGAGATCTCCCGGATTAAAACTCAACATCCAGTGGCCAGGGTCAGCTTGACAGAACCTGTGCACTTCTCCTTTGTTCAGGGCAGGTATCCTGAGTGTCAGAGGGTCTGCCCTGTGTGTCATGTGAACCCCTGTCCCCTCAAGACTCTCAGGAACCCAGTGACCAGAAGGAAGTGGCCAACCCAGGAGGAAGTAGCCATTGTTTACTGTAAAGGGGAAATTTGGGCAATGAACTTACTCCCACATGGCCAGCCTTTGGACAAACCCCAGGGGAACCCAGAGCCAGTGAGTCATCCTAGGCTAATTTCCCCAGAGAGGGGAGGGTTGTACCCAGAGGCTCTGAAGAAGCACCAGCTAGGCACTGCCTTTGCATCTGTAGAAGACTGGTTGCCTGGCGTGAAATGAGCTTACAGCCCAGAGAGGAAATCAGCCTGAATGCTGTGTGACCTTGGTGCATCTCCATTTCCTACCTGTATTTTGATAGGGTGGATGGACAACTAAGCGATCTCCTAGGGCCCTGCCCCTGCCTGCTCTGAAACATAACAGTCAAAAGAGGTCTAGCTGTGAGGGCCTGGGGTCATTCTTCCCAAATCTCTCTGTGTCAGTGGAGGCTCTGTTCTTTCAAGTCTTCAAGCCCAAGACCTTTTGATTTTCCCAGCCACCACAACCCAACTGGCTCCTGGGGGCTCCTCTCCACACTACGGACTTGCCTGCCCACTATGTATAAGCCTGACTATGTTGGGGTGACACATTGCATCTTCCCTGGTCCCTGCTGCCCTCACCACCAACCCCACCACCAAGGCACAAATGAAGGCCTTCTGTCCCTGGGACAGAGACACAGAGGTGGCTTAGCTACTTGGGGTAGGGGCACAATACAGCCCTGCTAGGCCCTTGCTAAATCCAGAGACTTGTGAAGGAAGTTGACCTAATGGGGGGATAAGTGAAGAGGGGAGTAGTGGGGACACTGGACCTGCAAATAGGTGAGCTCTAAAGGGTTGGTAGGAGACAGTAAGTCACAAGGTGCTTTGACCAGAGCAAACAGCTCTCACAGGGAAACACTCAGCTGGGGACTGGCTTTCCATGCCCATCTCCATTGCTTTGAAAGGGGACCCTGCACCACGCCTACATCCTGGACGAGCGTGCTGGTGGGGGGACTAGAGAGAAGTCAGGGGTCCTCCCTGTGCCTCAGCTTCCTCATCTGTACAGTGGGTCATAATTTTTCATCCAACTCCTAGAGCTGTCCTGAGGCTTAGGTGAGCTAATGAATGGAAAACACTTGGCAAAGTCCCTGACACATCACAAAATCTTTTTTTTTCATTAATTTACCATTTATAGATCTTTCACATACATTCTCATTTGACTCTCACAACAACCCTGTGAGGTAAGCCGCACAGACATTCTTCTCATTTAACAGACAAGGAAAGCGAATCTCAGAGCTGAAGTGCCTAAGGTTCTATAGTTAGAGAATAGTTTGTAGTAATATCAATCTTTGGCCTAAAAATTCAGCGCCCAACCTTCCTTCATATTTGCCCTACTTACTTCATAGGGATAATGAAGATAAAATGAATTCAAAATTAGAAAAATACTTTGAGGGGAAAAAGGCACTATATAATTAAACCCATCATTGCCCATGATATATGGCTCATTCCTCTTCTCATTCCAGTTTGTGCATGAACCAGAATTTTATATTACTTCTGTGCTCAACTAAGCAACTAAGTAAGGCAGGGTATTAGTGTGATCCTGTTTAAAATTATATAAATTACAATCTGGGTAACTGCATTATTAGGCAAATTGAAAAGCAGGATAAAGTGCAATTAGGACCCAATAAAAAGCACACAGCAAAGCAAGGCAAAATTATCAGATAGGGTATGATTGCATAGAGGGAAAACATGGTATCAGAGTCCAAAGTGGCACACACACAGTTATCTAAGGCAAAGCAGTGGCAAAGAAGAATTATTGATTCTGCACTATATAAATAAGAGAAGATGATTTGTGGGAACCCACGCAAAAGCATCTTGTCACACATATCTCTCCAGCTGCCTAAAAGAGAATATAAACACTGTCATCTTCACTGTCAAGAATGATTCTATCTATGCTCATACTCTGAACTAAACTAAGGAATACCTCTATGCTAATCTTCCTTGGCTAAAATACAACTAGTATCATTATTCCTAATCAGACTAATAAATAGATATCTTTTAAGGTAATGAATTAGATGGCTGTTTAATTTTTTGTTTTCAGGATTCACTTTGGATTCTTCTGCTTTTAAGACCCAAAGCAAGTTATATTGAGTTTTTATTGGTGATTCTAAGTATATGTGTTTATAACAGTTCAAGTGTGAATTTAACATATTAAAAGAGTTTTGTAGCATCTGTTCAGGAAAGATTATACACTATACAAACTATTCAAGTCATACAAAACCTATTTTTCAGTGTCTTTTCAACTGAGAAGAATCCTATTCCGCACACTTCCCCTCCTGACATGGTTCATACTGAGCAAGCTTTGCTTTCAGTTTTTTTATTTTCTTCTACAGTAGCTTCATATTTCTCTTTCATTTCTGCCAATTCTAAGAGGAGCAACTCTTATTTCTGAATTTTCTGGGGTAGCAGCTCCTAAGTGATGCTTTAAAAAATCCAAAGCACTGTTAGGTTTCTCTGGTTCTTCATAGAAGGCTACCAACATTTGGTCACCGTGTCCATCACCCCCACCCAACTTCTCCAGGCACCTCCAGAACTGCTTGCACTTCAAACTGGTTTCTTTGTAATGGGCCACAGTAACAGTGGACGCAGCATAACTGGCATCAGAGACCGTGGCTGGCTCCATGGCAAAAATCTTAATGGCAGCTAATTCCTTCCACAAGCCACCCAGCCCCTGCTTTTTGTCTCTGGCTGGTGCTTGGCAACACTGAGATCTCCTGTGGGCACTGGACCTGGCCCCTGCTATGAGAAGATCCAGGCAGGTGGGAAGATTCAGGGGAAGGAGTCTTGCCAAGGAAGCCAGGACTCAGGGCCCCTCCATGTGGACTCTGGCTTCCAACGACTTTATTTCCCTACCAAATTGGCAGGCAAATCTACATACCTTGTGGTTCTTTTTCCCTGGGAGCTGGTGAGGGTGGAAGGTTGACATGGGCTTAATGGCCTGCGCAGGAGTTAGGGGCAGCCACACCACCTGGGGAGCGGGTGAGGCCTGGAGCCCAGGGGAGGCAATGGGCTGCAGTGGTAGAGGCCCTAGGTCCTTCCTATTCCCGTCTCCAGAGCCTGACACCATGCTCAAGACACCACATTCTGTCTGCCTTCACCACTCCCTCCCCAGCCCCCAACCACATATCCAACCCCGATCTCCCTATTCTCACACACACAGATTAGGGGCTAGAACCCTGCTCTGAGTCCAGGGTGGGAGATGGGGCATTTTGCTGCAAGCTGGAAGAGATTCATTTTTCTAAATGCAGAAGTTCAGGCATTGCCTGGTTGGGTAAAATGGTTTGGAAGAAGTTTAAAATGTACTTACGCAGGCAAAGAGATGCAGGGGAACAAACCCAGGAGGCAGTCAGGGGATGCTGACCACAGGCAGAGATAAGACCTAGAAGGAGCAGATACAGTAGTGGATGGTGAGATGTTTTAAAATTTGTTTTGAAGTTTGACTAGATGGACTAAACATGAGTTAATTTTGAGTCAGTCCATTTTTTAAATACTTATTTTTTAGTACAATACCTTTATTTATTTATTTTTATGTAGTGCTGAGGATCGAACCCAGGGCCTCACATGTGCTAGGTGAGCGCTCCACCGCAGAGCCACCACCGCAGCCCATTGAGTCAGTGCATTTTTAAAATACTTTCAGAATCTGGGTGGCAGGGACAATGGCAGGAGCAAAGATGTGGAAAGTGGATGCAGCATGAAGGTAGGGAGGCAAGGTAAAGCGATTGTGTCACTGACATCAGATCATTTCCTGCCCTGAGCCTCAGTTTCTTTGTCTTTATAATCAGAAATAATGCAGACAGTAACACCACCTTTGCACGCCTGCTATAAAGATGAAAGGAAATTATGAGTATGTATTTGATGTACTTGGCACACGGTAAAGGTTCAAAATCCATTCAAGATTTACTGTGGGCCTCCATTTTCCCAGCTGTGAAGTGAGGAAAGGGAAAATAGGCACAGGACTGAGAGGCAACCCTGGGGCCCCAGCTATTCAAGCTACCAGGAACACCAGGCCTACACAGCAGGGCCACACTGCAGCCACCTGGCCTCCGAGAGACTGTAGAACAAGGTTTCTCAAGGTGTGGTTCTCAACCCCTGATCTTCCCAGTGAGCCCTAAACTGATCCCAAAACTGAGCATCTTTTGTTCACTGTTGTGAGCAAACAACACACAATTCTGCAAAATTTCCTTTTTATATGAGACTTAGGATTACTAGTGAAGCTGAATTACTTATAGAGAAATTAGTTTGCATTTTGATCTTGCTGCTGTGATGGAGAGGCACACCAACAGGGGGTGCCTCTCTGATCTGAGAAATGGTTTCCCTCTCCTCTGGGTTGTCAGGAACCCACAGGCCCAGAGCATCCAAGGTGAGAGAGAGTTTTATGTGGCAATGTTTTTAATACCATGGTAGGTTCTTTGGAGTCCTCATTTCACTACATAACAATACAGGTGTCCCTAAATATCCCCAGAGGACTGATTCCAAGGCCCTCATTGAGTACCAAAAGCTGAGGATGCTCATGTCCCTTAAATAAAATAGTGTAGTATTTGCATATAACCTATATGCAACCTCACATATGTGCATCATATTAAATCATCTCTGGATGAGTTACAATGCCTAATAAGATGTGAACACTTTGTAAATCATTGTTACACTGCAATGTTTAGGGGATAATGACCAAACAAAGTTTGTACATATTAAGCACAGATGCAATTTTTTCCTTTGCATTTTCTGCTTGTGGTTGGTTGGATATGCTAATGGGGAGCCCTGCGGTACACAAGGCTGACTCTATATTTTTAAATGACATGGCCACATTTTACATGAAAAATATGTATGTTTTTGCTTTAAGCTTTTTTGGAAAGGATTACTTTTATGATTTTGCTTTTAAAATTATTTGGCTTTGAGGAATTCATTTAATTTACAATTGGTAATGATTTCTTGGCAGTCTTCTGGCTTGATGGAGAATTCTCATAAGGTAATGTTGAGGGCCACAGCCGAGTAGGGATGACGCATGGCATTCTGCCAGAAGGGAGTGGTTGAGAGGTGACGCCAGCAAGCCATTGAGATGGTGATGGTTATGTTATGGACCCCTGCTGTCCCGCAATAGGGTGGCTGGGGGGGGATAGGGCGGCTCTGGGAATAGGGTGGTTCCTGCTGCCTCAGGCGCCCACTTGTTCTCACAGATCCGAGTGGGGGAGGCATGGAGCCTGTGAGAGAGTGGGGAGAGTTGGGGGGGAGGGGAGTGTGCGTGGAGTGCTGGTGGAGTTCGGGCAATAAAGTTTCCTGTTTGAAAATACAAGTGCTTTGTGGCGGCTCGGTGATTTGTGCCCAGCCAGACTTCCGCAAGGTAAAGTCATCTGGCTTCCAAACCACTTTTATGTATGATGAAACTTTCCTGAATACCAAATGAGGATGATACAAGATGACACTGAATGGATAATTACTTACACATTTATGCATTGTAATTGTATAATTTTCTCCTTTTGAATTTTGGAGCCACCACTGGTTTTGTTCTGTTTTTTTTTTTCAAGGTCTCAGACCTTACTAGGGGTCCTTGGAAAGTTCTCAATACCTGGCCCGAGTCCTGTGAATAAAACACAACATCCTGTGTGTGTTTGGTGGAAGGATGGCTGAAGGGGATATGTCTGGATACCACCCTCCCTATCCAGCAGCTATGCTTGAACAGTGACAAGAGGAAGTCCCTCCGTGGCCTTGAGGAGTGAAAAGGATCACAATAAAATTGGTGATTTTTCAAGACCAGTACCAGACCCCTTCCTTTTTTTTTTCTTATGTGCTGGGAGTTCCCAAAATGACTGATCTTGAAAATACTATTATCCATTCATTCATTCATTCATTCATTCATTCAATATTTAGTGAGCACAACTCAATATAACCCCTAAAAAAGGCAATTTGGCAACATCTATCAAAATGAAAAAATCAAATTCTCTTTCAGTCAGTGATCCCACTTCTGGGAATGTGCTTTATAGATGCACTTGCTCTATGCTTAATCATGTGTATATAAAGTTATCCATGGTTGCATTTTTGGAAATAAAAAAGATTGGAAACAACCCAAGTAATCATGAGTGGGGGACTTGTTACAAAAATTAAAATGCATGCATATAATAGAATACTATGTAGTTATAGAAATAAGTATGGCACTCCTCTGTGTACTTTTTTGGAAGGAGCTCTGAGATGTGTTAATTTTTTTTTTACAAGGCAAGGTGCAGAACATTGTACAGTATTCTACATTTCATGTGGGAAAAAGGAAAAAAAGCCAGGCACAGTGGCATGTACCTGTAGTCCCAGCTACTTGGAAGGCCAAGGCAGGAGGATTGCTTGATCCTAGGAGTTTGGGGACAGCCTAGGATAAATACTAAGACGTTGTCTCAAAAAAAAAAAAAAAAAAGAAAGAAAGAAAAGAAAAAAAGAGTGAGGGAGAATAGGAAAATATTTATTTATTTGGATATACACTAAAAAATATAACAAAACAAAACCAGGAAGAACAATCCAGAAACAAGTAACAAAGACACAGGGTCTGTGGGAAAGACCCAGGATCAGGAATGAGTTAATACTTGAAGAAAAATATTTTTACAGATACTTTTTTATATTTTATATTTTTAAAAACCATGTGGGGGCTGGGGTTGTGGCTCAGCGGTAAAATGCTCGACTAGCACATGTGAAGCCTTGGGTTGGATCCTCAGCACCACATAAAAACAAATATATAAGGTATTGTGTCCAACTACAACTAAAAATAAATATTTAAAAAACCCATGTGGATGTATCATCTATTCAAATAATAATTTAAATAAAACTACTGAACATCTACCCGTGCCAAACACTGTTCTAGACACAATAGGGTGGAGAATGAAGCAGAGATAAAGAAGGTGGAATCATTCATTCTCCACTGTTCAGGTTTACGGAACAAATTCAGACCTACTAAAAACAGCTAAGGATAAAAAAAAGTGTCCATGCATTAAAATAAGCACATGACTAGTATTTGCTGAAAAGTCCACTTTGGCATTTCACCCAAGAGGCTAGCTGCCAGCAGCACTGGATCATGAACATGGTCACCCTGCATGGGCTCGAGAAAGGAGAAGCAAGAGAGTGTTGGGGTTGTCCACACTGGGCTGGAGAGACACTCCCTCTGAGCATCTTTCCAGGGATGCCTCAGGCCTGTTTCCCAAGAAAACAAGCCAGGCTGAAT
The DNA here is from genome assembly GCF_045843805.1 of Urocitellus parryii. NCBI lineage: Eukaryota > Metazoa > Chordata > Mammalia > Rodentia > Sciuridae > Urocitellus > Urocitellus parryii. The sequence continues at coordinate 121,043,305 of NC_135536.1, read as the reverse complement.
GCCTTTAGGAGAGAGTAATTCGTTGGATAATTCACTGCCATCTGTTTGTCTTCTAAAAAAAGCAGATACTCAAGAGAGAAGAACCCAAGACAGGGAAGAACTAAGACAGGACAAGTACATCAAATTCTGGGGACTTCCCAAGTGGGGGGATGACATGAAGCTGTGTGTGAATCATGAGGCCAGCATGTGCAGCTGTGCCTCCCAGCCACAGAACTGCATGCATCAGCTCACTGAATCACCAAATCCTTCCAGGTAGGTGCTTCATTTCTCCCCCATTTTTATAGATGAGGAAATGGAGATAAATATAAGCTGCAGAGCCAGCAAATGGGGAGTTAGGATTCCATTAGTCTGATCTAGAGCCTGAAGCCTCTTAATCCTTCTTCCTACACCTCTGGGCCCCAGGAGGAGGTGGGTAGGGCTATTCCAGCACCCTCTCTGTGCCCAGGGTCTAGCACCAGTAGCTGCCCATGTGTAATGAACTAAACAATGGAATGCAGAGTGTTGTCCACGACAATCTATTTCTACCCCTAGTTCTTCATGGAGCTTCCAATTCCCCTCAAACCTGGGCCTCCACCCCCCTCAGCTCCACAATTCCTTGGAGTATAAATATAGACTCCCCCTTATTTGCCTGGCCCACAGCCATCCTGGGTTCTGTGTCCTTTTGTACACAAAGCCATTGTCTCTTATGAAAATGACCAGGTTCTTCCCATAAAAGTATCCAGCCTAATTGGGAGGTGGAGAGAGAATACCTCATGGAAAATTATAGAAGCACATTTCTTTGTATTTGAATACTTCCAGGATCTCACTTTGGCAGTGAACCAACTCTGAGTTGGACCCCGCCCCCCATCTCAGCCTCTTTTGTGCTATGGACCTCTTTGAAATCTGTTGAAGCCGGTGGGTCACATAGCTAGTAAGCACAGAATAGATTGTTGTTGTTATTGTTGCTTTTTGCAGAACTGGGGATTGAATCCAGGGGCACTCCACCACTGAGCTTTTTTTTTTTTTTTTTTTAAAGAGAGTGAGAGAGGAGAGAGAGGAGAGAGAGAGAGAGAGAGAGAGAGAGAGAGAGAGAGAGAGAATTTTTAATATTTATTTTTTAGTTCTCGGTGGACATCTTTGTTGGTATGTGGTGCTGAGGATCGAACCCGGGCCGCACGCATGCCAGGCGAGCGCGCTACCGCTTGAGCCACATCCCCAGCCCGACCACTGAGCTTTTTTGAGACAGAATCTAGCTAAGTTGCCCAGGCTAGTCTTGAATTTGCCATCCTCAGCCTCAGCCTCCCGAGCTGGGATTTACAGGCATGTGCCAACATTCTCAGCTCAGAATAGATTTTTTTTTTAGTTGTAGGTTAACATAATACCTTTGTTTTATTGTATTTTTATGTGGTGCTGAGGATTGAACCCAGTGCCTTACAAGTACAGGTGAGCATTCTACCACTGAGCTACAACTGCAGCCCCAGAATCTATCTTTGAAAAACATTTTTAAGTTGTAAATGGACTTTTATTTTATTTATTTATATGTGGTACTGAGAATCAAACTCAGTGCCTCACACATGATAGGCAAATGTTGTACCACTGAGCCACAACTCCAACCCCAGAATAGTTTTTTTTTTTAATGCACAAAATACAATACCTAGAGGGACAATGAAAATATATTATGTGAAAATAGGGTTTATCAAAATATTCTTGATGTAGTAACCCTTTGTGCTTCTTTATTGATGTGTTAAGGAACACAATCCATCATTACATCAAATTGCTATAATTTTGAGGTAATGATGAACAAAAAAGATATCTGTCTGCAACAGCTGTAATGTAATATGCAAATATCTGTATTTCTGTTGCTGACAAAGTAACAGGTGCTGCTAACATTAATGTGGTTTATTTCTTCCAAGGGAAGGAAATGCTGAGTTTCAGTTAGAGATTAGGGAAAATAAAGATACAATCTCCCTCCTCCCTACTTTGCATTTTAGAGAATTCCAGAACTTGCCAGCCTGGGATTTCCATTCTGACACCATGGTAGCACTGTCTTGTGTGTGGCAAGAGATATCAATTAGCAAGAACATGAATGATGGTTTGCTTCTGATGCCTCCCTAAAATTGTCAAATTATCAAGTTTGGAAATCTATTGTTTGTCAAAGTGATGTTCCTGGGAGCCAGCCCTCTGAGAACACTTGCAATGTGCCTAGGTGCCTGCCCCTGTGTGAAGAGTGTTACTTGCAGTATTGCATCCCATGCTGTGTGTGGTAAAAATAATTATCCTTTTTACAGATGTGGAAAACATGGCTCAGAGGCAGGGGCAGCTGCCCAGGTTTGCCTCATGTCCTGGTCTTTCCTCTAAACTGTATGCATCACACACATTTTTATCTTGATTTGAGTTGACCCATGATGAAGTTGTAATAATAAGAATAATGATAGGTTCCAACAGGGTGCACTCTACATATTTTAGAATATTTATATCCTTCTCCTCCTCCTCCTCCTCATCATCATCATAAGCAGTGGCTAATCCTAATTGCTTGCATTATTGCAAACACTGTTTAAATGACTTAACTCATTTAACCTTTCTAACAACAGGTTGCTATGGTTTGTCTCACAAGGATTGATGTGTTTGAAGCTTGGTCCTTAGTGTGGCAATGTTGGGAGGTGATGGAACCTTTAAAAGGTGGGAGATGGGTAGGTCATTGGTGGGCACTACTCTGGGAAGATATTAAAGTAGTTCTCATAGGCCAGTTAATCCTGTGAGAGTGGGTTGTTATGAAAGAGTGAGCCTGGTCCCTGGCTTTCTGTCTCACCATGCAATGGCTCCCTCTTGCCCACTTCCCCACCATGATGCCTTCTGCCATGATGTGATCGCTGTAGCCAAGAAGGCCTTGCCAGAGTCTAAATAGATGGGTCAGCCCAATCTTGGACTTTCAGTCTCCAAAACTGTGAGCTAAAGAAACTTCTTTAAAGTATACAGCTTCAGGCCTTTAATTTATAACAATAGAAGAAATACGAATGCACAGGTCATATGATTCTCCTCATTTCAAAAATTAAGATACTGAAACCAGAAAACTTATGACATTTGATCAAGGGTCATGTAGTTAGTAAGGTAGAATTTGAACCATGGAAATGTGGTTTTAGCACCTTCTTTTAACTGTTTCATTGAAGCAGAACATGAACATAGAAAAATATACATTGTGAGTGCCCATCTCTGTGAATTTTCATACAGTGAACATAGTCATCTAATGACCAACCAGATGCAAAAACAGAACCTGATCAGCACTCAGCAGCTCCTTGCCCCCTTCCCAGTCATTACGTCCCCAAGATAACTACTATCCTGACTGCTATCACCTTTGATTCATTCTGCCTTTTTTGAATTTATGTAAATGTTTCTTTATTCTTTACCATTATGCTCTCTTCTAGTCCTCATAGTGACCCCAGAGTCTAGAAAGTGCTTATTATTCCCATCATGAGTACATTGAGGTATCTGCAACAACTTAGTAATTCCCATGTCAGGTGTGTGATGGAAGCAGGATTCTAACCCAGGTCTTGGGGCTGACTGATTGCAACATCTCCTGTCTCCATGTCCACCTAGCCTGAATTTTTGCTGTGAAACTCAGAAGCACATTAGGGATCAGGAATATTCACATGAGCAAAGGTCCCATATGGCTCTATACTGATCCAAAACTTCCTGTCCAAGGCCTAGTCTAGCCCTTCTGGGGACCCAGCTATGCCAAGTTTGTTACAGCCACATGAGCTCCCCATCGTTCCTCGCAATCTGTAGCAATGTAGTCTCATGGTTTTCCCTTTGCTGGTAATAGCAGCTCTTCCTCCTTCACTGTCGCCTCCTGGGCAAGGCTGACTGCATCCAGGGACCCTCTGCCTAAGAAGTGTGGCCCATGTGCTCTCTGGTGTTTCCCTCTCCCTTTGTCTTGGAATGCTTAGACTGTACATCCATAAGCAGAGTGTTGTGTGGTTTGTTGCTTTATTCCCAGGGCCCAGATTCACATGGCATATGGTAGGCAATCAATAGATTTTGAGTGGAAGGAAGAAATAATCGGTTCAGAACTTCCCCCACCAAAATACAAATGGTATCCACAAGGAAAAGATATGTAGAGTTTAAATCCACTGGTTTGTTAACAGGGGCAGTGCTGTGGACTTCAGCCAGGGTCTGATCTTTAGCTGTGACAAAGACTGGAGGTTCAGGGGGAAAAGGCCAAACCAGGTGAGGCAGCTCATCTGCTGGCCAGGAAACTGCCCCTACCCATCTTGGGCTGCTACTGTGGCCCTCCGCACTGTGACTCCAGCCAGCCAAGGTGCCCTGTCCCAAAGCATCAGAGAGAAGAGCCAGCCACCGCCCAGAGGTGACAATGGGGCTCCTGTGCACTGTGGGAGGTTGGGAGCTCAGGCAAATGAGCCAGAGCACAGGCAGATATAGAGGCCCACAGACTGAGCCGGCCTTGCTGTGGCTTTGGTGCTTGCCAGGATGGAGGGAAGCCTGAAGCAGCTCAGCCTGGGGAGGGAGACTGAGGAGACAAGGGACAGCCAGGCCCTGGCTGAGCTCCAGGAACTGGCCATGAAATGGTTCATGGAGACCCAAGCCCCCTTCATCCTGCAGAATGGGGCCCTGCCCCCCTGGTTTCATGGATTCATCACCCGCAAGTAAGATTGCCCCTGTCCACATGGTCACACAGCCCACAGCCTCTTGTGGCCTGAAAATTCAGGAATCTTTGGTTCCTGCCCTCTCCCTGTGCTAGGCAGGGACCCTAGTGGAGGAGAAGAATGGGGGAACAGACTAAGGACCACTCCACCCTCTGGTGGCTGATTCTGTGGCAGAGGGAGAGGCTATGGGGGAGGGGGATTGGCCATCACTCAGGTCTAGGATTGCTGGGGCTGAAAGAGAGCCAGGCAGGAGCAGAACACACTCAGACCAGCTTTGAATAACTGGTTGGATGGCTAGGGGACTATATCATTTGTCACTCAAACTTGGCACTATTGGTAACTAAGCTAGGAGAATTTGTCACAAATGGGATATCCTAGGCAAACTCTGGTGCACTGTTACCTTAGGAATAAATGCCAAGATGTGGGGGTTGGTCTTCCAATTGGGCTGTATCTCCAAGTAGCCAAAGCATCAGATGAAGGCATAAGACGTTTGACCAGTCACCAGGTCCTGGTACATCCTGGCATAGAGCCAGGCCAGCTTTATGGCATCAACTTGTACAACTGCACAGGGCCTTGTACTCAAGAGAGACCCCCACTCTCTTCAATGATCTCCTGTCACTATCTTAAAATTCTTAATAATTTTTGAACAAAGGGCCCAGCGAGTTCGTTTGGCATTGGGCCCTGCATATTATGTAGCTGGTCCTGAATAGAGCAGGCCCTTGGTTAAGTACTTGATGAGAAAGTGAGTAAGGGAATATTGGGTCGATGTACTGCCAAACCAGAAAACAGCTGGAATTTTCCATCATGCCTCCAAAATACTTGGCACCATGTAGAAATATCTGTAGCTGCCTGGGGCTTTTGGGGACAAGTGGGGGGGGGGGTGAGTGGTGAGTCCCTGTGAGCTGCTATTGTGACCAGGCTTGAGGCTTCTCCCTGCAGAAACTTTTATGTAGTGCACATCTCACACCACTGTACACAGTGGTCCTGAGGGGGGGATCCCCCCAACCTAATAATCTCCAGCTGTATGGATCTGTCCTTGATCCACAACCATCAGGTGGACAGTGTGTGGTTGGAGTTGCAGCTAGTATGCCTGCTGGTGAGGCTGCAGTAGGGAGGAGGGAGGTCCTTGTGGCCTCAGGACCTTGATCCAGTCTCAGATTGAGTCTTGAATTTGCTCAATTAAGCAAAGACAGACCACAGGCAGCCCTGAGAGTCTGCAGACCCAGTCAAAGACCCAAGGGTGTCCTCTATCAAGGGCTGAAGGACTGTCTGTGCCCTGGGTCTGGTGCCCAAGGGTGTATCCCTCAGGGACTCTGAGGCAGGACTCTGAGTCAGGCTGCTTAGGCTGCCATTAGGGAAGGAGCCCCAGCTAATGGCATGTCCTCTGCCCAGGCAGACGGAGCAGCTACTCAGGGACAAAGCTCTCGGTTCCTTCCTCATCCGCCTCAGTGACAGGGCTGCCGGCTACATCTTGTCCTACAGGTAAGAGGGGAAGGCAGGCTCAGGCTCTCAGAACCAGCCTTACAGATCAGCATAGTGTGGGTCCAGCAGCCCCCACTGCTTGACTTCCCCTGAGCCCCGTGTCCCTTACTCCCTTGTTCATCCATCACATACTCAATAGACACTTTCTGAGCAGCACTAGCCACAGCCTTCAATGGGGAGCAGGGCCAAGTGAGCACATTCTCCCAAAGGGATGCTGGGGAAGGCCTTCCAGAGGGGAGCTTTGAGCCCAGAATAGGAGGAGGAACAGCAATTTGCTAGGCAAAGAACGGGGTGTTGTGGGCTAGATACAGCAGGGCTCGTGGTTTCTTTGGAGGAACACCCAGAGAGGAGGGAAGGGGCATCTCAAGACAGCCTTGAAGCTGGGAGTGGTGGTGCACACCTGTAATCCCAGCAGCTTGAGGGTTGAGCTAGGAAGATGAAAAGTTCTAGACCAGTCTCCGCAACTTATGGAGGCCCTAAGGACTTAGTAAGATCCTGTCTTTAAATAAAAACTAAAAAGGGCTGGGGATGTGGCTTAGTGGTTAAGTTCCCCTAGGATTAATCCCTGATACAAAAAAAAAAAAAAAAAAAAAAAGAAAAAAAAGAAAAGAAAAGAAAAGAAAAAGAAAAAGAGAAGAAAGAAAAAAAGAAACTTCTGTAGACCAAGAGGGGTGATCTGGGCAGATGCCCATTTTGTCTCTCTGGAGGCGTCGGGACAGTGAGTGAGGACCTGTGCTACTGGCTGTATGTGGGATGCTTGAGGTCTGGGTTAGGGTAGGGCTCTGGTGATAGAAAGGAAGATGCAAGGGACGAGGACAAAGTCATTGATGGTGACACTGGATCCTGACCTGAGAGTAGGTTGAGCTGAGAAAGGCAGAGGAGGGAAAAGGCTCTTTAGGCAGGGAAGGCGGTCAGGGCTGGAGGACAAACTTCAAATGCCTCAGATTCTGATTCCAAATTATCACACACCCAGACACCCCTAGTTCAAATCCTAATCTTGAGTCTCTTTGCTTCTGTGTTTCTCTCGTCTTATCTGTAAAAATGGGAATGTTTTCCTACTTATTTCAAAGAATTGTTAAAAGTGCTCAAGAAACTGATGCATTTAAAAGTACTTGGCATAGTGCATGGGATATAATAAGGATTAAAGAAATGTTAGTCATTGTTAAAATAGTTATTTTTTAGCTATGTGCAGGACACTATGCTAGGCACTTTGAAATATAAGTCAGCAGTTTCCAAGTGTCTTTTCTGCATCTGGTATTTTTTTTTTTGTTGTTGTTGTTGTTTTGTTTTGAGTTTTTTCCTCCAAATGAGATCTTAGGCAGAATTCCAACTTATAAAAGAGATAAAAGGGGCTGCTCAAAAAAGTACAGATAGACACGTGGGACAGAAGAACATGCAGAGAGTGTGCCATGTTTGGTTACCTGATTTACAACAGAGGCACCACTGCAATTCCTGTTTTTTCAATAATTAGTATGGGAGTGATGGGATAGACAAATGGAAAAAAAAATGACGCCTATCTCCCTCCATGTCCAAAAATTAACTAATTCTAGACAGATCAAAGATCCAAAAGAGAAAAGCAAAACAATGTTTCCAGATGAAAACAGGAAACTTTTCTCACAAGTATATTAAAATGCCTTTGAAAATGGGATAAGCAAAGATTAAACAGAACTCAAAAAGCACTAAACATTTTTTTAAAAAGATGGAGAAACTTGATCCCCTTAAAATTAAGAATTTCTGACAATCAAAAGATTATCAGGGAAGGAAAGGCACAGTCTTGGGGAAATACATATAGGTAACAAAGGACTCATCTGGAGTATGTAAATGGGGCAAAACCAAAACAATTCAATATATTAAAGAAAAGACTTGAATAGGCACTTCAAAAAGAAATATCCCAAAGCCCCAAAATACATGAAAAAATGTTCAGTATCATTAGTTATTGGGAAAACAAAACCACAGAGTGGCTAAATTGGAGGGACAGATGATACCCAATGACTGGTGACAATGCAGAGTACCTGGCGCTCTTCATACTTGGCAACAGTGTTAGAAAACAATTTGGCACAGCTAGATTCAGGTGTACCCTTGACCTATTGATTCCTTGGTATAGTCTCAACAGAAATGAGTAGATATATTCTCCAAAGACACGAATGAGAATGTTCACAGCAGCTGTATTTATAACAGCCCAGATCCAGATATAACTGAAATGTCCATCAACACAATAAGTAGATTGTGGATTTTTCATTAGATGAAAAACTGCACATAAATGGGGTGGGGACTAATTCATCACAGACATGAATAACCTCCCCCAAATATAATATTGAGTGAAAGAAGTTAGACACAATAGAAATTTTGTATAATTTCATTTATGAAGCTCCATAAAGGGCAAAATGAATCGTGGTGGTAGGGTTAACACAGTGGCTGCTTTGGGGGCAGTGATAGGGAGGTGCCCAAGGCAGCCTTCTAGGGGCTGAAGAGTTTTTCTACCTCCATCTACATGGCAGTTGCATGGGTGTGTACCTATATGGAAATTCATTCAGCTGTGCATTTGTGATATGTACACTTCACTGTCAGTTATTCTTCCATATAAAAGGAAAATGATGAGGATGGGACACTTTAGGCTGAAGGGGGTGGTGGGAAATGAAACCTCATGGTTTCAGTTAGGGTGAGGCTGAGTTGTAATGGTGTAAGGTTGACATTTATTTAAAATGTTGGTATTTTGTTCATTATGGAGTTTTGCATTCATTTTGATCTAAAATATTGCATTATTTGGCCGGGCATAGTGGCACATACCTGTCATCTCAGCGGCTCAGGAGGCTGAGGCAGGAGGATCTCGAGTTCAAAGCCAGCTTCAGCAAAAGTGAAGTGCTAAGTAACTCAGTGAGACCCTGTCTCTAAATAAAATACAAAAGAGGGCTGGGGATGTGGCCCAGTGGTTGAGTGCCCCTGAGTTCAATCCCTGGTATCAGGAGAAAAAAAAATATTGCATTATTTGTTCTCCCAATGATTATTTTGTTGCCCCTTTAAATTTGCACCAAGGACCTGCCCTACCTAGTCCTGACCCTGACCTCCTTGACTCCACCAGAAGAGCTTAGGCACTTCCCAGGTCCTCAGGTTTGGAAACCTCTTCCCAGCTCCCTGAGGAACACTCCCTGGCTCCAAGGCCAAAGGGTGGCCCCAGGTCAGGTTTGCACTGGACAGATAGCTGGAGCCCCTCTCCTGTACCCAGGCCTGGAGTTCAGACCCCAGGCCAAGGCCAGGATGCCTCTGGCCAGCAGCCCAGACCACCCGTGTTTGTGTGCAGGGGCAGCGATCGCTGCCGGCATTTTGTTATCAACCAGCTCCGAAACCGTCGCTACCTCATCTCTGGTGACACCCTCAGCCACAGCACCCTGGCGGAGCTGGTGCGCCATTACCAGGAAGTGCAGCTTGAGCCCTTTGGGGAGACCTTGGCTGCTGCCTGCCCCCGGGTAAGCACCCTTCTTCCGGGGTGAGGGTGGAGGGGCTGGGTGCCCAGGTATGGGCGTCCATCACTTGGACACATGCCTTTTCTCACCTTCCCTATTTACTGCCATCCAGGGGCACTCGATGTGGGGTTATGGTCCCTATCCGAAAAGGGGAGAGTGTGGCAAAATTGTATCTGAGGTCAGGAATCTGGTGGGAATGTTTCAGTCGAGGCTGGCAGGGAGTATGTGACCACGGGCCTGCTGTGTTCCCACTGCCCCCAGCCAGAGGACAATGATCTGTATGATGCTATCACCCTGGGCCTCCACCAGACCAACCTGGAAAATCCACCCGCATCCCCCACAGTGGTCCCCGACAAGGCTGCCAGCCCCTCCCCCTCTGCAAAGCCCCAGGTCTCCTTCCTCCACACAAAGAAGAGCCTGGATGTGAGTCCCTGGAACCCCTCCAAGGAGGAAAGCACGGAGGTGAGGAGGATTCTGGGCCGTCCAGGGTGAGGACCTCTAGACCAGCAATGTGGGTGTCACGTCACAGTCAGGCCTTGAGAGGCCATGCTGGCAGTCCTTTCAGCTGTGGAGGGGGGACACCAGTCTGGGAGAGAGGCAGGCGCAGCTTGGAACCAGCCAGGGGTTCACCCATGCCAGGGCCTGCCCCTGCCAGTGGGGTTTGTTTCAAGCCTGGTCTTGGCTGTTTTCTCACTGTATGACTCTGGGCAAATTATGCAATCTCTCTAAATCTCCGTTTACCATTCCTGAAGTTCTTGTGAGACTAGACTGAGAGAATTGGTATGAAATACCTAAAATCCCTTAGTAAACTATAGAGTGGGGTGTCTGTGGCCAATACTTCTTACTTCACAGCACCCCATGGGAGGGACTCAGATTTCCATCGCTATACATCAGACCTTAGTATGGCTCACACTCTCACTGCACTTCATTCTCTTTAAATGTCCCTTCCTAGTAAGGTCCACTTATATGGAAAAAAACCCTTTCTTTCCCACCTGCCATTCTAACTTTGCTCTTCACAGTATTGATTGTGATGTGACACCACATTATACTGTGATCAAGTAGTAGCATACAGTATATAAAGTTCCCTTATACCATGTAATAGAGCCTTGCGTTGCCCATGTCCAGATTAGAACATAGGCTCCCAAGGGCTGATCTTGCTTGCCACTGAGCCCTTAGTGCCCAAGACTGGCCGGCATAGCTGGTACTCACTAAGTATTTGCTGAAAGGATACACCAGTGATAGAATTAGGGTAGGCAACTCTGATGGGGACAGCAGTAAGTAAGTGGGCTCAGGGGTTCTGAGGGACCAGTGGACCACACTGGAGGCAGAAGGGACGGGGAAGACTAAGCTTGAGTAAGGAGTTGAGCTGGTGGCCAAAGGCCTTAAATGTCAAGGTAAAGATTATATTCCTTGAGCACAAGAGCTGGCAGGGACCCTGAATGTCATATCCTAACCCTGGTATGTAACAGGTAAACTGAGGCCAAGACAGGGGCCTCAGCTTATCTGAGAGAGTCCAGTTAACCTGAGGGCATCCTAGCAATGGGGTACCCTTTAAGAGGTTCTCTGTCCCTCTCTCCCCAGACCCCCATCAGGGTACCCCCCCTCCCTGAGAGGAGTACCTCCCTCCTGGACGAGTCTTTTTCAGGCCCCAGTGACATCATCTACGCAGACCTGAAGAAGATGAACCAGGCACGTCTAGGCCTGGGCACAGAAGCATCCAGCAGGCATGGGTCAATTCCAGCTAGCAGCCAGGCCTGCTCCCTAGGCAGGGAGGTTCTGAAGAGACCTTCAGATGGAGACCAGAATAGACCTGATGGCCCAGGGCCTGCCCTCTCTGGGGTGAGCCCCGACCAGGGCTCTACAATGTCTTCCACGTCCTGGGGGTTTCTCCTGGCCCCCAGTTCTGAGGCCCTGGGATCTCGGGCTGCTACCTGGAGGCAGGGGTTTCTGAAACAAGGTCCCGAGGCTCAGTCCTGCTCCCAGGGCAGCTCTGCAGATTCCTATGAGCTTGTTGGGACAGCAGACCAAGGAGGCAGTCCTTATGAGCAGATTCCAGCTTGTTGGAGTGGCCCAGCCAGGCCTCCACATCTTGGGGCCAGTCCCACATATAGCAAACTGTCAAGGCCTGCAGACTGTGGCTATGAGAAGATCTTGGGGACCCCAGAGCTCCCAGAGCCTGGGAACACCTATGAGCAAATCCCAGCTGCCAAGAGCAAGGAGTCTGGACGAACACACAAGGTGAGCTCTATGGGTGGGATGGGAGGCTACCTGATCTTAGGGAACACCTGGTGATAGTAAGGGGACCTGAAACTTTTAGGCACTGGCAGGTCAGGACACTTCCATTGCCCACAATTTTCTAGCCCTGACATCCACCTGGTGGAGATAGTACTAAGAAAAGCAGCTGCTTGATTTGAGTGTTAGATGGGGCCTTCAAGCCCATCTAAGAGCTTTCTCTGCAGCAGACCAGGCTCTCTGGCCCTCTCTCAGCCACTGCAGGGGCCTTGGAGCTCTGAGAAATGAAGAAGGGCCCCTTAGCTCTAATTATGGTTGAGCCACTCCCAGTTTTGTAACTTTGGGCAAGACAACTTCCCTGGCAACTAAGATTGCCAGATTCAGCATGATAAAATATAGAGCATATAAGTAAATTTGAATTTCAGATAAACAATAAATATTTTTTAAAAAAATGTCTCAAGTAACTGCAATTATTCCCTATTTATCTGAATTCAAATGTAACTGGGCATTATATATTATTTGGCAACCCTATCCAGGCAGGACCTTTGTTTCCTGCTCTGTAAAATAATGGGCAGACCCTCTGGTTGTGTCCAGCAGCAGCTGCCCAAGGATAGTGCTACACATCCTCTTGCGCTCTGGACACAGCACAGAGAAAGCTCTTGGCGAATAGGGCTGTTAATTCTGAGGGTTTCTAATAAGGAAGAAGAGGAAAACTTGGGGATCTGGAGAGCAGAGGGAAGCAGTTGGGGTGGGGCTAGCCCAGGGTTCCCAGGGAAGCAAAGGAGGCCTCCTGTGCCCTCAGCTCTGGCTGCACTCTGCCTATACCTGGCAACAGTGGGATCACAGAGTCCCCTGCCTGTGGGCATGGCCTCAGACTCAGGCAATAGAAACCCTAGACACCCTGAGATCTTAGGTGAAAGGCCTTCAGGGAACCTCTCCAGCAACTCCCTCAGGGTAGGCTGAGCCCACGTCCCCCCACACAACAACCTCTGAGGTCCTGACCCTCCTGGGCCAGTCAGTGGGCAGTCCTTTAAGGACCTCAGAAGGCACATCCCATGTCTGCTGGCTGTTGTCCTGTGTCTTCTCCTAAACCAGTGGCCCTGGGTCAACTCTTCCCCGATTCTGCCTCACGAATGCAGAGTCAGGGCCCTAGCTGGGGTGCAGAACTTGGGGTTGAGCACTCAGGGAGTAAGCTGAGCTTTATTTTCCACTTTTTTTTTTTGGTACTCCTTCCTCTTCCCTCTTCTTAACCAGAGGCAGGTGAATCCTTCTGCCCAAACTGAGTTTCAGGCACTGAGAGAGGCTTGTGGGAGCAATCATCAATATTCCAATTTGGCCCCATTTCCTGGGCTTGGACCCCCAACCCCAGGCCAATGCTGATGGGTCTCTAAGCCAGGGTCTTTCCTCCCCTGTTCAGAGACCCCAGGTGCCAGCATCTTCTCCTTTATTGCAGCCTGACAAGCTCCGGAGGCTGTTCTTCGCAGACAAGAAGGCTAAATTCTGAGAAGGGCCTGGAATCCAGTGGGTTTCCTAGTATCCAGGCTATGCCAGGGATTACTGTGAAGCCCTCAGCTCACCTGCAGGTGGCCCTCGGATCCTTGGGCCCAACCAGTGCCCCAGAGACACAGACGGGATGCCTACCTGGGAAGAGGTGGGAGGGACTTTCCAGCCACCTGCAGTTGCTGGCTGTGTCCTGTTTTCCCAGTGCCTCCGGTCCATGCAGAGGAGGGAATAAGGCCAGAGAATGGGTACTGGTCAAAGACAGAGGCCAGCAACCCTATTTCTTAGTTGAACATGTAGAGGCCTGGGCTGATGGAAGGAGCCCACTTGCCAAACATGTGGCAGGCCCTGGGCCAGGACAGACATTTTCCTAACAGGCTGAGTGACATCATGCAATTGCTCTTGAGAACAAAACCAGTTCCCCTTCTCAAGGACCTATCAGTAGGAAGGAGGGGAGGGTCAGGAGCCATATCCTCTGCTTCTGTTCCCTGGGGACCAGAACAAGAAGCCAGGGATGTGGCTACAAAGACCTAGCCTCCAGGCCATGGCTGTGATCCTGGAGCAGGCCAGGCTCCCAAGAACTGCTCCTTGGCCATTCCCTGTCCCCTATTTTGATCCCAGCCTCACCATGCATGCTGGGCAGATCCTAAGAAGCACCAGTCCAATCTCTCTGTGCCACAGATGAAGAAACTAAGGCCTAGACAACAGTAGGCCACTTGGCACCACAGAGCTGGTCAGGACTTGAGCAGATACTTCTTAGTTAAGACAGGGTCCAGCTTGAGGTTAGCCTGAGATGGACTGCTGGGTGACATCTAGAATACCCAGTGGACACCTAGTAGCCATCCCTGTGTGGCCAGGTCACCTCTTCACCTGCCTTTTGCTTTCAGCCAGTACTGACCTTTTGAGTGGATCTTAGACTCCACCCATGAGACCCAGCTACAACCTGGTGGCCCTGTCTCTAAGGAGCCCTCAGAGTCTTGTCTAGACACCAGGTCTGGACATAGGGCACTCAGGTCTCCTGCTCTGTCATTCCCTCAGGCCCGGCTAGCTGTTCCTGAGATCCTTCCTGTTTTGTCCTACATCCTTCCTCACCCATGTGTCCCTACCTCTATAAGGGTGAGCACCTGGCTAGCTGTCCCCCTCCGCACTGCCTCCAGAGGAGACAGAGACCAGAATTAACCATCTCCAGATGGAAGATCATAGGGGCCCCTCCTCTCCACCCCAGACCCTGGGCAGACTTGGCTCAGTGCACATTTGTAGGGAAGATCTATCCTTAGGGGCACTTGGCTATGCAACTTTCCCGTCAGAAAAATGGGCTATGAATCCCTACTCTGGGAGGAAGAGTTGAAAGCAAAGGTGCTAGCCCTGAGTCCACAAATGTTAGCAAGAATTATTGTTATGAGTGAAATGGAAACGTTCCTCCTCTGTCCTTTGTGGGGATCACTGGAAAATGTGAGGCATAGGTGTGGTATGCCTTCCTCCCGAAGGCACAGCACTGAAACAAAAGTCAGAGTCTGAGGCGAAAGAGATGTGTGTAACCTTGTGAGGCAAGGCACTCTCAGTGGGATTTTAAGGACCAGGAGAATAGGTACCACTGAACATTTCCTAATGTTGGCAGACACCGAGTGTGTGGGACACAGAGTGTTTTACTACCAGGAGTTCACAAATCTGTGGACAGCACACACCAGTGAGGATTCCACATTATTGGGGAGGTTGGATAGGGTGGTGCTCAAACTCAGGGACAGACAGGGACAGAGCCCTTTGGACCCACCGCTCACACAGCTTCACATTGGGGAGTGGTGGGAAGAGGAACAGGCCAGAGTGGGGCACAGCTCAGCCTTGGATTTTGGAAGAAGATTATATAGCTCATTAAAAGCCTGACCTCTCTCTCTCTCTCTCTCTCTCTTTTTTTTGTATTTGCTCTAGGTGACTGGGGTATCAACCCAGCACATGGTCATGTCAGACCCTACCACTTCCTGTTGGGTTTTCTTCCTTCCCCTCCCAGGAGGGACATTTCTGATGGGGAGAGAGGGGTGGATGGAAGGATTTGCTCAGGGGCTATGTGTCCTGGGGCTGGACCACTGGGAGCCCTGGGAAGGGTCCTACTCCTCACAACCCACTTCTCTCATTAAGGTTTTTTTTTTTTTCTTTCTTTCTTTCTTTTTTGCTGAAAGGGCCACAGGAAATGTTCATGGGTGTAAACCCCAGAGGCTGCCGTTCCTTTCCTGGGAAGCATGCAGCCACACCTGTATAGGCAGCAGAGCTGGGTGGTGAGCTTCCAGGTCCTACAGCCTTGGCAGTGTCCTCAGATCCGGATGTGGAAAGTGCTGGAAAGAGAGCAAGGAAAGGAGAGGGTGAGAGGTCCTGGATGGGGCAGGTAGAGGCTCCTTAGGAAAAAAGAACTGGCCCACCCCTGGCCAGTTCCTTAGGGTAGCCTGCACAGAGGCACAATTAATCACCCCAAGGGAAGGAAGGTTCAGAGGAACCAACAGCTATCCTCCAGGTTTCCAGCACCTGTCATAACTGAAGGACCTTCCGGGTCTGTATCCTTCCCAGGAGAGTCTGGTCCTTCAAAGAACAAGGCCAACCACATATGAAGGGGATCTGAGCCTTGAAGATGACCTATTGCTTCCTGGTCTGCACATCATTAACCATGGAAGTACCATAAGACCAGTCCTCCTGGATGTGGCCCCAACATTCTGATCTTCCCTCCCCAAGCCCAGTCCCTGGGGTGACAGCACCTGAGGAAATCAGGGGCCTTGGCGATCATGTCCTCAAAGTCAGCAAAGCCCAGCTTGCCGTCGCCATCTAGGTCAGCTTCCTCTATGACTTTGTCACACACGAGCACCACCTCGTCCTCATCCAGCTCTGACTTGGTGAGCCGGGCCAGTGTCAGCTCCAGGTCCTCCTTGCAGATGAAGTTGTCAGTGTTGAAGTCTGTGGGGTGGGTGGCATGGATTGGAGATGTTTAGGCCAGGGGTGGGTTCCTTCAGGTCTGGTCCTATAATACCCCTTCCTCCTTGCTGGTCACACTGACCTCTCCAAGCCTCTAAAGTCCCCAAAACATTTCTAGGCACACTTTGGGGATACTGGATCTTTGTGCTCAGCTGATGGGGTCCAAGAGGGTCTCACCCATAAAATATGGCTTAAATATCCAGTTAACAAGTTAACATTCAGAGTACCTACAAAACCCTACAATGACTATATGTATACCCAGTCAGAGACGGTTCCAAATCTGAGGCTCCCCAGGAACTTTGGGCTCAGGCCAAATATCCCTTCTGGTCTTACCCTCTGTGGGCTTCTAGAGCTGAGGAAATCAAAGCTCAAGAAGGCCAAGTGACCGACTTAAGATCACAGAGACAGTCAGAGATGGAACAGAGATTCTGACTGGGGCCTATATGACTTTAAGACCTCTGCTTTCTAAATGGGACCACATTGCC
Source organism: Urocitellus parryii (assembly GCF_045843805.1). NCBI lineage: Eukaryota > Metazoa > Chordata > Mammalia > Rodentia > Sciuridae > Urocitellus > Urocitellus parryii. Next base: position 121,026,550 of record NC_135536.1, on the reverse strand, counting down.
TAAGGCAGGCTTCAAGTCAAACATGTAGTCACACATCATGTTGTACATGATAAACACATACAATTTCACCTGTCAATTAGACACACACACATACACACACCAAGACAGGAGATGCAGAAGCCCCTCAGAGGCTATTGGCTGGCCTTCATACACAGAGCAGGGAGCATGGTTTGATTGTATTGAAAAAAAAAAGGCACTACCACTGCCCCAAACAGCAAAATGATTCAAGGAATGAGCTACACAAAGGCTCATCATGGTGATGAACTCCACCCCTCCTCACCATTCTCAGCCCAACTGCCAGATCTTTGCACCTGCAGTTTCTCCTGCCTGGGATGCCTTGCCCAGCAAACACCTGGGGGAAGTTTCCCTCAAATTCCCCCCCCTGCCCAAGAGGGGCTTTCTAGACATAAGGGTCCCCTTCACTGAGCTCCTCCTGACACAGTTGCAGATTAGCCTACTAAGCTAACTGACATTAATGGTAGTGAGGAAGAGAATAACTGCAATATGAGCACAGCATGCTTTTCCTCATTTAGTTTTTAAATGATACCTACTAGATAGGAAAACCTAGAATTCCCACTCTACAGATGAGGAAACAGAGTTGGATCGGATGAGACCTGCCTGAGGTCCCCGGTGGGTGCTGGTACTAGAGCCTAGAGCCATCTCCGCACTTGCTTGTGATGGCCTCCAGAGCAGGCACACGTGGGATTCATTTTTGCCATTGGAGGGACACACAGGCAGTTCTCTGGAAAGACTTGCTGGCTGGCTGGATTCCTCTGCCCATTTCGTGAAAGGAAACTGAGGCCTTTGTGTGCTCTTCCCCGTCTTTGGTGGACAATAACCCTTCCCAGAAGCAACATGTTGGGGGTCTAAGTTTGGAGGGATGATGGGTGGAATTTGGGAAGCATTTTATATGTTTCATACATGAACCATGAAGCCACAGTTTGTGGAGGGTGGACAAGCAGGTACTGTCTTTCTCATATGCAAAGACAATGTGAGTGCACAGATATATCTAAACCAAAATCCTTTGAAATAAACATGACAATGACAAAATGAAGACATCCCCTAATGGGTCCCATTGCATTAGAATCCACCAGCTGCTCAAAATACTAAGGACAAATTTGTCATTGGCTTCTCTGGTCTAGGGAAGGTTCTAGCCCCTCCTTGGACTTCAATGTCCCCCATCTAAGGATAACTGAGGATTTGACACCAATGCCCTTGGGCCTGTCGGGCTCATTGCCTCTGACACAGCAATGTAAGCTATGTGAAGTTGTATCCTTTTCAGACTCCTGAGTGCCCAGCGCCCTCTGGTGGCCAGTGAGACAATGGGGCAGAGGGCTGTGCTGTGCTAGGGTGAAATGAAGAGCCCCCTTACCCTTGGCACTTTGGGGGCCTCTCTTGCTGCTCAGCCTTCCCACCACGGGCCCACACCTCATCTCTGGGCCCCAGATTCAGTATGGCTCCTGTTCACACCCCAAAGTTTCTGAGAGATCTTTCAAAACACAGCTTCCCTTCCCCTGGACACCCTGCAGTGCCCGGTGCCCTGAGCATTAGAACCAAACTCCCAGGCTGGCTCCTTACAACCCGGCCCCAGTTTACCTCTCCAGACCCACACTGCCACAAGCCCCACCATGTCCCAAACCTCTTTTATCTTATTGAGTCCTGTGCCTTCCTGTTTCTCTAAGTCCTTATAGGCTGCCCCCTCTGCCAGGGCTGACCACTCCCATGTGTCCAGTTGACAAATCTTCTCAAATCCTCTAGGCCTTCATTAAATGACATCACATGTGACTCCCTCCTCACACTAACCCCAACCCATGGTGGGCAAGTCTCTTCCTCCTCTGCTCTTAGGATCCCTGAGGATGGCTCTCAGGCAGAATGTGTCCCTTACTGCCCCCATGCTGGACCAGCACTCTTTAAAAAAAAAAAAAAAAAAAAATATATATATATATATATATATTATATATTTTTTTTTCTTAGTTGTAGTTGGACACAATATCTTTATTTCACTTATTTATTTTTATGTGGTGCTGAGGATTGAACCCAGGGTCTCACACGTGCCAGGCGAGTGCTCTACCGCTGAGCCACAACCCCAGCCCTGGACCAGCACTCTTTAGAGGTCAGCCTTGTTGTTCTTGGTGTCTCCCATGGTGGGAGCCAGCAGTAACTGGATGGCCAGATGGCCCTGAATACCACTTCCCTGCCTCCAGGCCCTGCTTACCATAGATCTTGAAGGCGTAGTTTGCCTTGAGCTCTCGGGGAGCTGACTCGCAGAGCACAGAAAACATGTCCACAAAGTCATTAAAGGTGAGGTTCCCTTCGCCATCCTCAGAAAAAGCCTCCACGATCCTTTCCTTGAAGGGATTCTCCTGAGGAAAATAATCACAGCAATCAGAAGACTGCTGACAGGCAATGTGGCCTTAGACAAGCTTCTGAGCCTCCACTTCCCCATCTGCAAAATGGGAACAGTAATAGCACCTACTCCAAAGACTTGCTAGAGGATTCAAGGATTTAAAGTATGCAAGGCCCAGCATAGAAGCATTCCATCAGTCACATCTTATAACTAAAGAAGCTCTCCAGCTCAGCAGAGCCTCTGTGCACTCATGGGAGGCAGAAGCAGGGCCTTGTGTCATTTCCCAGGGCAGCTCACAGAGGCTTCTGCCTTGATGGATAGGGTTCTGTCCTTGGCAAGAGAAGACATTCCCTGGCATGGGTAGCTCAGGTCATGTCAAGCCAGGATGGTGGGAGCCAGAAGTGGAGCCCCAAAGGGTTGGATAACAGGACAGGACATGCTGTGGGAGTCACAGAAATGGTTCAAATACCAGGCCTGCAACCAATTCTCCCAGACCACCCCCAGTACTGCCTCCCCGGGGGGGCTGTACACTGACTCCTTTCTCTAATACCAAATCGTGCAGAGTCCCACACTCCTGGGTTCCTTCCATCACAACTGGGCTAGCACTTGGCCGACCCCATTCAGTGCCCAGCCCAGAGCTCAGAGACAGAGCACATGGTTTCTGCCCATGAGTGCCTTATGCTCTCCATGACCCTTTGAGCCTGGTCTCCCACCCCTCTTTAGGCCAGGCTGGTGCTTGTCCAGAGGCAAGGTTTGGGCTCAATGTCTCTCATGATTCCAGTCAGCCAGGTGCAGTCCCATGAGGATGCTGGGTAATGCTGTGGCCCCACATCCTAGGAGAGGGGTCATCTGCAAAGCACCATGGCATGTGGAGTTGCACCCAAATGTATTTCTCCCCCACCTTTGGAACTGGGGATCAAACTCAGAGGTGCTCTAACTCTGAGCTACATCCTGGCCTTTTTTATTTTTATTTTGAGACAGAGTCTCACTAAGTTTCTCAGGCAAACCTTAAACTTGCAATCCTCCTGCCTCAGCCTCCTGAGTTGCTGACTTACTGCAGTGTGCCAACACATCCAGCTTCCAAATGTCTCCTTAATGTTGGAATGCTCTTTACATATTCTGGGTGAGGAACTCATGAAATGAACCATTCAAATGTATGGGAGGTTTGAGGACCAGCCTCACTCAGGAGCTAGTGAGAAAATAAAATGTTGACTTACCCCAGATGCACTGAACCTGAATCAGAATTCTGAAAAGATTTTCAGGTGATTTTTGCTATGTTCAGTTCTGAGAAGTGAGCCATGGATGCCCATGCTGACCTTGCAAGAAGCCACAGCCAGACAAAGAAGAGACAGAAAAATTGTCTAAAAGGGCAGATATAATATCTGTCAAGTACAGAGGCCACTTCATGAAGGGGCAGGCAGGTGGGCACAGGCCAGTGGCTGAGCAGCAGGGCAGCCACTGATCCACAGTAACCCTATTGATTCCCCACATCTATTCATAAGAGTGCAGATGAGAAAACTGAGGCACAGAGAGGTTCAGTGGTCAGCTCAGAGCCACAGAACCACAAAGAGTGCAGCAAGGATTCACCCAAAGCTGGGTGCCTCTGCTGCCCATCCAGAGGTGTAGATTCCCCATCCCCACAGCCCAACTGGGAAGGCCTCTCACATACCCGGAGCTCCGGCATCTGGATGATGAGGCTCATAGGCACATGGACAATGGGGCTCTTCCTGTAGTCCATCGGAACAAGGTTGGGGGCCAGTTCGTAGAACCGTGCATGAAGCCTTTGAGGGAAACAGAGGAAAAGCACTGGAGGGGATGTCACCCTGATCCCCCAGTGGACCAATGCTGCTCTGTGTGGGCCTCTGCCCCAGAAAACCTACCTCAGCTCTGCCCACAAGACTGTAAAACTTGGGAGGGAAGAAGATTCTGCCTGAACCCCCATGCTGACAATCAGACTGTGTCCAGACCCTTCCCGTTTCTACGACACACCACCATCACCATCACCCTCATCCCTGGGACCGTACCCCTTTGGACTCTTAAGAGTCTTCTGTGCTTCACGCAATATGCTAAGACTTGACATGTCACCTTACTTGATATCCTCCTTATCATTGGGCATAAAGATGCATTGTGACCCCATTTTATAGCTCAGCAAATGAAGCTGAGGATAAGAGTGATTTGTCTAAGGCCACACAACTAGGACATGTAGAAGGCCAGGAAACAAATCCAGAACTGGAAATCCAGAGTAGAAATTCTTAACCACTCTTCTTTCTGCAACTCCTGGGGGTCTGCAAAACCAAGGCCCAGTTCCCTCTTCCCCAACATGAGCTCTCAGGATTGGTCTCTAAAGAGCTCTAGCAGCCCTTACATCCTCAGGAAGCCCCTGTGAATGGGCCACCTGCAACTTGCCTAGAGCAGGGAGCCATCAGGACCAAGCCCATTTATTGCCCTGGGTCCAGCCCTCCTCACTTATGGCTCAGTTTGCAGGCTCCCATCCCATCTCCTGCCCTGGACTCAGAAACACAAGACTACTTCAGCATGCTGCATGGACCCTTGGGGATGAGAAGCATCCTGACACCATCTCACTTAGAAGGTCCCCATTATCCAGGCCTCCTTTGCCTTGTGTCCTTTGGTCCAGGTCCCTGCCATTCCAGAGAATAGTCTCCTTCCCAAGGCCGGTACAATTGCATCCATAAGAACTGTTTCAATGAAGTGCTGCTGGGGACTGGGGGAAACAAGTGATCCTCTAGGGGCTGCGGTAGGTAAACTGTACAAGATGAGGCCCAAGGCTACTGAGATTAGATCAGGTATGGCCCCATATCACCTGGGCCTGGGCCTGGGCTGTCCTACCACCTCAAAGCCTAGGTCTTCTAAGTGGCCCAACTCAGATCCTCTCTTAGCAAATCCTTCAACACAGCCACCTGAACCTCACTGGGATCCACCCAACTCTTGGTGTTGAGCAGAGCATTTAATTACTTCCCCAGCTCACACACAAAAGGAACTCAGCTCCCAGTGCTGACTTGTGCCAGGCCCTGAGCTAAGGCTGTGAGAGTTATTTTTCCTATTTTAACTCCCAAACCATCCTGAGAGGTAGATATTAGCCTCCTATTTTTCAGGTGGGATAACTAAGGCTCAAGAGTTAAATGCCTATTCCCTACTTAAGCAACCAGTGAGAAGTGGGGATGAGACTTGAACCCAGATCTCCATGTTTCCCCTGCAAGTCAAGCCACTCTGGCAAGCATGTATGTCATCAACACCTGGTTCAGAGACTGTCCAGGGCAAATGAAAAGCAAAATGCCACAAGCCCACTTCCCATCCTCTTACAAGAGCCTGAATTCACAAAGAAGCTCCATGGCTTGGAGGAAGCTAGAGGTGGGTAAGGCCCGAGAATTTATCCCTTAGGTGTGAGGGAGTCAACAAAAACCAGGGTGGCAGGATCAAGTGGGGATTTTCCATAAGAGGGTGTTCAAGGACTTTCTTTGCTTCTATTTCCTGCATTGAGAAAAACAGTCCCCAAACCCTACAACCACAAATTGTTTTGCAATCCATATATTGACAGATCCATTGTGTTTCCAATTTTTATATTTCCCACTTGACTTTGACACCTAAACACAGTATGTGTGCAGGAGTATGATGCTCAGCTATTTCTGGGGGCTGGCTTAAATCTCCATTAAATCACCATTCCCCCAATAAAGGGTACTGAGTTCAAGATGATTTATATATTTGTCTTATATATCTAGGACCAGAAATAATATTTGTGCTACTTGAATTGCTCCAGAGCATAAGGTAAAATGTGAAGGCTGGCTTAAAGCCTCATGTCAGGCTGCAGCAGGAGCCTGAGGTCAGGCTGAGGTTGGAAACACTCTCTCACTAGCAGAGTGGCTTTGGGTAAGTGGAGTAACCTTTGAAAAATAAACGATCATTGTACTGTCATGTGTAACTAATTAAAACAAATTAAAAAAGAAAAAGAATGGGGCTGGGGATGTGGCTCAAGCGGTAGCGCGCTCGCCTGGCATGTGTGCGGCCCGGGTTCGATCCTCAGCACTACATACCAACAAAGATGTTGTGTCTGCCAACTAAAAAATAAATATTAAAAATTCTCTCTCTCTCTCCTCTCTCACTCTCTCTTTAAAAAATAAAAAATAAAAATAAAAAAGAAAAAGAAATTTCTCTTTCAGAAATGGGGGCCACCCTGCTATTGTCACACTTGTAAGAACTAAATAGGATGATGCTCATAAATCCTCCTGGCTCTTGCTGAGTGATGGTGGCACATACCTGTAATACCAGTGACTTGGAAGGCTGAGGCATGAGGATTGCCAAGTTCGAAGCCAGCTTCAGTAACTTAGCAAGGCCCTCTGCAACTTGGTGAGACTCTGTCTCAAAAATTTAAAAAGGCTTGTTAAGCACCCCTGGCTTCAATCCCTAGTACAAACAAACAAACAAACAACCATCCTGGCTCTCAACTGTAGCTATTAGCATGTTGGCTGACATGTGTGGGGCTTCCTGGAAGGAGAGGGTTTGGGAGAGGGGCTGGGAATGCTTTTCCAGGGTTGAGGAGGTTCTGCTAGGGTGGGAAGCCAGCTTCTGCCCAGGTGGGAAGCCAGCTTCTGCCCTAGTACACAGATCTGTCCTAAAATGATGAATAATGTTAGAATTTTTTTCTTTAAAGTAAACCTAAGAAGAATTTGAAATCCTAAATCACTCTGGAAGATAATCTAAACATTGTCACCATTTCCCCAATAAAGGGTACTGAGTTCAAGATGATTTATATATTTCTCTTATCATACATCTAGGACCAGAAATAATATTTGTGCTACTTGAATTGCTCCAGAGCATAAGGCAAAATGTGAAGGCCTCCAAGTTTATATTAAAGAATCAATAAAACCGTGATACCAAAACCCAATGAGTAGCATCCAGAATGAACCGAGGGCATTTGCATGTGCAGATGCAAAGCTCTTTTTAAAATAACATACCGGTAAATCAAGTCCAGCAGTTTTTAAGAGAATAATACACTGGGACCAGGTGGGATTTATTCCAGAATGCAAGCATGGTTCAATGCATGGAAATCTGTGACTATAAATGATATTAATAGACAAAAATTTTGATCAATTTGACAGATACATTTATGACTGTGTGGTTGTACACACCACATGTTCACACTGAGATCCCCATGAGGTGGAAGTGGAGAAGTGTAGTTAGAGGGAAGCTGACTTATTGCTTAATCTATATTTGATTTTTTTTTCTTGGTGATGGGGGTGGAAATTAAGGCATTATGCATGCTAAGTATGTGCTCTGCCACTGAGCTGCAGCCTCAGTTGCAAAGTTTTTAAATTTTTAAAAGTATTTGTTAATAAAAATTAAAAATGTTAAAAGCATGTGGATTTTTTATTTTAATTTTTTTTGTCAACAGAATCTTAAAATTCTTAGTAAAACAGAAACAAAGTAGTTTCTGCTTAGAAGCAGAACTAAAAGGACATCTTCATTGTAAATCAACATCAAACATCATATTTAGCCAGCCAGGTGTGGTGGCACATACCTGTAATCCCAGGGGCTTGGGAAGCCGAGGTAGGAGAACTGTGAGTTCAAAACCAGCCTCTGCAAGTTCAAAGCCAGCCTCTGCAAAAGTGAGGCACTAAGCAACTCAGTGAGACCTTGTCTCTAAATAAAATACAAAATAGGGCTGGGGATATGGCTCAGAGGACAAAGTGACCCTGAGTGCAATCCCCAATACCCCCTGACAAAAAAACAAAAATCACACTTAAAATACTGGAAATAAACCCATAAATGTGGGATGCCTATAATCACCATCATTATATAACATGTTCCCTCTGGAGTGCTAGTTAATATAATTAGTTAAAACAATAAAAGAGTACGTATAAATGTTGGAAAGAAGGAGGCAAATCATCATTACTTGTTGGAAAACAAAAAAAATTATATTTGAATTAGAGCTTAGAAGATTTTCTATGTAACAACTTTCCTATATATCAACATTAGCCTAATAAAAAATGATTAAAAAGACCTAATTCAGTGGCTGGGGATGTAGCTCAGTAGCAATGTGCTTGCCTAGCAAGGGTGAGACCCTGGGTTTGATCCTGGGTACTGCTAAAAACAAATAAACAAACAAAAACACTAATTCACAATTTTAAAGAAGCAATAAAACAAAACCAGCTATGTATAAAATTAATATGAAATGAATACTAAAAACATGAAACTTTATCAAGGGGTATAATGTTTTAGGTAGTTAAGATAATTAGTGTATATTCCTAATAAGAAAGAGTTAATACCAGGAGCTAGGGATATAGCTCTGTGGTAAAGCACTTGCCTACCATAGGCAAAGGCCCTGGGTTCAATCCCTGGTACTTAAAAAAAAAATAATAATAATAAAGAAAGGCAATACTCTAATGATGCTGTGTTTTACTTTTACACAGTACTATAAAGTAATTAAATTAAAAGCTGAATTAAAATTTAGAATTTTGTTACCAACATGTACAAATTAAAAGACTTTAAATTATGCATCTGGATTTGCTAATTATGCTGGGACCGAAGAGCAACTGTTTCTGCAGCTGCTATTTTAATGAGCCCCAGACTGGGCAGCTTCATTTATTTACAGTGCATGCTGGCCCGCAGGCAGCTGTGTTTCAGACTTTTAGGTTATTCAAGTCAGAAGACAAAAAGACCTGTAACAATAGTGTGGGCAAAATTCAAAAGTCTTAAAATTCTACTTTGATCCTGAAATCTGTATTTTAAGGAAATAATCCCCAATATGCAGTTATGTGAAGGTGCCTCAGTGATAGTCACCTCAGTACTAATTAAAATGGTGAAAACTTGGTCACCTGGATGTCGGCTAAATCAATTAAGAGACACTCAGTAAACACAGCTATTTAAAATGTTCTAGAAGAATACCTAATGATCTTGAAAGTTGGTTGGGGGTGTTGCTGTGGCAGAGCACATGCTTACCAGGCAAGAGGCCCTTGGTTCCATCCCCAGCACCAAAGTCCAAAAAAGTTGTTCACACAATGTAAACTGAAAAAAGTAGAATGTACAGTAGGAGTCCATTTAATAATTTTTTAAAAGCTTGTATAAAAAAAGAAAGACAGAAAAGAAGGTTGTTTACTAAAATGTTAGTAGTGGTTATCTTGGATGGTGAGGGTATTGATATATTGTTTTCTTTTTTATTAGCTATTTTTAGTTTTTAAAAAATAGTGCTAAAATAGCAAAATTTACCATCTTAACTACTAAAATTACTTTAAAAAAATTTTTTTAGTTATAGATGGACACAATATCTTTGTTTTATTTACTTATTTTTGAATGTGGTCCTGAGGATCGAATCCAGTGCCTCAGGTATGCGAGGCGAGCACTCAGCCACTAAGCCCCAGCCCCAGCCCCCTAAAATTACTTTTAATGGTAATAAAATGCACATAAAATTGACTACCTCGGCCATTTTTAAGTGTACACTTCATGGTATTAAGGGCATTTACACTGTCAGGCAAACATTACCACCACCCATCTCCAGAACTTTTTTCATCTTGCAAAACTGAAACTCTATACCCATGAAACAGTAACTCCCCTCTTCCCCCTCTTCCCAGCCCCGGCAACCACCCTTCAACTGTGTGTCTCTATGAATTTGACTATTCTGGGTCCCTCGCTAAGGTGGAGTATACGGTACATCTCTTTGTGACTGGCTTACTTCATGTAGCATAATGTTCTCAAGGTCTATCTAGTATATTGCATGTGTCCCAATGCCTCTGTTTTAAGGCTGAATAATATTCTTTTCCCCGGGTATACTGTGCTTTGTTCAGCCATTCATCTGCTGAGGGGCACTTGGGTTGCTGCCACCTTTTGGCTACTGTGAATAATGCTCTAAGGACATGAGAGTACAAACTTGTCTTCAATTCTTTTGATTATATACTATAAACTGAATTGCTGGATTGTATGGAAATTCTATTTTTAATTTTTTTTTGCAGATCTACCATATATTTTCCATAGCTCTCTTGTAAATTCTTACAATTTGTCTTAAAAAAAACTATTTTAAGCATATTACAAAACAACATTGTTTGACTTTTTGATAAACATAAAAGAAAATGCTGGCACAACTTACAACAAAATATTAGCAGACATTATTTCATGGGTGGGGTTAGGATTATAAGGTACATTTTTTGTCTTCTGTTGACTAGCTTTCCTTTTTCTTTTCTCTCTCTCTGTGTGTGTGTGTGTGTGTGTGTGTGTGTGTTACTTCCTGGGGATCAAACCCATGGCCTTGCTCATACTAGAAACTATATTCTAATTTTTTTACAGTAATTTATATTAGATGTGCAACAAAAAATTAAAAGTAACTAAAAATAGATTAAGACAAAGTTTTTTAAAGGCTGAGAAAATAAACAGTAAAGTAACAACAAGATGAACACCTGGGGTTACTAATTTGGTGAGCCTTTCTCTATACCCAGGGGACAAGGACTCCTAAGCCACTCATGCACAGTGTAACGGGGGATGCCATAGTTGAAGCTTTAAGCATCTGATCCACAGACAGCAAGGAGGCTGAAGGGATGGGTGGCCCAATAGGGTGGGCTGCCCATTTGGGCTCAGAGAGTGGGTAGAAGAGCTGTGTCCTGGGGAGCAATTGGATCTACCAGGGTAGGGGTGGAGGGAGTAGAGAGAGAATCAGCTCTATGGTTATCTGTGACTCCGTGTCACTGACCCAAGGCTGCCAGAAAGCTAGGCCCCAAGCTGCAAAGAGCCTCCTGCTCAGGTTTCCTCCTCGCCATCTGGTCAGTACTCAGGGTGCAGCTTACCAAGAAAACCATCCGGGTGGGGGCAGGGTGGCTGCACTGAGGTCTTGGGAGGAGGGCAGACTAGCAGAGGCTGGGCCTGGTCAGTCTGGCCCTGCTGCTGCCCTGCTGTGCATTGCTGGGCAGATCTTTGCTCCTTGCTCTTTCTGGACTCCAGGTCTTAGTTGTGCTGCCTGGACTTGAGATGTAAACAGTAGGGGGGGTGCTTCCCTGGGTGGATAGGAATCAGTCACACTGGCCTCTACTAGTACCCAGAGAGAAGGCTGGAGAAGAGTAAAGAAGCTGATACTAAAAAGGAACCAAAGTGGCCATGCCTGGTTCCTCCAGGGACAGGTAATCCCACCTCCTGCCTTATCTCACTGCCCTTCCCTGAAGGTACACAGGTGGGCAACAGAACTCCAAGTAGCTCTTAGTTGTCTTTAAAATACCATTGACATGGCCCTCCCAGAAAATAGTCCCAGCAAACACTGCTGTCCCTACCCTGAAGATGTGGCAAGGAGACACATAAGGTGCCACATAGTAGGGACCAGATGCCAGGCTTCGTCCCTCCCCTTCCCCACATGGTCACTTCATAGGAAAAACACTGAGTCTAGTTCTGTGGGTCCTCAATGATTAGTAACATAGAGTCTGGGCTTGAATACACTAGTGACAAAGCAGTGGGGTGGGTGTGTCCAGGTGTGTGGAGAGGTCCTTCACTGCTTTTGGGACCTTAGCTGTGGCCTTTGCTCTGATGTTGAATTATAAAGGCTGGGTACCAAAGGGTGCAGAGGTGGGCAGATGAGACTGCAGAGAGCCAGGACAGTCCTCCCTAAGCACTCTCACTGCCTGGACTCCCTCATTTGCAAAGAGGCCAGGAACACCCCCAGAGGTCTGTCATATTGACTCCCACTCCTAACCTTGAGCCACTCTTCCCTCGTCCCCCCAGAGGCAACCTTGCTGCTCTCAGTAAAACCACAAGAAGGGCAGGGATCCGCCGCAGGCCGGCTTCCTTGTGATAGCTGCTCCTCAGGCTGGATCCATCTCCATGGCCAGTCGTCCCTCACCCACACACTCTTCCAGCCCTCACCAGTGATTTACAGGGGCAATCCCAGGAGCAGCCTGAGAGACCCAAGTCTTACTTGACAACAAGTTCAAGGGAAGCTGGCATCTGAGCCCACAAACCCACAGAGCACCATTAAGTTTAAGAACTCTGTGTGATCACTGGGCTGGCAGGGAGTCGGGAGGCTCCCCAGAGAAGGGAGTGACTGAAGCTGGGTCTAGAAGGAAGTATGGCATGAGAAAGGGCACCCTGGGTAGAGATGGTCAGCACAAAGACTTGGGGGGAAGGGGCTTCAGTGGCCAGAATGGAAATGGTTGTGGGCCTAAAGGAAAATCAGTCTGGGTCTGGCATCTACAAAGTGGATGTTGGGAGCTCCTCACAGCAGAGGACAAATGTGGCAAGGCTTAAATGAAGCTTTGTGTCAAAACTCTGAAAGGTCAAAGATGCCACCAGAACACCAGGAGCAACTGCTGCAAGATTACATTCTGAGAGCCATCTTGTCCCAATGGGGTCCTCACCCTCACAACACTCAAGCTCTGGCCAAATCCCAGTTATTAGATACCACGCTGGGGTTACTGCCTCTTGACAGCAGTCCTGTCATCCCATTTCCCAGAAGCAGCTGAGGCTCAGGCAGGGTCAAACCTGACTTGAAGCCATGGAGCTGGGAAGTGGAAGGAGAGCCCGATCTCTCTGAGGGGATGGAAGTGGGGTACACCTCACCCCCCTCAGAGGACAAGTTGAAATGGCAGCCTGGGAAGAGAGGAGCACTGCCTGTCCAAGCAGAGTGGTTAGGGCAGTGACAAACTACAGAACAGCTATCTTGAGAAGCTGCACCAAACTCCAGCCCCAGCCTGTCCATCGATCTCCAAGGAAAGTGATCCTGAGACTTCTCTGGCTTTTAATGCCACCTGATAGCCTGAGCAAAGGAGCCCAGCCAGGGCTATGGAACAGGTTTCCTGGCATTCTGTGATTCCACTGTCTGGTCCTGGGGCTCTGAGACTACCAAGCCCCTTCATTTTCCTGTCCAGGACCACCCCCACAACCTGCGAGGACAGGGAAGGAAGGAGATTCCTGGTTTCTGGACAACCCAGGAGTCAAAGGACATCAAAGCTGGAACTAGAGAGGCCTAACAGGGGATACCTGTGGTAGTAGGCCCCAAGATGCAGGGACACAGCAAGGGACCTGAAGTCAGAAGCCAGATCTCCAATCCCTGGCTATGTAACTTGGGCCAAGTTGCTGAGTCCCATCTTTAAAAGGGGATAACAGAATCTTCTTGTTATAAAGTCACAGTGAAAATTAAATGAAAATGTACCTGAAACCCTCCCACCCCAGAGTCTAGCATGTAATGAGTAGATGCTCCCTCCATTCCTGGCAGGAGGATCAGGGCCTTGGGAGCAGTGGGAAGTTCTTGAGTCCACAAGGCAGGCTCTGGGTATAGCTAAGGCCTCAAATGCATAGATGCTCTTTCTCAGCTCCAGCTTCTACAGTCAGCCCACATGGGGTCCCTGGCCCCACCCCTGCTGCAGCCCCAGCCCCAAAAGGGTGGACAAGAAGCCACACTTACTTGAGGATGTCCTTCTTATTGAAGAAGGTGCAGTCCTGTGGAGGGAAAACATACACACACAGTGGGCTGTGCGGCCCAAGGCTCCTTCCTTTCTCAGAGCCCTTGAGCCACAGGTCCTCACCACACAGCCCTGTGCTGGGGGCAGAAGAGACTCTATTTCCCCTCCCACATCTGCCCACTGCCTGGGAAGCCAAAGCATGGGTGGAGTGGGGCTGTGAGACATGCTTGGGGATGTACAGTAAAGAAGGAGCTGGAGTTCACAGGTTGTCTTAAAGGCCAGTGGAATAAGCTGTGAGAGAACGGGAAGGTAGCTGGGACACTAAATTCTGACCTCCACTGAGGATGCACATGGCCACCACATTACACTAGTTCAGGTCCTGAGGATGGGGCCTCATGGAGGTGTGCAAGGTACATTGTGCATTCTGGATGGTCATGGGAAGCAGCCCTATGTTGGGAGACAGTAAATTCCAGGAATGTGGACAGAGGAAGCAACAGTATATATCCAGTGTCTGAAGCCACAGAAATGGGTAAGGTCACACAGTGGGAAAAGAGGAGGGATGGAGGACTGGGGGAAGAGGCTGTGGAGGAGGAGGGTGGGCAGGGAGCCTTGGAAGCATCTGGACAAAAGAAAGGGTGGAGGCTGCTAAGGAGGCCCAGGTGGGTTACCCAGAATGGGCAGCACTCAGCTCCTGAGGTCATACAGATTATAACCTCCTAGGACTTACCTGGTGGCCTGGTCTGCCTATAGTGGGTAAAAAATACTGGCATCTTTGATGGTGTCTATTTATTTATTTATTTGTCAATGGACCTTTATTTTTTATTTATTTGTAGGCAGTGCTGAGAATCGAACCCAGTGCCTCACACATGCTAGGTAAGCGCTCTACTACTGAACCCCAGCCCCAGCCCTTTGATGGTGTTTTTTATGCCAGGCTTTGGAGGGAAGCAAAGAGGTAAAAAGGATCCAGCACTTCCTAAAATAGCCAATGGAGAAGGCCTTTTATGTGTATCCTCCGCTGTTGGGCTCCTGTGTCTTTGTCCACTGTTGCAGTATGAAGGAAGAAGGCCTCTTAGGCTCTGCAGAGCCCAGAGCCTGGAGGGCCTCCTGGGGCCATATGCTGAGCAGAGCTGCTCTGATGCAGGGTGAATGGCTGCAGCCCAGGCTTGCAGACAGCCAGGCTGGCCTGGATAAGACCTGAAACCTCTGGACATCAGGTCAATTGGATTGCATGTTGAGGCAGGCCAAGAATGATGCCCATAGGATGCCCACAACAGGGAGGGCTCCATTGGGCACCTTCAGCTGGGGACAGTTGGTAAGAATGTCTGGGTCCCATGAAGCCAAATAAATCTGTCCTTCTGGGAGTTAGATGAAGGACTCTATGCTGCCTTGCCCTTCTTGGAAATGTAGGTGCTGCTCCTGGGGGGACTTGGCTTTGCTTTTGGCAATGGCTCCTCTGTGGGAGCCATGAAAGGCTCAGGTTGGGGAAGCAGTGGCTCCACCTTCCACCCAGCAGGCAGAAAACTCCTGCCTGGCAGGTCTAAGACTCAGAGAGGCTGGGAACCATGTGGGCTGATACTCTGGAGACCTGGTTCAGGCAGCCTGACTGAGCCTTCCAGGTACAGATGACCCTCTGCTGCAGGCTGGTTCTGAGGTTGGAAGGTGCCAGTCACAAGGGCCAAGACTCTGCTAACTAGCCAGGAGGGGGTTGTTGGCAGACCTGGAATGAAGAGGTCCTGGTTCCTGATCTCCTCTCTTCTGATCTGTCTGCTCCCTCCTCCCCTCCCCTCTCTCACTGACCCTGGGTTAGAAAGGAAGTATTCAGGTCCTGACCCAAGGGTTCTACTGGCAAAGATGCAAAAGCTTCCCATATAAACCTGGGCTCTTATCATGATTATTACATCTCTCTACATCAATGGTCCTTAAGATGGGGTTCCTGGACCAGCAGCAGCACTGGGACCTGAATTTTCAGAAGATCCCTCCTGTCCTTTGTCCCTGCATTGTTGCACCAGGAGTCCATATTCCATAAATGGTTCCCTAGGGTCTTCAACAGCAAGAGGGGACTGGCCAGTGCAGTCAATGCAACTCTTTGTTCATGGATTATTTTCATAGAAAAATTTTGTTTTACAATGATGATATACAGTGTCCACTGAAAGGAAAAGGGAAGAGAGAGAACAGAACAGAAGAGATGAGATAGAAGGGGAAAGAAGGAAGAGGGAGAAAGAGTGAGAGAACCAAGGAACTGTGGCAAAAGCCAGTGAGTGGCTGGGGTGGAGGGAGCAGATAGGAGGGGTGAGGAAGGAGCAGTTAGACCTCTCATTCCCAGGAGACTGAGGAGGTCTGGACCAGGGCCAGGCCCTGGGGTTAAAGGAGAGGTACCCAGGTGAGACACAAAAGAGACTTGTTCTTAACTGAAAATGGGGGCTAAAGGAAAATGGAGTGTTGGAATGGCTGGAAGAGCAGCGGTGGGTTCTGGGAAAGGTAGTGAGGCCTGTTTGAGAGTTTGAAGGTTCTGGGGAATAGATTTACAATTCAGAGTGACCTAGACAGAAGCTTAAACTTTGGGAACCAATGACACCTGGGAACTAGGAAGAAGGCACCCTTCCTTAGGGAGAGAAGACTGTCAGGCTGGAAGTCCCAAGAAACCTGGTGATCACTTGGGGCAGAGGTGGCTATAACTCAGGGTCACCCCATCCAGCACTGGCTGGCCATGTTGGACAGCCAGAGGGAAGGAGATGGGGCCTCTCAGATTTCATGTCTCTCATTTCTCCCACCCGCCTGGCAGGGTCTAGCCAGGCCTGGCAAAGGATCAGAACCCAACACTGGAACTGGCTCTGACGGGTAACCCAATAGGCTGGTCTGAGTGGGAACCCAGGCTCCCTATCCCCGCCCCAGACCATTCTTTGTTTCTGGGTATGGGCTGCTTGCCCATGCCTACCTCTAAGCTTTTATTCAAACTGCCACCTCCACCTGGAATGTCTCCTCATGCACTGCTGAGTAAAATGCACCCATCTTCCAAGGGCTTGTTCAAGCACTGCACTGTTTCTAAATCTTGCAGACAAAGCAAAAGCCAGCTACCTCCAGGTATTCCCCTGCCTGCTAACACTCCTCCCTAGAACACACTCCACACCTGCCTCTATCACAAGGGCCACACTGGAGGTAAAAGTCTGTCTCACTTAAACTTTGAGTGTCTTCTGGACAAAAAAGCACATAGTCCAGCCCACTTCATCCCAAAGGAAGAAAGCCAGCCTTGGGTTTGCTATTCAAATTTCTAAGTGAGACCTGAATGCCCAAGGCTCCTTAGCCTCTGTTTACTTTCCTATAAAATGGAGCGAATGATCCACCTCACTGTGATGGTCAAGTGAGTTGATGCGTGGAGGGCATTGACTACAGTGTCAGGTATACTTCTAGCTCTCCATAAATACTCTCTTCTTTCCTGAGCCTCACAAGAGGAACTGAGAAATCTGTGTTACTGATAAGTAGGAGACAAAGGGGCACTTATTTTACCTTCACCCACATCAAAGGACCCACACTTCAAGCTCGCTTTCCTTCATGCCAACACAAATATTCATGAAAGCTCCAGGTATCTACTATGTTCCTCTCTCCCAAGACAGTGGTGACAACAGGGTCCTGTCAGCCCTGCCTCGGGGAGTCAGGGAAGGTATCAGAGTAAGGCCTTGAAGGCTGGGAGAGATCACCTGGAGACAGGTGTCTCAGGCCCAGGAAACTGTACAGAAAAGAAAGAAACGGAAGGAGGGAAGAAGGAAAGAGCATGGCCAGTTGGGGATTGTGGACTGTTCTGAGGTAGTGGTAGTGCAGTCAGTAGGCAAGGGACCTGGAGAAATTGAGGCTGCAGAGGTAAGCTGGGCAGTTGGCCAGGGATCCTGGTAAGTCAGGGGTGGGGGCTTCATCTACAAGAATTTTTTACATGGGTGGGAGGACAGTGGGATCCTGGATCCTGACAGCTGGTACTGGAACCTAGAAGGATCTAAGGAGTGCTCTTGGGGGTGCTGACAGAGATTAAAGAAGTGGCCATGTAAGAATGGTACCTGGCTTACCTTCTTGTTCCAGTTATTTCCATGTTGTGGCCAGAGGGATCACTCCAACAGATAAACAGCCCAAGTTAAGACCACAATTGGGGCTATAAAACCCCACTCCCAACCCTTCTTGGGACTGTGGGGACTGACAAGGCTTTCGGCTCACGTTTTCTAACTCTCCATCTCAGTGCCAGGTGGTCGCTGGGAGGGGTGGCTTGGGTCCAGCTTGGACCCAGCATTAAGGCTGGATGGGGGAGAGAGGAAGGGAAAGGGAGCAAGGTGTGCCCGACACAAATTTCCACCTGGAAAGCACTGTCGTTCCCCAGGCGGGGAAACTGAGGCTCCGCGAGGGGTAAGTCACCAGCCCAAGGTCAGGCTGCGCGCTGAAGGCAGGAGTAGGATTTGAACCCCAGAGAACTGGCTTCCCCGCGGTCTCGGGAAAAGACAGGAGGGGCGGAGGGCGCCGCTTCAGGGACCGGGGCGCGCCGGGCTCACCTGGTAGTTGTCCAGCTGCTCTTCGGTGAAGATGGTCTGCTTGTTCCCCATGGTGGCTGCGGCGCCGTCGTTCGCCCGCGGGTGCGCCGCCTCCCATCAGCGGCCGCAGGAGCCGGGAGCCTAGCGCCCCGCGGCCCTCTCCAGCCCCGCGGCGGGCAGCGTCCCCGGGCGGCCGGACCCGCCACCCCGCTCCGCGGCTCGCCCTGAGGAGGTTAGCGGGGGGCCAGAGGCGCCGACCCGGCCCCGGCGTGGCAGCGACTCCGCCCCCGGCGGGGAGGCGACGGGCGCCGGACTCCGGTGTTGTGCGCTCGGGGCCCGCCAGGCGGCGGCGTGGCCGCGAGAGGGCTCCTGGTGCCGCCGTGCGCGCGTCTGCAGGGCCCACCCAGGACTTCCGGCCAGCAGGGCCAGGGTCGCTGCGGGTGAGGGCGCCGGGCCTGGGAAATCCCTTCCAGGGATGGAGTAGGGCGAGTGACACCATCTCGGTGTGGGGCAGGGGTCCCTGTACGGTGAGTGCCGGGACCTAGTTGGAGCCCGACTCTGCCACCGTCTGGCATGGCGACCTTGGCCAAGCCCTTCTCCTGGGCCCGGTGGCTCCGATGAAGTGGGGGTGGGGTGGGGTCAGTCTAGCTGACCTCCAAAACCCTCCGTGGCCGATTCCCGCAAACCTTTGGCCGCAGCCTGGGTAGGGCATCTCAGGTCTTCTAGGCTCCTCAGGGAGGAGCACAGGATTTGCTTGGCATTCTCTTATACCTGAGAGAATTCGAAGAACTTATTGTATCCAGAGAAGTGTGACAAAGGCCAGTACGTTTTCTTGGGGTTTTTAAGCAACTGCAAAACTTGAACCTCAGAAGATATCAGGGGTGATGAAAAAAGCCGGCATGGTGGTGCACCTGTAATCCAAGCAGCTGGGGAGACTGAGGGAGGAGGATGCAAGTTCCAGGCTAGTCTCAGCAATTTAGCGAGGCCCTAGACAACTTAGCCAGATCCTGTCTCAAAATAAAAAATGAAAAGAACTGGGGATGTTGCTCAATGGTTGAGCATCCCTTGGTTCAATCCCTGGTACAAACAAAATAAAACAAAACAAACAAAAAACACCTCAATCTGGGTCTGAGAATTAATTTGGCAAAAGGACAATATTAACAGCAGAGAAGCAGACCCATTTATTTAATTAAGTTTTACAGGACATGATAACCCTCATAAGTAAATGAAGATCCAAAGAAGTGGCAATACCTAAATACTTTTATACTAGGTTGAATAAACAGAATTATTGAAAAGTAAAATATATGGGAGGCTAAAGAAAGATAAATTTTTTTTAAAGAGAGTGAGAGAGGAGAGAGAGAGAGAGAGAGAGAGAGAATTTTTAATATTTATTTTCTAGTTCTCCGCGGACACAACATCTTTGTTGGTATGTGGTGCTGAGGATGGAACCCGGGCCGCACCATGCGAGGCGAGCGTGCTACCGCTTGAGCCACATCCCCAGCCCCAATATTTTAATAACATCTGTATATATATCTTGTAGAGATCCAGACCATATGTGTGCTATTTCTTACCTCATGAACAGCTGACTATAGGTATTAGCTTCAATTTACAGGTAAGGAAACAGGATAAGAGAGGTTTAATAGTTTGCCCGCGGTCCTATAGCTGAGAAGTAATAGAACCTGGGCTGGTTCTAGGTGCTGGTTCAACTCACTATTTTATACCTGCCAGTGGACTTTGAGGAGGAGATCAAGATCTCATGGTTTGAAAGATGTGCTTTGCAACAATAATTGTTGGTGAGGATGTGGGGGAAAAGGTACACTCATACATTGCTGGTGGAACTGCAAATTGGTGCAACCACTCTGAACGCAGTATGGAGATGCCTTAGAAAACTTGGAATGGAACCACCATTTGACCCAGCTATTCCACTCCTTGGTCTACACCCAAAAGACTTAAAATCAGCATACTACAGTGACACATCCATATTATAGCAGCTCAATTCACAATAGCTAAACTATGGAACTAACCTAGATGCCCTTCAATTGATGAATAAAGAAACCAGATATATATACACAATGGAATATTACTCAGCATTAAAAGAAAATAAATTATGGCATTTACAGATAAATGGAGATGGAGAATATCATGCTAAGCAAAATAAGCCAGTCCCAAAAATGCAAAGGCCAAATTTTTCTCTGAAATGTGACTACTGATCCATAATGGGGGACAGGGGGAAGAATGGAGGAACTTTAGATTGGGCAGAAGGGATTGAGGGGAGGGGAGGGGGTATGGTGGTGGGAAGGGTGATGGAATGAGACCAACATTATTACCCTATGTAATTGCACAAATGGTGTGACTGCATCATGTACAACCAGAGAAATGAAAAATTGTGCTCCATTTGTGAATGATGAATTGAAATGCATTCTGCTGTCATGTATAAATAATTAGAACAAATTTAAAAACAAAGATGTGTTTTGTTTCTTAGGTTAGTGGTTCTGAAACCACTTGGAAGGTGATGCCTCTGGGAGTTTTTGGTTTAATAGACCTGGGGTGACTAAAAATGTGGGTATTCAACAAGTTCCATGGTGATGCTGTGGCTACTGATCCTTAAACTACATTTTGATCCTTAAACCTTCAGTTTAGGCTGAAGGTTCTGGGTTGCCATGGAAACGAGTCTGAGTTTGGCAGATGATCCTTGGTATTTTTACTTTCCTTTAATACTAGAGGTTGATGGTTAGGGTTTTCCAACATTATTTTGCCAGCCTCCAGTGAGAACAGCAGCTATTAGCTAAACAGGCCACCCTGTTGAAATCTCAAGTGTCCCTCAGAGGCACAATCAATTGCTATTGGATGGGCAGGAAGCAATTAAGCATCCCAGGGGATTGTTGATCAGCCTTCAAAGGCAGCCTCATCAGCTTTCATTCATTGTAGACACATCCAGTAGGGGCCTCAGCTGCAGGAAAGAAGGTAGGATGTGTGCCCAGAAATTCAGAGAATGTGGAAATGTAGAGCCAAGATACCTTTAAAAGACTCCACCTGCACTCCCGCTTTCTCCCCTTTTACGAGTTGGGGAAACTGAAGCCCTATCGTAACATGATAACTGTTACAAAAGTTTTTCTTCTTTCCATCTTGGAGTCCACATACCCATGAGCAGGCTAGACTTCTGTGTGTTCAGATCCTGTTCTGGGACATTCTTGAATAATTGCTAACATGATGATCATTTACATACCAGATATTCCAGGTAGAAAAGCCAGAACCTCTACAAAGAGGAAAAGTGTTTTCAGTCCTGGGAGCCTCTCCTCTCATGGGAGACAGTCAATGCAACCAACCTGAATAGAAAATTCCCTTTTAAAAATCCCTTTTAATTGCTGTTTTCTTTGGTCTAATTGAAGCCCACTCTTCTGAGCTATTATAATACTGTGAGGAAGGCAGGGTATACAAGTCCCATGTTACAGATGAGAAACACAAAATGACTTGCCTGATACCACCCAGCTAGGAAGTGGCAACGCAAAGCTCTAACCTCATTCTCTGCATCCAGTCCTGTGCATTAGCAGCTCTGGATGTTGGGTGCGGTCCCTGAGAAAGGCTGAGTGTTTGCAAGGAGAGTGGACAGAGGGAGAAGAAACACTTATTACCTATCTGGTGTCCAGGATTGTGTTAGATATTTTATATTTACCGAATATGATTATTCTATAAACACCTCATAGGTCAGTAGAGTTTGACATTATCATCCTATTTTATAGATGGAGAAATAGTCTCAGAAAAGGGAACTTGTCCAAGGTCACACTGCTGGTAATGGGTGGGTTTAAATCTGAGCCCTGACTCTCCCCTTGATCATACTGTCTAGGGCAAGGGAACATGTTAGGTACCCTATTTACAGGAGGCAGACAACTGGTTGACTGCAGTGTTACAAATGGTATCACTCAGGAAGACAGTGACAAGGGGGAGGTGGGGATGTCACTGAGGTGCCTGGCACTTTGCAAACACTCCATAAAATGTTAGCTTTTTTTCATTTCTGACTCACACAATGAAATCTGTTTTTAAATTTGGAATGGAAACAGATAAATGCTACCAAGTACTCCAAGGAGTACTTGAAAAGAGGGAAAGGGTTTGACTAAATATAATAAAATATATATCTAATAAAAATTAAATTAAAAATTAATCTCTTTTTTTCTTTCCACAGTTCTTCCACCTCAACCACATGCTATTCTTTGTGATGAAATACTGTTGATCTGCAAGTTGTTCTTCTAAGACTTGAAATACATATAAGTGGATTGAAATGGTAGAGATGGAATGCGGTAGGCCCAAGGTCTGAATAGGAACATCTCCTAAGCAAATTAACAAACCTGCTTTCCAGCTGCCCAGTTGTCTCAGCGACTACTTACCAGTCCTTCACTCAAATCCTTTGCTAGTCTACCTTTACTTTTTAAAATTTTTTTTATAGTTTTAGATTGACACAATGCCTTTATTTTATTTGTTTATTTTTATGTGGTGCTGAAGATCGAACCCAATGCCTTGTGCATGCTAGGCAAGCGCTCTGCCACTGAGCTACAGCCCCAGCCCCCTACCTCTATTTTTTTTATCAGCTTCAAGGTTCCTGCTGGTTATATCCTGCCTGCTATCATGACTCATCTAATTCTTCTCTATCTTAGGAATAATTTATGAGTATGTTCTTTTTGTTTTGTATTGTGTGCATTATAATTATTCACAATAGTGGGATTCATTGTGACATATTTGTACATACATATAACATAATTGGGTCAATTTCATTCCTCAGTATCTCATCCTTTTCTCCCATCTTCCCTATCTGACCCCCTTCCTTTACCAGTCTGTATTCTATTTTCATGAAATTTCCTTACATAGTAATTTCTTAATATTTTGTGGATAAATGAATACCCAGCCTGGGACTGGCTCTTTTGTGGGGAGAGGAAGGTTTATTTCTTCTCAACCACTAAGCTACAGGAGGCCTGGGACCACATCTTGGCCCCAGGGTCTAGGACAGTTTTTGGGTTTTGCTCATTTGTTTATTTTGTTTTTTGCTGGGTCTTGTTTGTGGTTGGTTTTGGTGTGTGTATATGTATGTGTTACTTGGGATCAAACCCTCCCCTCAAACATGCTAGGCAAGTGTCCTATCACTGAGCTACAATGAATATATCTTCCTGGACCTCGTGTGACTCAATTACATCCCCAAATAGTGTAACTTGGAAAGATTTTCCAGCTAAGAGATTGAATGACCAGCCATTTGGTACAGAGCAAACAAAACAAAACACCTCCCTTCCTGAATGACACCTAGGCTTGTTCTGGTCTCCCCTGGGAGACCCTGAATGTGAGAAGTTCTCAAGTAGCCTAGAATGGGACCTCAACCTGATGATGGCTGTCCTGTTGTTGGGGGAAGGGGGCCAATCTCCCCCAAAACCTCCTACAATCTGCCCTACCCACCTCTTTCAGGTGCCTTAAAAATCCTTGGAGGCATCCTTGATTCCCCTTTACCTTACCCCACATACTCAGTCTGTCCAGGCAGCCTGGATGCTCTCCATCAGTATCACTGTCATCCAAGCCATCTTACCAGTATCCTGGACTATACGGTAGTATCTTTCATGAAATAACCTAAGCCATTTCATGCACAATGGGGTTTCCTTGCTGCAGATCTCAGTAACCTACAGTAAAAGTGATAGATAAGGACAATAGCTTCTTTCCTCAGATTTTGCAAAGAGTGGGCCTGATGCACTTCAAGCAAATCTCAGACTGAATTCTGTACCCTTCACCATCACTTATTACCAAGCAGGCTCCCAACAATCAGATAACCTGTTCTCTGAACTCAAGGAAGGCCTGGCTCCATGTCTTTTTGGGTGACCAATGGAAAAATAATTCAAGTCATGAATCCCAAAAAACTAAAGGCGGAATATTTTCTCTGATTAGTGGATGCTGATCTATGATGGGGGCTGGGGCATGGGAAGAATGGAGGAACTTTGGATTGGGCAAAGGGTAGGGTGGGGAGGGGTTAACAGGGTAGGAAAGATGGTGAAACGAGATGGGCATCATTACCCTAGGTACATGCATGATTGCATAAATGGTGTGTCTCTATACCATGTACAACCAGAGAATTGATATTTGTGTTCCATTTGTGTATGATGAATTGAAATGCATTCTGCTGTCACGTACAACTAAGTAGAACAAATAAAAAAAATTAAAAAATGTTAAACTCTCTAGTAGCCACATTTTAAGATGGAAAAAACAGGTGGAATTGATTACACTGGTATTTTTATGAAGCAGATATATCCAAAACATTGTCATCTCATCAGTATGGTCTTGGAATTCAGTGCACATTTTGTGTTAAGCACACATCTCAATTTAAACTAGCTTTATTTCAAGTGCTCATAGCCATTTGTGGCTAGTGGCATCAGTTTTGAACAGCACAGGTCTAGACATTCATTTGATGACTATATGAATTGACTCCCTCTCAGACAATTCCAATGATCACTGCCCTGGGGATACTTTATTTTTTCTTTTCTTTTTCTTCTTTTGGCACCAGGGATTGAACCCAGGGATACTTTACCACTGAGCCCCAGTCCGAGTCCATTTTATTTTTTATTTTGAGACAGGGTCTTGCTAAGTTGCTGAGTGTCTCACTAAATTGCTGAGTCTGGTCTCAGACTTTTGATCCTCTTACCTCAATGTCCCAAATCTCTGGAATTACAGGCACATGCCACTGCACCAAGCTGATCCTCACACTTTTTAATAATAGGTTACATCCATTATTACTGGGAGTAGCTCTTAATCACCCAAAGACTCATAGAATCCCAGTAAGCTGGCTAGAGAGGGGCATTGGGTCACACTAAAAGAACAAAAGAATCTATCTAGGAGTCCCCCACTTTTCACAAACTCACCAGGGAGGACCATACTTATGCTTCCAAAGCATTCCATCCTAATATGTACTATCTATGCAGCACCTTCAGATAACCATGGGCTTTTCAAAGCCAGCCCCTAAATGATCAAATACTCATTTCTGTGTTTGGAGGATTGTTTACAAGTCTGTGTAGCAAGGATTCTGATTTAATTCATTTTTCTTTATCTTTCAGGAGAATGAAATATTCCATAGGTCTTTTGCCATTATACTACCTTCTGCTCACTCAGCATTTTAAAACATAAACTATGCTGGGTGTGGTGACCTGTAATCCCAGCAGCTCAGTAGGCTGAGGCAGAAGGATCACACATTCAAAGCCAGCCTCAGCAACTTAATTGAAGCCCTAAGCAACTTAGTAAGACCCTGTCGCAAAAAAAAAAAAGGGGGGGGGCTGGGGCTGTGGGTCAATGGTAAAGTGCCTCTGGGTTCAACCTCTGGTATCAAAAAGAAAAAAAAAAGAAAAAGATTAGTTATAAGGTGTTACTTACATTAATCAGAGTCCTCAGAACCCTCTCTGGAGTATCAATAACTTCGTTTATAAGTGAGGAAATGGAAATTCAAGTTTATACATCTAGAGAACGTCAGAGTGAGAATAGGGACACAGGTTTACTTGGGGATCTTTCACTGTGACCCTGGCAGCTTCACAGAGAATAAACAACGTCCCTTTGAAAGCAGCAAGGAGTTCTTCTGTCCCAGTTACTGTGGAAATAAACTTTCTAGTGTTCGCTTCATTATCATTGAAGCCTGAGGACCAGCTATTCTAGGAAGAGTGTTAGGCTGGGAGTCTTTATCTGCTTGGAGGGAAGCTTTATCTCTATCTATAAGGCATCCTCTGCACTTGACCTGTGGACTTGGGCAGACAGTGCAAAGCCAGGTCCTGGGGTGTAAGCAAATGGGAGACAAGTCAGGTCAGGTCAGGTGAATGCAAACCACTACCCAAGATTACATTTCCAGGTCTTATTTTGGGCAGCTCTTGGAATACTATCCCAAAACAGGCCTCAGGGGGCAAATCTTTTGGTCAGAGTTCATTGAGTAAAATAATACACTCACAAGTAGAATACATGGCTTGTCATATCGTGGCCTGTTAGCTCCCCAGGGCAGAGTCCAAGCTGCTTTCCATGACAGATGTGTGAGGGCCTAAACTCGATCTGTTTCCCCCACCTCTTACCACCTGGCCCTTTGCTGTCGGCCCTTTAGTTCCCAGATACAATCATTCACCTCTGTGCTTTTGCTCATGCTGTCCTTTCTGCTTGACTCCCTTCTTTCTGCTTAGAAAATGGGAAAAAGGGCCTCTCTTAAGGTGTTTTTTTTTTTTTTTTTTTTTTTTTTTAATCAGGGACTGAATCCAAGGGCCTTAACCACTGAGCCACATCCCCAGCCCTTTTTTAAATTTTATTTAGAGACAAGGTCTCGCTAAGTTGCTTAGGACCTTGCTAAATTGCTGAGACTGACTTTCAACTTGAGATCCTTTTGCTTCAGGTTCCTAGGCTGCTGGGATTATAGGCATGCGACACCTGGCCTGGCCTCTCTTAAATTTTGTTTGCTTGTAACAATCTGTCTGCTTTAAGACCCATGATACTCTGTTTCTTCTCCCCTAGTTCCTAGGAATTTCAGGCTTGGTCCCACAGACCCTGGAGTTCACATGACAGCTGTCTAAACATCTGTCCTCTAGACCATGTTCTTATGGAAGGGGTACTGCTGCACAAGGAATGTTTTGAACTCTGTGAGGTATTTTGTGGGTGCAATGATAGGAAGGTGGAATGAACCTCATTCCATTCAGTGAATGTGGTCTGAGAATGCTGGGTGTCCCGCAAAACTGGGACAGTCCTGCATAGTAGCAAATGCCCGTGTCCTGCAGGACTTTGAAAAGTCCAACCAGATAACTCATGTAAGTAACAAACTTATTTATAATAATATGCATTTGTTTTACAAAATAAACTCAGTAGTTTTGGGTATATGCTGATTTTTCCCAGGAATGCAACTACTGTGTTTTTTTTTTTTTTTTAAGAGAGAGTGAGAGGCAGTGAGAGGGAGAGAGAGAGAGAGAATTTTAATATTTATTTTTTATTTTTTAGTATTTGGTGGACACAATATCTTTGTTTTGTTTTTGTAGGTGGTGCTGAGGATCGAACCCGGGCTGCACGCATGCCAGATGAGTGCGCTACTGCTTGAGCCACATCCCCAGCCCTGCAACTACTGTGTTAATTAAGGGAAAACTAAACTTTACTTCCTCCCAAACTTTAACTAGAGTTGACATCAGTTTGGAAAACTGAATTATTGATGAACACATGATTTCATTGCTATAACCAAAATTCCTGACAAGAACAACCTAGAGGAAGTAAGATTTATTTTGGCTCATGGCTTTAGAGGTTTGAATCCATGGTCAGCTTTCTCCATATCTTTGGGTCTGAGTTAAGAACGAATATCATGGCAGAAGGGAGAAGTGTGTGGTGAAAGAAAGCTGTCAGCTCATGGCAGCTGGAAAGCAGAGAGACAGAAACAGAGAGGAGGAGGGAGCAAGAGGATTCTAGGAGGGAGGAAGGCAGGGGAAGGAGAAGGAGAGGCAGGAATTAGGAAAGGGAGGAGGAAGGGCCTTCCAGGGCAAACCTCCAGGGACCTACTTGCCAACTAGATCCCACCTCCCAGAATTCCATTCAACTATCAATGGACTAATCCATCAATTGGATTAACCTATCAGGGTGGTAGTATTTAGCTGTAATCCCAGTGATGTGGGAGGCTGATGCAGGAGGATTGCAAATTGCCAGCCTAGGCAATTTAGTGAGACCCTGTCTCAAAATAATAAAATATAAAAAAGGGCAGGGGGTGTAGATCAGTAGTAGAGGCCCCTGGATTCAATCCCTGGTATGGAAAAAAATTAGTCCCCACTGATGAGCTCAGAGCCCTCATGATCAATCATTCAAAAGCCCCCATCTCTGAACCCTACTGCACTGGGGACTATGGTTTCAACACAAGACTTTGCAAGACATTCCAGATCCAAATCATCACAGTGACTCATGATTTAGAAAGAAGAAATTAACCTTGAAACTGCTGGCAAATCATTTTGAGAACTTTAGTTGACCTGTGGAATAATAATACAACTAAGCTGTATTCATCTGCATTTGTGGATGTCAATGGGATTTGGTATAAAAGTCTACTTTTTTAGTTCTTATTTTTAAAAGAAAATATTACCTGAATCTTATCTCTCTTAAACTCAAATTTCTTTTTCAAGTAAGTGCAAGCATATAAGTGCTTTGGCATGTCTTCCAATGAATTGGCATGAGCATTTACATATTGAAAGACAAATTATTTGTTTTAGCCAGCTTTTACATCATTGTGATCAAAATACCTGATAAGAACAACTTAGAGGAGTAAAAGTTTATGTTGGCTCATGGTATCAGAGGTCTCAGTCAATAGACGGCTGACTCCATTACTCTGGGCCCAAGGGAGGCAGTACTTCATTGGGGAAAGGGCATGGCAGAGAGAAGCTGTCCCCTCAAGGTAGCCAGGAAACAGAGAAAGGGAGGGAATAAAGAGGCCACAGCAAAGATGCACCCTTCCAGGGCACTCCCCCAGTGACCAACCTCCTCTAGCCATGCCCTAGTCAGTTCATTCAAATTAGGATTGACAGATTAGGTTACAGCTCTTTAATCATTTTACCTCTGAATATTCCTACCTTTGTAGGAGTTTGGGCTTGGGAGGCTTAGACAGGAAAATCACTAGTTCAAAGCCAGCCTCAGCAAAAGTGAAGCGCTAAGCAGCTCAGTGAGACCCTGTCTCTAAATAAAATACAAAATAGGGCTGGGGATGTGGCTCAGGGGTCAAGTAACATGAGTTCAATCCCCTGCACCAATAAACAAACAAACAAACAAATATGAATGATGAAGTTCATGGTGATACCTGGAGTTATGTTTGGGCCACAAACCAGGTAGGTGATGGGGTCCTTTGCTGAGATGGGGAACACAGAGAGAGATCAGGTTTGGAGGAAAGTGAAGAGTTGTTTTCAGGGTGAAAGTTTGGAGAGCCCTGGAACTTCCAGGTGGAAGTGCTAAGGAACAGTTTCTCTGCAGGCCTTGATTGTTCCTAAATGACATTGAAGAATTTGAAGTGCAGAGCACCTACTGTATCAATCTACCTCTTTGATGGGTAAACATTGATGACTTCCTTACAGCATGAACCAACCTGGGGAAGGAACTCAAAGGTTTGTGTCTCTTCTGGTGGTGATATCAGATCTTCAGAGGGCTGGGGCTCCTACAAGGTAGGGGATGAACTCCTTCATCTTTACACCACACAGCTCCCAGCTCCCGTCTGATACAGTAGGTGCTCTGCAGTGATTACTTGAGGAAACACATAGCAAACCCTGTTTGTGGAAACACCGAGATTCAGGGCATCTGTTCTTTGACCTGTAGTCACTGCAGTAGAACAACTGGGATCAAGTTTCCCCAGAGCCCAGCTCAGCCAAGCAATAACAGGAAATTGTGATAAAGGGAAAAACTGGATGATATGAACTTATCTCGGGCATCTCTTCACTCCTCAAGGCAAAGGCACAATTCCAGGCTTTAATGCCACATAGGGCATAGAAGGTGGCTGTTCCTCAGGCAATATATGCCCGGTCACAAGGTCAAGGTGCAAGGATTCTTTGAACACATGATTTTTATTGTATAAATAAAATCTGAGGAATACTAGAGGAGATCAAAAGGAAATCATATGCTCTTTACAGCATTATTCATAATAGCCAAAATTTGGAAATAGGGGTAAGAGTGTAGCTCAGTGGAAGAATGCTTACCTAGCATGTATGAGGCCCTGGATTTGATCCCCAGCACTGCAAAAAATAAAAACTAACTTGGAAACAGGGCTTGGGTTGTGGCTCAGAGGAAGAGCACTCATCTAGCATGCTTGAGTCACGGGGTTCAATCCTCAGCACCACATAAAAATAAAATAAAAATATTGTGTCCACCTACAACTAAAAAATAAATGTTTAAAAAAAAACACTTGGAAACAACTCAAATGTCATCAACTGATGGATAAATAAAATGTGGTATATCCATACAATGGGACGTAACTTGGCAATTACAAGGAATGAAGTATTGATACATGCTGTGCCACAGATAAATCTTGAAAACATACAAAGTAAAGGAAACCAGCCATAAAAGACTACACATTGGGGCTGGGGTCGTGGCTCAGTGGTAGAGTGAGGCCTAGCACATGTGAGGCCCTGGATTCGATCCTCAGCACCACATATAAATAAATAAAATAAAGATATTGTGTCCAACTACAACTAAAAAACAAACATTTTAAAGACTGTAAGATAATACAAAACCAGACATTATTTAAAAAAAAAAAAGACTACACCTTGTATGATTCCTCTTATATGAAATGCCCAGAGTAGGCAAATACATAGAAAGCAGCTTTATGGTTGCTAGGTACTAGGCAGGGAGCTGAGGGAGCAAGCCTTACAGAACAGCTTTCGAGGCTTGGGAATAGCAAGTACAAAGGATCTGAGGTGGAAGCATGGACTGATCCATGCACAGCAAGGCTAGCACATGTGCAAACCTGTAATTCCAGCTACTGGGGAGGCTGAGGCAGGTGAATCAAAAATTTGAGGCCAGTTCCAGCAGTAAGACCCTGCCTCAAAATAAAAAGTAAAAAGGGCTGGGAATGTAGCTCAGTAATAGAAAACCACTAGGTTCAATATCTAGTACAAAAAAAAAAAAAAGACCCAAAAACCAAAATAGCAAGGAGGCAGGTATACTTCAAAGGAGATAGTGATGGGAGGTGAAATCAGAGAATGGGTAGCAGGACCAAATCATTTAGGGCTGTATGGATCACTGTCAGGACATTGGTTTTTTGTTGTTGTTGTTGTTTTTTTTTTTTTTTTTTTTTTTTTTTGTTGTTGTTGTTTTTGGTCCTAGAGATAAAGCCCAGGGGTACTTGACTACTGAGCCACATCCCCAGCCCTTTTTTACTTTTAATTTTGAGACAGGGTCTCACTAAGTTGCTTAGAGCAACTTGCTAGTTGCTGAGGCTGGCTTTGAACTTGTGATCCTTCCTGCCTCAGCCTTCCAAGCTGCTGGGATTACAGGTGTGCACCACCAGACCCACCAGGACATTGGCTTTTACTTGGAGAGAGATGAAATACTATTGGCAGTTTTGAGCAGAAGAGGGTATCT
Source organism: Urocitellus parryii (assembly GCF_045843805.1). NCBI lineage: Eukaryota > Metazoa > Chordata > Mammalia > Rodentia > Sciuridae > Urocitellus > Urocitellus parryii. The sequence goes on along the minus strand of NC_135536.1, from coordinate 120,995,243 downwards.
CAAGTTGTTTGTGTGTGTGTGTGTGTGTGTGTGTGTGTTACTGGGGAATGAACCCAGGGCTTACACATGCTAGGAAAGCATTCTGCCTTTGAGCTATATTCCCAGCTTGTCTATCTTACATCTTAACAGGATCCTACTGGCAGAGGATGGACTGACTATAAGTGGGCAAGTTTCAAGGAACAGGAACCGTTTAGAATCTACTGCATTAGTTCAAGCAAGAAATGACTCTGACTTGGGTCAAGGTGACAGTGGTAGCTATAGAGGTAGGGAGAAATGGCTCTATTTTGAAATCAGAGCTGACATCCAAGCATAGTGGTACAAAAACTATAATTCCACTGACGCAGGAGGCTGAGGCAGGTGGATTGCAAGTTTGAGGCCAGCCTGAGCAATTTAATGAGATCTGTGTCAAAATACAGAATAGAATAGGCTGGGGATATAGTATGATGATAGATTGCCTTTAATCCCAGTGGCTTGGGAGGCTGAGGCAGGAGGATCTCAAGTTCAAAACTAGCCTCAGCAGAAAGTTAGGTGCTAAACAACTCAGTGAGACCCTGAGAAATAAAAGAAAAAGAAAAAGAAAATAGAGCTGACCTTCAAGCTGTTGACCTGAGCAACTAGGAGATTGAAGTTGGATTTTATTGAATGGAGGAAGACTGTGGGAAGAGTCCTGCTCACAAGTAGACAGAAGGTATAGCAGAGCATAGATCAATTTAAAATCTCTTTTTCTAAACATTAAACCATAAGCATTTACTGAGAAGCCAAGGAGTCTTCATAATAATCACTTTTGAGGGCTGTGTGTTCCATTCAATTCATTTAACCTAAATTATACAACTATTTCCTTTGTTAATCATTAAGACTTTTATTTAATTTTCAAAATTACAGATAATACTCTAATGAATATCTTGTGCTGATTTTTTTCTTTCTTTTTTTTTTTCCAAGAGATTAATTCTCAGAAATGGATTTACTAGGTAAAAGAGTAAGAGTACTTATTGGCTCTTGAGACACATTGCTGAACTGTTTTCCAAAAAGATTGTGGCAGATTTTAAGGTCATCCAAAACTTAGAGTGTAGTAATGTCACCACAAATTGGACAATATGTGACATTAGAATTTTAATTTGCCCCAGTAAAGGGGTTAAAAGATTCCTATTTTTAAAAATTTCATACACATTTGATTACAGTTCAGATTGAACACATTTTAAGTTACTTTGTGTGTCTCTGGCTGTGAACTGATTGTTCAGGTCCTTTGCCCACTTATTTACTTAGGTCCTAATATCTCCCTTACTTATTTTTGAATTTTTTCCTAAAATGAAGATAAGGATGTACCCTTTGTCAATATTTTTAGTAAAAATATTTAAAACAAACAAGTTCTGTTGAAATGATTTCGATGCCTTTTGAGAAAATGAAAAAAGAAACATTATATAATTTTATTCTATTTTGATGGTTTTTTAATTTAAAAATCGCCATCTTGATTGAAAAAAAATTTTTCTTATGGCACACCTAGAATGAGTAGTAGTGGTTACAGATAAGGGCCTACCTTCTAGATCCTTCTCCTGAGTAGCCAAGTTTTCCCATAATCTGGTACAAACTTATCTTACTGATGATGTCTTGGGGCACTACACGGTGAAGGGTTGGGGGCAGAGGGCTTGTTCAGAGGAGGATGGCCTGCATCTTGGGCCAACACAGAAAACAGAAAATAGCCTAGGGCCAACACAGAAAACAAATCCCAGCTCTATCCTCCAGCTGCCCCCAGGCAGAGCACTTGGTTGTGGGAATTAGTCCCTTTCAGTATTGAGAAACTGAAGTTCTCAGGGTTCTACACTTTTCTGCCTGTAAATCTTTGTGGCACCAGTCTCTTCTATATCCCCTTTCTCTCTCCCTTTTTATGAGACAGAATCTCACAAATTGCCTAGGTGGCCTAGAATTTGCAATCCTCCTGCCTCAGCCTCCTGAGGAGCTAGGATTACAAGTATATACCACCGCAGCTGACTGACTTTTACCTCTTTAAGGTCTGAGTCAGATGCTATCAGCTGAGGAATCTTAAATCCTCCCTCCCCTGCCATCTGTCACCATCTGAGACTTCTAAATTTCTCCCTCACTAGACTTGGAGGGCAGGGTTGGATCTTAGTTATTTCTTTGAACCCTCAGAGTACACCATAAGGACTCAGCTTGGAAACCTTTGTTGAAAAGTCCCTGGAGGAAGTTTCAAAATCAAGAGTATTGCTCCACTACTTGGGAGATTTCCTAGTGTGGATGCCATCATACATCATAATTTACTATCTGTGCCTCAGTTTCACTATATGGTTGTTGTGAAGATTAAATGGAGGTTGGATAAAGCCATTCAATGTTTGTTTTATAATCACCGAGCATTATAATCACCGAGCAGTAAGCACTTGGTGTACTAGTCTCTGTTCCAGAAACAAAGATATAAGAGGTGCTCTCTGGGCTTGATGGTACACAGCAGAAAATAATTCAGTAGGGTTCTCAGGACAAATAGGAGCTGAGTATAGGAGCTCTGAGTAGGAGAGAAGATACATGGATGGGTCTTGGGGGGCTTCCCAAAGGAACGAACAGCTGAGCTGAGTCTTGACAAGTGGCTGGAATTTCAGCAGGTGGGAATGGGGCAGAAGGGCACATAGGTAGAGGGAATGGCATCAGCATAAGGGCAGAGGGTGAAACACCACAGCATTTGGGGGCTGGGGGCTGGCCAGCAGTTCTACTTGGCTGGTGTTACAGAGCTTTGGGGCTGGAAGGAGTAGTGGAAAATAGGATGAAAAAGACAGCAGTGGCAGAAGAAAGCAAGAGTGAGTCAGGAGATTTTTAAATGCAGGATAAGCCCTAGTCAGAGCTGTGCCTGAAGGAAAGGACTGAGAGAAAGGACTGGAAGGGGCAGGTAGCTGGTGAGGAGGCTGTTGTAACAGTCTGTTCAAAACATAGTCAGGCACAGAGGGGCAGTGAGGATGGAGAGGACTGTAAGAGAACACTGCAGGGCTCGGTGCAGGACAGGGTTTGAGGGGAAGAGATTAATGACAGCCCTGTTTTCAGACTAGGTTGCAGATTAAGCTGCAATTTATTTTATCTAAAGAAAGTATTTGGCATCACTTCTCCAATGCACTCATTAATTTTCTAGGTGGATAATTCCTCTCCTGATAGAACACTTTCCAGGATAGGGTGGGAGGAGGAGACCTGGTCGCAGTTACCCTTGGCACCCAGCTAAGGGTCCTGGGGTGGGGAAAGGATGAGGGGGAAGATATTTCCTCAAAGAAGCTTTCCCTGCCTTCCACGATTGGTTTGAATCATAAGCCATAGTTGACTGCACATTTGTGAGATACTTGATGGATGATTGTCTTTCCCACTGGAAATATGAGCTCCAGTACTTAAAACAGTGCTTGACATCTGGTTGGCACTTAGAAATATTTGTAGAGCTGTAAAAATCTAAGGACCGATCAGTCGTTGCCCGGGACTGAGAATGGAAGCAGGGACTGACTGCAAATGGGCACTAGAAATATTCCCATGTCAAAAACTGGATTGTGGTGATGGCCGTTCAACTGTTTACATTTACTAAACAATCATCGAACTGTACACTTACAGCGAGTACATTTTTTTAAGCCTTTATTTTATTTATTGTTATGTGGTGCAGAGGCTTGAACCCAGCGCCTCGCGCATGCAAGGCGAGCGCTCTACCACCTGAGCCACAGGTCCAACCTCCAGAGGGTATAGTTTAAGATATATAAATTATACCTCAATAAAGCTGTTAAACATAAAAACTATGATTTGTGGAATGAGTAAATGATTTCTCGGTTCACGGGATTGTAAACTCCCGCGCGTGAGAGGCGCGATCTCTCTCCAACTCTAGAAAACCGGCACTTCGTACGTGCACAACAAACATCTTACTGAAACAGCGAATCAATGAATGAAAAAGGTGGTGGCTTCCCGGAGATCCTGGACCCGCCGCTTCCGGGTCGCAGAACTGTTCCTGGATCGGTGCGTCACCGCGAGACGAGCCCGGCGATTGGCCAATAGGAACAGCAGGGAGTGAGCGCGGAGAAATACCAAGGCGGGCCGGAGGTGGGGCGGGGCATTGGGGGCGGGGCCACGCGGGGCGGGCTCCGGAGGCCGGTGGCGCGCACGCGCCCTACTACCACCGCTGTCGCTGCAGTGAGAGAAGCTGGAGCGATGGCCGGGTCCGCGTGGATCTCCAAGGTGAGTGCTGGCAGGCCGGCATGTGCAGGCTGGCAGCAAGAGCAGGCAGGCCGGCGAACCGCGTGCTGGGTGAGGACGGCTTACGGGACCCGATGGGCAGGTGGCTCGCGGTCCTCGTAGACAGTTTGGGAGTCTGTTCTCGCTGCTGCTGCGAGGCGCTTGGTGGCCGGCACCCAGGGTCTGGGCAGCCCTGAACCCGGACAGCAGCGCCTCAGGCGACGACGACGTCAAGGTCAAGGCGGGGGTACCGGCCCTGCTCCGGATATTACCATCGACCTTCTCCAGGGCCACCGCCTGGCCTCGCGAGCCGGGGAAGGTCACGGAGCCCCCGCCTGGGCTCCGCGGTCCTGGCTGCGGCCCTGCGGATGGTACCCACAGCCCCAGAGCACGGCTCAGGCCTTTCTGGGGTCTGCTTGGCTCTCGGCAGGATAACCGCAGGATCAGGCGTAGGGAAGTGGGATTTCCCAGGTGAGGAAATCCCGGGGCTGTTTTTCATGCCAGATTTTGTCCTCCTTGGAGTTCTTCCCAGTCCGACTCTGTGCTCTTGTGTCTATTTCCCCTTTAAAGGGCACAGGGCATTTACATCTTGGCATTACTATTTGAACCCTGGGAGAGGGAGACTCACAGCGTCTTCCTTTTACCTGTTTATTAGGGGAATCTTGCGATCTGGAAAGCTCAGTTGCTAGAACTGGAAAGGATTTCAGATTATCTTCGCAGTTCCTTGGTTTTTCAGAGGAAAGAACCTAACAGATTTGCTCAAGGTCACACAGGAAGTAGGTGGCAGAGCTGGGAGAGGAACCCAAGTGTCTTGGTTCACATTTTCAACCTTTTTTAAAAATTTTTTTTCCCCAGTACTGGGTATCAAACCCAGCAACACATGCGTGCTAGGCAAATGCTCCGAGGTAGGCAGATGCTATAGAGCTACCTCCCCAGCCCTCTCACTTCCATTCTGCCAGCTCTGTGGCCAAGGTCACATAGTAAATTATGTGTAGTACAAGGAATAACATGATTTATTAGTCTCCTGTTGCTCTTAATGGGTGGTCCCCTTGGAGTCTACCATAAGCAACTTAATTTTTCTATAAAACTTGTTACTATTTTTCTCCTTTTTTTTTAAGTTTAAAGATAGGTTCAGGGATACACTGTTATTTAGTGATAATATTTCTACACTGGAATTTAGTAATCCTAGGTTTAAATCCTGGCAGTGCCATTCTTTGGTTGCATGACTCTAAGCAAATTACTTAACTTCTCTGAGCCTTAATATGCACATCTGCAAAATATGTGTACTTGTGTCGCCAAGTTGATGGAGAATTAAATAAAATAATGAATGTGAAAACACCTAGAACATGCAGAAGGAACACAAAAATATGAAGCTTTTTTAGCCATCAGAATATTTATGTTGGCAGTCATCAAGAACACAGTGGTTCGTGGGTATCAATAACTGGGTTTTTTTGCTCAGTAACTAGATTGACTTTGTCACTCTTCTCAGATTGGGATTTGCTTGGGATGGTAGCTGTTATATTTACTTCTAAAGGTAAAATAACCTCTGTTTCACTGTTAAAACAATCCCTCAATCACTGGGCTTGCACTTAACACCTAATTCATCTTTGGTAGGTACACTAAACCTTCAGAATGAGGGACTAAAGCAACACAGTTGATAATGAATGTGTTGATGAATTTGTTCTGCTTTTAGTGTGATCTGCAAGAAAAAACTCTCATATTGGGAGTGTAGAAAGCATCAATCTGTGGGTCAGAAGATGAAGTTCTCTGACATGAACCCCCAGTGTGATCTTTGGCAGAGTCATTTGACCTCTGGGCCAGTTTTTCCCTTTAGGGATTGGTGCTTCAGAGGTTGACCCTAGGATGGTGGGAGTGCTAAGTTGGATGCTGGGTTCAGAGCAGATCCTTTACTGGGTTTTAATTTATTTATTTGAAAAAGGGTATCTGTACCTTAAAAAAGCTTTTCACATAGAGAAAATAGAGGGGTTCTAAAGACTTCTGACTGTGAAATACTATAATGTCTGAGTTGCCATTAGCAAGCACTTATTGAGCCTACCCTACATCCATCCAACATTGTATCTATTATGTTTTTAAGATGGTGTATTAAGGTTTAAAAAGGAAGTGAGAAGCCAGGGATTAAGATGGCCCAGGGCCTGAAGTTCAGGGATCCAGTAAAGGCTCTGCAAGCCTGGCCTCAGTTTTCTCATCTGAGAATCTCTCTCTCCAGGTTTTATCAAAATACATAATGTGATATATATCTATATCTATATATATATAGATATAGATATGTGTGTGTGTGTGTGTGTAAAATAGGAGATAGGGCTCTAAAAACTCTTTAAAATTTTTTATTTAGTTGTAGCTGGACACTATCTTTATTTTTATTTATTTATTTTTATGTGGTGCTGAGGATTGAACCCAGTGCCTCATGCTTGTGAGGCAAGTGCTCTACTACTGAGCTATAACCCCAGCCCTAAAAACTCTTATTTTATTGAAGGTTCTAGGTCATTCTAATGTCTTTATTGATGGAGTATTGCTTTAACAGCTTGGAGGAAAGGTGACAAACATGGAAAAAAACTGTTATTGAGGAAAATTGTTTCATGTATTAAGTCTGGGTTACAGGCTATGGCTGTGGCACTGTGGCGGAGCATTTGCCTGGCATGTGTGAGGCACTGGGTTTGATTCTCAGCACCATGTATCAATAAGTAAAATAAAGGTCCATTGACAACTAAAAAAATATTTTTAAAAATTTTAAAAAAAGTCTGGGATAGAAACAGAAACATGATTGAGGCTGGCCTCGGTGTTTACAAAAGTTTATTGGGCACCTCCTATGAGGCAGGCAAGGTCTAGGTACTGGAGATTCAACAGCAAACAAATCATAAAAAAAATCTTTGCACTCTTGGGGTTATATTTAAAGTTAGGTTTTTGAAGTCTTGTATCACAAGGATGTGAGTCTATTTTGTGTGTCTTTCCCTCTTTACTGGATGAGGTGGTGAGGTGGAGAGTGGGGAAAAGAACTTTTAAAGAATAGCTTTTAATTGGCCTCTTGTCCAATAATCCACCTGCTGGGTAGATGCATCTATGTTCTAGGATGATGATTTGGCTGAGAGCTTGGCATAGACCATTCTTTCAACTTGGCCCTGTCTTTTATTTTCAATCCAGAGACATGACTATGTATATATAGGATTATAGAATATAATTCATACACACTTTCTTGAATATTAGTTTTTGTCCCATCATTTGTAGGGCCAATATTTCAACAAAGGTTCAGGCTCCATAAGGGAAGACTAAGATAGGATGTAACAGATGTCTCTTTGCTCTTGTATTTAGCATGAAAAAAAGTTACATTTAGCATTTTTAGTGAGTTTTAATGCCTTTATTATAATGTGACTTTACCAGTCCTCAAAGATTGAGTTATTAAAGTTTGAATTAATCTTTTAAAATTTATATTTTTGATGTATGATAATGTTGATTGGGGGACATTAACAGTGGTGATGTCTTGGAGTGGTGGGATTACTGGGTGCCATTTTTTGTATCTTTTTCTAGTCCGCCCAAATTAGCAATAGTGACCATATTATCTGTATTAGCAGAAGAAATAAAGTTATTTAAAATCTTCACTCTGCATGGCACAGGCATCAAGTGGTTAGGAATAAACTTTCTTAGATTTCAAGATTTCATCATACAGTGTATTTTCTTTCTTTCATTCTTTTTTTTTGTACTGTGGATTGAATACAGGGGCACTTAATCACTGAGTTACATCACCAGCCTCCCCCCCTTTTTTTTTTAGTTATAGATGAATACAATGCCTTTATAATTTTATTTGTTTATTTTTTATGTGGTGCTGAGAGTCACACCCAGTGCCTCACACATGCTAGGCAAGTTCTGTACCATTGAGCCACAACCCCAGCCCATTTCCAGCTCTTTTTATTTGTTTTTATTTTTTGGTACCAGGGATTGAACCAAGGGGTGCTTAACCACTGAGCCATATCCCCAGACCTTCTTTTTTCTATTTTATTTGGAGACAGAGTCTTGCTGAGTTGCTTAGGACCTCACTAAATTGCTGAGGCTGGCTTTGAACTAGTGATCCTCCTGCCTCAGCCTCGTAAGATGCTGGGATTATAGCTATGTGCCACTGCACACAGCTTTATTTTTTGAGACAGGATTTTACTAAGTTGCTTAGGGCCTCATTAAATTGCTGAGGCTGGCCTTGAACTTGGCATTTCTCCTGCCTCAGCCTCCCGAGTCCCTGGGATTACAGGTGTACACTACCACACCTGGCATAAAGTGTAACTTCCTAATATTCATAGGAGAAGAGTAAATGTAAAGTATGGTTGGAGATACACTGGTCAATGAGGCAGAAGACCTGGATTCTGGTTTTCCATTTTGCCAGATAGTTGCTGTGACTGTAGGCATATTGCTACCCTTTGGACCCAATGATTCCACCTGTGAAATAAATGAGTTGTGCTTTGGATTTCATAAGCACCTTCCAGGATCTAAAGTTATTGGTACTTTTCTTAAAGAATATGTTACCCCTAAATTGACCTGGAGGTTAAGAATGTTGATGTAAAACCATTCATATCAGAGAAATTTTCAGTATTTGAGCTTAAAAAGTATAGTTTTATTCTCAGATCACAGATAAAACATGAAATATTTAGGTTTTCAAATCTGAACAAGCTAGCTACATTGAGCTAAGATGTGATAAAGGTATTCCTGCGAAGTGCCCAAATTTGCAAATTTGCAGCACTAAATGTTGTTTAATTCTGTGGATAACATTTCTCTGTTGATATTAATGTAGGTCTCTCGGCTGCTGGGTGCATTCCACAATCCAAAACAGGTGACCAGAGGTTTTGCTGGTGGTGTGAGTATAATTATGTCTTTTATTTTTCCCTTTTAGAAGTTTCTCAAGAAAGATGCTCTAATACATCTATTATATAGCATTAATCTCCATTTATTTAAATCTAGGGAAATTTGACCATGCTTTTAATGTATATTAAAATTATTGGCTAACATATACACAAACCTATTAGGTCACTTGCATATGTAAAAGAATCATATTACAGCTGGCTATGTAAGCCTGTCACATTAATATCTTGAAGGAGCCTTGTTATAAAAATAGAATTATCCTTGAGCCTATTACTTTATTTCACAATCTCATTTTGGTAAGACAATTTTTTTTCCTTAAAACTAGTGCAAATTGAGAGAAAATTGTTGAGAAGCTTCAAAACCTGCTTTGCATTTTTAATTTGTGAGCTTTCCTAAAAACAGTAGATTGCCAATTAGGAATTTCTCAAATACTTATAAGCCCTGTAGGCTTATACTTTCCTTATACAGTCTTTATAGACTATCATTTTAGTGGATCATCTATTGCTCATTAAATCTGCTGCTTTTAGAATTCCTAGCATTAGAGTTCTGTGCTTTCAGAACTGATACCACATTTTTGGAACATTCTGAGACTGTGGGTCAGTGATTTCCTGTTCATTTTTATTTTATCCCCTTTTTATAGAATCTGATTTGATTTGAATTTCATAATTCCTATACTCCCATATAACATTTTATGCCATGAAGAATTTATAAGACCATAGTACATTTTTTCCATTTATTTACATTTTGTGCTGTGGAAGAAAATTCTAATTTTCTCATGGCCTGATGACATTGGGAGAACAGGAAGAAGCCAAAGGGTTCTTTTGGTTCTGCTTATGCAAAAAATGCAGAATGAGGCTTGCACTTCAAGCTCAAGGATGGCTAAGCTGGCATTTCAAACATGTTCTGAAAGCTGATAAAGATGATCATTGCTATCTGCTGTTATTTAATTTTCAGTTATCTGTTCTTTAAAAATATTAGTTTGGTGGAAGGGATTATTTTCAAGAGAAATAAGAGGAGATATTTATTTTTAAAAAAACTTCTTCAACTGTATAGAAAAATTGAGAATTAGTCCACCTGCCCAGGAGGGATCATTGGAAGGCAAAAGAGAGAAACTTCTTTCAAAAAACATATAGATCAAGCAACTGGAGCCTGTTGAAATGAAGTTCCCAACTAGTAAAATGATAGTTCCCATTAAAATCTTCTGATTTTCCCCCCTTATGTATTTTTATTTCTACATTTGAAATGCTGGCTAGTTTTGGACAAATCATTGATATTACATCATAAGTAAACTTACTGTTGTTCTAGGTCTAATTCAGGCTTTGCAGGTCTGCTCATGTTTTATTTTTATTGGTTACAAATCACATTGCTTATCATTTATATTATACTTACCATTAAGAAGGCAGTTTTTAGGGGAACTAAGAAAAGTGAAGGCCCTCTCTTGATGTAAGGCCTGTTTTTTTTTTTTTTTTTTTTTTCCTGAGTGTCAAACAGAGCTCTGATATTTTAGAAATGTGTCTGAAAGAGCTTTGTAAGCCTGAAGAAGTTGCAGAGGGAACTTTTCCAGGATCACATGGACAGGAAAGTTGTCTTCATGAGGAACTCTCTAAATTTTAGTGTGAGAACATTGTTGAAATGTTTTTGCTATCTTTGTTTTATAGAATTAATTAGTCTGGGAGCTTGTCTGTAAAGAAATATCAGTTGGGAGGTCTACTTGGTGGTTTAATTTATTTTTGTTTTATTTAAAAGAGCATGATTTGGGTTGTTAAAAACCTCTGAACTCAGATAAAGAACAGTCAGGGAAAAAAGAATGTGCTGGAAGATGGAATCAGGTTTCCCAGCCTCACACAGCAGAGGAGGAAGTGAGGGAGAAAAGCGTGGCAGTCCCCATGAGGAACCAGGAAGAAAAAGGAGCAACTGCAAATTCAGACTTGAGGTGTCTGAGGTCCAAAAAGCGGGCTTGCAGCCTTAACTGGAGAGTAAATCTGAGCAGAGAGTCACTGGAGGTGCCAAGAGATGTGCAGAAAACCTAAATAAGGATAAGGACACAGTATACATCAAGTAAATAGGAAGCAGAAGTCACCGGGACAGTGAAGATATTTAGCAAAGAAATTTTAGAGGGAAAAATATATAATAAAGTTAGTTTAATGATAAATTTTTAGTATAATTTTTGATATCAGTATAAAAGTGAATTCTTTAAGTAATGATATGGGTGTGTTTAAGGGAAGGAAGAATTTTTGGACTCTGGTTTGTCTTTAGAACCCTTCAAGGGGTCCACAAGGGGCATTGCTGCCCAGTTCCTCAGTGGTTACAGTTTATGTCTGGGGCAGCTGGGCAAAGCATGTTTCCTTCATATTGTAGAATAAAGCCCTGCTTCCTGAAAAAAAAAAAAATAATAGAATTGTGGAATATCTTGTCTATTGATTCCTATCTCCACTTTGATTGTCTTGGGGAAGGTTTGTCTATTTTCTTAGCAGCATTTGAATCTTTCTGAAGCACCCCTATAAAGTGGATTTCTGTCACTGATTTTTTTTTAACCCTTCAAAAATCAATTCTTACTATTTTCCTTTAATGATTTCTTGTATTCAGGTTCAGACAGTAACTTTAATTCCAGGAGATGGAATTGGCCCAGAAATTTCAGCTGCAGTTATGAAGATTTTTGATGCTGCCAAAGTAAGTTGGCTTTAAAAAAAAAAATCTATATAATAGCAATTTGTGGAAGAGTTTCTATGAACTCTTTGGATGAATTGCATACATTTATTTCCATAGAGTTGGTAAGGTCTGTTAGTCTCCATGGATTTTCAGTTTAATAATGCATGTTTCAGCATTATTTGTTACCCACCATTTTATTTTTGATATATTTCACAGTGCTTATCACTGAGAAGCTTAGTGTTTACTAGGTTTTAAAAATATATATATCCCTTTAATGGATATTCAATACAATATTGTTAATATAATTTACGCTGATATAAATTTTGCCAATATAGTTTTGTTCATGATCATGATAATACTTAATGACAGACTGAAGCAGTGGGCTTAGAAATAGAGTAAAAACTTCCAGACCTGTCAGACCTAAAATCAAATTAGGGCTTCAGCTCTTACCAGCAGCTGCCTCACCTTAAATAAGTTGTTATATCATTATGGATAAATTTTCACACAAGGTTATAAAGATTAAATATTAGGAATGTAAAGCCCTCAACTCAATAATCTCATCCTTCATGATTCCTGAATAAATGTGTTTTCTAGCTGTACCAAACATCTAAGTTTTAGATGGTCAGTGTGTAAATCTTAATGCTAACTTGAGCCTCTACTGCTTGACGTTCTTTCTCCCTGTGCTCTGACTGGAGCATGGCTACCTTCTGTCCTCCGACACAACAGATACTATCTGAGCTGGTGGTGCCAATGGCAGTGTGTGTGGCAGAATCTCAGCAGTGTCTTGGCACTTAGTCCCATAGCAGCTTTGAATTTGTTCTGTGAGCTACTCCCAATAATTCTTTTTATCTTTAAGCAAACAGTTCTTATTGCTTCTAAACAAGACCCCTAATTTGTATACTTTCATAAAACGAATGAACTAAAAGTAAATTAGAAACAGTGCCATGAAATTATTCCAATCTTTTCCTTTGTGACTAAATATACATAGACAATGAAATTAATGTGTTTTTCTGTTGTAAGAGAGGTGCAGTATATCAAATTCCACTTGTTGAGTTTTATTCAAATAGTCCTCCAGAGAAACATTTTTTCCCCTTACTAGGGATTGAACAAAGGGGCATTTTACACTGAGCTACATCCCTAACCATTTTTATTTTTTATTTTGAGACCGGGTCTCACTGAGTTGCTTGGGGCCTTGCTAAATTGCTGAGGCTGGTCTTGAATTTACAATCCACCTTCCTCAGCCTTCCAGGTCACTGGGATTACAGACATGTGCTGCTGTGCCTGGCTTGCATGAAGATGCCTTATACCCAATATTTCTTAAATAAGGAAGAGAGTCTAAGTGTTTTTAGTGTAACTTTCAAGTTTTTGGATTTTATGATATGCTTCATCATCCATATTTTTTTCTCTTTCATCAATGATTTTCTTAAGCCATCAGTTAGATTATGTCTCTGACAGCCTTTCATAGCTCCATGGTCACAGGCTGATTTTTGGTGGATTATTACAGTATATATTTTTCACATTTTTTTTTTTTCTAACACTGCATTCATAGTAGTCCAATTGTTTTCTCAGACACTTTCTCAGAGTCCTCAACTAGCCTGAGCCAGTTCTGCATTGAAAACTCTCAGTGCAAAAGCAGAGCTGGAATTCTGCAGGAAGCAGCCAGGAACATAAGTAACTTTCATAATCTCATTTCTACAGCAGCTCCAGGCAGTAGTGGTCAGTACCTGAAGCATTCTCAATCTGCTGATTTCCACCACATTCTGCTGGTCATAGTATAGGTGTTCAGAAACCCCAGGGCTCTGGCCATCATAGGTACAGGTGGTCGAGGCCAAGCCACAGCAGGCCAGGCAGAGAACCCAATGTGGAGGCTCTTGTTACTGTCATTGTTGGTAGTTTAAAATCTACTATATATTAAGTTATTGAAAGTAGTACTGCTGTATTTGTGGAACTTTGAACCCTGCCTGGATTAAGGTCCTTAAGCTCTGCCAAATTACCTGTCTATCTTGGTATACCTTCATGTCAAAACAGAGAATATAATTGATGTTTAGTTAAATAGAAAACTTTTAAAAAATCTTTTCTTTTTTTTTGGTGCTGGGAATTGAACTCAGGCCCTCATGCACATGCTAAGCACATACTGTATCACTGAACTATGCACCTCTCCCCCAACCCCCTGAAAGAGTATTTAAAAAAAAATTCTAATGTAGTATTTTCATTAAGACTGGGATGGGTTGTATTCTATATGTGTAGTAAGAATTGTAATACATACTGCTGTCATGTACTTAAAAAAATAAAATCAATTAAAAAAAAAAAAAAAGACTGGGATGGGGTATTACTACTTCTGGTAGCCCAGCCGTAGATTTAGGTAAATATTTTAAAATACTTTTGGGGGTTTAGGAAACTTGATGTTTTATTATTATTTATTATTATTCCTTAAACATGCTAGGTGAAATAATGTATAAAATGAAATAAGTGCCTATTATAATACTAATAGTTATAAGCTGAGCAATGAAATCCACTTAAATTATACAAACATTTTTTTTCCTATGTTTCTAATTAAAACTCCTATAGGTCTGAGGTTGTGGCTCAGTGATGGAGCACTTGCCTAACATATGTGAGGCATTGGTTTCAATTCTCAGCACCACATACAAATAAATAAATAAAATAAAAGATCCATCAACAACTAAAAAATATTTGGAAAAAAGCAAAAACAAATTCTAACAGAGGACGCAATGCTTATAAAGTGACAGATTCCCCAAGCAAACTGCAATATGATTGCTCAACTTGCTCTTAAGCTCTATAGGAACAAAGACCTTGTCTTATTCTGTACTTTTGTCCCTAGGACTTGCTCGATGTGTTGGTTGTTGAATATGTGTGTACATACACACAAGGATGTGGGTAGAAAGAAAGGGGACCCTGGTTTATACCTTAAGTTGGTGCCTTTAGGTTATATAACATTTCTGATTTTTTAAAAACAGTTTTATTGAGATATTATTCTCCATACTTTTCTATCATTAAACATATACAATTCAGTTTGATAGTTTTAGGTATATTCACAGAGTTGTGAAACCAACTACAGAATTTTGAAACTTTGTGTGCATGGGGGGTACTGGAGATTGAACTCAGGGCCTTGCACATGCCAGGCAAATGCCCTACTACTGAACTACACTCCCAGTCCTAATTTTGGAAAATTTTTATTTTTCTTATTTATTTTTGGTACTGAGGACTTAACCCAGGGGCACTTTACCACTGAGACATATCCTTAGCCCTTTATTTTTTATTTTTTGAGATAGGGTCTCACTATGTTGCTGAGGCTGGTCTCGAACTTGAGATCCTCCTGCTTCAGACTCCTGGGATTACAGTCCTTCACCACAGTTTCCAGCTTGAAAGATTTGACCAACCAAAAAGAAAACTATTACCCAAGAGCAAATTTTTATACCCTGATCCCTGATCCTTTCCCCTCCCTTGCCCCAGGCGACCACTTATCTACTTTCTTTTTTTTTTTTTTAAGAACTTAACCTTTATTTTACTTGTTTTTACGTGGTGCTGAAAATCCCAGTGCCTCACCTGTGCTAGGCAAGTGCTCTATCACTGGGCTACAACCCCAGCCCTACTTTCTGTTTCTATAGATGCCTTTTCTGGACATTTCATATGAATGAACTTCTATAACTTATGGTCTTTGGAGCTGGGGTTGTAGCTCAGTGGTAGAGTGCTTACCTAGCATGTGTGAGGCCCTAGGTTTGATTCTCAGCATCACCTGTAAACTTAAAATATTAAAAAAAAATATGATCTTTTATGATTGATTTCTTACACTTATTGTAGTATTTTCAAAGTTCATCCATGTATCAGTACTATAAAGTGTTTCTGTGAACCACAATTCTCCACTCCTTAGGATATTTTAATTACAGCCACCTTAAGAGTTCTTGTAAAGAAAATAAGTGAGCAGATGGCAACTGGGAACATTGACTGGGCCAGAATAATGTGGAGACTCCCTGTGGGCACGCTAGAGAATGACACCTCTGTTCTTATGCCAGGAACTATTTGGACCTTATTGTATGTGTTTTTACCAGTTGTGCCCCAAATTCCAAGTTTATTTATCAGACCATATGTTATAGAAGTTTATCATTGTAGTGTGAATGTCAGTCTCATTGAGTCTTTCCAGTTCACTGTGCTCTGGTGTGGCATCTAGGCACCTATTCAGTGGGAGGAGCGGAATGTCACTGCCATTCAAGGACCTGGAGGAAAGTGGATGATACCTCCGGAAGCCAAAGAGTCAATGGACAAGAACAAGATGGGATTGAAAGGTAGCACTGAAGTGGAAATGATGGTTATTATTGATTTCTGCTCCAGGTGTCACATTTTCAAAAGTTCCTGCACATAAGCTAAATAAGACCTGGCATCAATTAAAGTAAAGCAATCCTTTTGTAAAGTCAACCCTCGGAGTAAGATACTTTGTTTTTTGAGACATTCTTTTCAAACTCCAGAAAAAACATTGAAGTATTACTAGCCAATACCAATGGACAGTATACAGTATGTGTTTATCTTCAACTAGATTTGTCTTGTGCCTAATTTCTACATTTTTATTTTAATACACATTTAAGGTCATGATTCAAAATTACTAGCATGTGACATAGAAATTTGGCACAGGCTGTAAATCCATAGACAGATCCACATATGAATCTCATTTTGCCACTTACTGAGAAGCTTGGGCAAATTTCTTATCTTGGAATTGGTTTTCACCCTTCATTTTTGAATGACCCTTGTTCAGTGATTGAGGTTTGGATAATGTTGAGCAGCTGATACAGTGCTTGTCCTCAGGATGTTCTGAAGATGAGAAATGCAGTTCATGTTCTAGAAAACTCCTGGGAGGATATGTTCCTCCTTACCTGGATCTGAGGGAGTGGGTAAAGTTCGAGACAGAACACAGTTTATAAGGGGGCTTCTAGTGGGATAGTAAGACTAGAATGTATTCTGTTGTCATCTGGGTATTCTTTATTACAGGCCCTTTAAAGACCCCAATAGCAGCCGGTCACCCATCTATGAATTTATTGCTGCGTAAAACATTTGACCTTTATGCCAACGTCCGACCATGTGTCTCAATTGAAGGGTATAAAACTCCTTACACTGATGTAAATATTGTCACCATTCGAGAGAACACAGAAGGAGAGTACAGTGGAATTGAGCATGTGGTATGTTCACTTCAGATACTTTTCTGTTCTTAAGTTGCTTTCTGTGTACTTGGGACAATTGTTCAAATTCTCAGTTGAAAATGTCTCCCAAAGACAGCTCAGCTTTACCATGTGAGGAGTTGTGTGTGTTTGTCTTGGTGCTGGGTCTCTGGTTGACTCTACTCAAATGGAAGCCAGGAGGAACAGAGCTTGGTGTGGCTTAGGGTACGGGCCTGGGCATCTGGGCATTCCCCATTTCTCAGGTATGCTTTTGGGCAGGTGACTACCTCTGTACTTCAGTTTTGCTTCTCTGATACCTACCTCAGAGCCTGGTTTAATGTTAACTCCATTGACATACTATCTGTGTGATGTGGCCATGCTGGCCGACCCCATGCAAGCATGCCACAGTGATGTGGTTTACATGTGGCTAGCCAATGAGTTGTTGCCACATCCTTTCCAGTGTTCAGGGCTTTTTCTTCTTTCAGATTGTTGATGGAGTTGTGCAAAGCATCAAGCTCATCACTGAGCAGGCGAGCAAACGCATTGCTGAATTTGCCTTTGAGTATGCCCGGAACAATCACCGGAGCAATGTCACAGCTGTGCACAAAGCCAACATCATGTGAGTTCCTGTAGGGGCCAGTGCTCCATCTTGCTTTATTGAGGGGAGAGCAGTGACCAACCATCTCTTCTCTCCACCTTGCTCCTCCATCTAGTATATCTGAAAAAGAACCCTGTACCAATCAGAGGGTCCAGCATTTCTCTTCTGTTAATCTGCTATTTGCTGGGTCTCACTGGGTATATGACAGGAGCAAAAGGCAAGGGACAGAATTGAGATCCTGGAAGTTAAGAAGGGACTAAGGGTTATCTGAAGAGAAAGGTGGAGATGATTTGGGGTCCTCAGATGCTGTGTCCAGTTAGCAGAGGCCATGTTATTTATGCTTTAGAAGTAAAATAGTGGGGATGTTTTAGAAATGACCTCATACTCAGGGTCTTAAAATAGTGCTAATGCTGTCTGATATGTTCCTCTAAATAGTTCAAATTATCCTCATGCCCAGGCTATTAAAGGCCATCTCTGAATATATAAACACTTCCTAACAAAGAAAAGTATGAAATTACAAAATAGTTAAACCATTTAAATAATGAAATTAGATTAACCTTTAAAACAATTTTAATAATATTAATGGGGTCTGGGAATGTAGCTCATTGGTAGAGTCCTTGCCTAGCATGCCTAAGGCCTTGGATTCAATCTTAAGCTATACACACACATACATACAAGTTAATAATATTAATGGTTATTTCTTAGATCTTGCTGGGTTAATATTATAAAGATCTACTCTTCTCTATCATGATCAAACTGTTTTACATTTTTATTCTTTTATGCTTTCAAAGGGATCCCAAAATATTTTGAACTTGCATTTTATTAACTGCCTAAGAAACCATTTTGCCATAATGAAATCAGACATCTTAGCTTTTGGAACTTAAATTTCTTGCATATAATTTACTTCTTTGATTTGATCCTTTTCTTTCTACAAGCCTTTGTTTTTCAGCAGTTTTTATTTAATTAAATACAGGCGAATGTCAGATGGGCTTTTTCTGCAGAAATGCAGGGAAGTTGCAGAAAACTGTAAAGACATTAAATTTAATGAGATGTACCTTGATACAGTATGTTTGAATGTAAGTATATATTTATACTTTCCTTTCTTTGAACAGTGTGCATGGTGTGCAATTTTTGATTGCTAAACGCACAATTATATTCCTTGTAGATGGTACAAGACCCATCCAAATTTGATGTTCTTGTTATGCCAAATTTATACGGAGATATCCTTAGGTAAGTCTCCCCCTTTTTAAAAATTTTTTATTACCAATAATTTATAAATATTTGTGTTAGCTTTCTGTTGCTGTGACAAAATACCTGAGATAAATCAAGGGAAGAAAGGTTTATTTTGGCTTACAGTTTCAGATATTTCAGTCCATGGTCTCTTGGAGCTATTGTTTCTGGGCCTGTGTTAAGGCAGAACCTCATGGTGAGGAGGGCATGATTGTTGATTTGCCATGAGGTGAACCAACTACCTTTTGACATAATTTCAGACTTCTAGTAAAGTTACATGAATAGTACAAAGAATTCCCTTATAGTCAGCACCTAGATCCCCCAGATGTTAACATTTTACCTTACTTAATCTTTTCCTCTTTCTCTCTCTTTCCCTCCCTTTTTACTTCCTCCCTTTCTCCTCCTTTTTCTTCTTCCCCTATTTCTCTCTCTCTCTTGCACGCGTGTGCGCACACACGCACGCACACACACACACACACACACACGTACACAAATATGATGTTGGGGCTGGGAGTATAGCTCAATGGCAGAGTGCTTGCCTAGCATGTGTGAAGCACTGGGTTCAAGTCTCAGCACTACATAAAATAAATAAAGGTACGTGTCCATCTATAACTAAAAAAAAATATGATGTTGGCCAAATGGTGTCTTTCAAACCCATCTTTCTACCTTTGTTAGTTGGCATTTTAATATAAAGATAAACTTTCCTTCTCATTTATTACTTGTTTACTTATTTATATCAGTGTGGACTCGTGGTTTTCTGTTTTCTTGAGTGGCATGTCCATGACTGTCATCACTAATTGATACACAGATTGTTCCCACTTGGCCAGGGAAGCTCCTTTCCCCATGGCTCCTGGGTCCTTTGAACTCAGCCCTTCTTTGGGCCTCATTTTGCTTCCTGGCATAGTAAGCTGCTTCAAAATTATCTGCCTTTTTCTAATCTTAGCCTGGAATCAGCCATTGCTCCAAGGAATCCTGGTTCTTTTAGTGGTGAATAGTATTTATAAACTAAAATTTCAATGCTAGAGGTGAGATGTTTCTTTTTAAATGTTTTTTCTTTGAAATGTTTTTCTGCCCCCAGTGACCTGTGTGCGGGACTGATCGGAGGTCTTGGTGTGACCCCAAGTGGCAACATTGGAGCCAACGGGGTCGCCATCTTTGAGTCGGTAAGAACGCTCACACATAAGCAGAGTTGGAGTTGGATTGTCATGAGAATTCGGGAGGGGTTATCTGTATGCATAGGCTTTAACTTGGGAGTTTTGCCAATGTAAAAAAAAAAAAATGACACTTTGTGTATTTTTTTTTTTTTAATGTGGTGCTAATGATCGAACCTAGTGCCTCACACATGGTAGACAAGTGCTCAACCACTGAGCTACAGCCCCAGCCCCTGTATATTGTTTTTTATATAGCCTTGTTTTTGATAATTTCTCTCTAGATATATCTTTATATATCCTTCCTCACTTACAATACTTTACCAAAAATTGACTGGAAAAAGATTGTTGGTCTATATTTTTTGAAATTAAATTTAAAAAGTAGCTCTGTTTCTCCAAGGCTTTTCTTTTCTTCCTTTCTTCCTTTCCTTCCTTTTCTTCCTTTCCTTCCTTCCTCCCTCCCTCAGTACTAGAGATGGAACCCAGTGCCTCACGCATGCGCTGAGCAAGCCCTCTACTACTAAGCTATATCCCTCCAGCCCCTTTTATTCTTTAATTTTTATTTCTATGATTTGGTTCTTTTTTATTGGTATCGGGGATTGAACCTGGGGCCCAGCATATACTAGGCAAGTGCTGTACCACTGAGCCAACTCCAAGTCCTATTTCTAAGATCTGTGTCAGATGAATTGCACATAGTAGTTTTCAATAATTTTTTTTTGTTGTTCTTGATGAGGAAAGATGATTGAGACCCCAGCTTCCCTAGAAGTAGGCAGCTTGTTTTTTTTGTTTTTTGTTTTGTTTTTGTTTTTGTTTTATTACTCATGCTGGGGATCAAGTCCTGGAGCTTCTGCCTTCGAAGCCCATGTTCTACCACTGAGCTCATCCTCAACCAAGGGCTTCTTGTTCTTGTCTCTCTCTTGCTAATGTTACTTTTCTTGATGTGTAGGTTCATGGGACTGCCCCTGACATTGCAGGCAAGGACATGGCCAATCCCACAGCCCTGCTGCTCAGTGCCGTGATGATGTTACGCCACATGGGACTTTTTGACCATGCTGCAAGAATTGAGGCTGCGTGTTTTGCTACAATTAAGGATGGAAAGGTATCTGTAATGTGACCTACTTGTGCTAGGTAAAATGCATTTCTTCCATATGCATTATCTGCATAAAGGGTACACATAATAGTTCTTAAGAGAACCAGAAGATTTGACATTAAACAGGTATTCTAACTGTGGACTCCCTGAAATGTGCGCACACACATGCATTTTCTGAGGTGAGGATCTGAACACTTTATCTGAACAAGGTTAAGGAGCATTGATGGACAGTGTGCAATGGAAAGAGCAGTGGGAGCCAGCCCAGGTGCAGGCCCGGGTATCCTGTTGTTAACTGTATGATCTTGGCCAGCTCCTTTTCTTCTTAGCATAATGTTGTCAAAGCTGACCCCATTAATGAGAAACAAGGAAAGAAAGAAAATCTTATAATTTGAGATTACATTTTAGTCAAAATATAAGAAATGCAAGCTTTTGGGGTTTTTTTGTTTTTGAAGTGCTGGGGTTTGAACCCAGAGCCTCTGGCCTCTTGCATGCTGGGTAAATGCTCTACCACTGGACCACATTCTCAACTTGAAGCTTGTTTTTAATAAGCTGACAGTAACTTTAGGGGTGTTGTCTTTTTTCTGAAGCTATATTTGAAGAATTATGTTCTAGAACCCAGCTAAGAAATGCTTGACTTAAACAATAGACCTTCTTAATTGTGTAGAATGCAGATGTAAGATAATTAAACATATCAAAGTCTGTTTATAGTAAAGAGAGTGAGTTGTTAGAAAACAGATTGGTTGTATGAGAGATTTTTCTTGCAAAGAGTGAAATGTCAGAGTTAGTCATTTAAGTATTTCCTTGGTATTTGTTTCTCAGCCTCCAAAAATAGATCAGAGCCTGTCTAAAATTTTTTCAACTTTAAAAATTCCCCAAGGACTTTTCATGAAACCACTTGTTTAGATTTGTTTTCATTTAAATATCCATGATCAAGCACTATTTTTCTTAGGGTCTAATGTAAGAACAAAGGGAAAATTTTGGAAGATTTTCTTGGTTACTCCCTTTGTAGCAGGAGCATCTCATTTTTTTAGTGTTTTTGTGTATGCTAGCTAGTTGGATTTTCCCAGGCCTTTCTGGTGGGTGGATGGCATGTGATGGAATGACTTTGAAATGAGGAACTAAGCAAGTTATAGCAGGCAAGTTCCTTGCTCAGTTGGCATCTCACTGAGGGCTTTAAATAAAAAATCTTTGCTTTAGTGTAGTATGTGGAAATGTTTTTACTTTTGCTTTTTTCTTTCCTCAGAGTTTAACTAAAGATTTGGGAGGCAATGCAAAATGCTCAGACTTCACAGAAGAAATCTGTCGCCGGGTAAAAGATTTAAATTAATGTCTCTACAGATGGCACTAGCTGCAGTCACTCCCAAGGGACACCACCACATAAACCTCTCTCTAGAATACCTGCTATTATATGTGCATTTGGTTTGCTTGTTCCTTGACAGAGTACATTTTAGATCTGACCTTTTCTTAGGAAAGTCTGTGCAAAGGATGCAGGTGTGATGTCCCTAGGCCTGTTTTCAAAGGACTTTTTCCAAGTATTTCTTTTATTTATTAAATGTCTATCTGATAAACCTTTTTTGTAAACTGTACGTGGACTGTATCATTTGCCATTGTTAACCATTTTACACTTCAGTTAAAATAATTTTTCTTCAACTGTAAATATTATGATACAGATTAATAAGAGAAAACATCTAACTTTTTAAACAAAAGTCCTATTTTCTTTGGTATATGAAAATAAACTGGGATATTGGCATAATAGCACAAGATGACATAAAACTAAATGGGCATAAGAGAAACTTCTTGGGAAAGTTCATATCAAAAATAGTGAAATGATATATTCCTTGATGGTATGGAAAATAACAGATTTGTCCTTTACATGAATTAATATGAATAAAAATTTTAGATCCAAGAAATATATAATGAGCAATGTAATTTTGTTAATAAGATATATAATATATTGGGTTCAAATCCAAAACTGCATTGTGTATTCAATTATTTTGTTAATCTTAAAATTTAATATTCTTTGCAAGAGCTCTTAGTGAAGCAAAGTAATTCTTTTTCACTGGACACATCATATGTATCATGAATTGTCACAGCCTATGAGCCCCTGTACTGACACCCTGAGTTCAGGCCAAGGAGCTAACCATTGTGCACACTTACTCTTGCATGTCACTGTCTGGAAACAGACTGTACTCCAACTGGTACTGCCCAGGTGACACTGCTTAGTGGCCTGATCACTTTTTTGGCTGCAGTTAAGGAACTTGGGTTGTTGGCTCTTGATTTTGCATTTCAGTGGCTTCCCCTTCGCCTCCCTCTAAGCACCAAATCACTGCCCTCTGCCACAACAGCACCAGTAAAAGATGCCATTGCAGAGACAGGAGCTGACAGCTCAAGCTGATTGACAGAATCATGCCATAATGGGTCCTGGGCTTATCCGCTTATGACCTTCAGGCATCTTCTTTCCCCAGCCCCCTCTCTTCTGCTACAGCATGAATAGTTACCCTTTGGCCCCATACCAAATGCAACTCATGTCCTCCCTTGGCTCTTGTGTAAATCTGCAAACCTGTGGCTTTGCATAATGTACCCAGGTCACAAGGGTATTTCTTAACAACAAATATCCCTGTCTGGGTCAGTTTTTAAGCTTGTAACCAGACTTATAATCTTATGTATATTTTACTTTGTTTTAAGCTGCCGCTTCCTCTGATTTATTGGAATGTGCTATAATAATCAGTGGCTCTTGGTTTCACAGTAATAAAGAATTCCAAAACCAATTGAGATGTATGCCTTCTCTGCCTGTTTCCTGGTCAGGTGCCTTAGGGCATTTTGGCTCAGCTTGTTGCTAAGAATGGAAGGGGTGGCCTGGTGGCTACAGGCTAACATTAGAATTGGCGGTTCCACTTGACCCTATCCCTGCACCTTTGTTTATTCCAGGGCACTAATGGTGCACTAATGGTCACTCATGCCTGTTGCACATAGTCCTGTGGGTTAAATACTACTCTGTCCAGCCTGCTCAATTGACCCCCTCCAAAAAAAAAAAAAAAAAAAAAAATTCAGGTACTTGTTGACAGTTATGTTAAAAGTTTAATATTCAAATTACACATTAAATACAGCAGCAGTTTTATTAAGCATCAAGTCGGTGTGTGCATGGTAGAGGAGTGCCTGGTAATGGATAATGGAATTGGCAGTGTTCAAGAAGATTCCAGAGTAAGTCAGACCATTAGGTGAACTATGACTTTTTGCTTTCCTTGCAGCCCACACTAGTAACACAAGCTGTCTTCCCCTCATTCTTCTTCCCCAATAGCCTGTCACTGGTTGACCTGTTATGTGAGCTTGTTAAATCTGCCTGGAACTAAGGCCAAAAATTAGCCCTTTAGTTTTGGAAGGAGAACCAATCTCACTTGTCACCTGAACATGAAACAATTACTTAAGCAGGATTTAAACTATCCACACATGAGGCTTCTCAGATTTGTAGATGAAAGTGCCATACCCTGGCCTTGAGATAATAGATTTTGACAGTTCCCAGGCCCAGATTGAAGAGAATCTAGAGCTCAGGAGAATGCTGGAAAAGCCTGCCATCTATTCAGTAGAAACCACAGGGATGACTCCTGATTACTTGTTTTGCACTTGGTAAAAGGAATCGATAATATCTTTGTACTTCTCCAGAACTATGAGCCGTTTTAATTTCATGGTGGGACCTAAAAGAGAAATTGGAAGAAATGCATGAGAGCCAGGCTCTGATAACTGAGGTGTATGTCAAAGATGCAGACTTAGTGAGTCCCCTAACTCAGGAAGCCAGACAGGTATTGAAGAGCAGCTGAATATCCCACCTCCAAGACAGTGGGCCCCCCTCTGCATCACACCCCTTGCCGTGTTCCAAGGCACCCAGGTCTGTGTGACCTTGAAAAACAGGAAGCGATGTGATGTCACTTCCAGGAATAGGTTGGAAAAGACTACATTTTCCAGTGCCTAATAAAGTGTTGTAAACCACATGCACCTTACCCATTCCAGATCCTCAATTTATTGCAATTGTCTCGTAAATGAATACATGCCTTTGTATCCATGGGGGATTGTTTCCAGGAGCCCCTTTGAATACCTAAGTCTGAAAATGTTTTTAGGTCCTTATATAAAATGATGTACTATTTGCATATAACCTATGCACATCCTATATATTTTAAATCATCTCTAGATTACATAAAATACCAGATACAGTGTAAATGGTTGCTACACTGTATTGTTTATGGAATAGTGACAGGAAAGAAAGCATGTACTGTACATGTTCAATACAGACATATTTTTTTTTCCCGAAATTTTTCACTTGTGGTCTGTTGAGTTCACAGGTTGAAGAACCCATAGACACAGGGCCTATTGGATATTCTACAGATTCTATAAAACCACAAGTCCGTGCACTGAGTAATCGCTGTTCTCCCACAGGAGAGAGATGGTGTCATCCAAAGCCTTGTCTGAGACCCACTGCCCACGGCTACTTCCCAGCACTGCCATAGCCACTGTCTTCCCACACAGCCCCTGGAATAACGAAAAAGAAAAACCTACCCAACTCTCCTCCTGAAATGGAAAAGTCCCTCTCGAGAATGGCCCACTTCTGGATGTGGTAGGGCCGGGCTGCTGCATTGGCATTGACCCTCTGGATCCCCTCTTCAATGGCCTGATACACAGCTTCATCCTTCTTCCCCACGATTTCAGACACGGTGCTGGCTCTGCTGCCCACCCTCTGGCAGAACTCCACAGCTTGTTCAGTCAGATTATCAGTCGGGTCAGAGGTGTCTGGGTCCAGGGTGCACTGAAAAGCCAGAGGACAGATGAAGACCAAGCCTTGCTCTATAGGACACAACCCATGATCTTGGAGGTCTTATTGCTAAAAGCAGAGGTGTGGACCACTGTGAGCTATTTCAGAGATATGGGTCTATAATGAGCTGGATGTCACCAGGTTGGGCCCTGTGGTGTGGTGGAAGGGAATGTGATCTGAGAGAGACCTCAATGAAGTCATCTGTGAAACGGGGCTATCCTCCTGCCTGTCTGCAGCCCTGGGAGCCTGAATCCTTGCTGCAAGGAATGCAGATGGGCAGCAGCACTTTGCACAATGAAATGCACTGGCCTGTTGGGGACAGAGGAATTTACCTGTGTATAACTGCTCCTGGAGTGCCAGTGGCACTGACTGCAGTGATTCCAGAACAAAAAGCCTTGAGATCCAGACGTCTCCTGGGCTGAATGCAGATTCTGCTAGGCCCAACCCTTAGAGCACCTACCAGCTGCTCCTCCAGAGCAGTGTCCACCCCACACATACCTTCAAGGTGAGCAGCATGGACAGGAACTTCCTCTGGTCCCCGATCAGCATGGCATTGCTGATGATGGGCAGCTCCATTTTCACAGCCTCCTCAATAGGCACAGGGGGTACATTCTCCCCTCCGGCAGTGATGATCAATTCTGGGGAAGCAAGACCAGGCTGCAGCATAGCCTATAGTCCAGGTGCCCTGGCTAAACATGACCTGACCTGAGTCACAGCCTGGGAGGCTGGGAGAACAGGAAGCACTGCTGGGGATGCCTCTGGAGGAAGAGGCAGGGCCAGGCTCTCCAAAGCACCTCGTGCCTGCTGGGGAATGGCAGCAGTTTCCCAGAGGACAACTGCCCACCCAGTATTCCCACTCTTCAGCTCATCTTTCAAGACTTTGCCTGCTCAGACAGTGTAGCCCCAGGCCCCTTCTGTTCTTAAACAGTCCTCCTACCCCATCCTCTGAATAGCTGTGTTGTTCCCCTCCCTCCCTGTGCTTTACCACCTCTCCATCACTCACATGGCACTCGCCACACACCAGTCACCATGCTAGATGCTTCAACAGTCATTCACTCAATCCTCGAAATAAGACTAAGAGGGAGGCTGTCTTATCATTTTGCAGATGAGGAAACTAAGGTACAGAGAGGTTCAGTAACTTTTCTAAGATCACATACCAATAAGTGGTAGAGCTAAGATTTAAATCCAGTCCAGTTCCAAAAGTCCAAACCCACTCTGCTATGGTGCTTCTTGCTGTCCTTGTGTCTCTCTCGGTATGTCCTCCTCCCTTCCCATCTGTCCAGCTCCGTTGCCTCCATCAAGAAGCCTTCTCCAACTCTCCCAGCCACACTGACCTCACCCTTCTCAGAGCTCTTCTAGCATCCTTCTGCCCAACCATTAGTGATAAAAACCCTAAGCAGGTGAAATATGGAAAGAAACTTTTTAAATCTGATAAAGAATACCTATAAAAAATCCATAGCAAACATACTTAATGATAAAATGTTGAGAACTTTCCCTCTGAGATCAGGACTAAAACAAATAACCCCCATCACTTTTTTTTTTCTCCCTTAGTGCTAGGAATCAAACCCAGTGCCTTGTGCATGTGTGCATGCACTCACCACTGAGCTATACCCCCAACTTGACTGTTGCCAATTCTGTTCAACATTCCTCTGGAGAGAGGCGCTAACCTGTGCAATAAGGCAAGAAAAATTCACAAGGGATGAAAGAAAGAAATAAAACTGTTATTATATACAGATGATATAATTGTGTCCATAGGAAATTTAAAGTAAGACACACAGTACTGAACTACTATGTGAACTCATCAAAGTCATTTGATATGAGGCCAACTACCAACAAAAAAAATTGCATTTCTATTACCTGCAACAATTTCCCCTGTGAAATGGGGCTATGGGATTCCCCTGTTGGTGCTAGGGGAATGACACCCATTTGGGCAATAGGATGGAAACATCTTTCCGTGAAGGAATCTCCAATTTACTTTCCTTTCTCCACAGGATAATTCTTTGAAGTTTAATGTTTTACTTTAAATCTAATATTTGATTTGTGTGTTATTCTCTATCACATCTATGTTTGCATATAAAACTACATAAGATTAATGCCTTGAATGTTCTGAAGGTCTTGCCTTTTTGCTCTCTCTCTTGGGGGAGGGTATTGGAAATTAAATCCAGAGGCGCTGAGCTCCATCCCTAGCTCCTTTTCATTTTTAAAAAAATCTTAATTTTTTTTAAATGTCTCACAAAATTGCTAGGTTGGTCTCAAACTTGCTATCCTCCTGACTCAGCCTCCAGAGTTGCTGGAATTACAGGTGTGCACCACTGCACCTGCCCTTGCCTTGTTTCTCTCAGAAATGTAAATCCAGCTCTACCATTTACCAGCTAGGTGATCTTGGGTAAGTTACTTAACCTCTCTGGATGTCCTCATTAAGGCAGGGTAGTAATAGTCCCTGCCCTAGTGGAGAGTAAATAGAGTAAAATTATGTCAGGAAATGTGTGGCACGTAATAAGGGCTCAATGCAGGTAGCAGGTATGAATAATGGTGGAAGCAGAATTTCTCCCATACCTCACTGTGGCCTCCAGTGCCCAGCTGCAGCTGCCATGGGGGCTCACCTTTGAGGCGCCCAGTGATGTAGAGGAAGCCATCGGTGTCCAGGCGGCCAGTGTCACCTGTGTGCAGCCAGCCTTCAGAGTCTATGGCCTCACACGTCTTGTCCTCCATGTTCAGGTAGCCCATGAAGATGGTGCGGCCCCACAGGCAGATCTCTCCAATGCCCTCAGTGTCCTCATTCACCAGCTTCACCCTGCAGCCTGGCACCACCTTACCTGAGCTGAGGTGGAGAGGTGGGCAGGAGGGGGTCAGAGGATCCCATTAGGGAGCCTCAAGTCCCCAACCTCTCAGTCTTCACTGATGACCAGGTATCCCCTGCCAGGGTTTTGGGGGTTTAATGGGGGACTTAGAGCCGATAGGGCCAGCTAAAGGTTTTTCAATGAATAAATGAATGAAATGCTAATGTTAGAATTTGGAGCTCTGTGATAGGCCGGCCAGGGAGGGAGGAATTGGAGCACAGTAGATAAGCCTTCACACCACTCCCCAGCCCTGACTGCCTTCCTTGCGTACTGGAAGGCTGGCCCTGACCCCTGGCTCCCACCTCAACTGGAGCCTGGCCATCAGCTCTCCTGGGACCCCCTCCAATACACCCCGTTCTACTGGAGGCAATGGGGGAAGGACCTTCCTTCATCAAGAGAAGACTGTTCAGGGGATGCTTGAGCTGTTAAGGCTGTTTTCAACCATAGATCCACATGTCATAATGGAAAAGACCCCACTGCACCAAGGAGGACAAGCAAGGGGCCTGGCCCAAGATGATGATGTTGGCTCTTGGAAGCTCCCAGCCCAGGGGCCAGATGTCCAGTGTGGAAAGAAGAGCCAGCTCTTGGGGCACTCAATAGGTAGGCACACATGGGTGTCATCAGGGACATGCGGGCATACGTACATGTTACAGCTTGGGACCTCACCTATAGAGCCGGTAGTTGTAGGGGCTGGACATGAAGTGGGGGCCTGTGGTCTCACTGAGGCCATAACCCGCATATAAGCGGATGTTGAGGCCCAGGAAGAAGCGCTGTGTCTCTGCAGTCATGGGGGCAGCCCCGTAGAAGCTCTTCTGACACTTGGCAAAGCCCAGTGTTTGACGGACCTTGGCTAGCACCAGGTAATCTGCCAGTCTGGTTGTGAAGGGCCTCAGATCACTGGTGGGAGAGGAAGAATGGTCCATGGAAGAAAGGGAACACACAGTCATGTGAAAGGGTGTGTATTCCATGTGTATATACTGGCACAGCCATTCTGGTTGTCTATTCTAATTGTTGATGTCAATGCTGAACCTGTTGTTAAATAATTTGAATATTGGCCCTGCCATATCCTTGTATGAAAATGAAGATGCAAATACATATAGTTTTGGGCAAATATGCCTTGAGCCAGGAAATCAGATAAGCAGGTTCAGCTGTATACAGATACACAGGCAACAATCCAGATGCATGCATATTTGCAACCCTATAACACACACATACAGAGATTTTAAGTCTATATTCACAGACACACAGGTATAATTATACACACAAGTATGATCCTATTTGAGGTCCACAGATATTTGCACGCATATTCACTTCATGTGTATAAATGAAGCTGTAGGTGCATAGATGTGTCCACAATTCTCATGAAACATGATACTGTTTCATAAACATACTAGTAACAGAAACTATTGCTATTTAAAATTGAAACCTCACTAGATTTATACGGTTACCCATGTAACAGTACTTTGTGAGAATTTAAAAAGCAATCAGAAAGGGTGGGAATGCCAGACACGGTGGTGTATGCCTACAATTCCAGAGACTTGGCAGTCAGGATTGCAAGTTTGAATCCAGCCTGGGAAACTTAGCAAGACCCTGTCTCAAAATAAAAAATTAAAAGAGCCAGGTACTGTGGTGCATGCCTGTAATCCCAAAGGCTTGGGAGGCTGACAGAAGGATTGTGAGTTTAAAGCCAGCCTCAGCAACCTAGTGAGGCCTTGAGCAACTTAGCGAGACCCCATCTCAAAAGAAAAAAAAAGAAAGGGCCGAGGATGTGACTCAGTGGTACAGCGTTCAAGCCATAGTCTGTCTGTCTGTCTGTCTGTCTGTCTCTCTCTCTCTCTCTCTCTCTCTCTCACACACACACACACACACACTCACACACACACGGGTTGGGGGTTAAGGAGAGGTCTGAGTGGTCGTGTGGGATGCCTGAGAAGGCTGGAAGGGATGAACCTTCATAACAGTGGGCTCTTCTATCCCCACCTATCGAGGTCAAGGGACCTCAGGAGACTGGTAGGCTGCTGCCAGGAAGGTGGACTTCTCTTTAGAGGGAGACAGTCTTCCCATCCAGAACCCAAGATGCCAACTGTCCCCATAAGGGCTGCAATGAGTAAAGGAGTGCAAGTCCCACTTGTTGATGTGGCCTCTGCGCAGGGGTCCTCAGAACTTACAGGCCCCTGGGGCTGGGATGAGCCTATTGGATCTTTGGTGTATACTAGATTGTGAGCCACCCCTGCTGGCTCCTATCCCCTGGCCCTCTGTACCTGGTAGGGCAGGTGAGGTTCTGCTCTAAGGTCACCGACATGGCCCACAGCAGCATCTTACGACGGATGAAGCCGGACTGAGCCGCCACCTCCTGGATCTTTTCCATGATCTTCTCCCACACGCGTGGCACACCCATGTGGGAGGTGGGCTCCACTTCCCGCAGTGTGTTCACCAGGCTCCCCTGTTCACCAATTGGGAGAGTCAGGCCTCTGGTTCAGGGCCAGCTGGGTCCTGCATCTGATCAGGTGTGCACACACTACACAGCGCAGCTGCTGCACACACCCACACCCAGCCTGCAGCACGGGCTATTGGCTGTGGCTCAACAGTTGTCCCCTCACACTCCACTAATAGGAACTTGGTGTCATTTGGGTACCAGATGGCCAGGTGCTTCAGAAGTACCTTGGTCTCTTTCTGCCCCCGAGGTTGGTGACTCTTTGTTTGTCTAACTTAAATCTAATAACCTCATTCCTCTGAGTAGCAAATGCTTTAGGATTGAACATGGTCCTGAGGACATGTGGCATTGTGTGGGCCACCCAGATGCTGGGAGGAAAGCCTGCTGAAGGGTTTCTGGGAAACTTCTCTCATGGTTAAAATAAGAATCCAAAGAATAGGTGTAGTTTATGCAGCGGGAATACAGGGAGGGGCTGTGGCCACCTATGATCATCTCATGATCCTCCTCTGAGGAGGTCTCCTTGATGGTGCTATAGACCCAGCAAACCATTCTGACTCAACTTACTGTAAAGCCATCAGTTTCCCTATTTGTTTGGTCATTGGAGTCAGGCTATGCAATTTGCAGCTGGGAGAATTCTGCCAGATAAATGTACAAGGAACCAGCAGACCCACAGATGTACACGCAAGGTCCCAGATTGGAGTATGGATCAGGCATGCTCTTGCTCATACACTGGACACCCACATGGCAGAGAGGCAGACTGACCTTCAGGGCATCGGGCTCAGCAAAGCAGACCTGCGCTCCCCACTGGATGCCTGTCCACAAGTCATAGATCTGAGCAGCAATGTGGCTGAGGGGCAGGTAGCTGACCACCACCTCCTGCTGGACTTCCGCTGGCTGGATGTCACCAGCCTGGCTGCCAAATCGTGCTGTCCACGTGATCTGGAGGGCAGGCAGATGGGCCCCAGCAGTGTTCACAGCCATCTCTGGCAGTGCTCACAACTGTAGCCATGCTGGGGACTTGGAGCTACTTTTTTGGGGACCCACTGAGTGGCTACCCTCCCAGGTCATTCTGCAGTTCCTGGAAACAAACCTCCAGGGATGGCCTCCCCTCACTCTTTCCCCTCCCCATTTCTGTGTTCAGTCTGGACCATAGACCTGTGGGCTCTTACTTATCCCAGCTTCCTGAGCTGAGAACCTCCCCAGAAGTTATTGGGACAGAGCCACCCAAGCCGCCCATCTTGCCATCTGTCCTACATTGTCCTGACTCAGCATCACACCCTTGGGGTTCCCAGTGGTGCCCGACGTGTACACTAGTACGCAGCACTGGTTGGGCTGCTGAGCATCGATGATGGTGTCCAGGGTCTCTTCGGATATCTCTCGCCCCAGCTCCATGAATTCTTCCATCTGTGGCCAGGTGGGGGAGAGCAACCAGTCCAGATCATCTGGGTGGTCCCAGACAGCCCCACCTGTCACCCAGGGGTATACACACTACCCTACCGTATACACATTGGTTATCTTCTTTGGAGGAGATTCTCCGTATATCACTACTGCCTTCAGATGTGGCAAATTTTTCCAGATCTGCATTGATAGGGAAAGCAAACCAGGTTTCAGCAAGAAAAATGTTACTTTCTGAAAAGAAATCCCATTCTCCCACCAGCAACAGTCTGCTTGGCAGGCGCTGTGTGACAAAAGTCTCTGGGTTCCCCATCTCTGATCTTCGACCCCAGCAGAACAATTGCCACCCTTTGTCCATAGATTTACATCATGGGAACTTGGAAGCAGTGACAGTGGGGGCAGGCCGGGGCAGGGGAAACCACCAAATGATACAGGATCTGGGTGAATACAATGATCTAGCTGCACAACGGAGCACTAGGTAACTACAGGTTCTAGAGAGGGACAGTGCTAAATACTGGTATAGAGTGGGTTTTTTGAAATATTACTGACAAAGAGAATGTGTACAATAAGCATGTAGCATTCTACCTTTGTATAAGAAAGGAATACAACTCGAACATACATGAATATATGTGTATATATATATATGCAAACACGTATTTGCTTATGTTGTCAAAAGGAACCCTGGAGGGTTAAACCCCAAACTAACAGACTGTGTATAAGCAGAGAAAGAAACAGTGGTAAGAAGCAGGGGGGCAAGGATTCTTTGAGTGCCTCATAGAATTTTGATTTTGTCATCATGTAAATATTATAATCATTTGAAAAACAAAATTATGTAAAAGATGGAAACAACAATTCTCTAAGAGTCAAAAAACAATCTGAAAGAAACTAAGACTATAGACCAAGTTGGTGACATAATCATGCATATGCACACATGAGCACATGAGCACAGACACACAGAGAATTACATGAAGGGATTTTAAAACGGCGCACTTTGATTCTTCTTTCTTAGTGGAATGCACTCTAAGGACAAAAGAGAATTCCATACTTCATTCTGCAGTCTTCTTGTTGCGAATAATATCTACATTATTATTTGGAAATTATTTGATATATACCATAGAATTAGGTTGATGTAATTAGGAAGTAGGATTTTTAGGGACAGATAAAAGAAATGCAAGAATAAATCAAAGAAAGTAAGTTAAAATCCTTCCGTGTAATGTTTGAATCAGAACTATCATTGTGAACTCATTATATATATATATATATATATATATATATATATATAGAGAGAGAGAGAGAGAGAGAGATCAGAGCTCAGAAAAGTCAAGGTGGCTCAAATGTGTGAGACACTACACCAGAGGGGAGAGAACTATGTAGAGAAAGTTCCAGAAATATTTCTAGGGTTCTTCTTGAGCAGTGTTCATAGCCAGCTCTGGTAAGCTGGGTGGGCCCAGATAGCCCCATCTATCACCTAAGGGTATACACACTACCCTACCATAGTGTCCTACATTGTCCTGAGTCAGCATCACGCCGAGTCTTATCTACTTGCACAGACATAAGGGGAAAATCCATGAGGCTGGAGGAAGCTAAGGACTCGACTGATAAGACAAACAAGGAGGCACCTAGGAATTCTTCAAGCTTCCACCAACCAGTCATGTGGGACCTCCTGGGGCATTAAGCAGAGACCCAGAAGGGTCATGTCTACTGTGTGAGGCTAAATTAGCCTTGGTAGAGGCTATCTACACCAGTACTATAGTGCCTCAAAATGAAGTTTAGAAAAGAGAAAAATTATTTGTAGGACAATATCAAGACATCTAACATCCATGTAATTGGAGTCTGTCTCAATTTTTTTTTTCAAAAAAAATTTTTTAGTTGTAGATGGGCACAATACTTTTATTTTGTTTATTTATTTATTTATTTTTTTGCAGTGCCGAGGATCGAACCCAGTGCCTCACACATGCTAGGCAAGCGCTCTAGCACTGAGCCACAACCCCACCCCCCAAAATCTGTTTTAAAATGAAAAAAAGTCTGAGAAATTTCTGAGTTGGATTAAAACAATAAATCTACCAATTCTAGAATCCCAAGCAAAATAAACACCAAGAAAACCTATTCCAAGACCCAACACAACCAAATGGCTGAAAACTAGTGATTTTAAAAGCTGTCGGAGAAACAGGCACATTCGGTGGAGAGGAACAAAGATAGGAACTCACAGACTTCATACCAGAAACCAAGTAAATGGGAATGAGATCTTTAAAATGCTGAAAGAAAAGAGGAAATCTTGTCAACCTAGAATTCTATACCAGACGAAATTATTTTCTTAAATGAAGGCAAAAATAAAAACTTTTCAGACAAAGAGACGCTGAAGATATCTGTTGACATCCAGCCTGGAATGTCAGCAAGGGATGTTGAAGGCGGTTCTTAAGTCAGGAGGAAGACGATATCCAATGAAAACTTGGATCTGCACAAGGAAGGCAGGGTCAGGAATGGCAAAAATGTGGGTGAACGTAAAAGACCCTCTTCTTTTAAAATTTCTTCACAAGATATTCAACTGTTTAAAGCAAGAATAGTACCAATGTATTGGGGTTTACAAGCTATATGGAAGTACCATGGATGATGATAAAGACGGTGGGGGCGCAGGTGGAAGTGCTATGGTCTTCTGCATCAGAAGGGGATTGTGTCCAGGACTCCCCGGTATTGGAGGATACCAAAACCCAAGGATGCTCAAGTCCCTTACATAAAATGGCATGCTATTGCATGTAACTTTTGCACATCCTCTCACAGACTTTAAATAATCTCTATATGATTTATAATGCCCAATACAATGTAAATAGTTATTATTTATTATTATTATAATTGTATTGTTTAGGGAATAATGACAAGGGAAAAAGTTTGTTCACATTCAGTACAGATGCATTTCCTTCCCAATTTTTCCATATGAGGATGGTTGAACTGCAGATATAGAGGAACAACAGCCTGTTTTGTGAGTTCCACATTACATGTGAAGTGATGTGATATTTAATAGTAGTAGCTGGGCGCAGTGGCACACTCCTATAATCCCAGTGGCTCGGGGGTGGGGGGTGGAGGCAGGAGGATCATGAGTTCAAAGCCAACCTCAACAGTGCTGAGGTGCTAAGCAACCCTAAACCAAATACAAAATAGGGTTGGGGATGTGGCTCAGTGGTTGAGTGCCTCTGAGTTGAATCCCTGGTACACCCCCCCCCCAAAAAAAAAGATTATACCATGATGGAGGTTGGGGATGTAGCCCAGTGGTTGAGTGTGTGATTAACATGTGTGAGATCCAGGGTTCAATCTCTGGTAAACCTCCCTACCCTGAAAAGAAAACTAGAAAAGAAAGGAAAAAGAAAAGAAAAGCATAATGTGATAAATTAAAGATGTATATTTTCTCAGGAGATTGAGACAGGAGACAAGTTCGAGGCCAGGCTAAGCAACTTAGTGAGACCATCTCTCAAAATAAAAAATAAAAAGGGTTAGGGATGTAGCTCAGTGATAGAGCACCCTGGGTTCAATCCCCAGGAATGAAAAAAAAAAAAAAAAGCAAGCATATTGTAAGGTCTACAGCAAACAATGATATAGAGGATAGCTAATAAACCAATGGAGATAAAATGGAATACTAAAACAAAACAAAAACTCAATACAGAACAGGAAAAGGGAGAAAAGGAAAACAGAACAGGGCTGGGATATTGTAGCTCAGCGGTAGAGCATTTACTTAGCATGTATGAGACCCTGGGTTTGAGCCCCAGGACCTCAAAAGAAAAGATGGAAAGAAAGAAGAGCAAATGGGAGACAGAGGAAATAACCTAGTTATATGCTACCTACAAGACATAGCTAGGTTAAAAATAAATCTAAAAATGTATTCATGTAGGGCTGGGGTTGTGGCTCATCGGTAGAGCTCTTGCCTTGCGCTTGTGGGGTACTGGGTTTGATTCTTAGCACAGGCATAAAAATAAATAAAGACATTGTGTCCATCTACAACTAAAAAAATATTTAAAAATGTATCCATGCAAACATTGATCATAAGAAATTTGGAATGTCCACATCACTTGAGGCAAAGTAGTTTTAGAACCAGAATTATTACAATGGAGAGGGAAGGGTTAATTCATCAGGGACATAACAATCTAAATATGTGTATGTCTAATAGCAGAGCTCCAAAATCTGTGAGGTGAAAGCTGGTATAACTGAATGACAAAAATACATAAATCCAAAATAACAATAGAAGATTTCAACACTCCCTTTCTCAGGATTTGTTCTTGTGTGTGTTTGTGCTGAATATGGAATGCCACACCTCACATATGCTGAGCAATCTCTCCACCACTGAGTTACACCTCCAGCGCCTTTCTCAGTGTTTGATGGAACAAGCAGGTGAAGAATCCATAGGTATACAGAAGACTTGAATAACATTATAAACCACAGACCAGCTCAACATAATTAATATTTATAGAATACGAAATAACATATTCTTTCTAATCCTCATGGAACAATCGCCAAGATGGATCATTATTTCTTCTACCACACCTGCTCTGTGCAAACAGTATTTCAGGTACCAAAGAGCCTCAGGAGACAGCAAGTTCTTCTTTTGGAGAATAATTCTGGCTGATGCATTAGCAAATCAAATCACCAGCAAATCAACATTTTCCACCCCTCATGAAATAATTAGTTCAGCCAAAGCAAACCAGTGGATGCTAAAAGCATTAGGGAAAGGTTGCTAGGGAATGTCACAATGAAAGAGCAGGTGATCACCACCTGGGTCCAGATGTTGCTCAGCGTCACTGAGAATGCTAGCACCTGACATCTGAGTCGCTTGAGGGCCAGCATTATGAAGTACACAGCGCCACCTAGGGGATGTCCTTGCCAGAAAAATTCTCATCTGAAACACATCTAGCTAGCCCTTAGGAAATATAGAGGTTACAAGAACAAGTTAAAGGACAGCAAGAGAAGACACATCCAGACGGTGAAGCCTTCTGCAAGATGGCTGACCTGGCTTCAGCAGCACCTCTACAGCAGAGGTTCTCACCTCCAGTGTGCTTCAGAACGCCAGAAGGGCTGGCTAAACACAGTGGTCCTAGAATATCTTTAATAGGGCAACAGGGGTGAAATAGAATTTGCTTGACTCTGTCTCATAAAGGAATAATGGGTGATCTATTACTAGGGCTGTAATAATGAATGGTAAAATGAAGAGGAATGTGAAGAATTGTGTTCGAGTTGCTTTATCTACAAAAAATCTACCTCAGATTCATTCTAAACTAATATAAGTAATAGCTGAGAGATTAGTAATTATGGTTCCCCTCAGAAGGATACTTATCCTTACAGTAGTATGTAGCCTACAAATTCTGTTGCTATTTACTGTGAATAAAGAACAATTCTGATATGTCATGTGTTGATTTTCTTTCTTTTTGATTTTGGGGGTTGAAAGCCCTTTTTGTTTTTTATTTTGAGACAGTGTCTACACTAAGTTGCTGAGGCTGGCCTCAAACTTGCAATCCTCTAGCCTCAGCTCCCAGGTCAATGGGATTACAGGTGTGTGTCACTGCACCCAGCTGACATTTAATGTTTTAAAATAGGTATAAAAGTCATAGTAAAGGTCTAAGCCTATGTGTAGGAATAAACAGATAAACAATATGAAGGCTCCATTTGCAAGTAGAAATCAAATGAGTCAGTCATACATTATGTCTCAGAAAATGTGAGTGATAGAAGAAAATGTAGTTATTGCATCGGACTTATAACTATGGCTAGAAAAAAATGCCATGAGAATTTGAATGATGAGGCATACTCCTAGGAAGGAGCCACAACTTCATCAAGCCGAGATTTTAGATGGGACTGGTAAGTCAGTGAATGAGTGGTTGATAGTTTTGATTAGGGGGTAGGTTTTTTGAATGTTAGTTATTAAAGTTTCTATAGTTGAATAACAATGATGATTTTCATGTCATTAGTCATGGTTAGATTCCATGGAGAATAATGACACATACTATATTTTTATTAAGTATACTTAAAAAAATTCTTTTGTAGTTGTTGACGGACAGCATGCCTTTATTTAATTTATTTATTTTTACATGGTGCTGAGGGTCAAACCCAGTTCCTCACACATGCTACCTATGGGGTGGTCCTGCCACTGAGCTACAGCCCCAGCCCTTAAGTATACTTTTTTTTTTTTTTTTCACAAGATCTTCTTCAAAACCTCACCAATTCATGGTGGGTTGGGTTTAATTATTAGTGCAGGGAGGATTGGTTGTGGGATTGTGTTATATTTTGGTGGGTCTTTTTTAGGATTAATAGTCTCTTAAATTTATTTAAGGGGAATGTAATATTTGGGTATAGTACAGTTATAGCTATGGAAGGGTACCCTGAAACTAGAGGGTCTGATTTGATAATTTGAAGTGCTTTGTTGTTGGGATTTTTTTTCAAAGTTTCCATTTAGCAGATATTTTAAAATGTTTCTTATTATAGATGGACACAATACCTTTATTTATTTATTTATTTATTTTTAAAGAGAGAGAGAGTTTTTTAAATATTTATTTATTTTTTTAGTTTTCGCTGGACACAACACCTTTATTTTATTTTTATGTGGTCTTGAGGATTGAATCCAGTGCCTCTCATGTGCCAGGCAAGTGCTCTACCACTGAGCCACAACCCCAGTCCCTGTTGTTGGGATTTTTAATGGAATTATTAATAATTGTAATTTGTCAAGAAATGGAAATTGTTATTGAATTTAAAAAGTTAGAGCTCAGTTGGTAAGTGCTTTTCTAGCATATACAAGGCTCTGGGTTCAATCCCCAGCACCACAAAACAAACAAACAAATAAATAAAAATTTAAAAAAAAAAGAATTTAGGGGCTGGGATTGTGGCTCAGTGGCAGAGCGCTCACCTAGCATGTGTGAGGCCCTGGGTTCAATCCTCAGCACCACATTAAAATAAATAAATAAAATAAAGATACTGTGTCCAACTACAGCTAAAAAATAAATATATATAAAAAAAGAATTTAGAGGATTGGGTTATGTTTGAGGGTGAAGAACTTGGTTTCACTCATGAAGATTCTATGGGTGTGGCTGCACTGTATAGTTATGGAAGTTGGGTAATAGTTGATTTTTGTTTGTTATTTTTTCATTGTGATTAAAATTACTCATGGAGGGCTGGGGATGTGGCTCAAGTGGTAGTGCGCTCGCCTGGCATGTGTGCGGCCCGGGTTCGATCCTCAGCACCACATACAAACAAAGATGTTGTGTCCGCCGAAAAAAACAAAAACAAAAAATAAATATTAAAATTCTCTCTCTCTCTTTCTCTTTAAAAAAAATAAAATAAAATTACTCATGGAAAAGTGTTGAGACTAAGATTATAGAGAGTATAAATGATAAGAAGTAAAATTTAATTAGTCCCTTTTGATTACAGGTGAAGGTGGAAGCTATAATTTGAATGTGGGAGACAGATTTGGGGGTTGTTTTTTCTAGTCAATTAATTAAGTCCAGTATCTAGGAGTGGTGGTAGGTGGTGGATAATTGTTGGAAAGAATCCTAGAAGATTTGAAAATTTAGAGACATTAGAGTAGGGTTTGATTTTAAGATGAAAGGTCAGCAGGTGGAGTTTTATGGCAATGGTAAAACCTAAAGTATTAACTACTAGAACTGTCTATGGTGAGTAGGGTGATATAAGTATAAGTGGGACGGTTACGGGGGTGATGTTACTGAAGATGCAGATGCCAGCAAAAATGATGCCAATTGTGAGATGCTTAACTGAGTTGATTAATAAAAAGCTATTTTCATTAATACAAACTAATGTTAAAAATGGTGTCCTTGTAGAGGGAAGGAAATGATGCGTGTCCTCTGAACAGCTGTGAGGGAAGCAGCAGTGAGCATGACTGGTAGTGGTCAAGGTTGGTATAGGTGTGTTTGCTGTTGGTGGACTCGGTGATGAAGTCTTTGGAGTAGAAAATGCTAAGAAATTATGTTCCTGTGAGTGGCCAGCCCCACACGGGACCTGGGTGGGGCCTGAAAACTTGTATTTCTGGAAAGTTCCCATGCAATGCTAATTTGGGGACAACACTAGTCCATGGGAAATGGAAGGCAATGCTTTGCTCTTAATTAATAGTCACCTAAGAGACACCCCACATGCAATGTGTGGGCCTGCTTTAGAGCCTGATTCAAATAAATCAACTGTAAAACGATTGTCAGTGGGGAGACAGAAAGCAGAACAGTGGTTGCCAGGGGATGGGAGCAGGTGTAATGGGGAGTTTTTGTTTTGGGGGGTTATTTTTTTAATTAAAATTTTAAAACGGACACATGATAATTATACCATGTGCTTTTTGGATACATGTAATCATCGTGTAAGGATCACATCAGGGTACTTCGCATAATAATCACCTCAAACATTTAGCATTTCCGGTGGTGAGAACATTTCAAAATCCTCTTTTTTAACTATTTTGAAAGGGAGCTGTTTAATGGGTACAGAGTTTGTTTTGCAAGATGGAAAGACTCTTGGAGATGGACAGTGCCTTCTAAGAGATATTGCCCTGAAGATCTGGATCATAGCCTGAGCCTGTCCTGGGAAGGAATCCTGCTGCCATCTATTTAGGAGTGACTGGCTCCAGACTGTGTTTTTGTTTTTTCTTTCGGATTTGAGGAGACTTCCCACTAAGGATGAGGGAAAGCACCCACCCTGGCCTCTCTGGAAATCCTGTGGTCCTGGAAGGTTGGAGACCACTAGACCTTCAGGTACAGATGGGGAGACTGAGACCCAAGTGACATCTTCAAAATCAGAGCCAAGCCAATAAATCAATCTGAACTCTCCTCTGGAATGCAGGGAGACCTGGCAGACCTCACAGGCTTCTGGGTGCAGCTGGGGTACACAGGCGTCACCAGGCCACTACAGGCCAGAATGGAGCATGTGGGATGGAACCAGTCACTGGCCGGCTTTAAATGAATTAGGGAGAATTGTCAATGCTCCAGGAAAGATCCAGCTGGCTCAAGAGGTACTTCGAGCTCCTGCCATTGCCCATCATTGGAAGACACTGGGGTGCTTGCTCTGACTTGGAGTCACCCCCACCCCGTGGCAGCCCTCATCCCCATTCCCATTTAGACAGGATTGCTCAAGCTGTCAGAACCCAGAGCGGCCCTCATACACACATCCTTCCCACCAGCAGAGGGCCCCACTGCCCACCACTCTTGTTCCCCTTCTGGGGACACCCTGTCCTGAGAAGTGCCAGCTATGGGAGGCAGTGGGCTGCCAGGAGTCCTAGTCTAAGACCTGACCACTCATTTCCTGAGTGACCTAGTCCCTTTAGCTTTGTGGACCTCAATTTCCTGACCTATCAAATGGGTAGGTAACTATTGCTTGCTCCATGCACGGGTGTAGGTCATGGGAGATCGGAGTTGCTATTGAGGATCAGGGGAGACTCTGGATGGGAGCGGGGAGCATCCTTGGTAGGCTAGAGTAGAGGTCCATGATAACAGCCAGCCTCTGACCCCATGCCCACTTCCCCGTTCCCCCAAACCTTCTGGATCTTCTCCAGCTGCTTCTGTGTGTCGACCACAATGATGTTGGCACGGCAGTCACGGGCGATATATTGGCAGGCCTCAGGAGAGCTGGTCGTGTAGATGCCGGTGACAATGCCCCTGAAGGAGATCCGGGAGGATTCATATCTGGGCAGGTTCCAAGGGGGCATCCCTTGGCCTTCACTCCCCCATAACTGTAGCCCCCGGCCCTAAAGAGCTCCCATGGCCAGAGCAGCCAGGGTTCCCTTGTCATCTCAGCACAGCTGCCCCTGGCAGAGAGGGGACAAGAGGAAGGTCCCAGGGAGAGAAGGGATGTTGGGAGTGGGGGACCGCTACAAAGAGAAAGTGATCCTTTTTCTACTTTCTGCCTACCACCAACCCACTGGAGACACCACCCACCCCTACCCAGCCACTTACCCTGCAAATACTGTGCCCACTGCCGAGAAGAACCACTCTGGGGAGTTGAAGCCGAGAATGGCCACGCTGTGGGCTCGCTCCAAGCCAAGCTCCAGGTCAAAGGCAGACAGTATAGGTCAGCCAGGCAGGGAAGGGAGCCTCACCCCACCTCCCCTGTGCCCTGGGACCCTGCAAGTTTATCCCAGTCAGAGATCCCCCTGGGGGATCACACAATAACCCTTGTGCCCCCTCCCAGGGCTTTTCTAGGGAATCCAGCCCAGCACACGAGGCTTCCCAGGCCTCCTTGAATGTGATATCAAATGTAAAGCTTTATGGAGTTCCTGGTACATGAGGAAGGCTCAATAGATATGAAATCCTCAGTAGAGGTCCTAGCACAATGTATTCGTTCAATGAATGGGGATGTTTTTTAAGATTATGACTTCTAAGGGCCTCCTTTGGCAGGGAGTCAGGGAGGAGGCCTTTGAGGGCCCAAGCTGGAAGGCAGGTCTGGGGAGAGGAAAGGGCATGCTCTGAGGGGCTCCTCACCTTCAGGAAGCCCTTGGCGACTTTGCGGGCAATCAGGTAGTACTGAGAGTAGGAGACGTGCTCCCACTTGCCCTGGCGCTTGAAACCCAGAGCACTGAGGTCCCCATATTTGTCCAGGGCCTCATAGAACATCCGATGCACGGTGTAGGGAAGCTGTGGGCAGCAGGGGTCCAAGCGCAAGCGGACATGCCCATCGGCCTGAGTCGTCCATAGTGCTTCTTCTGCAGGGAAGAGACCACAGCTTGGTCAGGCCCTTTTGGGGTTGTCTCCAGGGGAACTGCTCCTGTCCTGGGAAGAACTTCCCTGCCCTACTGGTGCTAGAGGAGGAAGTCAGACTCAACCTTCAAAGATGAGCAGAGTTTAGGGATGCAGCAAGGAAGAGGAGAGGGAATGGCTACAGGAGAGCTGGGGGCCCCAGGGACGCTGAACTTCCAGACCTCGTTCACC
Source organism: Urocitellus parryii (assembly GCF_045843805.1). Lineage (NCBI taxonomy): Eukaryota > Metazoa > Chordata > Mammalia > Rodentia > Sciuridae > Urocitellus > Urocitellus parryii. Next base: position 120,951,950 of record NC_135536.1, on the reverse strand, counting down.
CCAGCTGGGGTTTGCCTCCCAAGTTTGGGTGGCTGGCCGCGGAGCTTGCACTGTCTGGGAAGAGTAGGACTGTCAGAGCTCCAGGGTTTTCTTGCTTTCTGGGAATGGGTGGGGACAGGTTCAATTGGACAGAAGGTCAGAGAATCAAGGAGAGAGAGCATCCCAAGGACCTTAGGGGTGGTGGGCTGGAGACCAGCCAGTCCTGGTTCCTAACATGTAAAGTCTTCAGTGCTGGAAAGTAAGAGCAGCAGACTGTTCATTCCACCTCTCTTGAGCCCTCTCACCCAGGCTTCATAGGATGGGCTTGGAGAGGCCCCATTCACAGATGGGTGGCTGCAGCTCAGACAGGTCAGGCACTTGCCCAAGGTCACACACCAAGGAGTGGTAGAGTCAGGACTCCAACACAGGTGTGCCTGATGCTTCAGCCCATACTTGGGACACTTATTGAGGCACCACCCAGCCTCTGTGGCTTTCTTACTCTGTATGGCAGATGGGGACACAGACTGGCAGTTTAGTATGTGAGATTTCAGGCCAGCATCTCACCCCTGAGTCTGTTTCCTCAGGGGAAAGGTGAAGATCCCATTCTCAGAGTCGATTTGATGGTTGAAACAAATAGTGTACATCAAAGAGCCCTGGTATATAGTTGGTGCTCAGTAAATGCACTTTCCTTCTTCTTCCTTTTCCAAGTTCTTCAAATTGTTTGAAAAGGAAGGTTGGGGCTAGGGTTATGGCTCAGTGGTAGAGCGCTCGACTCGCAAGTGCAAGGCCCTGGGTTTGATTCTTAGCACCACATCAAAATAAATAAAATAAAGTTAAAAAAAAAAGGAAGGTTGGATGAGTGATCTGGACCCTTTCAGCATGACCACAGAGAAAGGAAGGGGCAGGGTTGGCCAGGACAAATGGGGTTGCACTGCTTTCTGCTGGCCAGACCCCCACCACTTATCCATTTTGGAGGTGGCTCTGAAGCCAGAATTAGACAGGCAGTCAGTATAGATAGGTAAATAGAGTCAGGTCAGATCTAGTTAGGCCAATTTTGAGTGAGTCCTGGGAAGCTGGAGACTGTCCCCTGAGGGATTGAAATATTCTTTCCTTCAGAGCCCTTCCTCCACCCTTATCAAGAATCTCCCCCTGCTCCAACCTGTTGCTAAGGTAACCTGTCCCAGGAATTGCCCCTCCTACAGGGAGCTATTAATTGTTGATTAATGTGTCCTGGGCTGCTCCATTCTGCCCTTCCTCCTTCAGCCCACCTGTTTCCTACCTTTTGGCCAGCCCACCCGAGCATTCCTGGGCCAAGTCAAATGCCTAGTCAGTATGCAGGAAGGAGAAAGATAAGGGGAAGAGGGCAGGAGAACAAAGGAAAACTAGGTCTATAAAAAGGCAAAGCACTCTTGCTTTTTGGGATACCAGGATACCAGCTATGGCCTCCTCCCTCCCAGAAGAAGTCTATGTTGTCCCTTTTTAAATAAGCCATGCTTTATATGCTGGCCTTGGCCTGCTTCTCTAATGTTCAAACTTCAGCATGTGAGGAAGCAGAACTCCACAGATAACTGGGGGTATCAGCACCAACAGGGTGCCCTGTCATTGGTCTTTATCCAAGTTAGAGGGCTGGATGCCCTCATCCCTTCTCTTTGATACTCTCAGGTTGCATGCAGACTCTGAGGTTGGCAGAGAGAGGTAATATCTGGGGTCAGAGGTAGGACAGACCATTTCTCTTCTTCTGGAGGGCCAAGTGTTGGGGACGAGGGGACATATCCAGATCCAAATAAGAGAAGAAAATATGCCTATGGCTACAATTCCAGATACTCAGGAGGCTAACGCAGGAGGATCACAAGTTCAAGGCAAGTCTCAGCAACTTATCAAGGCCCTAAGCAACTTGTTGAGGCCCTATCTCAATAAAAAGTAAAAAGTGGGCAGGGATTGTGGCTCAGCGGTAAAGCGCTCGCCTAGCAAGGGCAGGACACAGGTTTGATTCTCAGCACCACATAAAAATAAAGGCATTGTGTTGTGTCCATCTACACCTAAAAAATAAGATAAAATAAAAAAGTAAAAAGTGCTGAGATGTAGCTCAGTGATAGAGCATCTCTGGGTTCAACAATCTCCAGCTCCAGAGGCGGGGGTGGGGGCAGTGTGCCTCTGTATATATGAGGCAGGAAGGTGACAGTCTGTGGGAAATGCAGATTGGGCCAGGGGAGGGCAAAAGAGAGGTCATTCATCAACAGCGCTGTATTGGTAGAAGACATCCTCTACACCCTATCTGTTTGGGACTGAGTTCCCTGGGCTGGCCACTGCTGGAATCCAGTGCATTTGGGCTGCTGACCCTCCTCCAATCCCTCCTCACACTTCCCCAAATTCTTTTTCTACATCCTGCAACCTCAACCTGGGCAGACCCCATGATCAGCTTCAGAGTCTCCAACTCCTGCTTTTTGCTAAAGTCCACGAGAAAGCACAAAGATAGAAGCAGGAAGGACCATGGAGCCAGGGAAACTTGGGTTCCAAACCCTGATTCTGTCACTCCCTGCCATGACCTGACAAGCCATTCTCCTCTTGGCAGCCCTGTAAGCAGGTAGAATGATCTGAGAATGGGAAGGGGTTGGCAGGGAGAAGCTGGAGCTGAGACTTGCCTTGAAGCTGGAGCCCTTGTGCCAGTGAAGATGTAAGATGTACAGCCGTGTTGGCAAACAGTTTAGCAGTTTCTCAATGCATTATAGACTTATCACACTCCAGCAATTCCATTCCTGGTATTTACCCAAGAGAAACAAAAACACACATCCCTGCAAAGACTTATATACATATATTCATAGCAGCATTGTCTATAATGTAAACATTATATTGTTTATGTAAACATCGTTTATATATAGTCAAAAAATGTTAACAACCCAATGTCCATAGACTGGTGAATGGAAAACAAAATGTGCTTTATCTCTATAGTGGGATATGATTACACGCTAAAAAGGAACAAAGCTATACTGGCTGCAACATGAATGCAACTCAAAACATGTCCAGTGAAAGAAGCCAGATGCAAAAAACGATGGGTCATATGATTACATTTGAATGAAGTACCCATAAAAGACAGAAGCATATTAGTGGTTGCTTGGGGCTGGGGGTGAGAGTGAGGAGTGACCCCAACACAAGTGCAAGAGACCTTTTGGGGAGAAACATTCTAGAGTTGGATTTTGGTGGTGATTGTGCAAGTCTATAAATTTGCTAAAAATCTTTGAATTGCACATTAAAATGGATAAATTTGATGGCATATAAATTACAATTAAATAAAGCTGCTTAAAAAAAAAAAGGAAGAAGAATGTTTACCTCCCAAACAGTGCAAGGACCCTAGGGAAGGCCCAGGTAGTGTGCATGGAACCTGTGTCCTGTCTTTGCCCCTCTGCCAATTCTTCCTTCCCCAGCACTAAGTCTTCCTGCTGCCCAGCCTAGAAAAGGTAATTTCCTTCTGAGGCACTTATAGAAACTCATGCACCACTGCACTCACCTCTACCCCAGGGTTGCCAAGACCAGCAGAGGTAAGTTCAAGCCTTGTGATCTGGTCCTAAATCCTCCCTCAAGCCAAAATTCTTAACTTGAACATTCATCATCTTTTTTTAAATATTTAATTTTTAGTTGTAGTTGGACACAATATCTTTATTTTATTCATTTATTCTTATGTGGTGCTGAGAATAGAACCCAGGGCCTCAAATGTGCTAAGCGAGCGCTCTACCACTGAGCCACAACCCCAGCCCCTCATCATCTTTTTAAAACATTTTTTAATAAAAATATGATACTTGTTCTAAGAAACATAAAACAATTCAGTAGTCTATGATATAAAAAGTGATAGGTTTGGGGCTAGGATTGTGGCTCAGTGGTGGAGTGCTCACCTAGCACGGGCAGGACCCAGGTTCGATCCTCAGCACCACATAAAAATAAAGGCATTGTGTTGTGTCTATCTACACCTAAAAAATAAATTAATATTAAATAAATAAATAAAAAAAGTTATAGGTTTGTCTTATACAAATATAAAGCTAGGTTTTATTTTGTTGTTGCTGCAGTTATTATTTTTTAGTTATTTTATAAGTAAAATAAATATATTTTACAATATATTTATTTAACTTATTTAACTTATTTTACATATATATATTTACAATATATTATTTTTACTTATAAAATAATTTACTTATAAAACTTACTGGGGGGTGTGCTTGGAGCCTTGGGGCCTCATGCAATTGAGCCACACCCCCAGCTCTGCTCTGTGTGTGTGTGTGTGTGTGTGTGTTTTAGTTAGAAAGGGGGGAGTCATACTATTAACATATTAATCAAGGGTAGCAAACTCAAAATGCCCATGAGACGTTTTGGTGGCTACTGTATCAGCACCATAATAAATAATGTATAATAATAAATAATAAATGAATAAAGTGTTCTAGGATTTGCAAGTGAAACCAGAGGCACAGTCTTTATTTTCACAAAGAAACAGGCTCCTTCCTATCTTCCTTGAGATGCACAGCCATCAAGGTCCACATTTTGTTTCTCTGCCTTTGATAGAAACCTTGAACAACAAGATATTTCTCTATTATGAGAAAAGTTTCAGAGATCTATTGTACAACACGAAGGCTGTAATTAATAACTATGTTATATTTTTGATAATAGCTAAGGATAGATTGTGTTCTTATTACAAAAAAAAGTCTGTGAAGCAATGCATATATTAACTGGCTTAGTTCAGCCATTCCACAATGTAACATCCAAATTGTATGTATTTGTGGGGGCCAATATATTTGGAAATATATACATATTTCCAAATATATTGGCCCCCACAAATACATACAATTTTAATTTGTCAATTAAAAAAGAAATAAAATATTTTAAAAAGGAAAACAAAGCAACAATACAAGAGCAATGATAATTGTACTGACCAGCCTCAGTGTCAAGGAGACAACGGGGGACTGAGCACGTAGGAGAGTGTGTGCCCCATCAAAAAGGGATGTTGCTCCACAGATGTAGGATTGGTGCCCAGTAGGAGTGGAGACCAAGAGTTGCCAGAAATCTGTGCATTTATATTTTTTAATTATGATTTTATTTGAATACTTAAATATTTTTACAATATTATGTGCACTGAATCAAACATGGCCTTTTGCCAAAGTGTCCCTTTTTGGCTTTGGTGACATCCATATGTCTTTCTCTTCATGTGTGTAGGTTCATTTGGCTGCATAATATGCTATTATTGAAACTTATCAAGAATATCAAGTGGTTTCCTCACCTACTTCCCCATTGAAGGACTTGGTTATTTTCCAGTTTTCAGCCCTTGAGCTAGGATTTCCAGAGGCTAGATTTTTACGATTGGTATCACTGTATCAGAAGGAAAAATGCTTAAAACTTTTGGGAGAATGGTGCTGGGTGTCTCAACCAGGGCCTCCTGTATGCTAAGCATGAGCTCTACTCCTGAGCTACATCCCCGGTGTGTTTAAAATTTTAAGGATGTTTTTGGACATAGTTCTTCATCTAATCTTCTTCCTCTATTAACTACATGGCTCTGTCTTTTTCCTGTTGTAATCCTGGGGTTTTGTGTGAAGTCATCTCACATTCATCTTAGCCCAGCTGTTTCATGATGGATGTGAGAGCCCTGACCCCTATAAGACCCCAACAAGGCAACAAGGCTCACTGGCCAGCAGCTTGGCCCCGCCTGCTTTGTCGACAGGACCAGTGGAGCCAATAGGACCTGTTGAAGCCCCTAGACCAGCCAGAAGCCGAGACTCTATGGGAAAGGGCCTGCCCTCCCTTTCCTGAGGCCCCAGTATTTTCCACAAGAAGGATTTAGCAAAGTCACAACTTCTACCAAGCCCCTGCCATTGTCAGGTGGACTTTGTGCCATTTTGTTGTGTGCCCACAACCTTCTGTCACCTCCTAGATAAAGCTGTTGGTCTCAGAGAGACTGAGTGCAGGCAGAACTGGGATCCAAACCACACAGTCTGTCGCCCATACAATCTGTCTCCCAAATCCACCCATTCTCATCAGGCCTGCTGCCACAGGTGCTGATCTTCATGGTGAACCCCAGCACCCACATTCTCTGGGAAAGGACCATCATGCCTCCTGCCTAAGTCCTGTGCTGGGGTCCAGACAGAGTAACCTTGGGCAGCCATGGTTTCTAGCCACTGGCCTTTTCAACACTCCTGAGGCACCTGGAATGACCTTTCTAATTCAGAGCTGTCCTGCTCAAAAGCCTCCTCAGCTTTCCTTGGCCACAGGGTTACATCCACCATGGCCTCTCAGACAGGCCCTCCCCAAAGCGGTTCACTTGCCTTTCTGGGACTTAACACACCCTCACAGCCAGCCTTCCCAGGTCTCTTTCATTCCCTGCCTTGTGCCTTTGCCTGTGCTCTGACTCTGGCTAGAATGCCCTTCCCTGCATCACATGGTCACTTTCTACAGGGCTGCAGGGTCCACGCCTCCTCATTGAAGACTTTGGTGCCTGAGTCTAACCGAGTGCCCAGTCCTGGTCCAGCTGCCTCTCCTGCCACACTGGAGCTCTCCAAGGCAGGTTGCCTCCAAGGGTCCTGATCGCCAGCAGCAGCCTGGCCCAGAGCAGAGGCCAGAGGGTCTTTACAGAAGAAGGAGTTGGTCTCTTTCCATCCCAGTCCCAGGAGAGCTGGGCCAAGTGACTGTGTATCATCTTTCTCTGCCTCACCCTTGTCCCTGAGGATGGCCTGGTCATGAGGCAAAACATTTTGCTGTCCAGGTGCAGCGAGTGACACCTGCAGAGCAGGTGCACATGCCAGGACATGCCAGGCTGAATCGCCATCCTGTTGGGCCAGGTGAGGCCCTAGCTGTTCATTGTCCCTCTGACCTGAATCCACCACAATTCACTGGCCTCTCAGTTTCTGGTGTCAGCTGCTGAGCCTGCCCTTGGACTTGAGAACTGAAAGAAGGGAGGATAAACAAATCCCTCATCCTCCCTGATTCTCATGTCCATGAATTCCCATCTCTGAGCCTATGCTCAGTGCCCACTTCAACCTCCAACTCTGTGGATGAAGAAGAAATCTCTGGAGAATGAGTTAGAAAGCCTCAGCTCAAGCATTAGCTTGTGCCAAATGTAAGAAAGAGCAATCTGAAGGATCCTTGACTCTGACTCTGACTCTCACATGTGCTGAGCCTTGGATAGTGGCTCTGCTATCCAACTACACGAGTGAATTCAGGGCTCCAAGCCCTGGCCACAGGTCTATGAAATTGCTGTGCAGGAATGCAGACCAGCAGGAGTGTTGTGTAGGTGGTGAGTGACACAATCAGAGCTTCTCTCATACAGAGTTTGGAAGTGACTTGCAGATATCAGAAGGGACAAGCTTAGAAAAAGAGGTGGTAGAAATCAGAGCATAGTGTGTGGAGTGGAGAGAAGCAGAGGGTAGCAACGATGCAGAGAGGAACCATGCTGCTCCAGCAGGCAACCATGGAGGCCTACATCTTTCCACTCCCACTAGTCTCTTTCTGAGCCTCTTTTCTTCCCTACCTGTCCTCTTGATAACTCCCATTCCCGGAAGCCACCTGAACCCACTTACCAACCTCCCTACCTCCCAAGGATTCTCCTGAAGGAAATGACCTGAAACAATAAAGATATAGCCAGGCAAACAGGCAGTCCCCATGCATGGTGGGACCTAAATTGATACCCCTTTCCCAGGGATTATTGGCAATGAATATCAAAGGGCTTGAAAAAGGACTGTCCTTGGAACCAGGAACCACACTTTTAAGAAGTTATGCAAGGGAGACAACCAGAGTCAAGTACCCTAAGAATGTTGGGATAGGCATCTTTACAGCCCCAGTGCCTAAGAGGAGACTGGTAAAATTTATTATGGTAGGGCCATAGCATGGATTTCCATGGAGCCAGTAAAATAAGATGTTAAAAAAATACTTGATGATATTAAGAAAGGTTCACAGTACAGCATCAAGGTTAAAAAAGAAGCAAACAGCATATAACGTGTGTAGATGAAAGTGAAAATATTTGCATCAACATAGTGTGGCTAAGAGGCTTAGCATATTGTAGGGCCCAAGATTTGGCTCTCTAGCCTTTCTTACTAGACTTGGCCTCTGGTGTAAGCATTAGACTTGCAAAAGGTGTTAGCCAAAACCACAAATAAAATAAAGCATGTGATATTTCTACCCTCTCTGGAGTACAGCCTGAGCCCTCAGGAGATGGGTCATCCTTGAGAAGTGAGGGCAGGGAGTATATAGTACATGGAGACGGTGCTTTCACAGATAAGGAAACTGAGTCAGGGGAGGCATGGATGGCCAACATCACAGCAAATTAGGGGGAGGGTTGGGACAAGATCTAGATTGGTCCTGGAAACTGCCTTGTGTCCAGTGATTGGGGGGAGGGGGAGAAACTGGGCAGTGAATGTGGTATAGCTATGGGCTATGGTAGGTGGCTCAGAATCAAGCAGGAGGAAGGCATCATCCACCGGCCCAGGTCTGCTGTGGGCATCTCTCTTGGCCATCTATCTAGGGGTGAGTGATCTGCTAGGGCAGGTTGGGTTGTCAGTGTTTGAAGGACCCCCCATCACCCCCGTCAAAGTTCAATAGGGGCACAACCATCATCTCTGTCCCATGTCCAAACTAAGATCACTGCTGCAGTCATAGTCAAGAACACCACCAGGACCAAGTCGAGATCTCTAGCACCCAGCAAGGCTCCCATAATGCAACCAGAGCTGATTTCAAAAAGCAACCAAAGCCGGTGCGGTGGCGCATGCTTGTAATCCCAGCCGCTTGGGAGGCTGAGCAGAAGAATCACGAATTCAAAGCCAGCCTCAGCAAGGGCAAGGCGTAAGCAACTCAGTGAGACCCTGTCTCTAAATAAAATACAAAATAGGGCTGAGGATGTGGGCTCAGTGGTCAAGTGTTCTGAGTTCAATCCCCGGTACCCCAAAAAACAAACAAAACCAAAACAAACAAACGAACACCAAAACCAGATCTAAAATGCAGCCAGGAACCTAGCTAGCCCATAGCCTGTGCCAACCACCACAACCCCGGCACACAGCTCAGGAACCCACCTCACCCACCAAGACCAGGTGTCTGAGGGTTTCTGGTGGTCTTCCCCCAAGCCCAGGCTATATTTCTGCCACCTTCCTCTTCCTCCTGCTCTCTCTTATGTTGACCACTTGACTTGACTGGACCCTAGCCTTTTTTTTTTTTTTTTTTTTTTTTTATCATTCTGCCCACTGTGCTGGGAACAGCTAGGCAGGCAGAGATCTGTGTTCTCTGGGATTCTGAAGGGAGGCATCTGCACAGCAGAAGAAATTACTCAATTTGCTGGGAAGGAGAAAAATACCAGCTCAGAGAAAGGGAAGCCAGTAGGGGGTTGAGGGTGGGGTGGTGTTTTCTGTAGTGTGTGGGATCAGCTTTAGCAAAGAAGTGTATTATGCAGATGGAGGGATAGAACCAGGTGGCACTCTGGCCACGCACTGATCTCTGTCCAAGAGTGCTCTCTCAAGGCACCAGATGCTGCAGCCCCTCCTCCAGTGGCTAGGAGGGCCTCTCTCCACACAGGAACTCTGGCACCAGCACAGCCCCATGCCAAGCAGTCTTGGGAATATAGAAGATGAAGAAGTCACACTGACCTTAGGACATGACGAAAGATAAGGATAAGCCTGGTACAGAACAAACTGTCAGGACTTTGGCAATGTGGTACAGAATGTACTGACCGAATGGCTGCTGATTTTGTCCTGTGCTTGGTGGGAGAAGACCTTGCAGCTGTCAGCCACTTCCCCCCAGCCTTCTCGCTGAAGGGTCAAGAGCTCTGAGTTTGGGCCACTACAGTTACAGTAACCCTGAGCAGACAGATCCTTGCCATCCCCGGGCCTCTCTCCTCATCTGAATTACAGTGAGGATAGTCAAAATAATCTCTACAAGCCCCTCCAGGTCACTGTTCTAGGTTTGATGGCCTGCCCCCATGGTTCCACACATCCTGGCCTGGACCACTGAGTTGGGGTGCTGAGATGGGCTGGGCTGCCCCTGTGGTAGGAAGACTTAGGAGGAGACCCTGGGTTGATTGTCCACCTACTAGGGAGGAGTGAGGTCTGGGAGATGAGTTCAGACCTTCCTTGCACAGGAAGGGTCACAAAAGGGGACAGTGGGTGGAAGACACCAAGCAGAATCTGAAGAATGTCCAGGCAGGGGCAGAGTGGGTTCCTTGACCCCTGTGGAAAGGTGTCTCCAAGGATCCCCAGAGGCTGGCAGGACATGGATCACCACCCATTCCCATTTCACAGAATAGGAATCACCTACCCTTGTTTCCTCCCACTTCTGGGAAGTCCTTCCTACCTTCCTCCAGTCCCACCCCACCAAAGGCTGAAGCAACAGTAGGTCCTTTGCCTCCTTCTGTTCCTTAGCCCTCTTCTTGATCCTCAACCTCAGACTGTGATCTCCCGAAGGACAAGGTAGTATCCTGCTCCTTCCTGGTTCCCCAGCTCATAGCTCCAGCCCGAGACACCACTTATACCCTTAGGACATTGACGAGGATGGGAGCAAGGGACAGAGGGAGGCACAGCAAGATCCCTGGGCCTTCAAGAACCTTACTGGGCTGCAGACCAAGCAGGGCTGAGCATCTGGCTTCCTAGTCTTTAGCTCGGTGCTCTCCAGTGGGTGCTGGAATTTCCTAGGGAGAGTGGGGGTGGAGAGCTGGCCCTGGGCAGCACCTCTACCAGCTCTGGTCCCAGAAGTTGCTCTCCCTAGGTCCCCTCCCCTTCTTCAGCCTGGGTTCATGCTCAGCCTTGAAAGGCTAGAAAGAAATGTGTCCCAGGACCTGGCACAAGGCTGCCTTTGTGTAGAGGTCAGATTCCAGTAGCTCATGGCCTGGCTCACTGGGGCTGCTCCCTGGGAGCACAGCTGTTTGGGCAACTTGGAGCCTAGCCTGGGGACCAGAGTCAGAGACCCTCAAGCTTCTTGGGAATTCAAGGAGACTAGGTAGCTTCCAAGGACTCCAGGTGAACCCTGATTCCTATAGGCAAGACTCTAGGAGCTCCTCTGAGAGGCCACCAGCTCAGCAGTCAGGTAGTATGGAAGCAGGAGCTAGCCAGACCTGGAGGGGGACATACTGTGCATGACACAGTCAGTCTAGTTCCCAAGAGACAGGATGGCCAGTTAAGAGTTTTTTTGTTTTGTTTTGTTGTTGTTGTTTTTAAGTACTGGGAATTGAACTCAGGGGCAATGGACCACTTAGCCACATTCCAGCCCTATTTTGTATTTTATTTGGAGACAGTGTCTCACTGAGTTACTTAGCACCTTGCTAAATTGCTGAGGCATGATCCTCCTGTCTCAGCCTCCTGAGCTGCTGGGATTATAGGCGTGTGCCACCAAACCTAGCAAGAGCTCCATTTTTAGTAAACTGTGTGACTCAAAGAAAATCAGTAAGCCTCTCTGAGCTGTTTCCTCTCTCAAATGAATGGCCAATGTACCTTCCCCACAGCTGCCATAAGATAAAATGCAAGACTTAAGAAAGTCCCTTAGCACAGGGCCCAGCTCATAGTGAATGTTCAATGAAAGTTTGCTCTTCCTACTAAGGGTCAGTTCTGCAGGAGAGGACATTCAGCCTTATCCCAATCCTACAGATGCCCCTCTCCAGGTCTTTGAAATGGAAAGTTGCCTTTTCTAAATCTTATGAAAAGTGCGTTGAGAAAGAGCAGCTTCAAGCTCCCTCTCAACCTGTGACTGCTCCCATCCCCTACTCCAGCAGCACCTAGAGCCCAGGGCCCTGGGACTTCTGGGCAGACAATGAGGTCAAGGACTCCTAACTCCAGGCCTGGCACACAGTGGGCATTCAGTCTGTGCAGCCCCATCCCAGCACCTTCCCCTCGCCCAGGGCACCAGGGTTGCATTAGAGGACTGGGGAGAATGTGGCTATACACCAGGTCTGAAGGAGCCCAGGAGCTGTTCAGCACTGCTGGGGCATCACCTAGGCCCTGGGACCCTCTGCTCCCAGTGCCTGTTGACAGCCATGGTGCCCAAAGGCCCGTTAGTTCCTCCCAGACTGTCCCTTCCTTCTTAGCACCATCCCCAGATGCTGAACCCAAAGGGCAGACCATGCAGCTCAGACCCAGGCCTAGATGGACAAAAGGTTCCAAGGACACCTGGAGATCCTGTTCATCCCTGATATCCCCCTGACCCCCCAGTTTCCAAAACGCAGGCCTGCCTTCCTCTGTCTGTCCCTGCCTTCAGACTGGCAGTTCTTCAGGGGCAGAAATGGGTGTGTTTAGCTCAGCAGTCCCCAAAGCCCAGCACACAAGAGGAGGTCCTGGTGCACATTTAGCCAGGCCATCCCTGACAGTTTCCTGTAGTCCCAATAAACTAGACTGAAGTGGCCCTGCCACTGCCTCTGCAGTGGCCTACCCAACCTAGCCCAGCTACTCTCCAGCCCCTCTGTTTAAAAGCTGCCCACTCCTGTGCCATGGCTGCAGATCTGTCATGTGACAATGACTCAAGTTGAACAACTGAGGCACCCAGGGCTGCTCCAGGCACTTTTCAGGGGCTCCAGGGGACACTGAGCTTGCCACATCAGCCCCCTTCCTGCACTTGAGTTACAAGAAGATCAGTGCTACCTTCACACCCAGCATTCCCAGAGCCCCAGGGCTTCACTGTGCCCACTTCCCCTGAAACTGACACGTGCCCCTTGAGTGCCCCAGGGAAGCGATTAGGGAGTCTTGGGTGTCTGGACCGGAGCCAGCAGTGGGGCTGTCTGAAGAGGCCAGCAAGTCAGTGGGGTGCCCCACATCCTGGGAAGATGGACACTGAGGCTGCCTGGGCCTTGCTGGGCCCATTCCTGGCCTCCTCCTAAGCCTTTTAATCCACTCTCTGAAACCAGGGAGTCCCCACCTAGGCTCACTTCCTTCTTCACCTCTGAGGAGGGGCATGAGAGGCAACGTCCACCTCTGGAAGGCACCTCACCCCTCAGCCAGACCACCAAGCCCACCCCGAGACACTCAGCCTGGGAGAAGGACGTCTTGCCTGATAGTAGCAGCAAACCCAGCTGGAGCAAGGGGACTGGCATTTGGTCTCCAAGGAGCCGAGTGGCCTGGGGAATGGAGTGCCCAAAGCCCTGACCCAGGGTCTCCATTATTATACTTCTGTACACCTTAGTGTCCTCACTGAGAATGAGCATAGTAACCAGTGTCCTTTAACCCATGACGATGCTGAGATATAGCAGAGGAGGCCTGGCCCTGGCCTTGTCCTCTGCCCTCATCCCAGGTTCCAGGAAAACCTGGTCAGAAGAAACCCCAAGGAACGAGGACTCGGGACAAAGGCCTGATGCCTGCCCTGCTTCCCTGGCCCTCTGTTCTAGCCTCATCACTCTGCTGGTTCAGAGACCCTTGGAACTGGCCCTTCTCCAGCGGGTCTCACTCCAAACACTACTGCCCACTCCCCTCAGCCATTTGCCCTCTAGCTGTGAGCAAAACGGCCACACTGAGCGCAAGGACATTCTACAAGTCGTGCCAGTCCCAACATGGCACCCAACAGGCAACCTGTCTTCTCTGCAGCCAATTTCCAACTAAAGGCCCAAAGACAGGCGGCCTGGGGTGGGGGTGTCAGCCTGCCTGCTCTAAAGTCCAGCAACACAGGGAACACTCTGCCCCTGAGAGGTGACCCAGGCCAGGGGCAAGAGTTAAGATCCCAGGGCAGCACCGATAGCAGGAGGAGGGACCCTCTGTGTTAGGCACTTTCTTTTTCTTTAAAAAAAAAAAAGCTGTTGTTGCTACAATGTTGTTGTGCAGCCAATAAAGTGAACAAAAACTGTATTGTTCCTGTTATTATCTTTCAAATAACTTTTCAGGGTAAATGATAACTCTCTCTTCCTTGAGATGTACATATCTAAGAGGAAGGTCACTAAAAGAGCATGTGACTTTCCAGCCTTCAAAATAAACCCTGCTAGCCTCCACCCATCTTTCTGCCCTGTGCTCCAGTTATCCAGGCCAAAACCCCAAGGTGCTGCTTATCTGTGCTTCCGATGTCCCCCACAACCCCAGCAGCTGTCATTTCGCCTGGAGGCCAAATGTGCCCATTCCCTGGCTTCTCTCCTTCCCGACCTTACTGAAGAACTCTTCCCGCACTCTCTTCCGCCATGCCTGGCTCTGATGGTGTCAATAGTGGCCATGAGGGAAGAGCTTGGTGGGGTCCCTGGGAATGTGGAGATGGCAGGGTTTGTGCCTGCCCCTCCCCCAGTGTTATGCAGTGCTCGGCAGAACCCCTTGTAGCACCCCAGCGTAGTTCCAACCTCCCTCCAGCCTGCCCTGCTCCGCCCAGCTCACCTGGACAGTCCAGCTGGGCATGCTTGGTCTTCTTAGGGGTGGAGAACTCAAGATCATGGCTTAGCGACTCTCTGGAGAGCGTCTGCCTGTCTGTCAGGGAGCTGGCGGGGGTTGGGGAAACAGTCATTAGAACATGGTGCATGACCTGGGCTCCAGACTCTGACCCGGCACAGACCTCAGCACCCCCAGGAACCATCTAAGAGAGGGTCCCCACGGGGGCCAGGGGAGGAGACTTCAGACCTTGACAGGTTAACAATGCTCTTCCCAGCCACCCCCCATAGGCTCTAAAGGCTCAGTAGAAAAAGAAGTCAAGTCCCACTCTGCTCTAACATGCTGTGTGACTCTGAGCAAGATCATACATCTCTCTGAGTCTCAGTGTCCCTATCTGGACAAGGAAGGCGTTGGAGTCTGGCACTCTCCCCTCACCCCCCAATACCCACTAGTCCTCAGCCCTGCTTAGAAATTGAGTGGAGCCCAGGACATTGCTGAGATTCTCGGGGGTCCTAAGTGGGTCCCTAAATGAAGGCCTCATCTTCTCAGTGGTGCTTAGGGGTGCACCCCACGTCTGTTCACCTCATGGAGAGAACAGGCATAGACAGGGAAGGCTGGAGCCCAGTGCCATTCACCTTTGCCCCTGGCCCATATTTCTCTTGGTGGCCCTGGATAAAGGGCCTTTTCTCTTAGCCAGCACAGCTCTGACTCCCATTATCATCTCAGCTTCACTGTCCCTTATTGTTTACCTGGCTCCACCTCCACCTCCAGGGTGGATGAGCAGATACGTGTTAGTACACACCTCAGGACCGCATAGGGATGTAAGATTGCACAACCCGGAGGGACATTACGAAGTCATCAAGTGTGTAAACAGAGCACCCAGGAATTGTGCAGCGGGCAATCTGTGCAACTGGTCACAGCAACTCTGAGAATATGTCCCTGGCTCCTGGGAGTCCCATCTATGTGTCAGGGTGGGGTTAACCCCATCCCTGACTAGTTCCCAGGAAGCCAGGCCCATTACCTGCTCTGTACATTCAGCCTTACTCCTTGCTGGTACTGCAGGTGCAAACTAAGTTTCCGAACACACCGTGGCCCACCTGGCAGCAGTCTGCTTAAGAACCTGGGGTAGGTTTTAAAGCAAAAGACATCAGGAGGTTATGCAGGGGGTGAGACCGGGGGAGGGGAAGGAGTGGGGCACCGAGCTGGTCCCCCTTCTTGGGACCACAGGGCTGGAGCTGCTCTTCTGTTGTTATGGCAACCTGCTGCAGAGGAGACAGGGTGACAGCACATGTTTCTGAGCCAGGCCACTGTGCTGGGCAGAGGGAGGGGAGGTTTTCGGAATGCTGTGGGACTAGACCATCAGGTACCTCTTCTACTTTCCAGGGTTGTCAGGGACAAGCTGTCCTCACTGGGGGACAAAGGATCCTGTAATGTTCAAACTAACAGCCATGGAGCACTGAGCAGTGTCCCGGTAAATGCAGGGAAGTACACCAGGGGGTTGGGGTCCCCTGCTGAGCATCCAGGGAAGGCACTGTGAACTTGGTTAATGTCCTTGCTCTATGTCAGCCTGTATCTTCAAAAGATGGGGCCCAACAGCAGGACAAACCCTGTTCTTAGAGCTGATAGGCCTTTGAAATCACCAGCTGGTGGGCCACTCCCCAATTAGCAGAGACTGTAATCTCCCACCATCTTAACTGCCAGTTCACAAACAAGAGTGTTTTTAAACCCTTACCATTAAAGGTACAGGCAGCATTTTCCCCACCTGGTTTTAAAATAGCTAAACACTAAATGAAAAGACAGCCACCTCAGGAAGCCAAGGGCCAAGTGTGCTCACGAAGATCAGTCTTCAGTCTACGGGGGGGTTGAGGCTGGTGGAAGTGCCCCTGTCCCTGGGGGCCTCTTCCCTGGTATCTGGCACCCACTACCCCGAAATCTGTCACTCGGACACAGTTCTTGTCCAGCCACCCTGTTCTGCCTTTTCCCTCACTGGACCCTGGTCCTCCGCCAGTCCTTGGTGTGACAGGGACTGCCCACTTACCCTGGGGGCTGGCCCAGGGAGGCTCTTATTTAACTCTTTATGCTTACAGAATTTGGGGTGCCCAATGAAGAGAAAATCGAAACCTAATTTTCCCAAAAGAATTAAGCTTACTCCGCCCACTAGTGGCCCTGAGGTGGGTCCTCTGAGGAGGATCATGGGGATCAGCATGCGCTGGGCCTCGCTGCTGGCCCTCCCTGCAGATGTCTCAGGGCTCTACCCAGAGCTGACTTCCTGGCCCACAGAAGTGGGTCAAATGGCGTCACAGCTGGAACCGTCCCTTCCCAGCACGGTAGCTGCCTGAGCTTCCCTTGTCGTCGTTGGCAGAGGCTAGCTTGGTTTTCTTTCTTTTAATTTTTAATCCTTTCTGACATTTCTAGCAGTCACTTCTTGCCACTGTCCCCTGGCTGGCTTCTAGCCCCTCAGTCTCCCACCCCCTCTTGCAGAAACGAAATGAAGCTCGCTGGGATGGTAGGACAGGAACCCATCACGTTTTGCTCAAAACCCTATTGTCTTTTGGCTCCTTAGAAGCATTTGGGGCCCTTCTCCTGATTCTTGCTGCTATTTCCCACGCAAGGACAGGTGGCTCATAAATGGCCCCAGCAGGCGAGGTGACACTGCTGTCTTCGAGGTCCCTAATGAGCCTGTCAAGGAAGGCGATTAACACTTCATTCCTGTCATTCTGGAAACTCATACCCTCCTGGAATGCGGTGCTTCCGCAGTTGGCAGGTGTCCCAGAGGAGGAAGCCATCTAAAGTAAGAAAGGGACAAGAATGGTGGAGAAGGGCCTGAGGAGGCCGACTTGCTTCTGTCTGGGTTTTGAAATCCCAGGAGGGAGAAGAAGACCCTGAGAAAGGGCAGGTGAAGGCTCCCTTCCACTTGGTGAGGACTCGGTCCGTGCTCATTCCTGACACAGGGATGCACTGGGAGCGCCTCTGCTCACCCTCAAAAAACAGATGAACAAAGCCCGGCTTCCTCAGCACCTCCCCAGGGGCACTGGAGCAACATCCAAAGGCAAGCTTGAGCAAATGCACGTGGAGTGTGTGGGGACAGTGTGGCAGAGCTGGTACACCACAGTTCTCCCTCCCGTCTCTTCGTCCTGTCTTGCCACGACACACAGCCTCTCTCTTTCAATGCCTCCTTCAGGAAGCCCTCCCAGAATTCCCCAACAATCTCTCACCCCTGTGGCCCTTGGACACTCAGGTTTGGGCTTGGATGCTCCTGGAAACAGGGGTCACTCTCGACTCTGCTCTGTCTTCTGGCTATGAGTACTTGCTGTGGGAATTTAGTAAATATTATTTGGACCTACCCCTTCTCAAGCCATCCCTCTGTGTGTGACATGTAAATCACGGAGAGCCCCTCATTTTCCATATGAATTGCTTATGGAGGAGGACCCATTTCTCATTTGTTATTCTTTCTTCCCATTCAGTTCTCAGCAGCCACACCATGGCTCTATATGGAGTAGGTACTCAATAAATGTTTTCTTGAAACAACCTAGGATTGCAATTCACCCCAGGCTCTCTGTCTGCCTGGGTTCAACTCACTCTATTAGCTATATGACTGTGGCCAAGTCACTGCACCTCTCTGAGCCTTGATTTTCTAACTAGATTGAGGAGATGAGGTGATACCTGAAAAGTAAAAGTGTTTAGTGCACAGGGTGCTCTTGTTGTCACTGGTGGGTGCTCATGGACCTTTTTAAGGAATGAGAAGAAAATTCTCAGTGAAATGGGGAGGTGACTGAATGAGGTTAAAAATCCCAAACCCCAGTCTGGAGGTCCAGCAGCTATGCCAAAACCTCCTCCTGGGCGACAGGGTGGGGGCTGGGAGGCGGGAGGGAGGAGGGACCCTTATTTCTTACACAGTCCTCAGGATGGAGCTGGCAGACCTGAGCAGAAGCACCTCTGGCATGATCCCTGTGGGGCAGCTGCCGCCCTCAAGCTCACCCAGGAGAGAGCGAGGACCTCAGAGAATGTCCCCCGGCGTCCCCCGGGGAGAGCCACAGGAGCCCCAGAGAGGCCCAGCGCCACCAAACCGCCCTGCAATAGAGACACTGTGTGAGTCACAGCCCCAGGCCTGGTTGGGAGAGGGGTACTTGCCCTCCTTTCAGGACATGATTCACTGCTCCTGAGGCTGGCACCTGGCTCTAATTTACTGCCTCACAAGCCCACATGTTTGTAGGATCAGGCCGACAACAAGGGACACCTCACAGGAGGTGGCTGCCTTGGGGCTCTGGCCTCCCAGAGGGACAGTCACTCACCAATAAATCAAATTTCTAGGACTCCTGCTTTGCAAAGACTTCTGACCACCCTTCCCTACCTTGCCTGTTCTCCTCTCCTCTCTGCACAGGGTGTAAAAAAAGAATCCATGTCCTAGAAGGCCAAAGAAAATTCTCAATGGAAGGTGCTGCCTAAGTACCTTCCCCTATTCTAAAAGCCCCAAAGAGAGGAGGGGTGCCTCCTCCACATCCTATGGCCCTGGCCACATGGGCCAGCCCCGGCACTAGCTAGCATTCCCGATAGCCACAGCCTCATCTGCAAGCTTGATTTCACCCTGGCCTCCTGTCACCTCGCATGGCAGACCCCATGGCCCCCACCACCTGCCTCTTCCCTTTGGTTTGGATGGACTACCTCAAAATCAGGCCTCTGGCAGCTCTCTCCTGATTTCTGGCTTGCAGACCCCACAGAAGACTCAGGGCAGAAGCAGAGCCAGGGGGGTCTGGCTGTCCCGGGGAGCTCACCTTCCTCCTCCTCGAGGCTGGCAGGCACTGGGCTCGGCATCCCTTTGCTCCTACGGCTAAGCCATGGCAAGTCTGGGAGCCAGTCGCCTGGGTGCCCCAGGTTCTGGGTGATGAGGCAGTGGGGCTGGGCGTGAGTGGGGACCCGCCCCAGACCGCCCTGGGGTGGCTGTCAAGGTGTGGCCCCAGATACCTCTGACCCACATGGCACAGGTCCCAGCTGCCCACCTGTGTGACTCTTACATAAGAGGGACGGGAAGCAGGACAGGGACCTGCCAGTGCGCGTAAGGGAGGTGGTTTGTTGGCTGTGATCCTTGGCAGAGTCTTGGAAGAAATTGCTCCGTCTGCTGGGCCATTCACCTGGGAGCCACCCCCAGGCCTCTGGGGCTGGGTGGGAAGCTGAACATTTTGTGCACGTGCCATTTTTACTTCTCTCTCCCAAGGACACACACCAGATCAAGTGGTTGGCAGCTTGCATCCTCTCCAGGGCCTGCATAATAGGTTTTATCAGTAGTCCCATTTTCCAAATGAAGCAATGGAGGCCCAGAGAGCTCTAGACTTGCTCCCTGTTACATAGTCAGTAAGAGGCACAGCTGGTGTTTTAAACCCAGGTCTCCCCCACTGGCTCTGAAGCCAAGAAGACATCACTAGCTTTTCCCCTTACTTATTATTTGCATCTTTACATCTTGCCCCACCTCTGGTAATAAAGATTCCCATATCTTGCCCTTGGCTAATGCCCCCTCCACCTCCTTCTCCATTCCAGGGTCTAGGACATTTGTGACAACAGCCGGCCCTTTTCAGCACTTTCTAAAACCAGGACCTCTGCTCCTGGGAGAGCCCCTTCTCACCCTGTGGCCCTGCCTTCCCCTCCCCCCACTCCAGAGTTCCCTAGGGGTGACCTAGTGCTTGGCCCCTGTCTCCCTTGGAGGGGCTCATCTACCTTGTCTTTAATTATCACCTGGGAGCTATAACTCCAAATCCTAAACTGCCTCCAAGGTGAGTGGGTGTTTAGATGAGGGGAGGATGGCATTGGGGAAAATTTCAAATCCTCATTTTAAGGCCACGGGGCAGGGCATAGAGGCAGCAATGGGGAGAGGAGATTGTTGTTCAGTGGCCCTGGTGGAGAGCCCCCAGATTGCTATATGAAGCTGGTAGGTCAATGCTAGCACCTTACTTCAAAGGAATTGGGCCCTTTAACAAATTCCAATCCCATAGTGATCCCTGTCTATCGCCACTCAGGACACCTGAGTATTAGCCCACTCCTGGCCCTCATCCCTGCATTTCTGAGACTCGTCCTGCCTCAGATTCCCCTGGGGCTCTAGAAGCCCAAGCTATTTTATCCATACCCACCCTGGTTGGGTCACCCTCAAAGGAATCCAGACCTCTCCCCTGTCCTGGAGAGCTCAAAGTGAAATTGTTCTTCCTCTTTTACACTAACTTTACCCATCATAAAACTCATCCAACCACTCCATCTTGCCCCATTATGGTAACAAATGGGAGGGCTGAGCAGTGGTGTTCATGATTGGCTTGTCGTGGGTAAAGATTGGCAGCATAAATGTCTCCACTTCAAGGTTAGCAGGAATTCCATATCCAGAGCCTTAGCCCCTGGATGGCTTGATGACCACTGTGGATGTAGTTTCTAAATTGATGAGATTTTGAAACCTCAACAGTTGGAAAGCGAGCACATGCCTCCTTCTGAGGCCAGGAGACCTGAGAAATGTGTAAGTCCCCTTCTATCCCCTTGCAAAACCCCCCAGCTGGCCTACTCTGGCAGAGCCTCCTAATTCTTCAGTCCCTTCTTCCTCTGGGAAGCAGTCATAATTCCAGGTCAAAGCAAAGATGACTGGAAGATCTCCATCTTCCCATTGGTCGGCGTGTTTATTTGAAGCAACACGCTTCAATATGAGACCCCAGCTCTCATGCTTCTTCCTGAAGCTGCCCTGACTGATCATCTCCCAGGACACTAGCATTTAGAGACTGATATTGCTTTCTAAAACATAATTATATGCTATGCAATAAAAATATTAATTAACTTCTTGCTCCCAGAGTTGGGAATGATCTCTTCCTGTCCCAATGACTGACAGTTCCCTAAGGATCTTCTTTTCCTACAATGAATATTGATTTAGTGCTTTTTATGTGAGGGATAGAGGTGAGCAAGCTGGCTGTAGCTTACAGAGGATGGAATGAAAGGTCAATTAACACAGATGCATTCAAGGTCACTGAAGGATCATCAATCCCAGGTTGGGGTAGAGTACATTAGAGTTAAAGGGAGACAGATGACAAGAAGTGAATTTTGATTATTCCATGTGAGGCTGTGGGACAGTGGGGGAGGCTGGTGCAGAAGTTCACAAGGGGTAGGGCTGTGGGCTGAAGCAGTCATCTTCTGGGATGCAAGGTCTCTCTCAGAAACTGTCAGGGTAGGGCAGCAGTGGTCCAAGATATGTCCCACAGGTCCACCAGAAGGAACACATTGGCCCACTGAAGTCCTAACAAGACTGTTTATTGAGAAGCTTCACCCTCCAAAGGCTCACCCAGCTTCTCCTCGGCTCTTGCCTTGGTGGGTGGGGCAGTCTAGTTAGACAGCTCACTTTTAACCCACTTGGCAGTGCCTGGCGGGTCCAGCCCTTCAAGCCAAATCCCACTGACTGCTTTAAGGAAATAAATGTGTCATTCATCAGGTGCTACTACAAAGCCCCAAAACAGTCGGCAAGCAATGTGATTAGCCGCAAGACAAAGTTCTCTGGGCACTTGGGCCTCTGGATTCTAGCTCATACTCTGATTGTCATGTGATCTTGGGCAAGTCCCTTCTCCTCTCTTCGACTCCATTTCCTCAGATGTCAGAGACAAAGGGCCTCACAGTTTTCTGTCTGTGATTGATGATTTCGGCGCCTGGACTGATAGTCTGCTGTACCAAATGGAGACAAAGCTGGAAGATTTGGTGTTACTGGAATCCCAGGGGGCTGGGGAAATCAGGCAGGAATAATAATAATACTTCTACTAGCTGGTTGCTAACATGTATCCTGCATTTCCTGGGTGCTGGGTGATGTTCTATGCACCTTGCATGTACAATGACACCTCTGACTTTCACTATACTCTAATGAAATGCTATCACTCTCTCCATGTTACAGATGAGGAAACAGGTACAGATAATGGAATGGTCTTTTGCTTAGCAGAATCAGGATGCAAACTCAGGCAGATGGGCTCCGGAGATTATGACCTTATCTAACCATCTATATGCAAGAGCCTCAGGTCCTTTGGGTGATTGGTATGAAGGGGGTGGGAAGGAGTGGGGAGATGTAGAGAAAGAGGCATCTCAGAGTCCCCTGCTTCCAACCACCCGTCATTAGACCTTTTTATCATACCCTCCCCCATCAAATGTTTGGAAAATGCTGTGTAAAGGCAAAGTGCATGCATTAAGTCATAACTAAGCCATTTTCTTAAGTTGTATTTGTGATAGACACAGATAATTGCCAGTTGGTGGGTTTGATCAGCAGAGAGAAGGCAGTGTGAAGCTGAGAGCTGACATAATTCCAGCCCAAAGCAAAGGTGACTGGAAGATCTCCATCTTCCCATTGGTTGGCGTGTTTGTTTGAAGTAACACAAGCATGGCTTTGGGCATGTTCCTCTTCCTGTTAGGGCCTCAGTTACCCCGTCTATGAAGTGGGGGGTGGATGGGGACAGTGTCTAAGTACCAGCTCTGATGATAGGTGACGCTCCACGTTTCTTCCAGGGAGACAAGAGGAAGGAAGAGCACTGCCTGTTATTCCTCAGGCTCCAGAGGTACCTCATGGTGCAGGGTGGGGTGAGGCTTCTGCCACTGTGCTCATCTGCTCTAGAGGAGCCCACAGTCTACAGAAGAGGGTAAAGAAGAAAACCATACACCTGGTCTACACACGTGAGAGGTGTCTCTGAACAGGGCAGGTGAGAAGGGCATTCGATGGGGTCACAGAGCAGCAGGAGACAGGTCTAAAGAGGACTATAATTTCGCTTTTTCAAAACTGAGAACTCACAGTTATTGAGCACTGGCACTATCCCAATGGCTTTACATAAAATGAGTAAATGGTATTTACTTATTTAGTCATCTCAATCCTATCAGGGAGGTAGTGATTATGATCCCCATTGTATAAGGGAATGGAAGCATAGGGAGAGATGACATAAAGAGCTAAAGGTTGCTGGACATGGTTGTGTGTGCCTGTAATCTCAGAGGCTTAGGAGGCTAAGGCAGGAAGGAGGATGGCAAATTCAAACCCAGACTCAGCAATTTAGCAAGCCCCTAAAGCAACTTAATGAGACCCGGTCTCTAAATAAAATATATAAAAAGGCTGGGGATGTGGCTCAGTGGTTAAGTGCCCCTGAGTTCAATCCTGGTACCCACCACCTCAAAAGAGCTAAAATTTAGGCAGCTAGTAATGGCGATAGCTGGGATTCCAATCCAGGGAATCTGACTCCAGATTTCATGTTCTTAACTACAATCTGCACTGCCAAGGTTGAGTGAAGCTCTGTGGATCCCCTGAAGCTTCTCTACATGCCTCAGCAACATGGGATTTCCTAGGAACCACTGACTCAGAAAGGCAGAATGCTGTGACTAAAGCAATATTTTAATGTGCACTTTTGTCTTTTTTAATTGACATTGTAATCCAGGTATTC
The DNA here is from genome assembly GCF_045843805.1 of Urocitellus parryii. Classification (NCBI taxonomy): domain Eukaryota; kingdom Metazoa; phylum Chordata; class Mammalia; order Rodentia; family Sciuridae; genus Urocitellus; species Urocitellus parryii. Next base: position 120,928,282 of record NC_135536.1, on the reverse strand, counting down.
TTACATTTTTTATATCTTTATTTCATTTTTATGTGGTGCTGAGGTTTAAACCCAGTGCCTCATATGTGCTAGGTGAGCATTCTACCACTGAGCCACAACCCCAGCCCCTTGTTTTGTTTTTTTAGTACTGGAGACTGAACTCAGGGGTGCTTTACCATTAAACTACATCCCCAGTCCTTTTGTTTTTTATTTTGAGATAGGGTCTTACTAAGTTCCTGAGGGTCTCACTACATTGCTGAGGTTGGTTTCAAATTTGCAATCCTCCTGCCTAAGCCTCCTGAGTCACTGGGAAAACAGCCATGTACCAACTATCATGCCCTGCAATGTGCATGTATTTTAAAATTCTTCAAATCAGTGTAGTCCTGATATCATTCATGATATCAGCATACAACAAAAAATGACTAGACAGCTGAAAATTTTGAAACTACGAAACAAAACTAAGGAAAAAAGCAGTTAACACAAAGAAGCAAATCTTTCTATGACACAGATGTTGGAATAAGCATAAGGATTTTTTTGTGGGGGGGGGTACTGGGGATTAAACCCAGGGGCACTTAACCACTGTGCCACGTCCTTTTTAAATATTTTATTTAACTCAGGGTCTCACTGAGTTACTTAGGGCCTTGTTAAGTTGCTGAGATTGGCTTTGAACTTGTGATCCTCCTGCCTCAACCTCCCAAGCCACTGGGATTATAGGCATGTGCCACCAAGCCTGGCAGCACAAGGACTTTGAAGCAGTTATTAATACAAGTTTGAGAATTAAAGGAAAAACTAGACATAGGTGAATAAAAGGAGAATCTTATTATAAAAATGGAAGTATAAGTAACGTATAATCTCTGAAATGAAAACTTCACTAGATGGGGTTGATTTCATATTGAAAGCTGAAAAAAGAAAGTGTTAGTGAGATTGAAGGCAAAATGATAGAAATTATTTAACCTAAATTAGAGTAGAAAGAAAAATTATTTTTAAATTGAGCATAACAAAACATTGCTGAAAGAAATCAAAGATTTTATGTCCTTTTTGTGGTACTGGGGATTGGACTCAGTTATTTTTACTTTTTTTTTTCTTTTGTAGTACTGGGGCTTGAACCTAGGGCTTCATGCATGCTAGGCAAGTGCTCTACTACTGAGCTACATCTCCAGTCTTGAATCCAGTTATTTTGACATAGGATCCCACTAAATTGTGGAGGTTAGTCTCAAACTTGCTATCCTCCTATCTTGACCTCAGCTGAATTATAGGTATGCACCACTGCACCCACCCTGAAGTTTTAAAAATTAAGTGAATGGAAAGATATATAAGGATCAAGAAAGTTAATATTGTTAAGGTGGTAATATCCCCCCAAATGATCTATAGGTCAATACAATTTCTATCAAAATCCCAGCTGGCTTTTTGCAAAAATGGACAAGCTAGTCTGAAAATTCAAGAAACCTAGAATAGCCAAAGCAATCTTGAAAAAGAACAAAGCTGGAAGATTTCAAAACAAAATGCAAACCAGAAATAATCAAAGCAAAGAGGTACCAGCATAAGAGTAGACATATAGATGAGTGGAATGGAATGAGAAAAGCAGAAATCAGTTCAAATTTACAGTGAATTAATTTTCAACAGGGATGGCAAGACAATCCAATGGAGAAGGAAAGTCTTTTCAACAGGTGGGGGCAACTGAATAACCAAAAGCCAAAAAATGAAGTTGGGAGTCCTTCCTCACACCTTACACAAAAAATAATTCAAAAGCTAACAAAGATCTAAACGTAAGAGCTAAAACTGTAAAAGTATTAGAAGAAATTATAAATAAATTTTTGTGACCTTGAGTTAAGCAAAGCCTTCTTAGAAATAACACCAAAGCGCAAGCAATAAAAGAAAAACAGATAAATTAGACCTCATCAAAAATAAAACCATATATACTTCAAAGGGTACCATAAAGAATGTGAAAAGTACCAAGTGCTATGGTACACACCTGTAATCCCAGCAATTTAGGAGGCTGAGGGAGAAGGATTGTATATTCAAGGCCAGCCTTATAAACTTAGTGAGATCTTGTCTCAAAATAAAAAAATAAAAAAGGCTGGGGGTGGGCTGGGGTTGTGGCTCAGTGGTAGAGTGCTCGCCTAGCATGCACGAGGCACTGGGTTCGATCCTCAGCACCACATAAATATAAAAGAAAGATATTGTGTCCGCCCAAAACTAAAAAAAATAATAATAATAATTTTAAAAAAAGGGCTGGGGGTATAGCTCAGTGGTAGAGTGTCACGGGGTTCAGTCCAGTCTCTAGTACCACACACACACACACACACACACACACACACACACTCACACAGATACCGTGAAAAGTCAGCCAAGAAAATACTTGCAAAGTGGATATATGACAAGGGAATGATATTTAGGGTACATAAAGGACGCTTGCAATTCAGTAATAATAATAAATAAGACAAATAATCCAATTAAAACTGGGGAAAGGATTTGCATGGACACTTCTCCCTAGAAGATATTTATATAGACAATAAGTACTTTAAAAGTTGCTCAATATCATCAGCCATCAGGAAATAACAAATTGAAACTGCATCAGAGACACTTCATACCTGCTAGGAGTGCTGTAATTAAAAGGATAATAGTGTTATCCAAGGTGTGGAGAAATTAGAACCTTCATACACTACCAGTGGGAGTGTAGCTGCTTTGGAAGACAAGCTGTCAGTTCCTCAAAAGGTTATGCCTTGAATTACCATATGACCCAGCAATTTGGCTCCTAGGTGTATACCAAGAAAAATGGAAACAGATGTCTAATAATAATGTCGATAGCAGCAATACTTAGAATAGCCCAAGCATGAAAACAACCCAAGTGTCCACCAACTGATGAAAGGTAAACAAAACATGCTATGTAATGAAATATTATTCAGCCATAAAAGAAATGAAGTATTGCTACAAGCTACAAGATGGATGAATTGGGAAAACATTATGCTAAGTGAAAGAATTCAGCCACAATAGATCATATATTATATCAGTCCATTTAAATGAAATGTCCAGAAGAGGTAAATCTATAAAGATAAAATGTAAAGCCAGGAATGGTGGCACATGCTTGTAATCCCAGCTATTCAGGAGGCTGAGGCAAGAGGAGCACAAGTTCAAGGCCAGACTGGGCAACTTGGTGAGACCTGTCTCAAAATTAAATAAATAAATAAGTAAATAAGTAAATAAGTAAATAAATAAATAAATAAATAAAAAAGGACTGGGAAAGCAGTATGGAGATTCCTTAGAAAACTTGGAATGGAACCACCATTTGACCCAGTTACGTCACTCCTAGGTCTATACTAAAAGGACTTAAAATTAGCTTACTAGAGTGACACAGCCACATCAGTGCTTATAGCAGCTCAATTCACAAAAGCTGTGGAACCAACCTGGATGTCCTTCAACAGATGAATGGATAAAGAAAATGTGGTATATATACACAGCCATAGAGATGAATGAAATTATGGCATTCAGCGGCAAATGGATGGAATTGGAGAATATCGTGCTGAGTGAAATAAGCCAGTCCCAAAAAATCATAGGCCAAATGTTCTCTCTGATACATGGATACTAATCCACAACAAGGGAGGGTAGGAAGGGGAAGAATAGAAATTCACTGGATTAGACAAAGGGAAATGAAGGGAAGGGAGGGGGATAGGAATAGGAAAGACAGTGGAATGAATTGAATATAACTTTCCTATGTTCATATATGAATACAAGAACCAGTGAAACTCTACGTCATGTACAGCCACAAGAATGGGACCCTTATTAGAAGACATCATATTCCATATATGTAATATGTCACGGTATACTCTACTGTTATGTATATCTAAAAAGAACAATTTTTTTAAAAGGACTGAGTTATAGGTGAGTGGTAGAGAGCCCCTGGATTCAATCCCCAGTATAGCAAGGGGGGAAAAAAAGTAAATTTATGGTTTCCTAGGGCTAGGGAAGTCGAAGGGAAATGGGAAGTGATTGCTAATGGGTATAGGGTGTCTTTAGGGGATGATGAAAATGTTCTAAAATTGTTTATGGGGATTGGGGTGTAGCTCAGTGGCAGAGTGCTTGCCTAGCATGCATAGGCTCTGGGTTCCAGCCCCAGTAACACAAAGATAAAAAGTGATGGTTGTATAACTCTGTGAATATACTAAAAAGTATTAAATTGTACACTTTTTAAATGGGTGAATTTTATGATGTGTGAATTATATCTCAATAAAACTGTTATATTTTTTAAAAAACTGAATCAAGCCATAGTGACCTAACGAGATTATATCAAATGGTATAATATACATATACACACACATATATTTTTGGGTACCAGGGATTGAACCCATGGGAGCTTAACAACTGAGCCACATCCCCAGCCCTTTAAATTTTTTCTTTATTTTGAGATAGGGTCTCAATAAGTTACTTAGGGCCTCAATAAGTTGCTGAGGCTGGCTTTGAACTTTTGATTCTCCTACCTCAGCCTCCATAGCTGCTGGGATTACAGGTGTGTGCCACCATGCCTGGCCTCTCTCTTCTCTCTCTCTCTCCTTCCTTCCTTCCTTCCTTCCTTCCTTCCTTCCTTCCTTCCTTCCTTCCTTCCTTCCTTTCTTTCTTTCTTTCTTTTCCAGACCTGGGGATCGAACATAGGCAAGCTCTACCACTAAGCTATATCCCCAGCACTTTACATTTATTTATTTAATTTTTGAGACAGGGTTTCTCTAAGTTTCCCAGGCTGGCCTTGAACTTGTGATCTTCCTGCCTCAGTGTCCTGAGTAGCTGGGATTTCAGGTATGCACCATCACACCCAGCCAGGACTGGTTTCTAAAAAGTACAATGTGGAAGAAGTAACACTATATGATTTCCAATGCTACTTATAAAAAGTGATATATGTTTCTTCCTGACTCTCTTAGATCACAGAGTTTTGGATTCCTTTTTTAAAAAATACCTTTATTTTATTTATTTATTTTTATGTGGTGCTGAGGATCAAACCCAGGGCCTTGCACGTGCTAGGCGAGCACTCTACCACTGAGCCACAACCCCAGCACCACCCCCCCACCAACTGTTTTGGATTCCTGACCCACCTTGTCAGAAGTCCATCTACCTGGAAGGCATGAAATTGGAAATCATAAGGAGAAACCACATAGAAATAGAGTTGTCAAGGAGCCCCAGCTGGTCCAGGTCCTAGTTTATTAAGTCTTCCCAGCTCAGGCACCAGCCATTGAGTAAGGAAGAGTCTTAAGTGGCCCTAGACCCATCACAAGCTGCCATGTTGGAAGGACTCCAGCAGCTTTTGGGGAGGCTCACTGGCGGAGAACTAAGGTATCCAGTCATAGCCAGTATGTAAGTTGAAAATATACCCCAATATATCCACATCCTAATCTCTGGGGGGCCTATGAATATGGCCTTATAAGGGAGAGAAGAGAGAATTTTGCAGATGTGATTAAGGGGGAAGAAAGTCTATCCCGTACTATCCAAGTGGGGCCTAAATGCAACCACACATATTCTTGCAAGAAGGTAGCAGGGGGAGGGGCTGTGGTTGTGGCTCAGTGGTAGAGTGCTTGCCTCACATGCTTGAGGTACTGGGTTTGATCCTCAGCACCACATAAAAATAAATAAATAAAATAAAGATATTGTGTCCATCTACAACTAAAAAAAATATTTTAAAAAAAGAAGGTAGCAGTGGGTGTGCAAAATAATGGACTATTGAAACATTCAGCAATATGGATGACTCTCACAAATGAGTGAAAGGATTCAGACCAGAAAAGTGCATTCTCTACAATCCCATTCATGTGATGTTTGAGAACAGCCAGAATAGTGGCTGTTCAAAAGAGTGGCTGCTCATGGGAGAAGGGGGTAGACATGAAGGAGCTTTCTGGGGTGATGAAAATGTTCCATATTTCAATTGCAGTTTTGGTTACATGGATATATACATTTCTCAAAAGTCATCAAATAATACCCTTAATATATGTACATTTCATTGTATGAAAAATTGGACTCTGTGAATAAAAACTTCACAATCCATTCATTACATTTTACAGATGTAAACTCTGCAAATGTGAGTTCATAGTTCACAGCCCCTTGGGGCCAGAGTCTGAACAAGGCCCCAGACGTCCTTCACATGGCCGGTGACCCTTTCCATTTCCTAAGCACCTTCCCAGTCCTGTCTGGAGTGTTCTTCACAGCCTCTTTTGAAAGGAGTCAGAGCCAGGACCCAGTGTGAGATAGAACTTCCTCCCACCACCCATTCCCCAGATGAAACTGGTTTTTATTTTTTATTTTGTGTGTGTGTGTGTGTGTGTGTGTGTATGTGTGAAAAAGTAGGTAGCAAGCTCCTCTTCCCTGAAGGGATTCAAGTCAGAGATTGATAACAAGTGGATGTTGTAAAAGAGTGATTTGGACTTTGTGACCTAAAATACCCCACTGGCCTGGAGTCTGCCACTCAGAGGCGCTTGCCTGGGGACAAAGTGCTTAGGTCTAGCATCCTGACTCCAGGCAAACTTGAGTTTTGCTGCCCCTGGGCAACAACCGGGCAGCCCTGTAAGGACCTGGAACCAGCCTGGGCTGGTGTGTATCCTTAAGACTTCCAGATCTATTCAGATGTCTGGAACCCAGGCTAGTTTGCCCCAGGAACTCTGACTTCCGGTTTTGCCCAGGTCTTTATTCTGGCACTCTTGACCCCAGCAACTCACCTTCCTGTCGCTCTTATAGTTCCAAATCTGTCCTGTGGCCACAAGCCTTTTACTTTCTTTCTTTCTTTCTTTCTTTCTTTCTTTCTTTCTTTCTTTCTTTCTTTCTTTCTTTCTTTCTTTCTTTCTCTCTCTCTCTCTCTCTCTCTCTCTCTCTCTCTCTCTCTCTCTCTCTCTCTCTTTCGATTGAACCCAGGGACATTCTACCTCTGAGCTACATCCCCAGCCCTTTTTATTTTTTATTTTCAGAAAGAATCTCACTAAGTTGCCCAGCCTGGCCTCAAACTTGCAATCCTCCTGCCTCAGTGTCCCAAGTTCCTGGGATTACAGACATGTGTCACCACACCTTGCTAGAATGGGCTTTTAGTTTCTTAGATACTACAAGCTCCTTCCCACCTCAGAGCCTTTATACATGATGGGCTTTTTTTCTCCCTACGAAACTCCCCCCGCCCCCAGTACCTATGTATCTTTCAGGTCTCAGTTTAAATGTTGCTTTCTTAGGGAAGTTTTCTTTAACTCCCAAGACTAAGTCAGATCTCTGTTAGATTCCATCCATAATTTTTTTAAAAAAATTCCAACATTTAAAAAAATTTTTTATTGTAATATATATATAACAATAGTTGTCATTTTAACCATTTTACTTGTATAATTCAGTAATATCGATTACATTTTCTCCACATATTTTTAATCCTTCATGGTACCTATCACAATTATAGTTAAACAGATAGCTGTATAATTATTTGTTAATGTCTGTCTTCTCTGCAAGTCTGAAAACCCTTCATGGCAGGAATTTGCTTGATGTTCTGTGATATTCACCAGTGCTTAGCACAGTACCTGCCTATTCAACAATAAATAATTTTGAATACATGAATGTATTATTCTTAGGAAAACAGAAAACAATGAAGATAATAAATAATGAAGAAAAAAAGCCAATCATGTTCATCTAACGTGGGAAAACAGGTTGTGGGAGTGGGAAAGAATTCCAGAACTAGAAGGTCCTGGTATTCCATGTTCCGTCGGAGTAGCTATATCCTTTTAGATACATTTTCATTATGCTTGTTCCTCCTGGGATAGCACACTCCTGAGACTGGGCGCTCACTCTGTCGTCCTTGGAGGGTTTTGCCAGTGAGAAGGGCCTTGCTCGCTGGGCTTGCAGCAGCCTCCTGTGAGTGTCCCACATTCTGAGCTCTCGGTCTTTAGCAGGCAGGTTGGGACAGGCAGCAGGCAGCCCTTGTGAGTAGGTCAATTCAGAGCCTGTCATCCTTTCCTGAGCCAGGCAAGACCCTCCTGGGGCTCCCATCTCCTGGCCTCCAGCCTCCAGCCCACCCCAAGTCTAGCCTGCACTGCACTCACCACTATGAGCCCCCCAGATCAGGCTCTCCCAGGCTCTGCTGCTTCCACTCCTTCTCTGAGCTTCTTCATCAGGCCCCGGCTGTCCTCATGCCTCGCTGCCCCTAGCCTGGCCACACTAGCATCTCTAGACCCAGGACTAGAGAGACCCAACCTCTCTGGTCTGGTGATCACCTATGACTCCTCCATAGCACAGCTTCAGCCAGCACAGTGCCCCCTGCCTGCCATTCTGGGCATCCGTAATCTTTCAAACCCCGGATGTACTGTCCTCTTTTCAATTTCCTTCAAAGACTTTCCTCCATCTTGTGCTTCTCCAGGCTCAGTACAGAGGACTTAACAGGCCCAAGACCCAAGCCCAGGTCAACAAGTGTCCCTGATGGGTAGGCCTCAAAGAGCACAGAACACAGATTGAGCTGTGCCAGATGGGTCCAGCTGGGGCCCAACAGGTACTGCCTCTCTTGGCTCTGGCCTGTCTGCCTCTCTCTAGAGCCCCTCCCATTCCCAGCCCTGCAACTGGGATGGCACAAAAGGAAATTCACATGGGTCAGGCCAAGGTAGAGATCCTCCTCTGGCTCCCAGACTCCCTTCTCTACCTCCAGCCTCCTGCTCTGAAGTGCTGGGGAAGGAATGGGAGCTAAGTCCCTCTCAGGCTGTTGGAGGATGCAGGCTCACCTTTCCCCAGATGCAGCTGACTCTAGCTACATACAGGCAGGCCTGGGATGGAGCCTTGCTGCTACACTTGGCCTGCAGGGGCAGAGGAAGCGAAAGTATCACAGCAGATGCAGCAGCAAGTGCCTCTGACCTTAGAGTGATGCTTAACGAGGGTGCAGTGTCCTTTCCTTGCAGTAACTCTGCAGGGCTGGCAGAGCAAGTTTATCTGCCCCATTGACTAACAGCTGGAGGAACTAAGGCTCAGAGAGGCTGTCTTGCCCAGGGTCACAGAGTAGGTCAGGAGGGTGTCTTGCCCAGGTCAGGAGCAGAACTGGACTAGAACCAAGGTATGTGCCTTCCAGCCTTCTGCTAAGAGAGCTGGGAGGTGCTCCAGGGGTTACCAGGCCTGTGACAAGTTTTTGGAAGCACTTTAATATTCGCTAGTGGATACAGTCCATTCAACCTTTCCTCCTGTCATGGAGGTCAGGCCTTTTACTTGCATTTGCAGAAGGTGATATTAAGGCTCAAAAGGGTTCAGCAATGTACCCAAAGTCACTCGGTAAGAAAGTAGTAGAATTCTTATTCCAACCTGGGCTCTTCAGCCCTTCTCTTCCCTCTCTGGGTCCTGAACCTATTTACCCTGGCTTAAGGGAGTCCTTCCTGCCCCAGGCTGGGCTTTGTCCCAGGTTTGTCCACGTTCCTTTAGTGAGATTTGCAAAACAGTCCTAGACTTCTGGTTGTCTTCCACATCCTTCTCCCTGGGGGTCTGGGAGCCCAAGTGCCTGACCTTCCCCAGGAGGGGCCAGCCCTTATCAGGTGCCACTCTTCTGCACATGAGCCTCAAAAACCTCTCAAAGAGCTGGGCGCAACGGAGCAATCCTGTAATCCCAGCAGCTCAGGCCGCCCAGGCAGGACGATTGCAAGTTCAAAGCCAGCCTCAGCAATTTAGCCAGGCTCTGAGCAACTTAGTGAAACCCTATCTCAAAATAAAAAACAAAAAGGGTTGGGAATGTGGCTCAGTAGTTAAGCTCCCCTGGGCTCAATCCCAGGTACCAAATCAAACAAAAAAACACTGTGTTCCTGACCTCCCTGTGGCCCCTCGTTCTCAAGGTTCCTTCTTCAGGGAACCTTGAGAAGAGAAAGCGGCCTTGTTATATTCAAGGACTGAGATTTTGAAGCATGCGTGGGAGCATCGGGTGGGGTGGGTAAGCCAGGCTCTCTCTGAGCCCATGACCCCCAGAGAGAAGGATGTGGAAGACAGTCAGTGCCCAGAGAGATTCAGCCACCCCTGGCTGAGGAAGTCAGCTTTCCTCCAGGGGCTCTTGCCTCTCTGTGTAACTGGTCCATGTCCAGGGAAGGGCTGGTCCTGGGCTCTTGGAGGCCTTGCAGGTGTCTCTCCTCTGGGAGACAGGAGTCCTTGCTGGCTTGGGGAGGTTGTCCAGAGACCCAGGCAGCCTGCCCTTGCTAGGGCCTGTTTCTGATGACGCGTCAACTTTCACTCCCTTTCTACCCCACCCGCCTTTCTCCTACGTACCCCCGGAGAACAGAGACCACATTCTTGTAGCTCAAACACTGGTAGTAGTTTCCCCCCATTACCACCGAGAACTCGGATCCTGGTGCTTGCTCTGTTCTACCCTCCAGCCACCCATCGCTCTCCCATCTCCAGCCTCCGGGTCTTCCATGGCTGTGGTGTTCTCCTGCCTGCTGCTCTTCATCTCTTCTCTGATAGTCCAGGTCCTCTTGGCCACTCAAGGCGTATCTCAAGCACCCCCAGAGAGAGGCTTCTCACCCTCCTCCCCTAGACACAGGTCTCAGAGCTGTGTGGCCCTGGAATTCCTTTCTCCCTACTGCTGGGCTGGAGAGTCCTGGGGCTGGGACTATGTCCTATCGTCTCAGGATCCCCCCACTCCTGCGATTTGACAGGGCATGGGCCAGAGTGGGCATTGGCGAAGGCCTGACAAAGTGAATCCACTTCCTTGGCATTGCAGATCAGTAGGACATACAACTTGGAAGGGAAAACTTCAGGGAAACTTCAGCCACGGACCGCACTTAAGTACTGACAGCGAAATCGCAGCCGAGAGAGGCTCAGGGACTCGCCAAGGTCACACAGCACACTGGAGTGGAAACCTCTGGCTCCTCGCTGAACAACTTCTCCCTCACTGACCCCACATGCCAAAGCTCCCTTAAGAAGACAGGGAGACATTTTTATTGATTAAAAATTCTTTCTGCATGTAACTGTAGCCCCCAGCTCACACCCCTGGGATGTGATTCATTCCTCAGTTGAACCGCTCTTGGCCACTAGGGGAGCAGACACACTAAATAGTGCTCCAAATGACAAGAGTCTGCATCCAGTGCTTACTCCATCCTAGACACCCACCATCCAGACCCTTCCTTTCATTCTTTCCCAAGTGAAGAATCTGAGGCTCAGAGAGAGAAGAGGTTTGCCCAGGATCACACAGCAGCATAGAATCTAGAACTTGGCCCCATAGTCTTGGTCCACTGAGACCCAACCACCAACTCACCTGGTTCCCAAATTGTCCTGGGTGGTCCTCACACTCATGCCTTGCAGGCTCTCCTGTGTGACCTCTCCGCTATCCGGCATGCTGGGGTCCTTAAGGGTGCAGCTATGTCCGGCTCCAGAACTCTGTGGCATCTGCTGTGGGCATCTGCTGAAGGGAACTGGGTCTCCCACGACAGGGAGGTTGGCCTTGAGTGGGCAGTGGAGGCGGGCAGGGGGCGGAGGAGGCGGGGCCTGGAGTCACCCAAAGGGGCCCATTTCCTCTCTATTTTTAGAAGCTCAGAATGCTCCTCAACAGCAAAGTTGTTCAGGACTAAAACTTTCTTTTTCTTGGTGGTTTTGTTTCACTCAGGATGAGGAGAATTTCAATGAAGCCAGTGTTCTTTTTGATGCAAATCTGCCCCTGTTCTCCCAGGAGGTCTGGCCAATGGGCTCTGGGCTTCTGGGCGCCCCCAGAAAACCTTCTCACTGGCTTTAAAAGGGCCACTTTGGAGCAAAGGGTTCTCAGAACAAAACCAGACACTGAGCCTGGGGTGTCTGTGTACCCTGGTGCCCACACTGCCACCTTAGCTTCCTGGGATCCCAGTATACCCCTGGGGGGGGGGTGCTTCTCAGCCCACCTCTCCCAGCCCCTGAGCTGGAGACTGGACACCCAAGGAGGGTCCATAGCTCCGGCTCTCTGGGAGCCCAGACTGGGGGAGGAAAGTGACATCACCAACACCGAGGGCTGTCATGGAGTTCACAGAAGCATTTGCACTAAAGCGGACAGGAGAGAAGAGACCCCGGGGTGTGACCACCCAGTGACACCTGAATACAAACATGGTTCTGCCTCTTCAGCTAAGAGAAGGAGGAATGCTAACAGCAGGTTTTTAGGCAGCCATAAATACATGCGAGAAATTCGTGTAGGGCAGGGGCTTTCTCTGAATACCAGAAATCTCCCCTCTAAGATTAACTGTGCATTAGTTCCTATGTCTGCCATACCAAACACGATGGCTTAACACCACCAAAATGTATTCTCTCACAGTTCCGGAGACCAGAAGCCTGAAATCAAAATGTGAGCAGAAGCCCAGGTGTGGTGGCTCGTACCTATATCCCCAGCAACTCCAGAGGCTGAGGCAGGAGGATTGTGAATTCAAAGCCAGCCTCAGCAAGTTAGTGAGGCCCTGAATAACTCAGCAAGACCCTGTCTCTTAATAAAATATAAAAAAAGGGGTGTGGATATAGCCCAGTGGGTAAATACCCCTTGGTTCAATCTCTGGTACAAAAAAAAAAAAAAGAAAAGAAAAAAGAAAAAAAAAAGAAGGAAAGAAAGAAAAGAAAAGAAAGGAAGAAAGAAAAAGAGAAGAAAACATGAGCAGGGTGAGCAGGGCCAGGCTTCCTGCAAAGCTCTAGAGAAGATTCTTTCCTTGCTTCTCCTAACTTCTGGTGGCCCCTAGCAACCCGTAGTCTTCCTTGGCACATAGAGGCATCACTCCAGTCTCTGCCTCTCTCTTTGCATGTCTGTCTTCCCTCTGTGGGTCTAGGTCTCTGTTTTCTCTTCTTGTGAGGACACCAGTCATTGGACAAGGGAACACCATCCCTCATGATCCCATCTTGACTACTTTCATCTGCAAAGACCCTATTTCTAAATTAGGTTATATTCTGAGGTTTTGAGTGAATGTGAATTTTGGGGACACACAATTCAACTGTGTACAAGAAATGTCCATGGGGATTCCTCTAAGATATCCCCAAGAGGGTCAGTGAGTCTACCTGGGTTACAGTATGCTCTCTTAACAGGGGAAGGCAAGTGATTGAGAAAAAGCTGGACTGTGTCTGAGAAAATTCAGGGTACAAACCTCAGACCCCTGAATGCTGCCTCCCCCAGTCTGGGCTCCTAGAGAGCAGGAGCTAGGGGCCCTCCTTGGGTGCCCAGCCTCCAGCTCAGGGGCTGGGAGAGGTGGGCTGCACAGGAGGCCTGGGGTCTGCTTTGAGACCTGAGTCTTGCATAGACCACTACACCTTCCCTGCAACCTTGGGAAGGTCCCTGGCCCTCTCTGGGCCTCCTTTTAAACTGTCTGGGTCACAAGGGTGGAGGCCTGGAATCTGGCCAAAGTGACTCCCAGTTCCAACTGGACAGGAGGAGATGATGGAGAGAGATTTGCCCATGAGCCATGGTTATACCAAGAGGACCATCAAGATGAGTGATAGGCCAGTGTGCCACCATGTGAGAGGCAGCTGAATCAGAGGGAAAAGGATGTTGAATTCCTGGCTTTTCAGAAGCCTTGGTCGAGATGAAAGCCAGGGAAGTTATGTGATAAGGCAGAACAAGTTCTTCTGCCGGCAACCCTCAGATTCCTACAGATCCTGGGAACTGGCAAGGGGAAAGTTGAAAGGGCATAAAGACCCAAGCGGCTCTGGAGAAGACCTCCCTTGGGTAGATCTTCAAGGTCAGTGTGATCTGAGAGTAGTGAGGACCCTAGATCACCCAAGAAAGTGACAAGGATACAGAGTGCCCAGTAAGGCCACAGAAGACAGGTAGTTGAGGAGAGAATTGGCACGCTGGCAACAGAGGCTTGGGAACAAGATTCTCAGCAGTCACCCCGGGGACCAGGACAAAGGGTGCATCTCTCAACAAAAGGTCAATGCTGGGTCATGGTGCCAAAAATGATAGGGAATGGGGAGTCTGGTTTAGCTGACTTTAAAGATGGTGAATTTCTTTTTGGAAGGTAAATATAAATAACTTGCTGGTTTTTCTGTTGGCCCAGAGTCCCTCACACCCTCTTCTCTGGCTCTGCCCCTGGAGCAGACCCATATGAGGGTCTCCTCACCAGAAAACAGGCCTCGGGCTTCTGGCTGAGTTAGGCCAATGTGGGGTGGCAGCAGGAGAGCAGAAGGTGGCTAGAAGGAGAGGTGGGGGTGTGTTCCTCTTGCTCCGTCCCTGCTGGCTGATCTGGCCTTGTCCTCATAACTGCAGCTTCTGTCTTCTCCCAGCCCACTCTGGCTTTGAGCAGGACATAAGTGTCCCTCCTACAGATCCCCACAGACCTGAGTTCACCTCCTACCTCTTTGGTTTATGAATGGAACGACCTTGGGCAAGGGACCCTACCTTTCTGAACCTGAGGTTTGTCATTGTGAGGGTGGGCTGAAGTTGTGGGTGAGGACTGAACAGAAGATTGAGAAGGTGTCTGGACTGAGCCACCGGCTGGGATGGGCTCTCTGTAGCATTGTCACATGTGGTTTTCAGCCGCCCTCTCTGCCTCCTTCCTTCCCATTGGCACTCCAAGGAGTCCTAAGTCCTCTCTACTCCACACCAAGGCAGAAAAAATTATGACCAGAAATAGCTGGCCTAACTTGGGGTGAAGCAAATGTATAACAGGGACTTAGACTCCACTTTTGCCTGGAATTGTCTGGTGGATAGCTAAAAGTAGGATTAAAGATTTGGCACTTTTGCCTTCCTTTTATATCCATCTGCTTTGTTCTGAGGCACCCTGGATTCCAGAATAAGGTCTGATAGATAAATATCTTGTGACAATTGAAGCTACCCCCAAGCAACAGCAACACTTTTGGCCAGGAGCAACTTTCTTATTGGAGACAAGGTCCCCCCCCCACACTGACTAATCTGAGCTAGTGGACAGACCACACCTGATCAAGATCACCTCCTTCGCCAGGTGTGCAAAGCCTCCATCCCTTGCCTTCTTCCTTCCTTATCTTAGATTTCCTTTCAATAAAACCTCAAAGTCATTGCCACCCCCTCGAAGACAGGGTAAGGACAAGGGTCCTGTTGTCTTCCTGGTGCCGCTGCACTGATTAAAGTTCCTTCCATGATCTTCACTATTACCTTTCCTGTTGGTTTTTTGGGGCAAGTGGTTGGACCTGATTTGTTGGCTCTCCTTTAGTCAGGACCAGAGGACTCTCGTGACAAATGGGCATGCCAAGCCTGATTTTCTTCCACCCATTAGATGAGGATTAGTTAAGATGGGGCTTGAGATAGGAGAGGGAGGGTGGGGTGTGAATTGAAATGGAAAATGAGCCACATAGGGCAAGGGGAAATGAGAAGTCCTTGAAAAGCCAGAAAATGATCAGCTCAGAGGACAGTGCATGCTGAGGGTTGAGTCCCTGCCCACCTTCAGCCACGAAAGACTGGCTTTCATAGCCCTGGGCCTGTGTGAACCACCAGAACAGACTGGGGCCCTGGACCCTTTTGCAGGGATGAGGCCACAAAGGACCTCTTAGAATTCAGGTCTGTTATCACACTGTTCCTCTGCCAGAAGCTTCCAGAAGTTTGCCTTCTCTGAATAACAGCTGAAGTCCTTGCTTGGGCTACTGCCTTCTGCAATCTGGCCCCACCCTCAGCCCCTCCAAAGTGGCCCCCCTGCAGCTACACTACATCCTTGCTGCTCCTCAAACTCACAGGCACACTCTTGCCTCTGGGCCTTTCTTTTGGTGGCCCCCTCTGCCTAGGGCACACTTCCACGTGTATCTGCAGACTCACTCCTTCATTTCCTTCAGTCTTTACCTAAATGTCACCTTCCCTGACCAGTCTAAGAACCATACCCACCTAGCTCTCCTACCACTTTCTCTTTATTTTTCTCCATTCCTGTTCCCATCATCTCATTCTAATATGCCGTATGTTTTGTCATTTATCTGTCCTAGAGCACATGCTCCTTGAAGGCAGGGATTTCTGTCTCCTTTGTTCTCTGTCTTCAATCGTCCCCTCTTTTCTTAGATTTCCCTTTCCCCAGTTTTAGTTACCCATAGTCAACCATGGTCCAAAAATATTAAATGGGAAATGTCAGAAACAAACAATTCATGCGTTTGAACTTGTGCTCTGTTCTGAGGGCTACTTGAACACAATCACTGTGATGCCACAGCAATTAATCTGATGACTGAGATGACCAAGTGACAAACAGGCAAATAGTGGATATAGTATAGATATGCTGGACAAAGAGATGATTCACCTCCCGGGCAGAGGGAGAGGGATGACCGGATTTCATTACACCACTCAGAGTGGCTTATTGAGGATCCATGGAGCAGATCAGTGGCAGCCTGGCAGCCTGATGCCATGTCACAGAGCCTTTGTCACCCACCCCACCTCATCTCACCCCGTAGACACTGTTGCCTCATAGCGTCACAAGGTGAGTATGGTGCTGTAAGATATTTTGAAAGAGAAACCAAACTCTCATAACTTTTACTGTGATATATTAGTATAATTGTTCTATTTCATTATTAGTGGTTGTTCATTTCTTATGGTGCCTTATTTATTTATTTATTTTTGAGAGAGAGAGAGAGAGAGAGAGAGAGAGAGAATTTTTTAATATTTATTTTTTAGTTTTCAGTGGACACAACATCTTTATTTTATTTTTATGTGGTGCTGAGGATCAAACCCAGCGTCCCTCGCATGCTAGGCGAGTGCGCTACCGCTTGAGCCACATCCCTAACCGGGTGCCTAATTTATAAATCAAACTTTATTGTAGTACATATGCATAGGAAAAAACATAGTCTATATAGGGTTCCAAAGTTTTAGGCCCCAGCTTAAGGTCTTGGATGGATCCTCAGTGGATGGGGGTGGAGGGCACTGATTCCAAAGCAGCACCTAGTACAGAAGAGTCTCTCAATAAATATTTGTCAAATGAAGGACCTGTAACCCAGGTGTAAAAGTGGTGAGCCGCAGAGCCCTGCCCAGTGTGGCACAATAAGTGTATCCTTGTAGAAACAATTTCTGGGTTGGGGATGCAGCTCAGTGACAGAGCACTTGCCTATCATGTTTAAGGCCCTGGGTTGAATCCCCAGCACTGTAAAAAAGAAAAAAAAAAAACATTTTTGGAGTGTTTCCAACTAAAAAGGGAGCTGCATGAAATATACAGTAGGACTGAGATGATGCCTCAACCTGAGGTGATGGCTTTCAGTTTGTAAGCGTAAAAAAGGTTGTGAGAAAAAGATTTCAAAAATAAGTCATGGTATAGGTGTGACTGTGGCGTGATTATGAACAACAATCAATTGTAAGGCAATTGAATCCACCTGTCTTCCATGAAAGACACATTGTTTTCTCTTCTTCATTTTTCTGTTTTTTGTTTGTTTGGTTGGTTTTTTTGTTGTTGTGGTGGTGGTGGTGGTCATTTTATTGGTGCATTATAGTTGTACCTAATGATGGAATTTGTTGTCACATATTTGTACATGTGCACAATATGACAATATAATTTGGTCAGTATCCCTCCCCAGCACTCCACCCCCACCACTCCCCTCCTCCCATCTCTGGTCTCTTTCCTCTAGTCTACTGATCTCCCTTTAATTTTCATGCAACACCTGCACCCAACTTTCTTTTCCTTTTTCCTCTCTAGTTTCCACATATAAGAGAAAACTTACAACCCTTGACCTTCTGAGTTTGACTTATTTCACTTAACACAATGTTCTCAAGTTGCACCTGTTTTCCTGCAAATGAAATAATTTTATTTTTCTTTAGGGCTGAATAAAATTCCATGGTACATATATACCACATTTTCTTTATTTTTGTTCATCCATTGATGGACACCTAGGCTGGTTCCATAGTGAATTGCTATAAAATTCCATGGTGAATTGCTCTGTTATAAACCTGGGGGTGCATGTATCACTGTACTATGGGGACTTTAATTCTTTAGGATACATACGAATGAGTGGGATAACTGGGTCATATGGTAGTTTCCTGTCTAGTCTTTTGAGGAAACTCCATACTGATTTTCATAATGGTTATACTAATTTTCAATTTCACCAACAGTGTAAAAGTATTCTTTTTTCTCCATGTTTTCTCCAGCATTTATTAGTATTTGTATTCTTAATGACTGCCATTCTGACTGGTGTGAGATGAAACCTCAGTTTTAATTTTGATTTGCATTTCTCTAAATGTATGAACACTTTTTTCATACATTTGCTGGCTATTTGTATTTCTTCTTTTGAGAAGTATCTGTTTAATTCATTTGCCATTTACTAATTGAATTATTTGTGGGGGGGGCGGTTGGTGTTAATTTTTTTTGTTCTTAATATTGTTTAGAAATTAATCCTCTGTCAAAAGAGCAGCTAGCACAGATTTTCTACCATTTTGTAAGTTCTCTTTCCACATTCTTGTTTCCTTTGCTGTGCAGAAGCTTTTAAATTTGATGCTATCATTTATGAACTCTTGGCATTATTTTCTGAGCTCTAGGGGTCCTGTTGAGGAAGTCTTTGCCTGTGCTTATGTGTTGAAATGTTGATCCTACATTTTCTTCTAGGAGCTGCATAATTTATGGTCTGACTCCTAGATCTTTGATTCACTTTGAGTTGATTTTGTGCAGGGTGAGAGATAAGGGTCTGATCTCATTCTCCTGCATCTGGAGAACCAGTTTTCCCAGCACCATTTGTTACATTGTTTCTTGCACAAGAAGGAAATGTTGCCAATGTCTGCTCTGCTCTGCTCTGCATTGGATGACACTGTCAGAAGATTGCTGTGCTCACTGGTTTTCAACTTTAAGACTCAAGACCACTGTTTCCCAATCAAATTCTTAAGCAACTTCATGAGTTTTCCCGTATCCTGACAGGTACATCATTTAATATTCTTATTCATCTCAAATTTTTTTTTGCCTGCTGGGGACTGAACCCAGGGGATACTTTATTACTGAGCTACATCCCCAACCCTTTTTATTTCTTACTTTGAGACAGGGTCTCACTAAGTTACTGAGGCTGGCCTTGAACTTGTGATCCTCCTGCCTCAGCCTTTCTACTCTCTGGGATTACCGGCGTGAGTTATTGTGCCTGACTCACCTCAATTCATTTTTAAAATTTAAAAATGGAGTCTAGAATTATCCCAGGCAATTTTATCTGTGAATAGAATATATATACACACACACATACACTTCTTAATGTATATTGAAATTAACATGAGGTCATTTTTTAAATACTTCTTGATGGATAATATTGTATAATAGGACACTTATGGAATCTTCTACAGAAAGAGCTCCGAAAACTTAAAATTTTTGTTTTAATTAGTCAAAAACCTTTTTGTTTTCCCTAAAGTAAAGAATGGCTGGATGCCGTGGCACTTGCCTGTAATCCCAGGGACTCAGGAGGCTGAGGCAGGAGGATCCCAAGTTCGAGGTCAACCTGAGTAATTGAGTGAGACCTTGTCTCAAAAGTGGGGCGGGGTGGGTGGACTAAAGATGTGGTTCTGTGGTAAAGGGCCCCAGGTTCAATCCCCAGTACATACAAATAAAAAAAAGTTTAAAAATAAAGAATGTAAATGTTATTAATTTTGACAATTCAAAATAAAGGAACTGCTGAGAAAGGGTGGGAAGAAGAAGGGAGTGGAGTTGCTCAAGTCCTCATGGTGCAGGGGACTCGTGTTTAGAGGTCAGAAGCTATGACAGAACCAAAAATGTGTAATAATCAATCACTGGAGAAGGTAGACAGGGAGTCAGCCAAGTGCCATGAGCTAAATGGTAGGCATGCGTCCATTTCAGTGGGTGAACCAGGATCTAGCAGAGAAGCATACGCCTCAGACCCATGGAACCCTGCAGCTTTTAACAGCACTGGGGTTTGTTGTTCTCTTCAAGGTGCCTCTGGAACTTGGGCAGGAGGAGCACTGCTATGTATTTCCAGCATCAGTTCTGGGTAACTTTTTTTGTTCTGCGCATGTGTTACCGTGGCGACCAGGAGGAGCAGGAGAACTACTGGCCTTTGCTGACCCCTGCTGGCCCAGTGCCTCCACCCAGCCATTGCCCAAGAATTCGGCATTCTACTGCCACCTGGCCTGCACCTCAGAAACTGCCTTCCCGCTTTCTCGCTGCCCCCAGGATGCCTCGGTGGGCCTCCGCACTGCACCCTGGACCTTGGCTCTCTGGGCCCATCTGTGAGGCCCCTGAGTCCCGAGGGGGCCATGGATCCCAGTGCATTCTAGTCCTCTTGGCCCTGTCTACATGGATTGGGTGGGGTTCAGGTCCTAGGATAGGAAGCCAAGTCTCTTCCAGCTCCAGGTGAACCCAGCCGTTGGGAGAGCTCCAAGACCTCTCCTAGGATCATAGCTCTTTCAACAGAGCAGAACTTCCCTGTGCAGGGACAGAAAAACTTGGGTTGTGAGATTCTGGCCAGTGGGGACAGATCTGGGATTACCACCAACCACTGAGGATCAAGCCTTGGAGGAGGAAAGAGCAGCGAGATGGGAAGAAGCAAGGCCCACATACCCACCCACCCTCTGCAGACTGGGCCCATTGAAGTCTGTCCTCAGGATCTTGACAGTTCAGGGCAGAGCTGAGCTCACTAGGTTTTAGATTCAGGCCAAGTCACTTCATCTTCCTGAGCCTCATTTTTTAAATCTGTAAAATGGGAACTCCCAATTCCAAGGGGCTGAAACCAGCTTCAGTGAAAAGGAAAATTAAATGACTCAAGCAAGCTGAGACCGGGGAGGTGAGGGGTCGTCTGCCACCTGAAGAGACTCCCACCCCTCGCACCCCCGCTGCTCTCCTTCCTAGTCCTGCTCATAGCTCACTCTGCATTGGTCCCTGCTGTGGAGACACAGAGATGGGAGAGAGACAACAGTAAATTCCCTCCCTTTCTCCCCTCAGCAGCACAGTCAGAGCACAGGACCTGTCCAGAGGTCCTGCATGGCATAGAAAAGGACTCTGCTTTCTGTGCAGTGGTGAATGGCTCTGAACATCACTCACTACCTTCTATTTGCTTTCCTTTCTTTTCTGCCTCATTCTCCTTTTCCCTCACTCTGTGCCCTAGAATTGTACTCTCCAGAAAGGCTTAGGACATAAACTTTGCCTTGGGTATTATTTTCTAGGGAATCCAAGATAAGCTAGCTGCTTGTAAAATGGAGTCATAATAATTCCTATTCTGTGGGGTCATAGGGAGTTAAATACACAGAAAGCACTTAAAGCCATGTGTAAACTTTCAACAAGTTAGTGTTGCCAGGCGATGAGTGCGTGTGCCGGTCGTCCCAGCTACTCAGTACGCTGAGAACGAGAGGATTGATTAAGCCCAGTTCAAGGCCAGCTTGGGCAGCATAGTGAGACCTCCTGGAGCAAAAAAGAAAAAAAATAGGGTTGGCATTTGTTGTTTTTAGCACCCTGGTGCCCAAGAAAAGTCTGGGCCCTGGGACAGAGGCAGGTCATCAAGAACAGAATGGAGGCTTGGATGACTTTTCCCAGGGCACAGTGACAGAGCCTTGGGACTGAGGGTGCTTCCCCAGGCTGCACCCCTTGACTGGCTGCCCTTTAAGTTGGGGGAGAGGCCAGAGGTTGGAGAAAGGGCACTGAGTGAGCAGGACCTGGTTCCAGTCTGTATGACCTGGGAAAGGTTTGACTCAGAACCTGTTTCCAAGCAGTGTGGCAGCACACGCCTGTAATTCCAGTAACCTGGGAGGCTGAGACAGTAGGATCACAACTTTGAGACCAGCCTCAGCAATCTAGTGAGGCCCAAAGCAATTTAATGAGATCCTGCCTCGAAAAAAACAAAAACAAAACAAAACAAAACCTGTTTCCTATCTGTCAAATGACTACATGGATTAAACAAAGACTTACTGAGCACTTATCCCAGATGGGGTTTGAAAGTGTCAGCACTGGAAAGGCTTAGAGAAAGTTCCTCCAGCCCTCTGCCTTCACTTTACACATGAGGAAACTGTGGCATAGAGAGGGGCAATAGCCTGGCCAGAAGGAGGGAAAGGGCTTGTGGCATTGGAGAGAGAGAGAGAGAGAGGAGTGTGTGGGCCTAAGAGCTGGCCTGGGAATGCCTTCCTCTGGCACAGACCCCAGCATCAGTGATCCCAGAAGTGATCTGTGTCTGCTGTGAGTCTGGGGACCTCTCCAGTCTCTGTCTAGGCTGGTGGGTGTGGCTGTGAATGAATGTGGGGGGTGGGGGGGATGGGGGGGTGGGGACACTAAGGTGCAGGAGTCCTGAAAGGCCCAGAGAGCCAGGAGCCAAGGCCAAGGCTGGTTGGGGCAGAGCAGTACATCTACCTGGGAGCTGCTCACCTAAGCATGGAGAATTTGCTCCCCTGCTTCAACTCCATGTCCTTTTTAATGACAAACTTCTCAGACCAGGCTCGGGGGGGGGGGGTGTGTGCAAGTAGGGGGGCATCTTTGATGGATCCAAGTGCTCTCAGGTTCTAGCTGACCCTTGCTTCTTCTACCTCCTGCTCCTTCATGTCCAGAGGACAAAGAAAGGAAGTTCCCAGAGAATTTCACCCTCAGGGTGACTGCCTATTTTCTGGACTTCCAAAACAAGGAGGGAGGGGTGTTACCTACAGCCACGGTGCCAGGCACTCATGTCTAAGACTTAATGTGTGCCCACATCACACCTGCCAGGAGGCATTATTATAATCCCTGTAGTATGGATGGGGACACCGAGAGGGGTAGGCATGCGGAGGTCCCACAGCAAGCTAGTTACAGATGTGAAACTAGGACCCAGGAAGGCTGACCTCTGGCCCAGGTCCCCATCTCCCATGCCAAGACCTCCTAAGCTATGGTGTGCTGTGGAGGCTCAGAGGAGGGCTCTGTGGCCAACAGTTGGGGAGCATGTGAAATGGTGGCACTGACCAGAGCACAAGCCTTCTCTGAGGGGCCCAGTGGAACTCACAGTGCAGGGTCAAAGCTGAATGAATTATCACCTGAGAATCTAAAAGTCTTTTTTTTTTTTTTTCCTTTTCTCAGATAAAAATCTAGCTGCTCCAATAGACCACTCATCCCTGATAGGACTTTGGGAGTGCATTTTTTTTTTTTTTTTTTTTTTGGTACTAGGGGTTAAAACTTAGGTTGTTCTGCCACTGAGCTATATCCCTAACCCTTTAAAAAAAAATCTTTTTGTTTGTTTGTTTTTGTTTTGGATAGTCTTGCAAAATTGCCAGGGCTGGCTTTGAACTTGCAATCCTCCTGTTGTAGGCTCCCCATCCCTGGAATTACAGGTGTGCACCACCATGTTTAGCAGGGGGCTTCATTCTTTGTGGGGGCTTCTCAGAGGCAAAATCCAGACAAGCTTTTCCCCTGTCCCTAAGAAAGCAAAGCAAAATCCCCGCAGGGGAGAAGAACCACCCATCCTGGCTACTTGAGAACAGGTGGGGTCAGTGTTGATTAACCCTTTCTGAGGACCCCAAGGGCACAAGTCACTTCATTCCCAGGTACCTTTTCAGCATCTATAACCAGCTTCTCTTAGGACTTTACCATTTATAAAGAGGAGTCTCACTGCAGGGCTTCAGAAAGACGAAGAAGGTGATGTGAAGGGACACCATAGGTCCTCTAACTGCCACCTTTGAGGCATGGGGTCAGGTAGAAAGGGCAGATGCCCCATTGCCTCCTCCCCCTCTGGCTTCCCTCAGCTCCTCTGGAGGCCAGATACCTTACATTCTCTGACTTCCTTGTATGTTCCATGGAGATTTCCCTCTGCCGTTGTCAGTTAAATTGCCTGGTGCCATGGGGATGGGAGGTGGGGAGTGGGGTGGGAATGGGAGGTGGGATGGGGGGTGGGGGTGTCCCTACTGGTTGCATGCTCTGATCCCAGTCAGTTGCATGAATGTAAGTAAATGTGGCCATAATCCATCTCTCCATCCCTCTATTCCCCAGTACAAATTAACAAGCACTTGTGATTGCACTGGTGGACACCTTGGGGGCCTACTTGTAAGGAGTTACAACCAGCTAGGAAGTGAGCCATTGACACCAACAATGATGGAAATATTAGCATTTTTAAATGAAGCTTTTATTGAATATGAGGCTTAGTACTAAAGCATTTTATGCACGTTCTCTCATTTAATGCTCATGTAACTTAATCAAACCACTAATAATAATATTATTATTATTAATTTTTCAGATGAGGACCTAATACACAGACGTTAACTTGCCTAAGGTTGATCATACAGGCAGGAAGTGATGGAGCAGGCTTTGCACCCAAGCAGTGCTACCTATCAGAGCCACTGGCTGCATGTGGCACTGAGGAGAGAGGCCACTCTCACCTGAGGGTCTGAAATGGCTCCCTGGTAAACATGACTTTTCAGTGGGTCCTTGAAGGAGGAATCAGATGGGAGGTACTGAGTTTGTGGCCATGAGAATTCTAGGAACAAGATAGAAAGTGCAAGGCATGGACAGGACCAAGGAGGCACATGCAGGCCAGGAGAGGAGGGTGTGGACATGGAATGACAGAATGGGAAGTGCAAGTTTGTAGGTTTGAGGTGCTGCAGCTGGGCTAAAGGTTTGTGACTATGGTAGAGAGAATTATGACCCCTGGTGACACCTAATTAATTAAGGTATTAGGTATCATCTCTATTACCTTAAATGTGTGATTGTTAGCTTACATGTCAAAAGATACTTTGCACATGGGATAAGGTTAAGGATTTCAGGCTGGGATGAGTATTCTGACCAGGGATCCAGTGTAATCACAAATGTCCTAATAAGACAGGGGTAGGAGGGGTAGCATGAGAGAAGTGGCCATCAGCAGAGTTAAATTTAAAGATGCTGCACTGCTGGCTTTAGGAAGCAAGGAAGAGGCCATGAGCCAAGGAACAAGGGAGGCTTCAAAAAGCTGGAAAAGGCAGGAAATGGATCCTGCCCTAGAGCCTTACTAAAGAATGCAAGCTACAAATGCCTTGACTTTGGCCCAGTGAGACCAAATATGGGTTTCTGACTACTGGAATTGTGCAATAATTGGTGTGTGTTGCTTTCAGTCATTGTGAGTGTAGCCATTTGTTATAGCAGCCACAGGACACTAATACAGGGCATAATGCCTGAGCATAACTTGGGCACTGGGGCTTCAAGCAACATTCTTCAACTGGCATTTTAGAAAGCTGGATTCAATTTCACAAACATTTTCTAGCACCTTCTATGGTCCAGGAGCTATACTAGACCATGGGGAAAAAGTAAGGAGAGATGCAGCTCCTGCCTTGGGTGGAGCTACAGTGTCACTGGAGGGCATGCCAACTGCCATGTTGGATTACAGGTGAGTGCAAGCTGAGAAGATTATCACTAACTGGCAGCCTGAACAGAAACAGCTCCCAACTGGCAGCTGCAGAGCCTTTGTCCAGTTGAAAAGGAGCTTATCTGAAGGACTTAGAGGGGAGCTCTTCTCTGCCAACATGCAGAGACAGCCCAGTAGTAGTTGCTATAAAATATATGTGCCATGGATGCCCACTGCCTTTTCTCAGCAGGGCAGTCAGAAGGTCTCAAAGGCAACAAGGGATGGGGGCCACGAAGGGTTTTCCAAAGTACCAAGTGGGAGTCTACACTGATTAGGGGAGAGTCCTGGGAGAAAGCAAAAGGGGCATTAAAGTGCCACCCCCAACTCATCCAGTAATTCCACTCCTAGGGGTAAATCAGAGACACATGAGCATGCTGTTGCCAAAAGACATAGACCAAGATGTTATTGATGACAATCCAAACTGGAAACAACCCTAACGCCCACTGATAGTAGATTGGATAGATAACATGTGGTATATTCCTACTATGGAACCTAAACACTAAACAGCATTGAGAATGAATGGACTATTACCTCAGCAGTAGGGATAATTCTCACCAACTTGATATTGAACAAATGAAGCCAGATGCAGAAGCATGCCTGTTACATGGCTCTATGTGCACGATGTTCACAAAAAGGCAAAACAAATCTATGTGTTAGAAGTCAGGATGGGGGTAGGTGGAGTGGACAGGACAAGGATTGGGAGATGGCACAGAGGGTCTGCAGTGCTGACAATGTTCTCTTTCTAACTCTGGGCATGGGTTAAATAGGAGTGTTCACTGATCATTTATCACACTGTACACTTGTGATTTGTCCATTTTCCATGAATACATTCTATTACAATATATCTATTTTTTAAATTATTAATAAACATGCTTGGGGGTATTTTGGTGGCTGTGTGATGTAGGGTACATTGACGGCGTTACAAAGGCCAGGTTCTAACCTTAATCTGCCTAAGATGCTTTGTGACCCTGGACAAGCTCTCACCCCACTCTGGGTTCTAGTTTCCTCCATCCCAAACATGGGAGGGTAGTGTTGGATTATATGATTTTTGCAGAAACTCAGCAGAATGCTACAACTGTAGCCAACTTGACTTCTTATGAGAGAGAGAGAGGGAGAAAGAGAAAGAGAAGAAAAGAGCGAGCCCAGGATTTTATTGGAACTGGAGGTATTTTCCTGTCCTTTTGTTAGAGTGATCATGCGATGATTTGGCTGTACTACTAAACACCCAGTTATTTGACCTTGGTTATAGAGACAGGTGTGTGGTGGACTGGAAAGAACGTGGTGAGCTTTGGGATAATTCAGTCTGGATTAAAGTTTGGCAGGGTCCCATCTTAGTTGTGTGTGAGCTTGAGCAAGTTTCTTAACCTCTCCAAGTCTATGTTCTCACAGAAGCCGACAATTGCCCTTATGGGCGTTGTGAAAATGAAGGATGATGTACCTGGCAAAGCCCTTGATTTGAGTCCCTTGCTGGGACCAGACCAAAAAAGATATTTAATCATCTTGATATTTTGTTGATCCAAATTAAACAAAGCAGGGGTGTCTGGGAGAATCTCAGAGAGTAGACCCCTTCTTTACCTCGTCGTGGGAGAGGAGGCTCACCTTACTGAGGGGACTCAGGCCTGCCCCTGCCCTTGGGACCCTGGAAGGTATGGACTTAGGAGGGACCACAGAGTTAAAGGGCTGCTCTCTGGCCTGGGAGGGGCACAAGTTAGTGCCCTTGGGGCCTGTCTTCACTCTCTGTAGCCCTCCTGGTGCCTTGAAGACCTGCTAACAGCAGGTGCCAGGGAAATCTTATTGAGCTGAAGGAGATCCAAAGTTTCATGCTGTATTCAGCTCTGGGCCCCGTGATGTTAGAGTCTGGACTCCAAGGCGGGGTTCAGGATGGAAATATAGAAGAATCTTGTCATAAGAGGGACAGCTAGAAAAACTGCTGAAGGCAGGGCAGGTAGTTCAGAGAAGATTCCAGAGGTCTGCAGGTCATTGCTTTTTTTTTTTTTTTTTTTTTGGTACCAAGGATTGAACTCATGGGTCTCAATCCCTGAGTCACATCCCCAGCACTATTTTGTATTTTATTTAGAGACAGGGTCTCACTGAGTTGCTTAGTGCCTCGTCATTGCTGAGGCTGGCTTTGAACTCACGATCCTGCTGTCTTAGCCTCCCAAGTTGCTGGGATTACAGGTGTGCACCACAGCGCCCAGCGGGTCTCTGCTTTTGTAAATCTGATAGATTCTGGATTTTCTGACTGATTATGTGGATGCTATGGTGCCTCTAACCTTGACTTTCAGAGAATCCAAATGTGTTCACTATAATGATGTTTTCATTACATATATATATGTAATGTATATGTTTATGTGGAAAAAAATGAAACACATAGGCAAAAGAAGAACACAAAACTCATCATTTCAGCATCTGGAGATTGCTGTTGTTAACATTTGTGTGTGTATCCTTCAGATTCATATTCATGATCACCAGGTATATATGATCACTTGGGGATTTTTGTTGTAAGCAACTACACTACTTAAGGCATACTTAGTTACTCTATTAGGAAAATCCCAAAATAACAACAACTTTACATAACACAAATTTATTTCTTGCTCACCTAAGTACCAAACAAGGCTGGGTACAGAGATGTAGAAGTGCTAGGATGTGAATGTGTCCCCCAAAATTTCATGTGTTGAAAAATTAATACCCAAATTCATGTGTTTGGCATCTAGAGGTGGGACCTTTGGGAAGTAAACAGAATTAGATGAGGTCATAAAGTTAGCCCCTCCTCATACCAAATGGCAATAGTGGCTTTATAAGAAGAGGAAGAGAGACCTGAGCTGGCACACTGCCGTGCAAAACTCTCCACCACACTGTGATGCAGCAAGAAGGCTCTTACCAGATACTGGCATCATGCTCTTGGGTTTCCCAATTTCTAGAGTTGTGAGCTTAATAAATCTCAGTTCTTCATAAATGAGCCGGTCTGTGGTATTCAGTTATAGCAACAAAAAATGGATCAGCAGGCTGCTCTCGTTTACACAGTCTTACAGAGAACCAAGCCAAAGGTGGCTCTGCCCATTTAATACATGGTTTCCTAAGTTACCAACCAATAGGAAACCAGCAGATAGGGCAAGAGAGAGAGTGGAAGACCACTCAGAAGGACACCGTGGGCCTGAAGTGGGGTCCATACTATTATTTCCATTTGCCAGAATTCAGCTACATGGCCATACTTAACAAAAAGACTGTTAGAGGACTCACAAAATTGACAGGAGGCTGGGGTACCCGGTAGCAACTGGGCCCATCACTGTCACCCCCCGACCCCCATCCCATCTGCCAAAATTGTCTGCAATTCTTTCTTGGATTCTGGTGTCACTCTTTTGGGATCCAACATTGTAGAAGAGAGCATCTATCTGATTGAGGAAGCCCAATCATGCCCTCAAACAGGAGAGGCTGGGTTTGGCACCTTTACCTCAGCATGCAGAGACAGACTCTGACTCCTGCTGGGGTCTTCCACCCGCTTCACAGAGAAACAATTTTTCTCCCCCCAGCTTTATTGTAGTATAGTTGACAAATCAAACTTGTATTTATTTAAAATGTTCAGCATGATTTGATATATATTGTAAAGTGGTTATCATAATCAAGCTCATTTACACATCTGTCACATCACATTTTTTTTGTAGTGAGAACACTTAAGATCTGCTCTGTTAGCAAGTTTCAAGTACACAATGCACTATTATTCAATAGTAACCATGCTATGCATTAGATCCAAGAACTTATTCATCTTATAACTGAAACTTTGTACCCTTGACCAACTTCTTTCTGTTCCTGCCCATCCTCCTCAGTCCCAGCAACCACACCGCTTTATTCTCTGCTTTTGAGTTCAATGTTTTTAGATTCACATATGAGCAAGATAATGCAGTATTTGTCAATACTGATAAAAAAGAGACCATTATTCTAGAAGCTATTCAGAAAGAAGATTGGTGCTAGGTAGTCAAAATAACAAATTTTTATATTATATCACTCTGTTATTGGGCTCAGGACCCTGCCCTTTCTGGCAGTCTTACCCCCTCCCAGGCCCCACAACTGAGTGGCCTTAGCCATTACAGGATTTGTACAGCAATGGAGAAAAGCCAGGATATCAGATAAGTGGAATTGCCCAAAAGCCTCATGGAAAAGAGCCATGAGGAGTTCAAGCACTTGATGTAGCAAAGTATCACCAAGGTTAAGGCCTCAAATACACAAGGACAACTTGTCCAACTCTCCCCATCGTCAACCTACAACTGATAAAAGCAGCCAGAGGGACAGGAAATATAAGGCCTGCAAATGTAAATTTTACCTTCAATTCCTCAATTTGGAGATATTTTGTCTTTAGGGAACCCTAGTCCACAACTGCCAGTCCTTGAGACTCTCCAAATGGCATTTGAAATAAGAAGTACACGAAAAGATGCTCAATGTTGTTGGATCTCAAGGAAATGCAAATTAAAACCAGGAGACGTGACTATACATTTACCAGAAATGGCTAAAATGAAAAAGACTGATATCACCAATATTACTAAGGGTACAGAGCAACTGGAACTCATGTACATTGTTGGTAGGAGCATGCAATGTTAGAACCATTTTGGAAAATTGTCTAGCAGGTATGAAATAATAAATATGCATAATGCTCTCTGCCCAATATGTCCCTGAAAACCCCTGTAATTTCCTGAGCAATAGAGATGCTAAGAGAACCTTTTATTGTAATATTTGGTTTTTGACTCCAGTCCCTGACACAGAGCTTCTAAATCCCTTGGGATTCCTTGGACAACAGGAGCATCTTTTGTTCTAATAAGGTGATTCTTGGTGGGTTCCTGGATAGCCTCAGAATGGGAATTGGTTGCCAGGGGACAAACTATGTGATTAAAGTGTTAGAACTTTTAGCCCTACCCTCCTGACCTATGGGGAGGGAAGAATCCCCCAATACCATTGGGTTGAGTTAATCACCATTGGCCAATGATGTAATCAGTCATGCCTACACAATGAAACCTTCATGAGATCCACCCCAAACACAGGGCTCCAGTGGGCTCCAGGGTAACCGAAACTGTGAAGGTTCCAGAGAAGGGGGCAGAAGCTCTATGTCCCTCCACACATGCCTTACCCTATGGATTTCTTCCATCCAGATGTTCATCTGTTTTCTTTGTAATTTCCCTTATAATAAACCAATAAGGTATTTCCCTGCATTCTGTGTGCCAATCTGATAAATTAATCAAACACAAGGAAGAGTTATTGCAACCCCAATTTATATCCAGTGGCCTATAAATCTCTTTCTTCCCAGGTTACAAACCTGAACTTGCAAAGAACATCTAAGTAAGAGGTAGTCTTGGATTGAGCCCTCAACCAGGCAGCGGATCTGATGCTATCTTTGGGTAGGCAGTGTCAGAACTTCGTTAAATTAGAGAACACCCAGCTAGTGTCCACTGCAGAATTGCTTGCTTGACTCTTGGTGAGAAGAAACCCACACCCAGCAGTTAAACAGACTAATTTATTCTATGACTTATTCTATGACGCATTGTGTCCACTCCCATGTATTTACAGATGAGAAACGAAGCTACATGTTCACACATGAATTATACAAGGAGCTTTATTCATAATAGACTAAAACAGGAAACAATTCAAATCTCCATCATTAGACTAATGGATAAATAAAATTGTGGTATTCATTTGACATCATACTTATCAAAATGATGAACTACATACAGACACCAGCACAGATAAAGCTCAAAAATATGATGAGCAAAATCAGCCACATTAAAAGATTAGTACAGTATGTTTCCATTTATTTGGAGTTCAGGAACAAACTCAGTCTGTGATGGTAAAACTCAGAATATTAAGCAAACTTTCTAGGGTGATATATTTTATATTTTGATCAGGTAATGATCAAATGAGTATACATGTGCATAAAAAGTCATTGAGAAGTTCACTTAAGTTTTGTGTACTTTACTTTTATACTTTAAGTAAATACTATTAAATTTAAAAATTAAAAATTAAAAATCCCTATTGGATTACGGTAGTCCCTTTCAAGTAAAAGCACACTTTCCCCAGAGTTAGTCCCCTGCTTTTGGATGTGCAGGGAGATTTACTCCTTCTTCCTTGATAACAGGGGCTGGACTTGGACCCAGGGTCCCTGCTGGCCCCTCTATGGTGGT
Source organism: Urocitellus parryii (assembly GCF_045843805.1). Classification (NCBI taxonomy): domain Eukaryota; kingdom Metazoa; phylum Chordata; class Mammalia; order Rodentia; family Sciuridae; genus Urocitellus; species Urocitellus parryii. The sequence goes on along the minus strand of NC_135536.1, from coordinate 120,897,011 downwards.
ACAACACACACAAATGCATGCACGCATGAGCACACACCTGTGTACACATTTGTGAGCTGAGGAGTCTGAAGATGAAGTGGGGTGGAAATAAGGAGACAGCTCCACCTAATTCAAGCTTCTGCTCATCCCACAAGCTCTTTTCTCCTTGTTTCTTATTTTTCTCTTCCCTCATGGAATAACAGATTCCTCTTTGGCATCATGCCAGGTAATTTACCATCATCTTCCAAGGCCTTGCCCTTAGAATCTCAAACTCCTCTCTGAACTGTTTATCAACATATTTTCCCAAAGATAGTTTCCATTCTAAGAACAACTCAAAGCCAGCAATTTAGATACACAGTTTTAGATGCTAATTCACCATCATTATAACAGGACCGCTGCGACTCTATTTCTGAACAGATTCCAAACTTGCTCTCCCTATCTCCTCGGCTGGCAAATGGCACTGCACTATTCTGACAGGGCAAACAGGCTTCTGAGTGGGACTTGGAGCCAAGAAGGGTGAGCTGGGTTCAGATGATGGGGGGAACTTGCATGCTGAGGGAAGGATTTGGATTTGATTATTCTACTTGGGAATCCATCAAAGATTCTAGAGCAGGTCTGTGACTTAGCAGAATGGAACTTCTGGAGATTCCATAATCTGGAATGCAGTTCAATGATTGGAGGGGGATAGGCAGCTCAATGATTGGAGGGGGATAGGCAGAGGATGCTGAGGGATCACTTAAAGCAGAGAACAGGTCTGGGAGACTCCGAGGAATATCCACAGGCTTTAGTAATAGGGAAGGAGAGAAAGAGGAAAATAAGAGATGCTTTGAAGGATGAGCCCCAGGGTCTGAGGGGGAGGCTAATTCTCCTCTCCTAACCTAGACCAGTCTGTAACTTGCCAGGTGCCATCCTTAACACAGACCATTACTGTTGAGATAGGACTGACCAAGGCTGAAGAAAATTCTGAAGAAACCTTTAAGTGTAGCTTTAATACACACATGCAGAGTGCATCCTTGAACAGTGGCACCATTGAGACAAATGTCTCAGCCAGTTTTCCAGCCTTCCATCTTATCTAGCTTTTTTTATTTCTAAATATAATATTTCTAGGCAGATGCATGTACAGAGCTCTTTGTATCAAATAACAGTAGTCAACATTTACTGAATGCTGTGCCAAATGCCGTCTAAAGGCTTTTATTGTTAATATTCAATATTCCCCACAACCTCATGAGGTTGTAAGAGGGTAGGCACCCTCTTATAGATAAGAAACTGAGGTGGAAAAGTTAGATAACTTACTGAAGCAATCACAGCTAGGAAGTGGCAGAGTTAATATCATGTATTCAAGATACTGATGGGCTTATTTTCTGGGAAACAAACAAACACAGTAGGAGACAACCTAACAATGTGATCCCGGCTCAGCTTCTGACCAGTACAAGCCTCAGTGGGTCATCTTTAAAATGTAAGTTCCCTCATGAGTACACTTTTGGGAGCAATGGCTAGTTTACTATCTCAATTATGGGGATGGTTTCATGGGTATTTTTGAATATCAAAACTTCTCAAATGGTATACTTGATATGCAATTCATTGTGTGTTGATTATACTTTAATAGAGCTGTTTTTAAAATAGCAATTATGTGATGCAATTAAAATATTTGTAATATATCTACAGTGACTCTATAGTGACTTTGTCTTATGTGATTCCATTACATTGTTCAAGTATGATATTCAAAATTCATGGTCATTTTTGAGTGTATTTTTTGAGAATTTTGCTATGCCTCAGAACAAAAAAAATGTCTCTAAATTAAAACTAAGAGTTACAATGACTCAAGAAATGTTTTATAATCTGGCATTGCTGAAAATAGAACACAAAATTTGCAAAGATGCTGTTTAAAACAATGTAGTGATTTTTGTTAAAATAAGCCTCCAGTATTCTACATGAAGATTGCCAACTCCAAAATACCTCCCTAACCACCCAGAACTCAACAGAATACTATTCCTTTATGGAAACGTGGAGTTAGAGCTTTATTTCCACTCATTCTTGCCTTCTGGGTGGGAAGCAATGGGCCCCATCTCACCACAGTGACTCTTGCAGAGTTGGGACTCTAAAGGCATTTGTTTGTGAAACACTGGGAGGGGCTGGATATCCTCCCTCTGGACTCTGGAACTCAGGAGAGGGGTACCTGACCAGAAAACCTCAGAATTCTATCCATGAAGACCAAATACATGGCACTCTCTCACTTTCATAGTTTTTTCTTCCCAAATAGAAGTCCCTCCAACCCCTGGTGGCAGCAGCTCTGGGTAAAGGTCAACTTTTAGGAGGAATGGGTCTCTCAGAGAATAGGCCCAAACCCACAGAAGCATCACAGGTCACTTGGGTTTCATCTGTTCAAGCAAGGTTAGTTACAATTGGGCAACTATTTCAATGTTTATTCTTAGAAATTCCCAGGGCTTGAAGTGCTGATAAAATTGGCCCACACCAGGGATCACCCAGGGTGCTCAGACATGGCTAGTCTGCAAGCTCCTCAAGGACAAGTATGACCTTAATCTAGCACTATACTGTCAGTGCCCAGCACAGAGCAGGTGCCCAAAAACCTCACTGTGGGGAAATCGGTGAATTCTATTGTGTGAGGATTTGCTCTGTGTACCTGGTAAAGACACATTGTCTTCATTTGTTTTTACAATTACCCTTTGAAACAGGTGTTCCTCATTTTACAAAGCAGGGAATGGTGGCTCAGACAGGTGAAGTAATTTGCCTGAGTCATTAAGAGGTTGGTTTTCTCCAAGAAGTCATCTTTCAAGATTTTGAAATAATAGCCTGGATGACCACTACTGTTTTGGAGGCCAATAAATTATACTCTCTTATTGGAGGAGCCCTGTGTTCTCCCCTCAGTGCTCGATCCCCACTGTCCCTGGTCTCTCTACTGTCCAGGTACTGTCCTCTCTGCTCTTTCTTGCCACTCTGGCACTGCATGGTCTCAGTCCCTCTCATTCTCCAGGCTCTCCTCTTGCCTCTCTGTTAGCTGTTCTTCCTCTGCCCACTTGCTAAGGGCAGGTGTTCCCCAAGGCTTCTCCCTGACACTCTTTCTCCTTCTACACCCTCTCTCTGGGACAGTCTCTCATACTTGTTATGACCAGCTCAGACCTCTCCAGGAGACAACCACCTAGGCCCTGATGATTGCTGCTGGTTATTCCCTCCCTGAGAATGTAGCTTCTGCTCTCAGACCTTCACTAGCTCCCCAAGGTCAACAAAAGGGGAACAAACTTCTTCCCAAGGTATTCAGGGCTCTGGTATACCTGCCCTCATTTTCCTCCCAATTCAGAATCTTCCTCCATCTGAGCCCTGTGCTCTTTGCCTTTATTCTGCTGTCCCTTCAATATGGCTTCCCTCCCTGTGACCTCTGCTCAAGGTACTTCTACCTTACTGGTCTATAAAGTACATGCTCCTCCTCCAAGAAGTCCTTCCTGACACCCTTCCCTACCTAGTGTGCCTTCTCTTTCTTTGGGAGACTCCATGGAAAACCATGCCAGCATTCCTTGGGTGACACCTACTTCTGTGCTTGCTTTGATTCTATCACCCTGAGTCAGAAAGGGAGCCTAGCACTGGGAGTCAGGCAACAAGGCTCATTCTATGCTGTTTAGTGTTATCTATTCATCTAAGAGTTCCCCAGGGTAAAATGAAGTGATAGGACCGCATCAGCATTTCTCAAATTTCATTTGAGTACCACTATGCTTGCTTTTATTCTTGAACCACCAGTACTTATTTATCTTTTTAAAATCTAAATTAAAGTATACTTTATGTTGTTTACTGTGACTGCAAAACAAAGGTCATATGTAATAAAGGTTACAGTAAAAAAAAAACTAAGGTAACCACGAAAATAAACACATAATGGATAAATTTTTGTATAATGTCTCAAATTCTATGTAGAATTCTGGGAAACAATCTAGATCACCAAAGTCTTTGTCAGAGATAAACAAAAGTGGACACTAGTAGAAATGGTAAGGACCAATTTTCATCAGTAATGAGCACTGCATTAGGGAAGAGAGTTCAGCTTGAACTGAGCTCAACTTCTATTTGCACAAAAGCCACTGGGTCTTTTACAGGGAGGATGAGAGAGCTGGGAGAGAGACAAGCAGGGGTTCAGCAGAGTCAGGAAAATGAAAAATTACAAGCTAGGTTAGTGTAATTAATATTAAGCCAGCTGGATGTGCTAGCTAGCAATGATCAAAGTTAGGGTTCTACTGTCCCATGAGACTGGGAGACACAGGCCTATCCTCAGGTGTTGGCTGGAACAAACAGTAAATTCTTTTGCCAGCCTTGAGTTTTCTCAGGCAGGAACTTTAAGGGGGCAGGGTACTAGAGTCATCTAGAGATGTAGTCTTAAGCTATTAGAAACTATGTTAGTGTTCATACATGTAGATTGAGGTCTAGACCAAGAAGAAGGCTTAGAAGAGCCTAACTGAAGTTTGGTCAAGGAGAGAATGTCAGCTTTTAGCTTAGACAAAAGCAAAAAGTAAAAATAAAAAGTGCATCAACATGTGTTGAGACTACTTACAAGGTGCTTGATACGGTTGAAGTAGGTACGCTAATATCATCCCCTTTCAACAGGCTGAAGAAACTGACACCCAAAAAGGTTAAGACACCTGCCCAAGGTTACATAGCTAGAAAGAAGAGTAGTGCTGGAAATTCACAATAGCCAAACTATGAAACCAGCCCTGGTGCCTATCAACAGATGAATGGATAAAGAAAATGTGGTCTATATACACCATGGGATTTTATTCATCCAGAAAGACAAATGAAATTTTGTCATTTTCAGGAAAGTAGATGGAACCAATATGTTAAGTGAAATAATCCCAAATTCCCGATGAACAGCTTTGAGTCTTTGTCCAAAGGCAACTGCTCTACAGGGGCATATTTCAGAGGAAAACAATACCATCAACAAGTGAAACAAGTAGTTTAATTTCTTCTGGACATTAAGTCATTTGTCACTCCCATTGTACATGTGGAAGAGGGGGTTATACCCGCTTCAGCTATAAGACTCCACACGAGGCCAGGGGATTCCAGGGAGGGAAGCAGGGGCCTTCCACTCCCTGATAGTGTTGCACCTGCAGAATTAAGCCAAACTAAGAGGTCAAGGGTTGTATGTTTTCTCTCATGTGTGGAAGCTAGAGAAAGATAGGTGTGTGTGTGGGGGCGGGTACTTCTCATGTAAATCAAAGGGAGATCAGAAGAATAGAGGAAAGAGACCAGGAGGTAGGAGGAGGAGAGGGAGGGGGAAGTGCAGGGGAGTGACATTGGCCAAAATTATATTTTTATATTATGTGCATGTACAAATATATAAGAACAAATCCCATCATTATAAAAAACTATAATGCACCAATAAAAATTGTGGGGGGGTGGTGGAGTGTAATGCTTGGATTTGAACTCTGTCTTGCTGCTCCCAGAGTTCATAGCCCCATTCTCTGCTTCTAGGCTCTGACCACCCTTAAGCCATTCCTTTCTCCCACATGTCCATCCTACTCTGGTTCACAGTACTGAATGTGGACAAGTACATGGGGCTGCACAGTGGTTCTCAGCTCTGGCTACACATTAGAACCACCTGGGGGAGCTTTAAAAATAGGATGCCTGCATCCCGCCCCTACATGCCCTTAAGTAATTAGTCTGGGGTGCAGATTAACATAGGCATGTTTAAAGAAGTTTCCAGGTGATCCCTTTGAGCAGCCAGTTTCCCTAGAAGCCTCCACAGCTATCATTCTATACCATCCTTACAAGAGCCTTGTGAGAAAGACAAGAAGTTGGCAATAACTATGTCCTGCTCCTGAAGAAACAAACTCAGAGGCTGAGGCTCCTGAAGGTAATAAGATCAGTATGGAATCCAAAATTCCGGATGAACAGCTTTGAGTCTTTGTCCAAAGGCAACTGCTCTACAGGGGCATATTTCAAAGGAAAACAACACAGTCAACAAGTGAAACTAGTAGCTTGATTTCTTCTGGACATTAAGTCATTTGTCACTACCATTGTACACGTGTAAGAGGGGGTAATACCGGCTTCAGCTATAAGACCCCACAGGAGGCCAGGGGATTTCAGGGAGGGAAGCAGGGGCCTTCCACTCCCGGATAGTGTTGCACCTGCAGAAACCAAGGCCAGCCAGAGAAGAGAGGGCCTTATTTCTCTCTCTACCCATGATTCCACAGCAGCTCTTCATCATGGCCCCTGGGGCACAGGCTAAGAACGGCCTAGAGAAGTCGAGGACCTAATACCGCACCCTTCCTCATGTCTCCGGTGGTACAGCACTGTCAGGGTCCAGCTGCGAGTCTTCCTTGTATACCCAACACTGAGCCCAGTAAAAACCACTGCCTTAGTGGTTTGTACATTAACAAGTGAAGAGGGGAGAGGTGGTCTCCTACCGCTGGAAAAAGAGAGGTCACTGCCCACCCTTGGGAGGCTTGGGGGACGTTGCTGCTCACATCTGATGGGCGTCACTGCTCACAGCTGTGGGACGTCACTGCCCAACGTTGGTACTTACGGGACTGATTCCCAGTTGTGGACAGTAGAGAGGCCACCTTTCACACCTGGGACCACCTAAGGACCACTGCATATATTTGGAAAGGCTATTTATTCTACCCTTGAAGATGCCACAGGGGGACCCAGCAGCTTCAGGCCCTTGGCAAAGGGGGCGCTACCATGGCAGAGGACCCCTTCCCGCTCCAGCCCCCCGTAAAATGCAACAATCTGAGGCAGTACTCAGGGCACATCCCAGTCATGACCGAACAGAGGGCGGCCACACCCCTGGGGAGAAGTCGGGTGGGGACCTCAGGGCGCAGCTCTCCCAGTCCAACAGCTCGGCCCAAGGTTTCCGCAGCCGCGGCCCTCCAGACCACGCAATCCTACAGTCCGCCAGCCCCACGGACCCACGAAAGAGCAAGGGGGCGGCCTCGGGGCGGCGGGAAGGTCGTCGGAGGGCCGCCTCCACGCCGAAGCCACTTTCAAAGTCCCCCAACATGGCCCGCGGCGGCAGTCAAAACTGGAGTTCCGGGGAGTCGGACGGTGGACCGCCTGAGGAGCAGGCGCCGGAGGAGAGCGAGTGAGCGCGCGGGGCCGGGCGTCGGAGGGCCGGGCCGGGAACCCGCCGTGTCGCGCAGCTGGGGAGCCCCAGGCGCCGCCGGAACCTCCGCGAAGGTTCTGGGCCTTTGTGGCGTCACTGTCTCTTTGCGGAACCTTCCGCCGGCGCCGAATAAAACCCGCCGCGGAGGAGCCGGCGGCTCGAGTGCGGCGGTACCCGGCGGGGAAGTCGGCCCGGCGCGGGCGCGCGGGAGGGAGCCCCCGGGCGACGGCCGTGACCGTGACCGTGACGCGCAGGCGGGCGGCGGGGGCGCGGGCCAGGGGCCCCGGGGGCGTCCGGGACGCGCTAACCGGCCTCGCCCGCCCCGCCCCGCAGAGACAAGATGGTGAAGGAGACCCAGTATTATGACATCCTGGGGGTGAAGCCCAGCGCCTCCCCAGAGGAGATCAAAAAGGCCTATCGGAAGCTGGCGCTCAAGTACCACCCGGACAAGAACCCGGATGAGGGCGAGAAGGTGCGGGGCGGCGCGAGGGGGCGGCGCGGGGCGCTGGGGTCTTCTGGAATTATTCAACCCTGCAAGACTCTGGGCTGTGAATTATTGACGGCGGCGGGGAACCCGAGCCGCGTTGGGGAGGCTGTTGCCAGGCGCCGCTCCACCCGCAGCGGGGCCAGGCCAGGGCCAGGCGGGAGGTGGCCCGAGGCCGAGGCGTGCAACGCGGTGCAGTCAGTGGAGGGCACTTGGCGGAGCCCCTGCTTGCTAGGTTGAGGATGCGGGAGGTCCAGGGGCCAGAGGGATTAGTATCACTCTTGAACCACTGCACAGCTCATTCATTCCTCCATTCACTCCACAAGTGTTTGTGGAGCCCCTGTCCACCATGTTTGCTGGACCTGGGGGAGGCGCTGGGATTGACCCGTGGGGGCCCTGCTCACATGGGATTTGCGGACATTTCTGTAGGAGAGGCAAACGCAAACCCAGAAAACAGGCACGCATCCCCAGAAGTTGTGTGCTTGCTGGGCACCACGGGCTTTGAAGTATTGCTGTGCTTATATTCCCCATGGATACACAAACCCCAAGAATGAGTTTCTTGATAATGACTGGGTTTGGCCAATGAGCCTACCTCCTGCCTGTTAGCTGTCAATCACCTTTTCTGTATTAAGGATGAGAGATCTGTAGTTTGTCACATTCACCTAAATGCATATCTCAGGTTTCCTGTGGCACATGACCCACAGTTGACCATAAATACCAACAATATGCTGAAAATGGTGTGCATATTAGAGATATAAATTAAACTTTTTCATCCTGTTTGCAGAAACGGACATTCTGCTTGTTTTCCTAAAGGAGGATATGATCCACCTGTGTAGATAACTTGAAGGATCAGGCATTGCAAGTAAAGCTTGTTGGTCTTCCCATCTCTCCCTTCACTTCTTGTCATTTTCTTAAAAAACTTTGTATGCCCCTGGTGGGTCTTGGGAGTGGATGCGTTGTAGTAGCTGATAGCAGTGACAGCTGGGCCACTTTTGAAACCACCAGTCACCCAACTAGCATTTAGACCTGTGGAAATGACGCTCAGACCAAAATACCTGTCTGCATTCCTAATTCCAAGCTGGAGCAAGCTTCTTAAAGAAGGTTGGCTGGGTGGCAACAGTGATAGAATATTTATATTTAGCCACATGTGCCGAATGTGGCTGTCACAAGTTGAAAATGCTTCCCTGTAAGACCATTTGTCTTTTACCCACTTGCGTTCTTGTCTATATTTAGGTGGCTTACTGTAGCTTTTAAAGTCACTGAGTTTCTACATGCTGTCGGTGATTCACAGACTTGCTCTCTAATTTCACTGTAGTCTGTTGTTGACAGTCTCCTTTAAGGAGGGCTTCTCGGCTTCTAATTTCATGTTTCAGCTATCTCACTAATAGCAATGTGAGCGAAAGCCTTCTGACCCTGGTTTCAGGTCAAATCTCACAGTGCTCCCAAGAGTAGGTTTATGGTGGTGTGTATGCTGTTTGATATGAGTGTGGTTTTGGTGTTCTGAAGCTTCTTTTTAAAAACTAAAATTAGACTTGCCCTTTACCTGTGTATAGCTTTCACCCTGAATATACCTGCCCAAGATGATTATTTGCTTTGTTTGAAACTAATATTTATTTATAGCCATGCCCTGAATTAGTGTCACATAAATGAGGCTCTTAGCAGTGAGGTCTAGCAAGGTCCCTCTGGGTTTTTTTTTTTTTTTTTTTTTTTTTTTTTTGGGTAGGGGGAGTGTTTTTGATGTGCCCACTGCCAAGAATACTGCCCCTTCCCTACCTTTCATGAAGGGAACAAAACCTTTTCTTTTAGTTCTGAGCTAAAACATCTTCCAGAGGGCTGTCTCTGACTCACAGATTGATGCAGTGGCCCAATCCTCCTCCTCATATAATGATGATTACTTGTTTGATAACTACCCACTACCTCTAGATGTGCCATGGAGGTGCTATAGTGTTCGTCACCTGGCTGAATGAATAAACAATGTCATGAGAAGAAATGTATTTTAAAATATTCTAAGTTGGAGGAGAGAGATACCTACAAAGGCACAGGTTGGAAAGGAAATTGCAGTGAAGGGAGATTGGGAGGCCAGTGGACTTTTGATTAGAACTCAAAAGGGATGGGGAGACTGTGGACACAGTTGATAGAAATTCTGCTGTCAGGTTCCCCAGAAAGGGCTCATTCATTCATTCATTCACCAACTACCTCTTGTTTTGGTACTATTGTGTGCTGGGTACACTGTGCAGACCTTCTGTTTTTTGGTGCAGTCTATATGTAGCCCTTGTCCACTTTATCAACCACAGGTGAAACCTTTTTATTTTTTTCACCTGTTCTCACTGTATTATTAATGTCTCTTCAAAAATAGATTAAGCCAGTCCTTTTCCACCTTGCTGTGGGCCAACTGAGAAGGCCATTTGGGGTGTTGGTCTTTGTTTTTTGCCCTGTTGTCCTGTGTTGCTAAGCATTGGGCAGCCTGTGTTTGTTGTCAGATGCTTTGCTCTGCATGGAGTCTGTATTTGCTTCTCTGTGGCTGATTTTCTGCAAGACAGGGTCGAGAATGGCAAGTCAGCAAAATAGTCCCTTTTAGAGGAGGTGTATTCTTGGCTGTTACCCTGTTGAGATGAGTTTGGTCTTTTAATCAATTTCATTGTAACACTGAGTAATAGATTTTCAAGGTAAAAACTCGTAACAGTGCAGAAAGTTTCACAATACAGAGGAAAAGCCACTGAGAAAACACATCCTGATTACCCTTTGAGGGTTTCCAAGAAGATTTTCACAGAGTAATCATACATGGTCATCCTGGTACATGAACTTTTTTCACTCTCTTTTCTCACTTAAAATTTTATAAGTACTTTTCCAAGTTGCTGTGTCATCTTCAAGGCCATTTTTCCCAAGTTTGTATAGTCATTCCTTTAAGATTCGGTGGCCAAAGACCATAGTCTGAAAAGTGAGCTGGTCAAAACCCCTAATCTCCCACTGGGAGGAGAGGTCCAGACAGGAGCCAAACTAGACCCTGGAGTGCTAGTGCCCTAAGGGTAGGTAGGAGGGCTCACTGCTGTCAGCTGGAGGCCCCTTCCCATGTGACATCTGGCCTTTGATTCAGTGTCCTAAGTGACAGGGCATTCCTTTCCCATTCTTAGATTCATCTATTAAATCCAAGTGTCTTGGGAGTATCCAGGTATTTGATGAGTGTTTCTAGTTCCCGTGGAGCATACTTCCATAGTCCCTGACCTATACATACAGGCCCAGAAACTCATTAGGGTTAGCCTGGCCTACTTGCTTTCTGATCTTCTGAACCAGGCACCTTATCCCAATGCCTCAGTTGTTTCTTTTCTTTTCTTTCTTTCTTTTTTTTTAAACTAAAGAAAGGGATGATTGTGTATGACACCTATTCCTTTGCAGAAATATTATGAGAATTAACATATCTAAATGCCAAGTGTATGATGCTGATGTCTTTTTAATTTTTTTTTTTTAGTTATACATGGACACAGTATCTTTACTTTGCTTATTTTTATGGAGTGCTGAGGATTGAACCCAGTGCCCCACAAGTGCAAGTGCCTTGCCACTGAGCCACAACCCCAGCCTGAAACTTAATTATCCATCAGACTTAATTGTCCAGTTTTTTTTGTTAGCTATTACTTATTGGCTATTATGTATTAGTTATTTATTAGATCTTGGCCAGGAATCTGTATAATAAGGGATGACCTAGTATTTCTGTCAATTTCTGTACTCTTTTCTTCATGGCACATTCTTCCCCCTGTATGTTTTGTAGGAGATATGTGCTCTCAGACTAAACTGTAGTTTCCAGAGGTCAAGTCTTAACCTCATTTATTAATTTCTGAATTTCCAGAGTTGAGCCATTCATTTAATGAATATTTATCAACTGTTGTTCACATAGCAGACATAGTTGCAAGTTGCAGGCTCAGGGATGCAGCTGTGGGCAAAGCTAACAAAAATCCTGGTCCTCATAGCTTGCATTGCAGTGGGGGGTACAGCATAAACAAAACATGGTAGAAATGTAATATCATGTAGAAAAATGAAGCAGGGAAGGGGTCAGGAGGACCTAGGGTGGACTTGCAGTTTTAAAGCTGGGTTGTTGGGGAGGTCTCCCTGGGAAAGTAGACTTTGGGTGAAGACTTGAACAAGGTGAATGGGGGAGGTTGTGCTCAGCCAAGGGACCATGGGGGCACATGCTGTGAGTAGTGACAAAGAACAAGGAGGCTGGCAAAGCTGAAGCAGAGTTGGGGGTTGGGGGGTGGGCAGGAGGAGAGAAAGGTAAAGTGTTTGGGTTTCTAGGTGATAGTAAGGACTGGCTTTAATCCCAGTGACCTGGACCACCTTGGGGAGGTTTGGGAGCCAGATCTCTGATCTTCCAGAGGTGATCTGTTTTTTCCTGGCTCTTGGTACCCTACCTGTGATTGACATAGTTCACTAGCTTGGATAGAAAACAGACTGAAAACTGGGTGCAGTAGCACACACCTGTAATCCCAGTGGCTCAGGAAATGAAGGCAGAGGACTGTGAGTTCAGAGTTAGCTTCAGCAAATTAGGGAGGCCCTAAACAACTTAAGGAGACCATATCTCAAAAGAAAAAAAAAAAAAAAAAAGGAAAGAAAACAGGCTGAAAGCTGGGATGAAGAGGTTGCTGTCCAGGCATGACAGGCTCAGCCATGGTGGATGCCGGTGTTGGGGAGAAGGGATAGAACATGCATGTTTAAGTATTCTGATTTTATTTTAAAGATGTACATATTCTTCACCTGGCTCAACCAGTTATAAATTAGCTGCCATGTTTGTTTAATCTCTCTTTTATTGTTATTACTATTGGCTAAAACTTTTGCATATGTCATAACCATTCAGCACTAAATACTTCAACATGTTTTTCCTAGGGTCCTTTTCAGTATCTATAGTTTACAATTATCAAATGCAAGAATTACCCCCACTTGTTCCAATAATGTCCTATTTAGTCATTTTTTCCCTTGTGTAAAATCCACTCCAGGAGCACCCACTTTTAATTTTCCTGTCTTAGTTTTGGAGAATTCCCTGGTTCTTACCTTACAATTGAATTCCAGTGACAAATTTTGGGCAAGAATGCTACACATAGGGTGTCGTGTCTGCCATGGGGTACTAGAGAGACAAATGTGAAGTAGTGTCAATGGGACTTGTGGGGAAGAGCAAGAATCTGGCCTGTGGTTAAGTGCTCACAGATGTCTGTGGTTGAATATCATGTTTGTAAACTAGTTAAGTGATTACCATGAGTTGAAGGCCATCATAGCACTTGGAGTCCTGGGCTGTGCCTAGTTACAAATGAAGCCCTAGCCAGTCTTGGGTCACCCAGCCAGGTTCCATTTCCTCCTGTCAGGTGCAACCAGACTTTTCCTCCCTCCTGCGTTCTGTCCATATTCCTACAGTGTCCCTGCCACCAGTCCCTTCATAATGTTTGTCCTGTGTGTCCCACTTTACAAAGGCAGTGAATGAAACCAGAGTCCCAACAGAGAATGTTCGGACTTGAACTGAGCTAAGGGGCCCCTGGGGTTGTTTTACATTTTCTGTGGTGCATTTGCTTAATAAAACAACTCAAACCTCTGCTCTCTCTGCCTCTCTTTTAAAATATCTCTCTCTTCTTTTTTTCTTTTAAAGTTTAAACTCATATCCCAGGCCTATGAAGTGCTTTCAGATCCAAAGAAAAGGGATATTTATGACCAGGGCGGAGAACAGGCAATTAAAGAAGGAGGCTCTGGTAGCCCCAGTTTCTCTTCACCCATGGACATCTTTGACATGTTCTTTGGTGGTGGAGGACGGATGGCTAGAGAGAGAAGAGGTAAATGCTTTTAAAGAAATGTAAGCAAAATTTTTAGTTTCCAAACTTGTACATGTTGCTATAATCTGTATGGCTTATGCTTTAAAATGGTGCAATTGTTGTGTTTGGGGATCGTTAACTTTAGTTTATCACTTGTCTAATATGTAGGCTACTTGGATCCCTTATTATATTTAGTACTTATCTGACACTCTTCAAACAACATATGAAAGAGCGAATGGGGTTGTGGATAGAAAGGAAGAGATCAAGTAGGTCTATAATATCAGCTACTGGGAGACTGAGGCAGGAGGATTACAAACTTGAGGTTGAGGTCAGCCTCAGCAAGATCCTGACTCAAAATTAAAGAACTTGGGATATAACTTAACAAAGGTATAGAGTGCCCCTGAGCTCAGTCTCCACTATGAGGTGGTAGGGAGTGTCAAATTCATTTTGCTGTCTCTGCCTCTCTTGTGGGGTCAGACACCAAAGTGCCTGAGAGACATAAATGACCCCTCCTGAGGTTGCTGGTGAAGCCTCTACCAAGAGTGTCTTTGTCAATTCCCGCCCACCCACCATCCCCTGTCTCTTGGTCCCGCCACCTGATCCAGACCTGTGGGCCCTCTCATTCTGGTTGTTGGGCTCAATGGTGCTTAGTGTGGACTCATTTTCCCAGTCTGCTCAGGGGGTTTTCTGGGTTTTCACATTTTATGTTTTAAAATCCTTATTAAACAGACTGTCAGCCTTTCTTTTCAGGAAAAAAAAAAAAGCAATATAATAATCAGATCCCCAGGCAGTGAATGAGGAACTTTAAACTGAGTGGACGCAGGCCACAGTTTTGGAGTTCCAGGGTTTGCTCTTGTTTCTCTACATCTTACTTCTTGCCGCCTGTGTGGGCTGTCACCCCAATATCTATAGTCTATGACAGCTAGCCCCCTCCCCTTGTCTAGTTCACTGCTACAGTCTGTTTGGATCTTGGAACCAGATAACTAAGCTTTTGCAATAATGAATAAAATCAGAAGAAATGAGCTCTGCATTGGCTCCAACAAGTGTGGTTCTGGTCAATGAGAGGCTCCTGGAAAAATGAAGCTTTATTTGTTCTCACGTTATAATTGACTTTGAGCTTTAAAAAGCTTGGGCGTAAATTCTGTGAACACAGTGTACTGAAAATCACAAAGTGTTTATTAGGAAAAAATCCCTCCCCTGTCCTCTGGGTATGTTGCCTGCTCATATAATCGACAGTGTATACGTGATTAAAACCTTGGGTTTTTCTTGTCCAGCTCTCTCACTGTCTTGAGATGAAAAACTTCACGCCCTTAATTAAGTCATCTCTCAAAGTTGACAGCCAATAAACCCGGACACCTTGTGCCAGTGACTGCAAGAACTTTGGCAGCAGGGAGGGTCTGTCTACTGTCTGGCCTCATGAACTAGAAGAGCATGAGAGCAGACAGACTCCCACCTGAGGACCAGATGCCCACGGTCCTGAACGAAGAAACAGGATTTAGGCAGAGGAAAGAATTCCAACTTGGCCCCAGTTGACAGAAGGGCTTGGAAAGTAAAGAGCTTGGTGCCCAAGAGAGCAAAAGGTCCAGAGCCTCTGGTTGTCACACATTCATCTATGAGGATAAGGCTTCTTTTGTGGGGAGGACTCAGTCAACCAGTTTCATGGGTTAACATTGCCTTCTGTTTCTCAATTAGTGATCTCTCCCTATCCTCATATTAGAAAGTCTTTTTGTTGATCTCTATAAATGTTTGAGTAATTAGCTCATAACCAGACAGGGCGTTATTTCTTATAATTGGCAGAGGGCCAATGGATGCCATGATGGAAGCCTTGAATGGCCCAGACTCAGCTGTTAGTGCTGGAGACTTCTTATAATCAGGGGTCATGTGGGTAGACATTAATACGGTGGTATACTTCATATAATATTACTAACTGTTTTTTTTTTTCCCTTGGTAAGGCAAGAATGTGGTACATCAATTGTCTGTAACTCTTGAAGATTTATATAATGGTGTCACAAAGAAATTGGCCCTCCAGAAAAATGTAATTTGTGAGAAATGTGAAGGTAAAAATTAATTTTTGAATGATTCTCCTAGTTCTTATCCCTTGCATCTAGAAATAAGTCAGCTTGTATCATAGTTAAGAGAAAAACTAATTTATCTTCTAAAATGTGAGGGTCAAGCAGAGTTTATAAACAGGTTACCTGAATGTTTTATTGGAGCTGCACATTTTTTTAATATGTTGACAATTATTTCAAACATTTTGAAATGAAGACAGTTCACCTAAACTGGGGGTTGGCAAAGTTTCTGTAATGAGTGAGATATCAAATATTTTAGGCTTTGTGGGTCACACAGTCTGTTGTAAATACTCCACTCAATTGAATGGACATGTCTGGGTTCCAGTAAAATTTATTTTATAAAATCCAATAGTCTGAGCATCTTAGTTAAATGTAAATTAAATTGGGCACCTTAGTTAAATGTAAATGAAATTTACATAATTTTAAAAATCAGAATTTCCAAGTCAAGTCAAATCTGGTGTCCCCAGACCCATGTTGTCACACAAAATATTGGCTGAGCTGGGTAGTCGCTCCCATTGGCAGAGCTTGCATCCTTCTGTCCTCTGTAGCCCCAACCTCCTCATCCACTGGTGGGCATGAGTGTTTTTGTACCTAAGAAAACACACATGATGAAGCTAAGGTAATAAATGTGGATCGACACAGCCAAAATGACAATTGTTTGAGATTAGATACCATCATCTAGATATTATTACTTGATGCTTGCTAGACTCTTACAGACTCTTCCACATTGCTTTTCATGGTTGTGAAGAGTCAAAATCCCAACCCAGTGTTTATGGGTCACTGCCCTTCTGCTGCGTTGCTGGGAAGGACTGCTATAAGGGAAGAACACAGCTCTCACTCTAGTCATTCCTCCACCCCTAGGTATTGGTGGGAAGAAGGGATCAGTGGAGAAATGTCCACTGTGCAAGGGGCGTGGGATGCAAATCCACATCCAGCAGATTGGGCCAGGCATGGTGCAGCAGATCCAGACTGTGTGCATCGAGTGCAAGGGCCAGGGTGAGCGCATCAACCCCAAGGATCGCTGTGAAAGCTGCAGTGGTGCCAAGGTGGTCCGCGAGAAGAAGATTATTGAGGTACACGTGGAGAAAGGTGAGACTGTACAGAACTAGCACTCCATACTGGCTGGAAGTGCTACCTAATGCCAATTATGGGGCACATGGGTTAGGTGTCAGGGATGTGGGATACGCCATGTCACACATTTAAGAGATATTAGGGTGTGTCAGAATTCCTCCTATTTCCAGGTCATCTTCTCTTGACCCTGCTTGTCATTATTTCATCCCATGAAACTCGCTAAAGTTTTCTTGCTGAAGACAACCTCTTTTTAAGGTTTTCTGATGTTGTGAAAGTCTTTCTTAACCCCAGATGTGTTTAGTTGTCTCTGCTGCCTTTCTCAAACATTCCTTTGCAATTTTTTGGAATGTTTCTCCTAATGATTTCTATTGCCCATTAGCCACCAGAGCTTGTGAAGTCTTTGTAGCTGTGTGTTCCTTCTCCCCACACTTTCCTTCTGATGTATCAGATCCACCTAGTACTATGCTTTCCCTTGCTATTCATTTTACCTCCTGCCATCATTTGAAGGCCAGTTACAGTCCCAACTGTTTTCCAAGTATTCTCTGGTTGTTCTGTGGCTTTCCAATCCAACAAACATATCAGAGATGAGACCCAAAGCCAAAGAATCCAACCCCAGACTGTCAAAGGTGTTGTTAAAGCCTTTTCATTTAAACATGCCTGAACTCTGTGCCTGTGTACCTAAACCTAAGCATTAGAAAGGGGCAGGCTAGCTCCCTTGTCCCGGTAAGTCCCCAGAGCCATATACTATGTGTAGCATCAGAAAGTTGGGTGATTAACTTATGCTCCAAGTGCAGTCTCAGTTTGGCATCACAGGGCCTGGGGCTGGGGAGTAGGGAGTGAACCAGACAGAGAGCCTCATTTTGCCCTCTCCCTACTGCATGTTTGGCCCAGGGCTCTCTTTTCTGGGTAATCCCAGTATCCCAACTTGCCCCATGCCCATTCAAGATTGGGAGATTTGATGAATAAAGAACCCCCAGAGGACTCTGCACCCCTTCTTCAAAAGCTTTGAGAAAGCATGGTTTTTATGAGAAATGGCTAATCAGAAAGGGGTGATGTTTCATAGGTATGAAAGATGGGCAAAAGATACTATTTCATGGAGAAGGAGATCAGGAGCCTGAGCTGGAGCCTGGTGATGTCATAATTGTGCTTGATCAGAAGGATCATAGTGTCTTTCAGAGACGAGGCCATGACTTGATCATGAAAATGAAAATTCAGCTTTCTGAAGCTCTTTGTGGCTTCAAGAAGACGATAAAAACACTGGATGAGCGAACCCTTGTTATTACATCCAAATCAGGTAATGTTGCCAATGTGTTTCCATTGTGCATGGGTGGTGTAATAACCCAGCACATGAGCCGAGTTTCACACCTAAGGCTGACTTTTGTTATGAAAGTTGTTGACTTTGTTTTCTCTAACTTGAAAGTCATCACTAATTACTAAAATTTTATGATGAGGGGAAGCCCTCAGAGCTGGAAGAAATCTCAAATAGGAATCTTGGGAGGGTCTAAAATCTTAGTTGGAATTTGCTACATTTCGAACATTTTTTGTGTAATAAAAAACAAAACTGATGATAGGAGCTCTTTTTCTATCTAGTGGGATTGTGCTGATTGACCCACATGTTCCTCTAGGTTTTATATTGTCAATTACATATGAGAGACATTTTAAAGTAGAACTTTCCTGGAAAAGAAAAAAGAAAAAAAACCCTGCTAATCAGCTTATCCCCAGAGGCTTCCATAGGATCTGCCTGTCCACACACACCCATGGGGAGCTAAAGGAAGCTGCTTGAAAAAGGCACCTGTGGGTGGGAAGTGGTCCTGAGGGCCTGGGCTTGGTCTTCTGGCATCTAAATAGATAGCAGGGTGCTGGGCTTGGCCTTCTGGCACCTAAATAGATAGCAGCGTGCTCTGCTCCTGGGAGGGTTGATGTTCACTGCAGATCAGGATGTTCACGTGTGCTCCATAGCACCTGCCTACAGGGGCTGAGAGCTAGGGAGAAGCCAGTGCTGCTCTAGTCTGCTCCTGGCCATCATAGCTCTGCCAGTGTCCATCTAAAGGGTAGTGGGGTGGGTTCAGGACTGGATGGGAGGTTCCCAGTTGATAAGCCTGTCCATGGCAGTGGTGGCTGGTGATAAGACTCTGCAGTCCAGTGGAGGGGGCACAGTGCACCTTCCTGGCCAACTTTCTGCACCTTTTGTGCCTCTCCCCATTTTTCATTTCTCCTCTCCGAATGCTCTCCTCTTTATGGCCCTGTGCTCTTTTTCTATCCCTTTCCCCTCGTTCATTTTTCTAGTTCCTCCTTTTCTGGGGACAATATGAAATTGAATTATATAGAAATTATATTTCTTATTAATTAGAAATTATATTTCTAAGCCTTATCAGAGTTTGTGTTTGTTTTTGAAATACATTTTTTTAAAAAAATTTCAAACTTAGAAAAATCTGTATAAAAATAGTACAAGGCCCACCCGTATATAACTTGCCTGTTAACAGGTAAGTTTGATTTGATTTTTCATTTGCTCTCTGTGAGTATATATACATGCATACACTTACTTCATCTGAAAATGGCAGAAAGTCCTGTAGCATAATACAAAGTTTGCGTGGAGTTTAAAAATTAAATACTTTCCTTTATAATAGCTCTATTCCATAGCCCTCCCAAGGTGACCCCCCAACTTGAGGAGAAAAATTGAGGCCCTGATTCCAGGCCTCCTGAGAGCCCAGGCTGGCAGGCAGCATCCCAGTGCAACTTTGGAAGAGCCCATCATTGGCCAACACTGGACGATGTGAGGTTGTGTCAGCCCACCAGAGCTCCCTGGCACTGGGTCCTGCTGCCTCTCAGCTGACCCCAGCCCAGGGAGTTTGGAGCCAAGCACAGAAGTGAAGCTACTGAGTACAGAACCCTAAAGGGAGGGGAGTGATAAATCCCAAGAAAGCAGTTCCCCTGCTTAGGCATAAGGAGGGGCAGGATATCCAGAAAACTTTCTGCTGGAGATATTGGGGGGTTTTGGTTTTTCTTTGTTCTCATCCTTTGTGTGTGTCCTTCTTTCCTTTTCTTACTTTGGCTTATTTCTTGTTCCTTCATATCCTCCTCTTAATCTTCCTCCTTTCCTCTGGGATTGAACTGCAGAGGTGCTCGAGTTGGCTTGAGCTTTGCTGAGAATCAGGAGATTGGGTGGGGGTGTGTGGCTGGTGGGGGTTGCTGGCCTGTGTTCTGTCCCCAGCACCACCAAAAATCTGTAGTGATGGAAAAACTTAGGAGCTACACAAGGGTGTTAGTATTGGAAGGGCCTGACTGTGGTGTCTTCCTTCTCTAACTGGTTTCCCTGCTTTCCAGAAAGTGTGGGAATTGGGGCTTGAGACAAGTAAGGAGTGGGACCTGATAGGAACTAGGAGACAAAGCAAGTGTTTCAAAAACACAATCACCAAGAATGCAAAACACCCAGCAGCCTTTCAAAGCTTAAGAGGTCACTGTGCTGCACAGGCAGTGACTGTGGGGGACATGTCTGAGTCAGAGCCCTACCATGAGTGACCTCGGGATGGAGTCATGGGCACAGTGTATTTTTAAAAACTTGTATGATGTACTGTAAAGATTTCCTCTGGAAGAGATTTTGCTTTTTGAGTAGTCCCCTTCTGTGACCTACTGTTTTCCAAGGGAGGAGGCTGCTTGAATAAATTAGAGTTTGGCTTCCTCTCTACCTCGTCCCTGCTTTTTTCTAACATTTCTTTGTTTTCACTGCTGAGATCAAGAGGCCCTTTTGTCCCTCTCCTTTTCCTTGCTTGGGGAGAAATAGCATTTTTAGACCTGTGGGAGAGGCTTGGTGCTGGGTGTGGGATGCTGAGCTTTCAGGATGCCTCTTGAAATCTTGTCTGGAAGAACCAGAGGTGCATTTGAGACCTTTCCAGCTCACCAATGAAGAGCAAGTGTTTTGGAACCAGGGGGGGGACAGCAGTGACTAAAGCCACCTTGGGAGTTCCCTCCCCAGGAACCTGGTTGTCACCTGCAGGTGGTGGGGGCTGGTTGGACTTTCTGCTGCAAGCTTTGTTTAAGTCTTGGGAGCACTCATCTGCTCGTGGTAGGGATGTCCAGACCACCTGAAAGGGGAAGGTATCAGCCCCACCTGAGGCGCACTGGGGTGTTTTGACTTCTAGTTCCCTTTTTTAACCTCTACCTTAAAATGGAGGCGTCAGGATGTTGCTACCTTGACATACTGCTGGAGCCCAGAACTGGTGAGAGTGGGCCAGTCCCACCCCCAAACCCTTACCCAGTGCCTGACTTGAATGAGGCCTCTTCTTTCACTACAGCTGCAGGGCCTCTAGGGCCTGCTCAGCTTTCCCAAAAAGAGGCCAATCAATCTAGGCCTCCTCTGTCTCCCTGTTTGATAATTAAACCTTCTCTGTGGCAGGTGAGGTGATAAAGCATGGGGACCTGAAATGTGTGCGCAACGAGGGAATGCCGATCTACAAAGCTCCCCTGGAAAAGGGAACTTTGATCATACAGTTTTTAGTAAGTGCACTTATTTTACCTCACAGTACATAATATTAAATGCCTTACCTGAAAGGGTAAGAAAGCACCACCTGTGTCGCCCCTTACCCTTTACAGGTAGTCTTCCCTGAAAAACAGTGGCTGTCTCAGGAGAAGCTTCCTCAACTGGAAGCTCTGCTCCCTCCCAGGCAGAAGGTGAGGATCACAGAGGACATGGATCAGGTGGAGCTGAAGGAGTTCAATCCCAGTGAGCAGAACTGGCGCCAACACAGGGAGGCCTATGAGGAGGATGACGATGGGCCCCGGGCCGGAGTACAGTGCCAGACGGCATGATGTGGCATGACTTGGCACTATGCAGCGCGGCCTGGCCAGAGTAGCACGTGATGAATGTAAAGTTGGCACAATGAAAAATGGCATCGCTTTAATGGCCTCGTGTTTGGGGTGTCCTGTGTATGTGTTCAGCATTCTCCATTGCTGAGTGTCTTTTTGGTTTTTTCTTCTGTTTTTCTTTTTGGTTGTAATTTAAGTTATAGCTTGATTTATATTTAAATGTTTTAAGTGTAAATCACCTCTAGTCTGCATATGGAATCTGTTTATTTACACTTCCAGGACATTGGAGATGCCAGTGACCACAATGACACTTTGTGCTTCTAGTGGCTTTGATATAGTGTGGTTCCACAGTAAAGCACAGCCCAGAGAGCAGCACTCAGCCCCTAGCAAACTCCCAAGGCACGAAGTGGGTGTCCTGGCCTATCTCTATTCTGATTTTTCTCTTTTCCCTCCCTTGGCAAAGTTAGAGGGCATGATCTCAGGGCTGCTAATATGACATTTCTGAATCTAGATTCCAGGTGAACCTCTTAAAGAATAAAAGCACACGTGTGGATTGGACTTGGCTCCCATTCTTGGTTCATATGGAGTGGGCTGCACTCCAAAGTTGCAGGGCCCACCTAGTTCCTACTGCTGTGTGCTCTTAAGTGTCTGATCATCTAGGAAATTTTCTGAGCTTTCCAGGCCCTAGTGAGGACGAACCAGTGTTTTAAGTGATGTGCCGATGTAGCTGTTTGCCTGTGACCCCTGCACCTTGTTCTTTGTGGTTTTAATGATTTTCTGTTGACAACTTTTGCAATGTTCTCCCACCAAAGTGCTTACTTGTAAACTAACCCTTCCATGTGCCCAGCAGCCTCAGTGCAGCAGAAGCCAAGGGAGAATGCTGGTCATTTGGCCCTGTGGCACAACACATTCTCCTGTCTGGTGACCCTAGATGACCTGAGGGTCTGGAAAGGCATAGAATGTCTCAGTATTTTCCACCTCATTTCCCAGATTCAGCTCCTTTCCAAAGGATCATTCCTTTCATTGCACAGCCATACTACAAAGGGCTTCCTGCTCAAGTGACATTTGCTGAGAACTGCACTAAGTTCTATTAAGAACTAGTCTGAATGGACTACCACTGTAAATGATAGCCTGTTTAGAGGAACAGTAGTCATTACTTTATTCCTGGCAGGTAAACTACACTTTGAATTGGAGTTACCTCAACTTTTAGCCATTACTATTCATTTCTT
Source organism: Urocitellus parryii (assembly GCF_045843805.1). NCBI lineage: Eukaryota > Metazoa > Chordata > Mammalia > Rodentia > Sciuridae > Urocitellus > Urocitellus parryii. The sequence goes on along the minus strand of NC_135536.1, from coordinate 120,874,491 downwards.
TTCTACAAGTCATGAATAAAAATTGCTACCTTCTAAGCTGCTGGGCTCAGATCCACCCTTATATGGTTATATGGTACTTGAGAGTTTGTCTCAGAGCAGGGACCTCCCCTATGAGGGTCAAAGGCCTGATCAGACCCAAGGCAGGCAGGGCAAGCCAGCTTGGATGGACCAGGCTCCCAAAGAACATTGCTGGCTAATGAGGCATAATTTGCTCAAAGTACAAAAAGAGCCCCCCCTATGCCCACTTTGACCATTGGCCAGGACAGACTTAAAATCATTCTTTCAACTAAGCCTGTGTGAAAATCAGTTTATAAATGGACCATGACTTCAGGGTGTTGTTTCTGCGCTGTGACTTCCTAATAAATTATTGCTAGAAAACTACTGTTTAGTTGGTGATGGAGCAAAATTACAATCAGCTCCTCCTTGTTATATAAGTGGAATCTGGAGGGTGTTGCTTAAAATTTTATTCCACCTGTACATTTGTCACTTTAAAATTAAAATTGAGCTGGTATGAGACAAGTGGTTTTGCTTTTTCTTTTTTCTTGAGCACCCAAATGAATGGTGGATTAAGTGCCAGCTTACGTTGTGTTGCTGATTTAAGGAACAAGGTTTTCTACTTCATGGGGCTTATGTTTCGGGGGTAAGGGTGAGTACAGATGTAGAGTAGTGATAGCTTTGGTGAAGAGCTAGAGTAATGAGAAAAAGGGAAGAGACCTTTCTGGGGAGCCGACATCTGAGCAGCCCCCAACCAGTGAGGGAGCAGACCTCTGAAGGCCCTGGGGAGGACATGTAGGCAGAAGAAATGGCAAAGACAATGTGATTATGGGAGGGTGAGCATGGTAGAGGCAGGAGAGCGAGCAGGGGCCCATGAATAAAGAGCACAGTTTCATTTCGAAAATAGGGAGTAGGGAGGAGTGGAGGAAAAGTGCATGGCTTCACAGGCACATGAAGATATGATCAATAAAAAGTAACAGGCATCAGCATGTTAGCTACTTAAACTTTCCCCATTAACATGCAGAGCAAGTCTCAAGCAGACTGCTGAAGAGAAAAGCCTGGTACTCGGAGGCGAGCCCTGAGGCAGCAAGAGAGTTCAGGTATATGGGTACAGTCTGGAGCCTAGGCACTGCAAACACTACAAGAACACAGCTTGTCTTACACCTACTGGCAAGCTATAGACTTCTCTGAAATTAATAAGAAGGCAGCGGGGGGGGGGGGGAGGCAAGGGGCATTTTTTTTTATTTTTTTTTATTTTTTATTGGTCGTTCATAACATTACATAGTTCTTAATACATCATATTACACGGTTTGATTCAAGTGGATTATGAGCTCCCGCTTTCACCCCGTATACAGATTGCTGTATCACATCAGTTTCCCTTCCATTGATTGACATATTGCCTTTCTAGTGTCTGATGTATTCTGCTGTCCGTCCTATTGTCTACTATCCCCCCTCCCCTCCCCTCCCCTCCCCTTTTCTCTCTCTACCCCTTCTACTGTAAATCATTTCTTCCATTTGTATTAACTTGTCTTACCCCTCCTTTCCTCTTTTTTTTTTTTTTTTTTTTTTTTTTTTTTTTTTTTTTTTTTAAAGAGAGAGTGAGAGAGGAGAGAGAGAGAGAGAATTTTTTTTTTTTAATATTTATTTTTTTTAGTTCTCGGCGGACACAACATCTTTGTTGGTATGTGGTGCTGAGGATCGAACCCGGGTCGCACGCATGCCAGGCGAGCGCGCTACCGCTTGAGCCACATCCCCAACCCTCCTTTCCTCTTATATGACATTTTGTATAACCCTGAGGATCGCCTTCCATTTCCATGCAATTTCCCTTCTCACTCCCTTTGGCATTTTGAATATACCAAACAGAAGGATCCCCAAGTAGGTAAAACCATAGACTATTCCCATCCAGTCAGACAACCTGTGTCTTTCAGACCCCACTTAAAATAGAGCAGCTTCTTTAGGACATCACGCGGGAGCGCACTGCTATGTACCTCTCCACATCAGTGGATCCCCCTGGAAGAGAGGCCTGCACTTCTAGGCTGTTAATGCAGTAAGTGCCCGTACCTCTCCAGACACAGGTATTCACTTGCATTTAACAATGCTAGTTCTGCTCACTGTTCTCTGGTGACAAGGTAAATGAAAAAAGATGTTCACAAACATGGGTGTTTTGCATTAAGAATGCTTTATTTATGTTAAAGTATGAACAATATTTCCAATAAAACAGGAAAATTTTATACTGTATCTATAAAATTTAAGTCTTTGCTATAATATATGCTATATTTCTTTCAAATGTGCCTAAAAAGGAATGTCATGATCAATCTGTACATTCTCTTTGCAGCATTAGTCCTGTAGACGTTGGGGTTTAAATTGGACAATCATAGATGTGAATTTCCTGGTCATCTCCAACAGACACAATTTTTGAGCCATTTCCATTGTATTTCACTCCCCAGACCTGTAAGTTACAAAAAAAGAAAAAAGAAAGTTCTAATGCTTTTATTCTTTCTGAAGAATGTTAAGGAGTGCATATCTTTACTTACTTTCCACTATTCTGAGTCCAGAGAATGGAGCCTTTTCTTTAGGCACCATCATCTGGCTGCAATTTAATTATCATTCCTCTCCCCTCTCCTATATCAGAAAATTTTATTTATAAATACTAACCAAAATAACCTACAGTCCTTTCAATGATTCAGAATCCAGGGGTAATCTAATGCCACAAAAATGGAACCCATAGCAACAGACATTTATGTTCTAGAAGTAAAAGGCCCCACAACCTCCCCAAAATTACTGCCTACAGGGAAAACTGTAAACTGCTTCTCCCCTACCTCCTGTGCTCCAAACCCCCCTGGGACACTAATTCTCACTTGTTATTAGAGACCCAGGAACTGGACAACATGACATTGTACACCATTGATTTTATTTACTATGTGTTGAATTAACGGCTTCACACCTCCTCCCCAGACAGAATTGATGTGGCTAGAGTTTCTCTCATCAGGAATAACTTTCTAATGGCAATTCTGGATGGTCAGGCTGTCACCCTAGCCTTGTGTTGGGTGTCTAGCCCTGATTTTAGTGTGGAGACTGGCCACATGATTGCCTCACTCCCACTCCAAACACTTTCCTCTGCAATAGTACCACACCAACCCACACACACACAAGGGAACACAAGGTAGATTTACTCTTTAAGTAAAATGTTCAAATCCAGGACTGGATTATCAAGATTCAATCTACTCAACTTTGGAAACAATTTTAAGTATAAAATTACATGTACAATTATGTTAAGTTGTATTCTAAAAGGAGAAATCTAGAAGGATCATCTAAAACATTCAAAAACATTCAAAGTATATTAAATAAATATATTAAAAACCATCTTTATATTCCTACGAACACATTTTTTTATGCTAACTGGTTCCCCTAGACCATTCTACTAAGTGGTTGGGACAGCAGCTTTGGCCTCACCTAGGATCTTGTTAGAAATGCAGAGTCTCAGGCCCATGCCAGACCTGCTGAATTAAATCTGTATTTTAAGCAGATGCCTAGGGTATTCATGTGCACAATTAAGATAGAGCAGTGGCTGGGCCCAGTGGTGCATGCTTATAATCCTAGTTACTTGGGTGATTAAGGCAGGAGGATCCAAAGTTTAAGACCAGGCTAGGCAACACAGTGAGACCCTGTCTCAAAAAAAAAAAAAAGTATTGCACTAGAATACCTTTAAAATATATATATATATATATTTTTTTTTTATTTAGTTTTAGGTGGACACAATATCTTTTATTTTTATGTGGTGCTGAGGATTGAACCCAGTGCCCCACACATGCCAGATGAGAGCACGCTACCACTTGAGCCACATTTCCAGCCCCTACCTTTGGCATTTTATATTCACCTTGGCAAAAATAAAGATGGACACTCTATTTTTAAAGATTGAAACAAAAGCACTCTGACTAAAGGAAAACAACTAAGAATTTCCAGTTTCTACTACATAAAAATAAATAAAATCACATCTAGAACAGTTGCAGAAACAACAGATGATGACTATGTTTAAGTAATGGAAGCTCCTGAAGAAGGTCTTTCGTGAGCTAGTCGGTCATGGCCAGGAGATACCCAAAAGAAAACTCCATGCTCGCCACAGGCACTTGCCACTGCAATTTCAAAGAAGGTCATGTAGCCAGACTCCTGTATTCTGGTTATGCAGAGGATGCCTCCGCCCCCAACTGACATGACAGGGACATGGCTAGATGGGTGCTAGAACCTAACATTCTCAACTCAGTAGGGTTAGAAAAAGAAAACTTTGGCCCAGGGGTCAAATAATACCAGTCATCTAAAGACAAAGGAATTGAGATGCTAATTATACATACTTGATCCTGGTGATCGAAGAAGGTATGAACACAAGTCCTCGTTCCAACATCCCAAACTTTTACGCTTTTGTCAGATGAACTATTTTTAAAAAATGAACATCAGTATTAGCAGTTTCAGACATGTTTGAAGTTGAAAGGAACTTGACCCAAAATCCCACATTCCTTCACTGACTCATACTCTTCTATTTTCAGAAGCCACCCCCCTCAATGCAGGACATGGACAGGGTCTCAGCATCACTGGGTGGGGTGGCTCTCCTCACAGGGCAATCCATTCTCTCAAAATTCTGATCTGCCTGGCCTTCCTATCAAGTGCTGTCATCAGGAATCTCAGGCATATCCACCTATTTCTGGATGTGAGGGAGGCCTGTTAAAGCTTCCAAAGGAGGGTGTCCTGGATACCTCTGCAAATGCCTTAAAGCTGTGCAATCCCTTTAAGCTGCCCACCTCACACTTTTCAACCATCCTGGTCACCCTGAGTGTGAACACCACTGGAGTCTATAAGCACAATATTTTACAAACAAATTTATATATTTTAAGTTACCGTTTGAACACAGATACACCTCAGAGTAGGTGAGACCCTAGATTTACAAGAAAAATCTAAGTTTAATTATTCAATTATTTGTTCCGGCTAAGGACAACTACCTTCATTACTTAAAAAAAAACTTTAAAAACTGCAGAAAATAAAGGCAACTTGAAAAACAAGAGGATCATACAGTCTTCAAATTTTATGGCAACCTGTGAAGAAAGATGGTCTTCACCTTCCTAGCATTTTAGAAATTGCTAAGAATCATAAGTACCTGGAAACAAAGTGAGTGTCATCAGGACAAAATGCGACGTTCAACACCCAGGAAGCATGGCCACTCAGTGTGCCAGCCAAGTTGGCATGTTGTCTGAAATGGGAAAAATTTTTAAAAAAGTGCAGATGTTAATTTTTAGGATATAATCACTGAAGTGGAAAATATATTAATTCTGCTCATTGAATTGGAATGACCATATTACTACATCAAAATTTCCTTTTTTAAGCTGAATGAGATGGTGCGTGCCTATAATCTCAGTGACTAAGGAGGGTAAAGCAGGAGGAAGGCAAGTGCAAGGTCTGGGATGGTAAAGTACCCTCAGGTTCAGTCCCCAAAACCACACACACACTCAAAATCCCTTTTCAATGAAGTGGCATCATGCACCACTGAGTTAAAAACCACCCTACAGAGGCTCTGCAAGCCAACTCCAAGCTGAGGAAAGAGGTGAGTAAGCTACCGTAGGACAGTGGCAGGGCTGGCCCCTTCCTGCCTATACCAAGACCCTTTCCACAAGAGGCCACCCAGGTATCAAGATGTACTCTTTATAACAAATGTGGCTGAGCAGACCATTTTTAACCTAACAAGACAGATCTAATACTACAGCCATTTTTACTTTTAAAAATGAAACCAAGAATTGGGGGTGTAACTCTGGTAGAATGCTTGCCCGCCATGTGCAAGGCCCTGGGTTCAATCCCAGGACAGGAAAAAAAAACAAAAAACAAAAAAAACCCAAGTACCAGGCATGCTAGTACATGCCTGTAATTTCACCAATTTGGGAGGCTAAGGCAGGAAGATCACAAATTTGAAGACAGTCCAGCCAAATTCACAAGACCCTGTTTTGAAAAAAAGGCCGAGTAGGGGTGGGCTGGGAATATAGCTCAGTGGTAGACCACTTAACCTAGTACATGTAAAGCCCAGGTTTCAATCCCCAGTATCAACAAAAAGATGAAAAACATGAAACCAAATCACCTATGTCAGGAGAACAACTCTAAGGCCTGAGGTCAGCAGTTTCACCCCTGGAAAGAGACCTTAGTTGGCTATCAGCAAAAGCAACCTCAGGGCATGCAATGGGACCATAGAGGGTAAAAACTTCTGGGTCAGGCTGTGGTTGTGGCTTAGTGGCAGTGGCAAAGCGCCTACCTTGCAATGTGAGGCACTGGGTTCGATCCTCAGCACCACATAAAAATAAAGATATTAAAAAAAAAATCCTACATGATCTGGGTTTCTTTAAAAAACAAAAACAAAAAAAAACTTCTGGGTCTTCATTCAGTATCACTGTCTTGGCAAATCACCACCTCAGCCTGGATTCCTCAACAAAATAGGGGCACAAGGCTGAGCTACTACCACACCAGTTGTTGGGAGGATCAATACAACAGCAGCACTAAAAGTCATAAAGTCAGAAGCTAAAGGAATTGCTATTTATGCTGGCTCTGCTAAGAACCAAACATAACTTTAGAGAGACCTCTTCTCTGGACACTAGCACCCTCAGTAAGTTCTAATACCAAAAGCTGTATTCCCATTCAACAATTTTCTTCTTCTTCTTTTTTTTTTTTTTTTTTTTTTTTTTTTGCCAGATGTAGGCTAGAAGGAACAGTGTCACTACCCTCAAGTTAAACACTTGAAAACCTCTCACAGGCCCAATACAGAACATGCACACGGATGATCAGGGATATGGTGCCTGCAGGTGCAATAGATGTTTGCAGTGGATTGCAAAGTCACATTTGGGGAGCAGGGAACCAGAAGCACAGAGGGAGAGCTGATCATAATACCTAGTCACAGTAATAAGGACACACAGTGAACATATTGCAGTATAGTATATATGTCAGTGGGGACTGAGGATGATGGAAGAAAACATCAGTCTCACAGTGTCAGAGCCATGAACTGAAGAGAAAGTTTAACTCACTTCTATACTGGCAGTCAAGACGAAAAGTCTCCCACTTAGACCATCAGTGTGATGGTTTATAAACCGCCAGCTCCTTAACTAGGACACCAAAATGTCTGCAGCTGGAGAACTGATGTGCTATAATTTTGTACTGTCACATTAGACCAGCTAAAGCCCAGGGCTTCTTTGTCTCAAATGCATACTAATCTACTCAAAAGAATTTAAATCTGTGAGCCAAGGGGCTGAAGTTGTAGCTCACTGGTAGAGCACTTGCCTAACATGCATAAAGCACCGGGGTTTGATCCTCAGCACCACATTAAAACAAACAAAACAAAGGTATTGTGTCCATCCACAACTAAAAAAATATACTAAAACAAACAAAACAAAAAAAAACCACCTGTGAGCCAAAAAACAAAAACCCTTCTCAAAAAACAAAAAAATCTGGGCTGGGGATATAGCTCAGTTGGTAGAGTGCTTGCCTAGCATGCACAAGACCCTGGGTTCAAACCCCAGCACCACAAAAAAAAAAAAAAAAAAAAAAAAAATCCTGGCTGTATGAGAAAAAGTAGCAATCTAATCTTACCAGGTTTCCTATGCACATTTTCCTCCGTGTAGCCCTTGAGGACATATGTATGCTAAGCTCAAAGACTGGGAAGACCAGGAATCTAATATGACCTGAGCACGTCCCTACTAGGACCAGGAGAGGGAGCAGCACACTCTCAGGGGGCTCCCCCCTAAGCAGACACTGGTGTTAAGTGAGACACCTTTAGTCTTGACATGATAACTTACACATCGTATATCTTGATATAGCCATCATCTGAAGCAGTGACAAGGAGCTGAGAGTCCGGGGAAAAGGTCAAGGAGCGGATGGGCATAGCATGGCCTGAAATTCACAAAGGCCCTTGTCAATCTGGTGAAGCAGTGCCGCCTCATATAGCTTCCCACTGGCTATGCCCCTTTCAGTGACCACTAGTAACAGAACTGGAATTGCCCTGGTGCTTTGATTAGAGAAAGAAAGGTACTGACTGGGCCCTTCCTCCCCAAGTTCTTGAAACATCCACATCTCTAGCCTCTCCCCTGGAGACATTTCTCCTTAGTTTCTTTCTCTGACCAATTGGGCCTCAACATTACACTGCTTTAAAAAACTCCTCAGCCTAAAAATATGGCCAAACATGGAAATATGCATTGCTTCTGATTTTTAAGGTTGAACAAATAACATGTTATTTTCCTACCAAATCTTTTGTTGTAGGGCAAAGGATAAATTGAGGAGATAATATACCCACTTGCTTAAAATTCAAAATAATACAAAAGAACATTTCATAAAATCTCCCTCCTACCCCACCCCATTCTTTGGCTACCCAGTCGTATTCCCCAGAGTCTACCAATGTGAAGAGTGGGCATAATACTTTTATCTACTATCAAATTATCAACAAAAAGAAGTTATCTTCCAATCACAAAGTTCTTTAGAACCCAAAATGTCAGAAACAAGACATTCATATGGCTGGGGTATATCAACACATAAATTAAAAGTAAGCTAATTCATCAGAACAAGCACTTATCACTGTCACAAGAACTAAAATGTCTAGGTTAAAACTATAATGACAAGTCTAAAACTTTGAGTTTTCCAACTGAGTTTTAAATATTTTATAAATCTAATGCCCATTTGCCATTTAACAGCATCTTTAAAAAATATTTATTTACTTATTTAGTTAGTTAATTAGTTGTAGATGGACACAATACCTTTACTTTATTTATTTATTTTTATGTGGTGCTGAGGATTGAACCCAGGGCCTCGCACGTGCTAGGAGAGCACTCCACTGCTGAGCCATAACCCCAGCCCCATTTAACAGCATTTTAATGAAAGAACAATATTTCCTTTGTGATCTGATAATCCAGTCTGCACAAAATAAGATGATGAGCTATACCTTCCAGCGTATGCAGAAGTTTTCCAGTTGCAATATCAAAAATATTGATGATTCCGTCAATAGCTCCACTAGCCAGATATTTCCCATCAGGACTCTGTTCAGAGTACATACAGAGAAAGGAGCACTGTAAGATTCCATGTTGTTAATCTACCCTTCTGAACACAAGCAAATCTCTTGCTGGCTACATGTCTAACTGGCTGGCAAACCACACCAGCAAGATATAGCTGCCTGACAAGAGCAGTATAGAATCTGTGCCAAGGACGACAAGCTGGAAGAGTGTAAACTTAAAGAACCAGAAAGAGAAAAAAGAGCAATGTTTCCTTACATATGCAATACTAAGAATGAATTTTCCTCTCGTGTCCAAAGAATATTCTTTTTTCCCACTTTCCACACCAAAAATGTTCACTTTTCCCACATGAGTTCCTGTGGCCAGATACTGGGAATCAGGAGAAAAGGCCAAAGTCCAGGCATCCACTGAAGAGAAAAAGGAAGACAAAAAAAAAAAAATGAGAAAAGATTTGACTTTAACTTGAAAAACTAAGGGGTGATCAAATTAAATTAGAGAAACAGTGTCCCGATTCAGAAAACTATGTTTGTTTGTTTTTTTTTTTTAGAGGGGGGGATACAAGGGATTGAACCCAGGGGGACTTCACCATCAAGTTACATGCCCAGCTCTTTTTATTTTTTACTTTGAGATAGGGTCTAAGATGCTAGGGTTTTTGCTATGTTGCTAAGGCTGGCCTTGAACTTGTGATCCTCCCTTCTTAGCCTCCTGAGTGCTAGGATTACAGGCATGTGCTACTGTGTCCAGCATAAAACTATGTTGTAAAGATGCTAATTCTTTACCAAGTTTAAATTTAGTTTAAAGGCTTCTTAAATTTTTAATAAAAATCAATAGGACAAAATCAGCGGATGAGGAGAAACCAGAATTCTTATACAATGGTGGGAAGGTAAAATGACAGCCACTTTGAAATCCAGTTTGACAGTTTCGTAACTGAAAACAAACACTTAACATAATACTCAGCATTTCTACTTGTAGGCAGCTACTCAAGAGAAATGAAAGCACATGTCCACACCAAGACTTGTACACTCATGTTCACAGCATCATTATTCTTAATAGCACAAACTGGAAACAATCCAAATGTCTATCAACTGGTGAATGGATAAACAAAATGTGGTACATCTTTATAATGGAACATGTCTTGGCAATAAAAAGGAACACATCCATGCTACACCATGGATGAACTTCAAAAACTTTATGCTAAAGAAACAGTGAAGATATATAAGAATAACATTATACTTAAATGAAATTTTTGAAAAAGTTAAAACCATGGAAACAGAAAGCAAATTGGTAGTTACCTAAAGCTGAGGGTAGAAGCATGGACTGACTGTAAGTGGACATAAAGGATCTTTTTTGGGCACCAAGGTTCTAAAACTGCACAACTACAGAAATCCACTCTGTGAACTACACATTTAAAGTGGTGAATTTCGTGGATGCAATTACACAGGTGAAATTTTACCTAAATTAAGCTGTGAAAAAATGAAGACATACCAGAATGCAATATGATGAAATAGTTACCACAAATTAACAGAGACTGAAGAACCATTAAAGAAATCAATTAGTTTTGAAGTTACACTACACATCTCAGTTAAACCTTAAGAATTCAATCCAAATAATAAATGCTGGAGAGGTGTAGGGAAAAGATACACTTGTACACATTTGGTGGGACTGCAGATTAGTACAACCACATGGAAAGCAGTAAGGAGATTCCTCAAAAAACTAGAAATGGCACGGTCATATGACCCAGTTATCCCATTTAATCCAAGAAAAAATCAGTGTGCTATACAGCCACCTGAATGTTTATAGCAGCATAATTCACAATTGCCAAATTATGAAACCAGCCCAGATGCCCATCAACAGAAGAATGGATTAAGAAAATGTGGGATATTACCCAATGGAATTTTACTTAGCCATAAAGAAGAATGAAATTATAGCATTTGCTGATAAATGAATGGAGAACATCACAAGCCAGTCTCAGAAAAATCAATCGAATATTTTCTCTGATATGTGGAAGTTACAGCAACAAAAGGAAAGGAGGAGGGGAAGACTGGATATCACAAAGATATAGGGAAGGCTGATGGAGAGAAAAAGAGAGATGGAAAGGGAGGAAAGAGTTGAGAAAGGGGAGGAAAAAAATGAATGAATTTAACAAAATCATATTATGTGCACATATAAACGTACCACAGGTAATTTCATCTTTATGTATAAGTAGAATGAACCAAACAAAAATAAAAATAAATAAATGAGCAAAAGGAAGATCAGTAGATAGAGGAAGGAGAATGGGAGGGGGCAAGGATTAAAATCAAATTAAAATCAAATTCCATACATGTATGATTTTGTCAAAATGAACCCAACCACTATGTAGAACTAAATGCTCTAATTTAAAAAAATAATAATTTGGTTCAAGCATTACTGAGCCACAGCAATGTGGGAGGTCTCCAGACTCATGTGGAGCCTGGATAAGCACAAGTGCTGTGTGTTTCCATCTGGACCACTGCTGGCATTTTAGCATTTATTTTTCCAACTACATGGGCATCTCTGCCCTTCAAAGGCAATCATCCTAAAGAGCTTTGGGAACTGGGTCAAGGCCTACAGGCCAAGAAACAGTCTAGTTTCCACTGCCTGCCTGGGTCACTTTTCCCATGGGAACACCCACCCCTGAAGTTGGGTCCCTTCCCAGGAAGAATACTTATAAAGGAAATGGTTCCTTCTCAAGCCACCTTCCTCACATGTGGGGTGAGGTAAGCTCCCTTACCCTTTACTTAACTCATAGGCCAGCAAAGGAGGAAAGGCCTCTGGGAGCTTGTCTCTTGGTAGACAAAGGCTTTTAGACCAGATGGGTGGCCACATTCTAGAGTGTTTTTTAAATAAAATTCCTTGAAATTTTCCATGTATACATCCAAAGTAATAAAAAATCATTCATTTGACTTGATTACTTATGTTTCATTCAAAAACAAAATTTACTTCAAAAGTACTCAATTAGCCAAGACCTGAAAAAACTTTTGTAATCAACCTCTCAAAGAGCTTCCTTCCTGCACCAACTCCCCCCCAACCCCCACCCTTTTGTAGTGTGGTGTTTGGTGTGTGTGTGTGTGTGTGTGTGTGGTGCTGGGAATCAGACGCAGGGCCTTGCTAGGTGAGTGCTCTACCACTGTGCCTCATCCCCAGCCTAAATAGGCTGCTTTTTACTACGTATTTTTATTCCTAAGTGACAGTGGCATTTAATCTAAAAAGACTATGCTTTCTTTTTCTTTCCACATGTGGAGGTAATCTGATGCAAAAAAAAAGGCTTGAGAGACCTTTGTGTCATCAAGTCTTTGCCAGCTCCTGTATAACATTAATAGTCAAGCTCATTTCAGACTGTGTTTTCTTATTCTTATTATAATTAGCTGCTTATAGGAAAGAAGGCTAATAGAAAACCTAATTTTTGTCTCTCAAAGCTTAATAAAATGATTCTTCTAAACTATTTTTACATTCCCCTATTCACTATTTTGCAATACACAAATCTTACTACCAAATGTCTTCAAAATAGAAGGAACAATTTTTATTCCTCAATCAAACCTTGTATTGAACTTTAATTGATTTATTTGATTTTATTGAACTTTTAATTGATAAAAGATTGAACTTTAATATGTTTAGAATCAATGTTTATTTCAATCAATGTTTATTTCTACCTCCTCACTCAAAGAGTTGCTTTTCTTCACCAGTAGTGGGAATTGTGAATGTCTGATGTTGACGGGCCTCTGTTCTTCCTCAAGGTCAGTGGCTAGACAGCTATGGCTTGGTGGAATACCAAATGCAGGGTCTTCCCCTTCAGCTTTGCTTTTTCTACTTCCTCATTATGTTCTTCAGGATAATGAATTTTATCTCTTCTCTTTTTTTGTTCTTTTTGTGGGGGTTCACATTGTTCATGCATATTTTCAAAACAGATATATCCTAAGTGTCCCTTTTCCCTACACTCACTGGACCAAGACTTATCAAAGGAGTTGGTCCTTCAAATGAATTCAGCTGCTTTTTAGTCAACAGCAATACCAGCTTTTGTTACTTGGCCAGATAAATATTTGTTGTTAAATGCCTTGGTATAGTTTTATTCAGATTCCTATTTAAAAAGAAAGCAAACCAAACCCTTTATTCTTTTCAGCATCTTCATAACAGTAACCTTTATTTTTTATTATTATTATTTATTTGGTACTGGGGATTTAACCCAGGGGCACTTTACCACTGAGCTATATCCCCAGACCTTTTGCTTTTTGAGATAGGGTCTCATTAAGTTGCTTAGGGCCTCACTGAGTTGCTGAAGCTGGCCTTGAACTCACAAGCCTGTCTTAGCCTCCCAAGCCACTGGGATTACAGGTGTGTGCCACTGCAATCAGGCTTATAACAGCAATATTTAGAACCTTGCAGCCCTTGGAAAACATTTGTACTGTTTGTCAGGGAGGGCAAGCTGGATACATATGCCATCCTTTTACTTGGAAGCAAGGTAGCACTCATTTCTTCAGCTGCAATATGAACATGGTCACAACCACCATGCAGTGACCGGTGTCATGTCTCGTGGAAAGCACAGGTGCTCACAATGAAAAGGCATCATCCTCTCTTAAGATGCTTCTTATATTCAGTCCAAATAGACTCTGCAGGATGATCTGGGAATCCAAGGTCTCTAAGTAACATTAAGTAGGGTAAGGGCCCACACAAAGACAAGACAACCATCTGGGAAGTCAGAGACTTTGGGTTGCTTTTTCTAAATATATATTTCAGTCCACACACTCTGAAAACTAATTCAGTGGACCCAAAACAGGGACTGGGCATGCAAAACACCAACAGTAAGAATCAGAGACAAGAAATATTGCTTCTGAAGGAAAACACACTCAATTTTCAAATCATCTCCTTACAAACTCTGGGATCTTCATTCTTTCCAATATAGAAGCAGCCTACAGTAGCTACTTAGCAAACCCACTGGGGAATCATGCCATTGAAACCTAAGCAGTTCTTCTATAATCAACCCATAAAGGGGAGTGCCAGTGACATGGCAAGCTATCTGCACCTCCAGCAGTCACCAGCCACTGAAAGCAGAACAGGCTATGCTGGTGAATGCCAGGCAGACATTTATGAGTTAATAGGAGGCAGAAGCTAAAGGGAATCCTGAAATGTCATAATGCTTATTCTACAGTGATCCAGCCTGCTGAAACCATCTATTATCATCAACTTTGATAATGTTTATCAAGGTTGTTATGCTGTCCCACAGTATTTAAAAAAAAATGTATCGACAAATCTGCTTCTTAAAAAGTTTCATTTCTATCACATACTGGAAACCAGGTACACCATTATATAAACTAATGAGGACACAGCGCTCTGTGTTTCTAGGCTTCTACAAGGCAGAATATGGCAAATAGAGAAACACCGGACCATCCAAATATGAGTCTAGAATCATAAACCAGCAATTCTGAAACCCAAAACATTCTGAAAACTATGACTTTCTTTCCTTAGTACCAAAATTTATTTGGCAGTAAAGCCTGTTTTTCTCAGTATAAATACTCACATTTAGTTGCAGTGATATTCATGTTTGAGAGCCCTTTCCACCCCACTGAGGGCATTACATAATGTACAGTTCATAACCCATAGCCCTCTCAAATGTGAAAAATTCTGAATTTTAAGTACATCTATCCCTAAAGGATAGGGATAATGAAAAGGGACTGTGGACCTCTGTTATTTCCCCTAAATGTAAAATTCTTACCAGGTCCTGCATCTATGGACTTTATCTGTTTGCCATTTTCCAAGTCCCAGAGACGAATATGAGCATCAAGAGAGCTGGATGCAGCAATGGGCAGGGTGTGGCTGATGTCCACAGACACCACCCCCAGCTGATGTCCCTCCAGGCTCCACTGTAGGTCCAGCCTCTCATCACGCCTTCAGTGGGGACAGAGAAATGGATTTCTTCACACACAAGACATGGTACCTGGCATCTGAAATTCTGGATCCCTATGACTATGCATTATCAATGGTCAATGAAATACAGAACCACAGAATACCAAATGCAGTCAGGTTTTAAGTTTGGGGTTTTTGTTTATTTGTTTGTTTGTTTAATAGGGCTTTAGTACCAAATAGGAAAATAAGTAGGAAAAAATAAGCTTATTTTTTCTGTTTTATGCTGTTTTATGGTAGCTGTTTTATGCTACCATGTTGCTATTGCTTTCTTGCCTAGAAAAAAGCTAACACTTCCCTGATTGCAAATTGGGAGCCTAGAAGCAAAAGCTTTACCCCTATGTTTTTTTTCACATTTAATCAGTGCATTTTAATTGTACATAATGGTGGGATTTGCATATTCATACATGCAAGCAATATAACAATATAATTTGTTTTGCCTCTAATTTTCTAAGGCTATATGTTAGGGGAAGAGTACTTACCATTTCCAGACCTTTACCAGGTCATCCAGAGATCCTGTGACCACTGTTTCAGAGTTTTCCTTTTTATTTGTCCCCCAAGCAACTGACCAAATGGCATCATCATGGGCTAGAATAGAAAGTGCTTTGTTTAAAAAGTTTCCATGCATGCAACTTCTAAATTTAATGTGATAAAAGGGAGCTACAATACTGTAGTTCTGAGATTATATCCACTTCTATCTGCTTTACTGTTTCATAAGGCACTTTCCCATAAAACTTTTTTTGGAGTTGTAGGGACACATATGAAAGCTGAAGGTTCTGAAGGATCACTTGCCCTGAACTACAAGTTTACCAGGTGTGAAGGCAGAACCAGAACAATCCAGGTCTTCAGACTCCAAATTAAACATCCTTTTCATTAGCATGCTGTCCTGCATACAGCAACTGGAATGGCTTACAGTTATTTAAATAAGTAAAGACAGTGAGGAGCATCCCCACTCCTTAAAAAAAGGCCTAAACTTGATATGAGGTACTCCCCCAACTTTCAGTACTGGAGGATTTAACTCGGGGGTGCTTACCACTAAGCTACATCCCCAGCCATTTTTATTTTTTTGAGACAAGGCTCTTGCTAAGTTCCTGAGGCTGGCCTGAAACTTGCAATCCTCCTGCTTCAGTCAACCAAATTACTGGGATCACAGGTGTGTGCCACTGTGCCTGGCTTCTGAGATACATATTAATGATCCTCAGAAACTAGTGAGCAGTTCAACTGTAAACATTATAGGTCTAAAAACAGATGAGCTGTCTTTTACCATGAATGTCTCTGTCATGCTTAATAACCCAGTTATTACATTAATCCTTTTATAAATGTTGTCTCACTCACAACAGCCCTATGAAATAAGTACTTTTAAAACCATCCTCTCTATAGACACAAGCAATTAGAGGCTTAGAGAAGCCTAGGAGCTCATCCAAAGTCATAAAGCTAAAAAGGGGCACAGCTAAGACTCAAACCCAATCTATTAACTGAAGTTCACCTTAAATCTAAGTCTGTAAGCTGCACATCTAATGGGCCACATTGTTGGGCTTGCAGACAGGGTATGGGTACATAAATGTGACAAGTGCGGATGGACGCTTTATCCATGTCTGGTAGCAATTCCCCAGGGTCATCTTCCCAAAACATGACTACAAGGGCATTAAACTGAAACAGGTATTTGAGTTACACAGAGTCAGGACTTTATAGTCCCCCACTTGACCCTCACCAGTTAGCTTGCCACCTGGATGGCATTAGCTCCATACAAAGTGGCTGACTTGAAAATGCCCAACAAACAACTAATTACCTAAACTAGCTAGGAAGAAAGCTTTTGGCTCAAACTTCAAAATAATTAATATCACCTACTTTAAGAGAAAAGAGCTTTTATTTGGCATCCCACAAATCCCTGAGCCTTTCCCTAACTCATCTAAGCTATGAGAAAAGAGACATGTGACTAGTTCATGAATAAACATTGTTCCCTTTTCAGGAATAAGACCTGTATGGGAGCTAGGGTCCCAGAATGTACTTATGACCTGCCTCCCGCTCCCATTCCCATCCCTGCCACAGCAGCATAGCCCCAACCTTCCCCATACACTCCAGGGACCTTGACAGAAATTCATCTCACTGCTTGAGTCTGCACTTCTAAGTGGAGAACCCTGTACAGAGACCCCAAGGCAAATTCTGAGTTCAGGGTCAGGTTTCAAATCCACCTCTGAAGCTGAGTGGGCACTAACAGAGTTCTGAGGCTCCTGGTAATTCTTTCTCCCACCCTTGCAGTTGGGAAGTTCAGAGTTCCATTCTCCTCAAGTGGGAGCGCTTTCCTCAGCCTAGAATTCTCCAGTCTATCACTAGACTCCTGCTGCTTTTTAAAAAATGTAATTATTATAAATAAATATTAAAAAAAAGGGGGGGGGCCTGGGGATATGGCTCGAGCGGTAGTGCGCTCGCCTGGCATGCATGCGGCCTGGGTTCGATCCTCAGCACCACATACAAACAAAGATGTTGTGTCTGCCGAGAACTAAAAAATAAATATTAAAAAAAAAAATGTAATTATTCAGCTTTGTTTGTTTCTAAGTATATTTGTTCTTGGCTGCCTCTGTCAATTCCTTTGCAATGTGAATACACCTGGGAACTGCATGGCTGGTTGGCATGACAGAATCTTAAACCAGGGAGAACACATTTTTCACAAATGAATTTGCTTAAACAAGCAGGCTCTCACTGAATTGCTTACCTTGTTCTTGTTTGAAGAGAATACTGTACTAAAAAAGAACAGAGGCCACATTAAATGGATGGTCAGATTTCAGATATCCCGCATTCCCTCCCTATTCCCCCCTACCTCCCGAAAGCAGATGCAGTGACTAGTGCCAGCTACTCCTTCTGCTGTGGCCCTGACCACTTTCAATCTTCCTGATTCTTGCTCATGCAATATTTGTATAGTCATATGAGAAAAAAAATGAACCCAAAGGAACTGATATTCTTCCCTCCCTTACTGCCACCCCCCAATAACAGGTGACCAATAAATTATGTTTTCATTTTCTGCTCTGATCACCAGGAAGCTCAGTCTGATTTGTAACTTAATTTTTGCAGTTGAATAAGACCATAGAACCTGCATAACCTGTTACCTTTGTCCATAATCTTAAAGTTTCTTCTGTTTCATCTTCTGTTTTGATGTTTCTATGTATGAAATCTTTTAAGTTTCTTCAATGCCTCTTTAAACTACAGTAAATGCTTAAATAAACCAATTCTGCTCTTACTAGTATGCATTTTACTAGTGCTGCCTAATTCTATGGTGACTAGGTGCTCAGGGTCACCCAGGTCTTTAGGAACAGGTCAAGAATTAGATGCTAGTTTCCTGACTACCAACCTATTGGGCTTGAACTTGCTGAGTAGACTAACTGATATTCTTTCCCTCAACATAGGCCTTACCTGGTTGGTCATTTCCTTAACCAGGGATGAAGGGCCAAAGGCCAGACAGCTCTGTGGAAACAACACCAGGGTTTTAGTAAGGTGAAGTAGGGAATCATCAGGAAAAAAAGGGTTACAGGAGGTTCCTTTTCACCAAGGCAATAAAGTAACCCTTTGCTATGGAGTTCCTGACACCTTTCTTTGGATCCCTGGAGATCCCTTCCTTCTCCCAGGGACTCAACTAACACCTACCCCCATCCTATAGATTCTTTTCCCTAAGTCTGACTGTAGAGGGTGACCAGTCTGTGTCCCTAGCTACCCTTTTGAGAAACAAAACCAAAATAAATTTTAAACTTTATCCAACTCAGCAAGCAAACATGAAGGAGTCCAAAGATAGTAAAGTTCTTACAGTCCAGGCAGGTCTCAATAAAAAAAATGCCTATAAGAGCCTATAGGCAACTAGCAGCTCAGGAAGCTAAGGCAAGAGGATCACAAGTTCAAAGCCTGCCTCAGCAACTTAACAAGGTCCTAAGCCTCAGTGAGACCTTGTCTCTAAATAAAATACAAAAAAAGGGGGAAGGGGAGCTGGGGATGTGCCTCAATGATTAAGTGTCCCTGAGTTCAATCCCCTCTGCCAAAAAAAAAAAAAAAAAGCCTATAGGCATATAACTATGAACAGAGTTGAAGGGAAATATATTATGTCTCCTCAAACTCATCCAACTCTTCAAGGACTTAGCTTGGCTAAACACAGACCTAACTTACTTTAAGTAAATTTAATTTCACAGGGTACTTTAAGGGTTCTTAATATCTTTGTGCACTAAAGATCCCCTAGCAGTCTTGTAAAGCCTATATACTGCTTCTCTGGATGTTTTTAAATACATGAAAAAACAAAGGAATTGACAGAGGCAGCCAAGAACAAATATACTTGTAGCTCAGTAGAGCACTTGCATAACATGCTTAAGGCCCTGAGTCTAAATGGCACTTCAGAAAATGAAAAATGAAAGGAAAACAAATATGGTGCATATTCAATAATCACAGCAGTTATGTTCTATAAAGTCATTGCAAACACTAAATTAGCTAACAGTAAACTACTGCTCCTTAAGAAAGCACAAGGGTTACCTTTCTAGAAGCCTCTGGACACATCTTTGTCAACTGATCAACATGTAATTATGTTTTTAATGTGTAGTTCTGTTTAAAGGCACCTTATTGAATATATATTAGAATTCTTTAATCTTGACCTCATGCCCAAACAAAGCTTATTTAACAAACATTATTTTTACATTAAACACATCATAACCCTTTTGCACTTAGGAACTTGGTCATTTCAGTACAATGCTCCAGGCTACTTTAGATATGGGATCACCACCACCACCAACAACAAAAAAACACAAAAATGTGAAAAGTATGGCAACAAAGACTGCAAAAAGGACACTTGTTTACAGCATGACAGCTGAAACAAAAAGGCAAAGTGTCAGTTGAGACCTGTCCATCAGATGACTCAAATTTTTTACCACTTTGCACAATGTCCTCCAAAGACTACAAAAGCCTTGCAAGAATTTCCTTTAGGGTTACAAATAAATTTTAGCAAGCAGACAAATCACAAGTACAGAACCCAGGCATGACAGCATGTTGAAATATAATTTAATAAAAATAAAAAACTAAATATAAGATAGCATAACATATATGCTTTTTTATTAACACATTACATAACGAGATCTAGCGGCAAGTCTAATAACTACCATAATTTCAAAGTGTGATGAACTTTAGCAATAGCTTGATAAGAAAGTATATGTAATTTCTATTCACAAAAAAGGTCACACTGAGAATACTATGGTTTGTTGCCTACATCTGTAATGGAAGAAAATGCCAAATTTCAGTCAGAGGTTAAGGAATGAAGTGTGCAATTTTTCTTCTCATTCAAATTTATGGCCCCCTCAATTTTATCCACAGACAGTTTAAGAGACCACACAGCTAAAATATAAAGTTCAGTTTACTTGCTTTAAATTTGAAAACTCAAAAAAGGCTACCAAAGGCTTTCCAAGAATAACCACCAAAAAAAAAAAAATCAAATAAGTGATTTAAAAATAATCCCTGCCAACAGAGATCTTAATCAGGTGGGCAGCTTTTTATTCAATTGTGACCCAAGGAAAGGCTCTTGTTGGGTAGAAAGAAAGAACCCAAATAAATCTTGCTAAAACAAAAAGCATGCAACCTCTGCTTGAGCACCAGCCCTAGGCCCAGTGAAACACAAGCTTGTTGTCTTCCCTGCTGTCCAAGCCTCACATGAAACAAAAGAGAAACATTAACAAGAAAGGTAGGAAGTCTTGCAGAAAGCCAACTTCCAAAATGCCAGCCTGGCCAAGATAAGGTGTGATTCTGTCAATGAATGTACATTTGAGGATATACTATGAATCAGATCCCTGTTTTAAGTTCTACACAAGGGATCATCTCACTGAACCCTCATAAACCCATTTAGTGGGCATTCTTATTATCAGCTCTATTTTCCTGATAAGAAAAGTGAGGCTTACAGAGGTTAAGGAAGTTTTCCTACACCAAAAGGCAGAATCAAGCTATACAGAAGAAGCTACCAAGATACAACACTTTTTTTTTTTTTAACTCCAGTATCTTATCTCATGACAGATCGTTTCAGGGTTGGAGATTGCGGTTTTTGCCACGATCTCTTCAGGAAAGTTTCCCCTAATTTTCCCATGCGGATATTCATTGCTCCAAAAGCATTACACGTGCCTCTATTAAGGTATTCAGACACGTCAATTATCCACCATACAATACGATATGTAAAGAATAAATCCAGCCTCTGCTTGTAGCTGTCCAATCCCTAAGAGCGTGGCCCAATACTACAAAACTTCAAATAAGACAGTTCTTCCATCTAAGGAAAAATTACTTCCCCCTCAGCGAAGCTGGTCCTAATGTCCGGGCTGCACAGAACATTCTCAGGATGCAAGATGAGGCCACTTGAGGGCCTTCTCTCTCTCCTTGATCCCCGTACACCGCAGGTTACCGGGGTAAATGGAGTCACGGGAGCTATCCACGGGTCCCACTCCGTGGAGCATCTCTGAACAAACCAGGTTAAGGGCAGCCTCTTGCCCGCTCTCGCTCACCGGTCCTACGGTTCCAGCTGTCTCCGGCCCCAACAGCCACCAGCCCCCACAGCCTCGAGGACCAACTCACCGGCAGCTCGGCCCGGCTGCACGTTTGACGTCAGGCTTGGCGTGACCGCGGCGCACCGAGATGAGCTAATGAAGGGGAGGAGCCGGGCATCTTGCCCACCCCGCCCCAGGGCTCGCGTGCACACCGCAGCGCCCTCTGCAGTCGCGGGGCGGCGCCTCTGGGGGAACGCGGAAGAGGGTGGGCGGGGAGAGGAGTAGCCGAGACCCGCAGTTCCCCAGAGCCGTGGAGGCTGGGAAGCTGCTCCTGGGAGCGTAGGTTCTTAGTTTCTGGCAATTTCCTGATCTGTTCTAGGGTTCTGTTTTTCGAACTGCAAGTCACAACTTATTAGTGGGTCAGGTATCAATTTACTAGGTCGAGACTAGCATTTTTATTTTTAAATTTTGTTTTGCATACCGGGGATAGAACCCAGGGCCTCACACATGCTAGGCAAGTGCTCCGCTGTTATTGGTGGGGTGTCCAGTTGGTATCCAGGTCCTTGGTGTCCCGAGCAAAGAATTAAGCAAGACACACACAAGTAACAGGCAAAGTACAGATTTTATTGAAGGCGAAAGTGGAAGAACAGAGGTAGAACAGAGCTTGCCGAGCAAGAGAGAGAGGCTCAAGGCCTGATGTCTGGAAATTAGTGTTTCATATGCCGAGCTGTGAGGTGAAGACTTACCCCATCTGCCCCCATTGGTTTCCTTATGATACCCGATGAGAATATCTGTCCAACTTTCCCCCATTGGTTACTTTAAACTACCGAACCTGTAGCGGGGGTTGTCAGGAGTTGTCCTAAACAGAGACATGATTCCTCTCAGAGGCATCCTTCTTATACCTGCCTAAACCATCTTGGTGTCCTGAATTCCAACTTAACACTACCTCTGACCTACAGCCTCAGCTCTGTGGCCAGTATTTTTAAACAATGACATGGAAGGGAGGAGACCCGTTCCCCATCCTGAAGAAGCTGCCCCGCGGCTCCTGCTTGCTGGTCTCTGCCCTGAGCGGGAAGGAAAAGATGTTTTTGGGGAGTGGAAAGTCTGGGGAAGTCCCTGAAGGGTCCCTGTTTCAGCTAGTCAGGGGAGAGAGTACAGCTTCTCTTGTTTAAAAATGATTTAGAAAAAAAAAAATAAGGTCTCAGGCTGGGGTTGTGGCTCAGTGGTAGAGCATTTGCCTAGCACAGTGTGAGGTACTGGGTTCGATTCTCAGTACCACATTAAAAAAATAAATAGTCATTGTGTCCATCAACAACTAAAAAAAAAAAAAAGTAAGGTCTCAGTAAATGCATACCCTTAAGTATCTCTCTCTAGATAATTCTTTACAGGACCCAGTTTATTAGGACCATCTTGAGGTCAATGATGATTTCAGAAAACTGTTTAGACCACTTACAACTAAATAAAATTTATCTTATTTTTAGGAGATTTTCTTTGTTTTTTTCTTGTTCATTTGTTCATATTCAGGAATTTACTAAATATACTCTAAAATCTTCTAGGGCACATTATCTGGTCCTCAGTAATTCTCTGGGTGACAACACTGTCCATGGAAACTTCATCCAGCCCCAGAACATCACTGGCATATCAATGACTTACAAAGTGAGTTAGGATGAGCAGTCTGAATTGTCTAAATTCTTATGTGGTGCCTCCTAAAAGACATCCTTGTAACCATTTTGAACGAATCTGACCCAGAGGGTATTTGCTCCTGAATTTAAGGAAGGATGTACGAATTACATTGTGAGGACAGGGAGTTCACCTTCAAACTAGAGGTAATTCCCCTTAACATTGACCTAAAGGCTGAATGAACTCTTGTGTTTTCAGACACGTTCCAGGGAGCTAAATACACACACTCATCCTGCAATGGCTGGGCCCAGTACAGAAAGAATTTAAGTCCTCCAAAGTAATAGCTTTTAGCAGTTAGTAATCCACTGCCTTCCTGTGTAACTGGTTGCCTTAATTTTGCCAGTCTAATCTGCCTGTTATTTTTGTTGGTGAAATGTTTGGGTTCCTCTGGGTTTTGTAAATAGACCAATTATTATGTGACCTCTCCCAGGCCAAAATAATTGGGCTATTCTTAAGTTTTAGATTTTGAATTTAAGAAGCAATTTTGAAAGATTTGTACTTCAAGAATGGTGAAATTTTGGCTACCTATTAATAGTACAACTAAATTTTAATGTATGATTTAGATTTGTGTGTTTTTACTTTTCTGCTATTAATTGTAAATACCCCACTTCCAGATTATTCTAAATGCATTCTGATCATTTTTATGACTCATGACTTTTATCTATTATTCATATACCATGATGTTCCCCTTTGGTGTACTTGCTTTCAAATTGGCTACTGTTAATTTCCAAATGAATCAAGTTGTTTTGGATAAAAATTAAGTTAATCATCTTAAAAAACAAACTAAACCAAATTGAGAAAAATAAAAGTTGTAAAGTTGTTAAGAGTGCATCATGTATAATAAATTTGTGTCATGTTTTGTAAAAACTGTTTCATTTATACAGGTCTTGGGTCACAAAGGAAAATCTGCTTCTGGCTAAAAGGTTTAAAAATGATTGCCATAAAGGCTATTTAGAACTACGGATGTAGCTCAGTTGTAGAGCACTTGCCTAGTATGTGCAAGTGCAAGGCCCTGGGTTCTATCCCCAATACACCAAAAAAAAAAAAAAAAAAAAGCTTTCTAAAGATTTCCTAGATGGGGGCTGGGGCTGGGGCTCAGCAGTAAGTAGTACCTGGCATGTGTGAGGCACTGGGTTCGATTCTCAGCACTACATAAAAATAAGTAGAAAAATAATAAATGTCTATCAACAACTAAAAAAATATTTAAAAATATTTTTCCAAGTGTATAATTTTATAATTTTGATAAGAACTCCAAATCTTCCTTTAAAACAGTTGTGTAAGCATCTACTTTCACACATATGCCCCCAGAGCACCAAGCACCTGGGGTTTACTGGCAGGCTTTTAGCACTGGGATCATGAAGCAGGGATAATTGGCCTTTTTTGAGCCATAGATGTCTTTTGTATAAATCCTGTCTCAGAATAATGTTTTTAAGTGCATAAAAACAAAACTCATAGGATTTCAAAGGAAAACAGTTATATCAAAAATTATCAAAGCTGGGCATGGTGGTGTACACCTGTAATCCTGGCAGCTCAGGAGGCTGAGGCAGGAGGATCATGAGTTCAAAGCCAGCCTCAGCAAAAGCAAGGCACTAAGCAACTCAGTGAGACCCTGTCTCTAAATAAAATACAAAATAGGACTGGGGATGTGGCTCAATGGTCGAGTGCCCTGAGTTCAATCCCCGATACCCCCCACAAAAAAAGTTATCAAAATATTTGTGAAATTGTAATATATGTACTTTTATGTTAATGTAGCAGATTTAAACCTGTAATTTCAAAGTAGCAATAAGCATAAGCAATATTTTGAATTTTCTTTTAAAAAAATTTTTTAGATGTTGATGAACCTTTATTTTATTCCTTTATTTATATGCAATGCTGAGAATAGAACCTAGTGCCTCACACGTGCTAGGCAAGCACTCTACTACTGAGCCCCAGCCCCAGCCCACAATATTTTGAATTTTCTATAACAACTGTAATATTATAGGAAAATATCTGTGATTTGTATTAGTGATAAAGTCAGTTATTGATAATACTCCTGGGCTTATTGCATATATTTATAATTAGATAAAATATTGAATTCCAGTTAGGAGTTAAGGAAAATAAAGACATAATTATTTTCCTGTCAGAGTTGACAAGTACTTTTAATTCTGGTATCAGTCTAAAATAAAAGTTCTGTTACTATTAACATTTTGGAGATGTCCCTGTGAGGTTATGTAATTTACCCATCCAAGATGGGTAACTCCCATTGGTCCTGATTTCTGCTCAGCACAGGTGGAGGGAGGGGAGCTCCCTGGGTGACATCTGCCCTATATGGTGCTCTCAAGGTCTTCTAACACGAACTTTTCTGTGATCCTCTTTAGGGACCCCTTCATCTTTCTGAAGTTGATCCCAGGTGCTCTCCCTGACCCCCACAGATGACACCCTACTCTCCTTCCTGTCTTCTCCCTCCCTTTCTGCAGACTTCAGTGTCTCCCATAGTGTCTCTCTCCTGTGGATGCCACTCTGTCCCCTGTGTCTCCCTTTTCTTTGACCTAGTAGCACCTTCTTCTCTCATGCATGCCCACACAGACCAAACCCAGACCCTTTTTATTGTTTCTAGGTTGAGCACATAGGGCTATACAGCTTAGGCTCTAACCACAATGCCTGGGTTCAATCTTGGATGGGTAACTTAACCCATCCACAGGTAACCTCACAGGAACATCCCTAAAATGGGGATAACAGTGTAACTTCCTTTTCAGAGCTGATATGAGGATTAAAAGAGTTAGCATATGTAAGATGCTTAGAATAGTACCTGGCACAAAGAAAACACTCAAATGCCAACTTATTGCTCCTAACAGTTGTTAGCCTAGGAAGCTACAAACATTCAGCCCAGCTTTAGGGAAAACCCTGAAAGCCCCAAGTTCTTTTTCCCTCACCAGCTTGCTGGACAGTTTAGTGTAAGTGCTTCTCTGAAACTTACAGCTCAAGCAATGATGCACTCTGGGTATTTCACAAGGACCTTTATAGAAAATTATGTCCCTCCAAAAGCAGTGACTCACATACTGATTTAAAAATTATCATCCATTTTTATATGTGTATATTATTTTTAAATCATATATATGAACTATTCTACTAATATATTTAGGTACATTATAAAACAAATACAAAAATGGAACTTTTGAGATTAAAATATATATAATCAAAAGGCCTGATATTGTCTTCCCACACCCCAGTGAGTGATCTTGCTCACCACCTGGGATGCAGAAAACATACTTTAGAGACCCTAATGTCTCCAAATTTTTGTTTTGGTTGGAAAACTTA
Organism: Urocitellus parryii; assembly: GCF_045843805.1. Classification (NCBI taxonomy): domain Eukaryota; kingdom Metazoa; phylum Chordata; class Mammalia; order Rodentia; family Sciuridae; genus Urocitellus; species Urocitellus parryii. Next base: position 120,848,099 of record NC_135536.1, on the reverse strand, counting down.
GCAGAGCTGCAGTGGTGAATGAATGGACTGAACTTTGTACACAGAATAAAAAATGACACAGAATACTGGAGCTAATATTGTGGGATGGAGATTAACTGTTATTTTATACAAAAGAGTAAACTGACCTTAAGGAAGGCCAACGGTTACTGAACCAGAAAGACAGAGTGAGAATGGAAACCCAAGCTGCATTTGCAGGTGGCTATTTCTCTTTTCATTTCTAATTCCACAGTGTTAGGGGAGAGGATGGTGGGGAACAGGAGGTTCCAGCAAGGGAAGAGGTGACTGAGGGTGAGGGCAGTGTTGTTATAGGGCCAGAGGTAGCAATCTTAGTTCAAAACCACAGGGACACATGGCTCCTTTCTGTAGCCGGTCCAGGCGGACTGAACCAGAGAACCTCCTGGGACTGGCCTTTTACCTTGTAGCCTGGGTCTCTGGGCAGCAGCAGCAGGCTTGTATCTGAAGGGAAACGGGCTACAGACGCAGAGCCATCAGCCAGGGGCTTTGCCACCACTGTCCAGAGGGTGGCAGTCACTGCCTGTGCATGTCCCCCTGCAGGGCCTGTGCCTGCTGGAGGAATGGGAGTACCTGCCCTCCTAGCCTTTCTAGATCCTCAGAAGCAGTGAATGTCTCCTGTGGAGTCATTATGGAACCATAAGCAAGGGTCTCATAGTCCTAACACTATAGCTTTAACCCCTGGTTGTTTTCTAAGTGTGGTTCGCAGTCCAGCAGTATCAGCATCACCTGAAAATTTATTCAAAATACAAAACTTTCAGACTCTATCCCAAAACTACCCAACAAGAAAAGCTAAGAATGGGCCCAACAATCTGAGTTTAACATTCCTCTGAATCGATGGTGCAGGCTGATGTGTGAGGATGACCACTGTCCCACTAAATGAGGAGGAGGAAGCCAGGTACCGCCAGGGTGAGCTCAGGTTGCTAAGCTCAGGTGATGGTGCCCATAAAGCCTGGAGTGAGGAGATAGTGAACCCCACATCCCCTGAGTTGTGGAGATTCCCACCTGTGATTCCTGCAGATCCTGGCAGTGAGGTCCCCCAAAGAAGTTATGGAGAAGGTAAGGACAGAGGATAGAGAGCTCTTGGAGGGGCAGCTGAAGCCCCCCATGCCTAGCACACACTTGACTAAAGGGCTGCCACTCATGGGCATGGCAAGGGGCCTGATGTTCTTAGTACCCAGCAACAGGTCAGGGTGTGGTTCAGTTATTTGATTCACCAGCTGCTGGCCAGAGGTTGGCAGTCACTTTCTGTGCATGGCTACTTTGCTATTGTTCACCAAATAGGCCTATGCGAGTATAAACTGGGAATATCAATGGAATCAGATGGAATCCCTGCCCCCAACGAGTTCACAGTGACTCTATCTCACCAGGACTGAAGCCACCTTCAACAAGAATGGACTTTCTGGTTAGAAAAGCCCTCATCCATCTGATTCTCCCCCTGTCAGAGGTCTAAGAATTATGTATTCTCATTGTTGTAGAAAAGGTGGCCCAAAGACTGCACATGGTTAATCCCAAGCACCTGATAAAACTGTGGCAGAATAGAAACTAGAACCCAGGCCTCTTGAGTCGCCACGCAGCTTGCCTTTCTGCTCCTGAGCATTCAGTGAGCGTGACCCAAAGAGGTACCATGGGTGATCAGGGGCTGGACCCTTCTCCATAGCCTTCAGGGGCTACACCCTTCAAATATGGGCAGCAGCCAGGAACCAAAGTACAGCTAGAGGAACCAGGCCTCGTGCTGGGGATTTGGGGGCACTTGGCAAGCCTAGCAGTGTACGATATTCTGCTGTAACTGGGGCCCACACCAGAACATTCTGAACCTTGTTGGCCTTTACCTTTTTCCTTAGGAAGCAGCAAAGTCAGGCTGCAAAAACAGGCTACCAAAAAAATTGAGAGTAGGAAAGTGGCCAAGGAGGCCAGAGTGATGGGCCTGCCAGCCCCAAACGGTGGCAGGAATGGCAGTGGTGGGTGAGGGTGGGTTGAGGTGCTACAGCCTACAATTGATGAAGTAGGAGAGGTTGGTGGGTCAGTCTGATGAAGAAGCCTGCCTCTTCCTGATTCCTCTCTGAGCCTCAGCTTCTATATGCATGGTGAGCGTCTCAAAGAAGCAAAGGGAAGAGGCACAGGGATTCCTATAGTGTGCTGGTAAATGTTTAATAAAAGGCTCTTGAGGGGTGGGGGTACAAAACCTGGTTTGCCAATAGCATTTGCCAATTTCCTTGGTATAAATACAGCTCCGGTGGGTGATTCAAGCAACTAATACCTGATGGTGCTGACTGATGTGTGCAGCCAGCTTTTGTAAGCTGCCTGCGCGAGCTCCAGCACACCTGAGTAGTCTTGACATTGCTGACGGTGTCACACTGACCCAGAGTTCATGGGCACACATACTCTGCTGCGTCCACTATGGAGCCTGCCAGCAGGTAGTGTCCTCATGGAGAGCTTGGTGCAGTGATAACAGAGTTGGAGTTGAGAGAGCTGAAAATGTAGAGACTCTTAACTTACAAAGTTAGGGGCAGTCAGGGGGCTAAGGGCAGCACAGGGCCTGCACTCCAGAAGCTGGGGCAAAACAAGCTCGGGGAGGAGAATTCTCTGCTTTGAGGCTCCCAGTGGAACCTGGAAGCCCCTTCCGGTAGCAGCATATGTAGAGACTCCTGCCAGGAAGAACAGGTGCCAAGGCCAAGCCAGAAAGGCTGGGAAAGCTCCAGGGACCCTGTATTGAGTGGATTTCTGAAGGACAAAGGGAATTCAAGAAGCCAAAGGTGGCTTTAGAACAGCCTCACTGCAAAGCTCCCCCACCCCCAACTGGCGACCAAGCTTGTGTCCTTTACTCCTTAACTGCTGCTGTGCTAACGTGGAGAGCAGAAGAATTGGAGCCTGTGGAGACCTTGCTGTGCAGTGATACCCAAAGTGCCTAGGAGGCTATGTGGCATAGCAGCACAACACTTAGAACCTCACACTGGGAGCCATTATCACGATGGTCCTGTTGTTATCATTCCCACTTCTGAGCACTGTGTGCTAGGCACGAAGCTGGGCATATTACCTACGCTGCCGCATTAAGCTATCCCTGGCTTTGAGAAGGAGTCTTTCTGATCCCTCTCTGAGCCTCAGCTTCTCAGCTGTCTGATCATGAGGCCATTGGCTCTGGATTGGCTCTGGATTCCCTTCCAGCTTTTCTCTGATGTGCCTCAGCTGTCCTCAACTGGCAATGTTTTTCCACTGACTTGTTACCTTGGCAGTGAGCTGCCTGTGTCACTGGCAAGTAGTGTATAGGATGCTTTTTGTGCCTTTGAGTCCTCTCTGCTTTAGTCAGGCCATTACCCTGGGATCTATTCTACACAGTTTTCCACCAGCTCTGCCCAAATGTAAACTGAGGGCACCCCACTATCACCACCACCACCAATCTGTACCTCTAACTTCCCAGCCTAGGAACCAGTCCACATTCACCCAAAGGATAGGGGATTTATTGCCAGTGGGGCAGCCTTGAACAATGGGGGATCTACCCAATGGGCAAGTGTTTCACCTTTTGTCTCCTTGAGATGCCTGATACAAGACTGTACAGCACTGGTGGCCACCTCAACAATGCATCCTTGATTTGGCTTGCTCTTCTTCTTTTCCCCTAACCCTCACTCCTACTCCCTGGGATCATGTCCCTAAATAAGCTCCCTGCTTGGATATTTGTCATGGGCTCTGTTTTGGAGGAAGTCCAGGCTAAGAGAGTTTCCAAGTGACCATGACTGTAAATAATCTACTCTTGATAAAGTGGGCTGATTAATTCTAATTAAGTTCCAGCTCTTTTGTATTTGAAGATGATTTCTCGAGTGGTAGGAAGGCTTGGTGGGATGGGAACACTCTGAAGGGCCTTTTTCTACCCTAAGGAGGAGTATTGGAAGGCCAGGAACCAGGGTATCTGTATGGAGGCTGGAGATCAGTGAGGAGCCTCTGCTGGTGGGATGTCTGTGGAAACTCGGCACTTTGGTGTAGGAAGTTGGTTGCTATTGAAGGTGTTCTTGTTACTAAGCCAGGTCAGTTTTGCCACCATGCAGCATGCTACTCATTGAAAAACGAGTTTTTCAAAACAAAATTTATTCACAAGGTGGCCAAGTGTGGAAACAAAAGAGCAAGTCTCAAATCCACCTCTCTGAGGATAGGGTTTGGGGATATATATGGGCTGAGGCGTGGAGATAGGTGATTAGAGGTTAGTAAGTAATCTGTGGTCTGCATGTATAATCAAATTTCATCAGCTGTTACCATATTTTTATAGCTCTAAAACAGGTGATTTTTAAACTCAAACCAAAAGCAAATAAAAGAGGTTAAGTCCAGAAAAGCAAGTAACTAAAAGCAGGTGAAGAAGCAGGTTGAGGCCAGAGGGTTTACTCAGGTTTTCCCTTGCTTTCATCCTGAGCCTGCAGAGCTGAGTTATCCTGAACAAAGCTGGATGCAAACTGACCCAGGTCCTCACTGACTTCCAATTCCAGCTCCCTGCAGAATCAAGAGGAGCAAGGAATCAAGTAAAAGAGGCCCCTACACTGCAGACATCTTCTCTGAACACTCATTCTTGACTGAGGTCTCTCAAAAAGGCAGTATTTGGGATGAAGTGAGGAAGTTGTGCCTCAGGGAATGGCCAAAACCCAATAACATCTCAGCCTACAGAGACCTGGGCGGTGGGGGTGGGAAGCTCACTGGCAGACCTCTGCAGGGCGAAGCTGGTTTGGAGGGGACACATATGGGCTCTGATCTCAAGCCAGGCCATAACCTAGTGACTGGCCACAGAGAAGTGCCTGGACCCACAGGGAGAAGGCACTTTTTCATAGGCAGAACTCTACTCCTCAGGGCAGGGGCTGCCTTAGAGGTGTAAACCTCCTGTCCAGGGTGGCTATATAAGCTGCAGTTGAATGGCCAAATGTAGGACTGGCTGATGAGACTCCAGGCCCCAGGGTGGACTTCCAGCCACTTCTCACCACCACCCTGCTATCATTTCAAGATCATTCCTCATTGCCAAGCTGTTTTCAGGGGCGCCGTAAAAGTTGGCAGGAGTCTTAGAACCACAGCAGGCTCTAAGTACTGAACTCCTTCAACTTCCAATGTTCACCCAGCCCACAATAGGCTCTCCCCCAGCACCTCTCCCTCTCAGCAACCAGATCTTGGGGGATTCTGCTATGCACAGCAAGAAAGATCAGGCAAGATCCTCGTGGGATTCAAAGGCTGTGATCTGGAGTGAAGCCCTCCCTACACACCTCATAATCTGGTTTCCTCAAGCTCTGCCCTCCCATGCCCCCACACTTATGGGTCTCCAAATCCAGATGGTCATTCAGTGCCATACGAGGCATCCTTCTCTGAAGCCCCAGCCCTCAGTGTCTTAGCCTCCACAGAGACTCCTTTTGAAAGGAGGAAGGAGACAGCATCAGGAGTGGATGCACTTAGTTGATAACCCAGCAGGGCCTCAGGGTGCTGAAGAGCTGTACCTAAAGGAGGTGAACTAGCCCTGTGACATGGCTCCAGGACATGTAACTAGAAAAGCATCCAGGGGCATGGGGAGCAGGGCCAAAGAAGGCTGTTTTGAGTCTAGGGGGTTAAAATTCCCATGATAACAGGCTGAGGCTGCTTGGGAGGACTACTCTGTAAAGGGTCAAGAAGTCCTGGCTGTGGGAAAGGGATAGAGGGTCTTCAGCAAGATCTGCTAGGAGGTGGGCTAGACAGCTAAGAATGATGAAGCCACACCCTTTTCTTCATCGTTCCTCTCCAGCCTGATGGATAATGGCATCCTACTCTGTAATCCACCTTGACCTACCCTCCCTGAAATTCTGGAATTCTCTTCTTCCCTGCTCTCTGGTCCCTTCTATCCTTATTCCTAAGCCAGAGCTGCCAGATTGGTTGATGGGGACCCCAGAGCAGGAACCTCCCTCCCCAGAGGCCTGACCCAAGGAGCTATCATTTTCTGGGAAGACAGAATTGTGCAGAACAAAGTTGGGTTCTAAATTGGCCTCAGCCCCACCACCTATTTGTTTTGTGTGATTATCACATCACAGCTCCCCTGGGATCCGGTGTCCTTGATCACACATACTTGGGACACCCTGCGTGGCCAGGGTCTCAGCCCAGAAGGGCACTGAAGTCTGGCCTGGCAGGGCACAATTCTGTCTTCCCTTAGACCAGGTCCCTGGGGATGGGAGTTCCTGCTCTGGGGCACCTTGTCAATTAATTTGGCAGCTCAGTGTCCAGGGGCAAGTGGTCTTTGAGAGGCATAATGTATCCACGTCAGAAATGAGTTATGGGATTCGCCACGGGGCTGTGATCATTCTTCTCCCCTCCACTCCACCTCCCCTTGAGGCCTGCTTTGTCATCCGGTCCCAGTGTTTGCATGCATCATTGCCCGGCCACCCCCTGGTCAGCGAGTGGCCACGGGGGACTCATTGGAGGCACATTATCAGCCACTGGTTGTAAGCAATGATGGAGGGGCAGGCCCATCTGCACATACATTAGGCCTTTTGTCTCTGGCCTCAGTGGGAAAGATGAATGAGGCCTGTCGCTAGGCCTCTGCTGCCTGGGGGACATAAGGGGCCTGGAACAGACCTTGGGCTGGGTGTTTGTGGGGTAGAAAGCAGCCTGTGCCTGCCTCTGCAGACAGAGCAAACAGGCCTAACCAGAGACAGCTGAGAGGAGGCAATAGTGAGGAGGAATCCCAGAAAGCCATGTGAGTCAGGTGGGGTTTCTGCTTCACCGAAGCCAGTGGCCCCTCCACCCACATTAAAACTGATGCTTGGTCTTGTGGGGTCCATTTGCATCGTCATAAATGCAGGCTGATGGTTCCCAGACTAGCAGATTCAAACACCTCACTCTTTGGTAAGGAACCCAAGGCCCAAGAAAGCCAGGGACATCCCCAAGATCCCTTCCAGACTTAGTAGCAGGGCCAGGATGAGAACTGATATGGAAAACTCCCACAGACACCCCTACCCCCATTTAGCACAGATCCAGTTAAACATATCTCTGATGACTCTAAGACAAGGTGCAGGTTCCTGAGGGCTCTGACCCATTCTGGATGTGTGAGAGGCTATCTTATTTCAGAGCATCAGGCAGAGTCAGGGGCACATTACAGATGTGAAGTGGAGGACCCAAATTTGGAGGAGCTGCTCCCAGGTGACCCCCGTGGTAAGCTTCCTCAACACCAGTTAACACATTACTCTCCAGCTCATCAACCTTCTGTGGCTCCCCATGGCCACAGCACACAATCCTAATTCCTTGGCCTGGCATCTGGAGCCTTCTGTGATCTGCCTCTGTGCACTTCCCACCCCACCCCATTTGTAAAAGGAAGTGCAGTCTAAACATCACTGGCCCTGGGAAGTTTTCCTCAGGACTCTCGATGTATGCTGTTCCTAGTGCTACCATACTGGTAATTGTACTCTGCCTGGTGTTTTTTTTTTTTTTTTTAAGATGGCCCTTTTATTAAAAAATATATGTTTAGTCATAAATGGATCTTTATTTTTTAATTTATTTATATGTGGTGCTGAGAATCAAACCCATGCCTCACACATGCCAGGCAAGTGCACTACCACCCAAGCCTTCTGCCTGATTTTAAAGATCCTCATTTCCAGGTCTCTTCTCTGATGAATTGTATGTTATGTGCCTTACCTAGGGCCCCAGTCCTGACACATAGCCCAGCCGAGTAACTCAGGGAAGGAAGGAAGGAAGGAAGGAAGGAAGGAAGGAAGGAAGGAAGGAAGGAAGGAAGGAAGGAAGGAAGGAAGGAAGGGAGGAAGGAAGGGCCTACAGGCTCTACTCTTTGGGAAAACATTTTGGACATAGTTGCCAAGAGCCCTCCCATGGCCCCTCCCCAGCAATCACACTCCTAAGGCAGTTCCTTAAGGAAATAATCCAAAAACAGGAGGGGAAAAAAACTTCAGAGACATAGATGCTTATTGTAGTGTTTCTAATCATGTTAAGAAACTGGGAAATCCTAAATGTCTAAAAAAGGGGACTGTGTTAAGCAAATGTGTATACATCCCTATGATGGGATTGTCCACAATGAAGGCCCTGAAGCTAATAGGGAAGGGGAAGAGGAGACATGTAATTTTGGAATGTTTGACCATTTTATAAGTGCATTAGGTTTGAAGAGCCATTTCTACGTATACATGGATGATACTTTTCTGAACTGTCATTTCTGTTCTATTGATCTCTTTGTTTACTCCTAAACCAATTCCTGGGTTGTTTTTTTTTTTTTTTTTTTTTTTTTTTTTTTGTGTGTGTGTGTGTGTGTGTGTGTTGTTGTTGTTGTTGTTTGTTTTTGTGGTGCTAGGGGCCTTGTGTCTGCTAAGCGAGTGTTCTACCAATAAGCTACATCCCCAGCCACAATTTCTATGGCTTTAAAATACTAAAACATTATGATAATTTTTTATATCTGATGAGATAATTTCCTCTCTTTATCCTTTTCATAATTGCCTTAGTCATTCCCATATATTTATTTGCCAATAAAAATTTTAGTGCCAATCTGCCAAATATGAAAAAAATCTTGTTACATTTTGATTGGGCTTGAATTGAATTTATAGAGTATTTGGGGAGAGGGAATGAAGTTTTACAATAGTGACTCATCCCAATGTATTATTTTTGAAAATTAATTTTAAAAAAGTAGAGTGAATATCATATAGCCACATGGAAACTGCTTATGCTATAAAACTAAGAGGAAAAAATGTGGTTCATAATTGTGTTACCATGTGATTACCCCTGAACAGATGTGGAGGAGGAAACTAGAAGGAAATATAGACATGCAAACACTGGATTTTTTCTCTTTGTTCCATTTTCCTAATTTTTCTACAAATTACTTTTACTTAAAAAAAATACTCATTTTGGACTGGGGATATAGCTCAGTTGGTAGAGTGCTTGCCTTGCATGCACAAGATCCTCGGTTCAACCCCCAGCACCACACACACACCACACACACACACACACACACACACACACACACCACTCATTTTTAAGAAGAGGGACATTAAAAAAAATCAGAACATATTCTCAAAGGGAGACCAGCATGAAGAAATAACTCAAATATGTTCCATCAAGAAAGGTTGGGGAACAGGAAACTCAGTGTGGAGGCAACACAGGCCACTCAACTTCTCTCTGACAATTTCTGTATGGGAGCTGTGGGCCCAGGCCACAGGACCCCAAAGGCAGAGTGAGCAGGGCAAGATGGCTGAGGAAGGGCTCCCTCACAGGCCTTCAGTGGCTCCAGCTGCACGGAATATGCGTGAAAGTGCACATGTGATCAGAGGGTCTCCCCTAGGTGCCCAAGTCTAGTCCAGCCTGGGAATCTGTGGCTCTTAGACTCCAGACACTGGCCTGAGAAACTGCCCTGTGTCCACATGACATATGACCAGGGAGTGGAACTTGCTCATTAGGGGTACCTAGTGAGCACTGTTGAGGGCTGGTGTGGGCTGGGGAGAAGAGATCCAGCACATGTAAACTCAGAAAACAAGACAAAGCCCCATCCAGATGGCAGAACCAGATGTCTGGGTAGTAGGAAACAGCTCATGCACTACTGATCTCTTCGGTTGCCCTCCAGAATGTTGGCAATGCCTTAATTTGGTTTCCAAGGACTCTTCATCAAAGACATACAAGAACTCATGGCCTAGGACGTTAAGCTGCCCGGTCAGGCTAGCCCAGCCTGTTTTGTTTTGTTTTTGTTGTTGTTGTTGTTGTTGGTGGTGGTGGTGGTGGTAATGGGAATTGAACCCAGGGATGCTCTACCACTGAATTATATCCTCCATCATTTAAATTTTTTTTTTTTTTTTTTTTTTTTTAGTTAGGGTCTCTCTAAGTTGCAGAAGCTGGCCTGAACTTGTGATCCTCCTGCCTCAGCCTCCTGAGTTGCACCTACCTGAGCCTGAAGACCTCAGCAGGGGAGTGAAGCAGCCCACATCAAACCCACCCCACAGCATTCTGTGGTTGAAACAATAAAGAAATTTCCCAAAAGATGTTTCCTGCCCCCCCGCCCCCCTGCCCCCCCTATTCCCCTTCCCCCCCTATTCCCCTTCCCCCACCCATTACCTCTCCTGGAGGGTAATGCCTCCTCCAGGAGAGCTGTGTCAGCTGTCAGGGGCAATGGATGTGTCAGTGCAGAGAGACAAGATGGATGGCTAATGGTTAATGAGTTAGGGACTCTGACCCCCCTCATGGGCTGGGGGCGGGTGGCTCTAATGACCACTGGGCCTGATCTCCCTGAAGACAGGCAGCCAAACCACTGCTATCCTTCATTTGTGCCCCCCACCAGCCCTACGAAATGACTTTGGCCGGGAAACCTCCACTCCCATTAGAAAACCCTCTCTTCCCATCTCTGAGGCCTCCATGCCAGGTAGGCACAGAGGCATCAGAGCTTCATCAGGAAGGAGCCAAAGGCAGGAGCAATAAGAGTAGCATTTCAAAGCAGGCAGAGGGCAGGAGACAGGTAAAGGCCTCCTCAGTCTGGGTATGAGGTCACCTGGGCACAGAAGAACCTTCCATTTGGGTAAAGGAGGGAATACCAGCTGCTTCCCCACCGAACTTCCTTGCATCTTATTTTTGCTCCTCTCCATCATGGGAAAGTAGGACACACAGGATGATCAAAGACCTCATACAAAGTCCCTGCTCTACCCCCCAGGGGAGCCTGCTAAACTGGTCAAATCTCAGGAACTCTCAGGACCCCTGACTGATTAGCCATATTGATTGGGACCAGGCTCAAGATGTACCGTGCTTTCTGCCTCCATCTCTCCCTTCCCCTCCCTAGTCCCCATCCTCTCTATCTGCCAGAGCCCCTTATCTCCTAACCCTGAGGAGTAGGCAGACAAAGGCCTGGGGAGAGAAGGAAGAACACAGCTTACACCAGCTGCTCTGTGTCACTCCCACCGACTTCACCCATGCCCACTCTGGGCCATGCCCTTGGCTGGGCTCTGAACACGGAGATAAGCCAGACTTGGTACCTGACCAGGTGCTGCTCTGAGACTGGGGGGAAGACAGGTGTATAAATACCTACAGTGAGCACTGTGGAGGTGGTATGGCAGGGATCTGGGATGAAGGGCAGGGGTGTGGTCCTGGAGGATCAGAGAAGTTTCCAGAGTTGGGGTCATGTGAGCTGAATTTTGAATTGTGAGGAGGGAGTTTTGTCAGGCAGAGGGGAGAGCAGAACAAAGCAAGAGGAATGTACAAAGGCTTGCGGTTTTTAGGGGTTGTCCATGCAGGGAAGAGGCATGGTGGAAAGCAGCAACCCAGCAACCCAGATCATAAAGGCCTTTGACACCCGGGAGAGGGCTCGATTCTGAAGCTGGGGGCACTACAGCCAGGACTTTAGGCAGGGGAGGCCACAGTCAAGTGTCTGAGCTGCGTAACTTGGAGACTGAGAGACCCCAGGAGAGGTCCATTCCCAGCAGCGTCCCTAGGTCCTATTCATGTATGTAAGATCAGCCCTGCCTGGGTTGTAAGGGAGGTACCAAGCAGCTTGAGAGTCTTCCAGGTAGGTCTCCAAGACTGAGGATGTTCTCAGACAGCCCAGTAGCCTTTTGTCACAACTGTAGGTGCAGCACCCCAGGAGAACCCACTAATATTCCCAGCCTACTGCCTCTTGGGGAGGAATGCTCTCCCTACAGTGACAAAAAGCAAATGCAGAATCAAGATGAGAGAATAAAATAATGCATTTCCAAATTCTACGGCAGAAAAAGTCCCTAGGTGGAAGGCAGCAGACTCACCCTCAGTCCCAGCTCTGACTGCTTCCAGGCAAGTTCTTTTCCCTCTCAGGGCCTGTTTCCCCACTGTACGGTGAGAGAACTCTGCTCTCCCGGCTCTGTGCTCCATTTCTCCAGTGGGTGTAGAACTTTATGGTTCACCAGCATCTGGATGTGAACCTTACAGAATGGGTGTTATGGTATTCACAATGCAGATGCTTAAAGTGAGGCCAGATGACCCAAGCACACTGGTGGCAGGGCCTGGATGAGAACGTGGGGCTCCTGCTCCCCAGTCCAAAGCCGTTCCTTCAGAGCCTTGGCATGTGCCTCCTCACTGTAATTGTCCAGTTTTCTCATGTATATTTGTTTCAGAGGTGTGTGTGTGGTCGGGGGAGGTGCTTCTTCCCTTGGGGACATTCCTTACTCCCTGTGAACAACTGGCGTGAGTTAGGTGTCTGTCCTGGGGGGTCCCTCTCAAAGGTCCATTAACTAACTGCTGGATCTGTGCTCCAAAGACAAGGTGGAACTGTGGCCTCTGATTTCTGCCTGGGTACTGTAGAAGGGAAGGTGGGCTGTCTCCAGGTCCAAAGCCACCTGGAATGATGCTGAATCCTGGAAGGGCGACGTGAGAGGAGGCTATTTGCCCACGAGCTGCTGGCTGGCGGAAGGGGGCGGGGAGCCCTCAACTGAGGTAAAATATGGCCCATGAATCATATTTACAAACACTCCAGCGAGCAGGAGAGGGACATTAATTAAATATTCACATCCTGCAGAGCCTTGGGGAGCTGTGAAGATGAGGACATGATCGCAGCCCAGCAGGAAGCGCGGTGCCTCCGAAATGTGGGGCAGTCATTGGTCTCGATCAGCAGCCCGGCAGGTCTTATTATGATGATTAATTTTTGAGTTATCAACCCTAATACAATCATCATCATAAACCAGAAAAACCCTCTTCATCACTCACAGCCCAGGCTGGGGGCAGCCTCAGGAAGAAGGGGGGCACTGAGCTTATGCTGGGGGACAAGGAGTAGCAAGCCCCTGTGTCCCCAGCCTCCAATGCTCCAAGGCCTTCCTGAGCTGGGGCCATTTGTTCTGATGACCTGGCTTGGTGGAGGCCTGAGGCTTGAGACCCCTCAGGTGGGGCTCTCAGGGCTCAGTCAGCTGCCTCATTGATCGGCAGATGAGAATGGATTCCCCTGGACATCTGGGAAGGCTGAGGCAGCTGTCCAGCTCACCACCCCCAGGAGAAGCAGGCTCAGCGTTCTGCAGGAGCCCAGGGGCTTCTATAGACCACTCGTCCCACATCCGTCAATCTCGATTAAGGAGGGCTGCAGGGAGCTTGGGGCTCCTCCAGCTACTGCAGCATTGTCCGGGAGATGCTTGGCTGAGAGATGAGGGGAAAGGAGGTGGGCATGACGCTCATCTGAAAAGCCATTAATCCTGCAATGGTGATTGAGCACCCGTGACGAGCCGGCATTGTGCTGCGGCCGCACGTGCCGCATAAGGGGCGGTAAGAGGTGATTGATCAGGGATGAATGAGTGTCTCTTTCTTTATGGACTTTCAAAGGCACCATTTGGCATCCTGAGTAGGGCGATCGATGAGAGGCAGCTGACCCCCCTGTGGCCACCTCCAGGCAGCAGGTGGATGGGCAGTTGTGGTCAAAGCCCACGTGGGAGACACTTGGAGGGCCTCCCTGTCACGTGCTTTGCACTGTTAGCAAGGATCAGGGTTATCCAACATTGCAGGCCCTTGCTGGTGCGGGGCTGTTGGCCATCAATTTACCTTCTCTTTTTGCACTGAAAGGGAAGCTGGAACAGTTTTCTGATAAATTATAGCCACCCATTCCCCAGGTTTGCAGCCAGGAGGATCCCAGCACTTATATAAATCAGACTAATGAAAGCTGAAGTTGTCATTTTTGAGAGCAGGCATTCATTTAGGAAGCCTTTATGGAGTGCCCACTAGGTATCCAAGCCTGCATTGAGCGCTGGGGATGTAAAGACAAATCATATGCAGTCTCAGCCGGCAAAAGGCCCACAGGTGAGTGAGGTAGGCAGATATACACACCAGGCATGCTCCCACAAAAGGGAGCAAAGAGGTGGCCTGGTGGAAGGAGTCCAGACTCTGGACCAGCTCCATCACCTCCTAGCTGTGTGTTTTTGGCCAGTGCCTCAGCCTCTCTGGGCTTTAGTCCCACAACTGAAAAGCTGCAATGAGGACACCTACCTCACTGGATGGTTGTAAAAATTTAATGGCAACACAGCCCAATGACTAGCACCTGAAGGGTTCAATAAATGAAGTGGTCCCTTTCTCCCTGGCTTTCTGTCACCTGTGGTGATAAGCAACCTAGGGCTATGGAGGCAGGGAGATGGAAATGCTCCATTCTGCATGGGGGTAGGGGTGCGTTTTCACAGAGCAGATATTGAAGAATTCAAGGATAGGGTTTAGGGGAATAGTGAGGGTGGAGGGGAAAGACAAAGAGACTGAGAAAGAACTCTTGAAGGATGGAGGGTGTTGGGAGGGAAGAGCTGGGAAGTGAGGAGAAGCCCCAGGTCTGAGATGAATACAGACAGGGTCATAGAGGAGTTTTGGAGGTTGTACCAACTACACAGAGGATGGATTTGGACTGTGAATAATCTATTGTAATGACTCTGGATGGGGATCGGGCTTGAAGGTGGAGAGGGCCTGGATTCAGAAAGAGGTATCAATGGGAACCTGGCTGAGGCTCAGGACCGCCAGCTTAACCACAGCAAGGACACACAGTGAGCCAGACAGGGCCACCCAGAGAAGCCCTGGGTCTGCTCTGAAGAATACAGAGAGGTTGCCGTGCTGTGCAGAGGCCCACACAGATCATTCCAGAGCACGCAGACTCAAACACACAGAGACCGAGACACACCTGTGTATGTAGACACGCAGAGGACCCTTGCGCTGTCAAATACACACACAGGAGAAGCACGGGACAGATGTACAAGTCTGACACACAGAGACATTCTCTGAGTAACCACATGCAGAGCACTCACCCACAACTTGCAGACATGCACAAGAAAACACAGAGGAAGGGTATATGTAGAGAGTCACAGAGCATTATACCCAGATAGTCACCCTACACTGGAAGTAGGGCAACCAGCTAGTCCCAGTTTACCCAGGGACTAGGTAAACTGGGACTAGGTTTCTCATTTACCACCGTAAGCCCCACGTCCTGGGAACTCCCCCTCAGTCCCTGGCAAACTGTGACCTTTGGTCACCCTAAATCAGAGTCCACAGAGCACTAACACACAGGCCTCTGCACACACAGAGGCATAGACACATGTGGGAGACACACCAAGTCCCACACACGGAGCAGACAGAAGCAAGGCACACCCTGTGCACCCCACCCCGGAGACCAAACTCACAAACACACACACCTAGGGATACAAATACACGCATGCGCGCGCACACACACACACACACACATATCCATGGAGCAAAATACCAAACTTCAAGCCAAGCCATTCAAACAAAGGTCTGAGGATGAACAGCAGCAGCCTATTGAATCAGCAGGTTAATGGCTGCAGTCTTGGTTTAGATGTTTAAAATACTTGGGGTGCCAGGCGCAGTAGCCCATGTCTGTAATCCCAGTGGCTTGGGAGGATGAGGCAAGAGGATAGTGAGTTCAAGCCAGCCTCAGCAACTTAGCGAGGCCCTAAGCAGCTCAGCGAGACCCTATCTCTAAATAAAATATTAAAAAGAGCTGGGGATGTGGCTCAGTGGTTAAGCATCCCTGGGTCCAATTCCTGATATGAAAAAACTTCAGGGCAGTGGAGAGATAGGAGTGAGCAGACAGTGGCAGGGCCATAGGGCACACTGGTTGGAGTCCCATAGCCAGGATGTCCTAGAAAGGGCAGCATCTCCAGCCCCCCTCCGTTGACTAATGTAACTGACCACAGCCAAGTCCATTGCAGAGCACCCCCTCCACACCCCGCTCCCATGAAGCCAGCACCACCTTCATCCTCACTGGACAGTGGAGGAGCTTCATGAACAAGAGCATGAGAGGCACCTTGGCATCACGCAGGGCACATAGGACAGTAGTATGCTCAATACAGTAGAGCTACTGTGACACACGTCTGGAGTCCCTTTTCTGTAACTCCAAAATGCCATTCTGAAAATGAAACCTTTCCTTCCATTAGGAGACAAAACCACACCAGAACTAACATGAAGCCATTTATTCTTTATCTAGTTTCATTCTTTTTTCTCACATTTATTTATTGGTGTATTATACCTGTACATAATGGTGGGATTTGTTAATACAATATAGGTATTGCTCTTAACAGTATACAGAGCAGGAACATCTGTCTAATATAGGTACTGCCCTTAATAGTATATTTTCACACACATTATTTCATGTTAGTCATGAAAGTTAATCAGGCCATGATTCAATATCTTCGGGCATTGGGTTCAATTTCCAAGTCCCTTCCAGCACTCCAATGCCACAATCCAAGGACTAGAACCATTGTTAACTCAGCCAATCAGGGCTCTGACCTTGCCTTTAATTTGTCAGAGATCATTTGCACAGGTCCCCTCTATAGACAGCCTGAGTTGTGGTGGGTGGAGGGGTTCCACCTGGAACCACCAGCTCTAGTTTTCCCTTTGCTAATAAAGTTTTCTGATGGGAAGGGGAGTTAGTATAAATACCTACAATAGACCAGCAGAGGCTGTGTATTACAAATACTTGGGAGGCTTTTCTCAATTGTATTGTCCAAGCCACACTTTAGAGTAAATGCATCAGGGTCTATGGGGGTGGCACCCAGCAGCTATCGATAGTCACTTGGCATCCCCAAGTGATTTCATTGTGCAGCCAAGTTTATGAACCAGTGCTTCTCAAACTTAAATATGATACAGGTCACCTGAGGGGCTTGCTAAAATGCAGATTTTGATTCAGCAGGTTGGGCTGGAACTAGGGATTCTGTTGACAAGTTCCCAGTTCTTCCTGGTCTATCCCAGCACAGTCATTCCTTCCAGCTCCTAAACCTCTTAGATCACTCTTCAGTCACTGTACCTGCTAAAAGACAATAATTAGGGCTTGCTTACTGCTCTGCCTTCTCCCTGGTCCTCCACCCACAGAATTGGAAAACAGCCTTACTTATCAACTCTCAGGAAGCTTGGATCCTGGATTGAGACAATCACGGATTTGAATCTTGGCTCTGCCTATTACTCCTCTGTGACCTTGAGCTGGTCATTTTACCTCCAACCCTTAGTTTCTAAATCTATAAAATGGATACAGTATTTGAGGATTGTAAAGGCTGGAGCATGGTAGACATAAAAAAAAAAAGGTTGGTGAATAAGTGAAATAAAAGAAGAAAACAGAACTCTCATTTGAGCTGGTGGACAAGCCAGGAATAAGTTGAGCATAGAGTCTAATGCCATAACTATACAATCCTTTGTTTTCACACTTATTCATTTTGCCTTTTTATTTTCCAGTCTGGGGATCAAACCCAGGGCCTTGCACATGCTAGGCAAGCACTCTACCACTAAGCTACCTCCCCAGTCTTTTTAAAAAATTATTGTTTATTTATTTTTCTTTTTTTCAATTGAATCCAGGGGGCACTTTACCACTGAGCGACATCCCAAGCCCTTTTTTATTTTATTTTTTATTTTGAGACAGTGTCTCACTAAGTTGAAGAGTGCCTCACTAAATTGCTGAGGCTGACTTTGAACTTATGATCATCCTGCCTCAGTTTCCTGGTCACTAGGATTACAGGCATGTGCCACTATACCCAGCCAAATATTATTTTGTTTTGAGATAGGGTATGGCTTAATTGCCTATGCTGGCCTCAAACTTATGATCCTCCTGCCTCAGTCTCCCCAGTAGTTGAGATTATGGGCCATCATGACTGGCTTCCTTTTACCTTTTCAAAGAGGTGTGGTTGGTATTTTCACTCCCATTTTATAGGAGAAAACTGAGGTTCACAGTGATTATGACTTGCTTCAAGATGTAAGGTCACTCAGTGGTGACCCAGGACTAAAGCCCAGCTGGTCAGAAAACAGGTCTGCCCCATCCCTTTCTCCTGGCTCTGGTTTAAGAGAATTGTCCTCATTAGCATTCAGGTGGCCAGATATCCCAGGCTCCAAAAGTCTCCCATGAACTCAAGATCTCTGAGGCTGGCAGTAAGGGACAAGGACTTGCCCTTGCTCTACTGTTATCTGGGACCAGGCCTCCAGGTCCCCTTTTGTATAATAAACCAGAAGAGTGGGTTGGTCAGAGCATGAATCTGGGGCTCGACCAGCTGGGTTCACCTCCCAGCTCTGTATCTTACTAATTGAATGCTCTTGGTCATGTACTTATCTCTTGTACCTTAGTTTCCTCACCTGCAAATAGATGTCCATCTCATAGGTCAGTGATAAAGAATAAATGAATGACTATTTAGGAAGCACTCGCTATAGTGCATAGCCCATAGCAAAAGCTCAAAAAGTGTTATCTACTTGTATTTATTCTACTAAGGGACTTCACAGTCCCCAAGATTGCTTCAGTCCTGATGCTGACTGCCCTCTGACTCCCAGTCCAGTGCTTCTTCCACTCCATTAACCTAGAAGAAACCCACCAAGCAGGGCAAGCGCAGCCTGCACGCCACTCTTGCCTAGGAATCTAGCTTTTCCTTGTCTTGTTTTGCTGATTCCCAGAGTGTCCCTGGCAGGGCACAGTGGTCCCAGCCCCCACTACAGAAAGCTACCCTGAAGACCCCCACTGGGACCCTCTTCAGAGCCCCAGCTTTCAGGGACTGAACTCTGACCTCCATTCTTCTAGCATGAATTGGGCCTGCCTAAGGGCGTGGGGCCAGGCCAGCAGCCCTGAGTGGGGGTGCTGAGGCCCTGGCATGCTTCCAGGCAAAAGTAGCAAAGCTCAGCAGAAATGTCCTGGACAGGGAGGCAGGTCAGTGGCCTGGGAGGAGCTAGCAACATGGAGTCCATGAAGGCGGCCAGCCGGAAAACAAAGGGGTCTTGTAGAGAAGTTTCAGCCTGGAGCTCCTCCCCTGAGAAAGCTGGGGAGGAGAGACCCTTTTATTGGGAGGAGAGGAGACTGGGATCCCTGGATCCCTAGGGGAGGTCACCTGACTCCAAGGAGAGTCCCTTCTACAAAGAGCTCCTTGCAGATTACTGGAGCTGGGAGAGGCCTTGGAGCCTGCTTTCCCTCTGCAGTGTCCCATCCAGAATGCCTTCCCCTTTGTCTGCATGTTAAACTCCTGTTCATCCTTCAGGTCCCTACTTAGGCTTAAACCCATCTTCTCTGGAAAGTTCAGACTTGCCTCTGGTAAGACCCGTCTCCTGAGCTTCCAAAGTGCCTCCCCCTTTATAGCCATCACTACATTGTCCCAAGTTTGTCTCAATGTCTTTGCCTTCCCCACCAGCCTGTGAACTCCTGGTCCATTTTACTCCTCCTTGACCTTGGTCAATTTACCTCTGACCTTAGTTTCACCTTTGAACCCCCATGTCTGGCACATAGTATTCTAATATGTGGATTTAATTTTTAATTTTTTTTCCATTATTGGGAATTGAACCCAAAGGTTCAATTTACCACCTTGCTGCATTCTGAGCCCTTTTTTATTTTTTATTTTGAGACAGGGTCTCAAAGATTGCTTATAGCCTTGATAAATTGCTGAGGCTGGCCTTGAAATTATGATCCTCCTGCCTCAGCCTCCCAAATCACTGGGATTGTTGGTATGTGCCACCATGCTTGGCTGCTATGTGGATTTTATTTTATTTTATTTTTTTACTTATTATTATATTTTCTTTAGTTGTAGATGGACACAATACCTTTATTTTATTTATTTTTATGTGGTGCTGAGGATTGAAACCAGTGCCTCACGCATGCTAGGCAAGCACTCTACCACTGAGCTACACCCCCAGTCCTGCTATGTGGATTTTATATTCCAAAAGTCTTTTTGCTCCAGGGACTCAAAAATCAGTGTTTCCAGCCAAAACAATAATGAGATCCTAAATGTAAGCACATGGCACATATCATCTTGAGTATATAGCATAAACATAAGGCACTCTGGAAAACACTAGAGTCCCACAGACATAGAATTAATTGACACTCTGTATAGTTGTGTTCAGCCAAGAAATCACCTTTGGCTCCCTGCCAATGCCAGTTGAAACTTTTTTCTCTCTCTCTCTCTTTTTTTTTTTTTTTTTTGCCATTCATGGGATTGAATGCAGGGGCACTCTACCACTGAGCTTCAACTCCATCCCTCTTTATTTTTTGTTTTGAGACAGGGTCTCGTTAAGCTACCCAGATTGGTCTCAAACTTGTTATCTTCCTGCCTCAGCCTCTGGGGTCACTGGGATTACAGGCGTATGCCACTGTGCTTTGCACCAGTCGAATCTTCTTTAGTGAGCAATAAGGGCTTCAAGTCTGACCCCCCACTTCAACAAACTCTCAGACCAAGTGGCATTAGAATTTCATTTGGAATGCAAGTCCCTCCCACTGCCCCATCAGAGGTCCACTCTGAAGTCTGAAATAACTTCCCAAATTCCAATGTTGTGTTGATCCATATTACTATCCTATACCAGGTGCTCTCTCTCTAGATCTGAAGTCCCACAATGTGACAAATTGACTCCTTTGTCCTCAAGACTTTCCAAGGTGCTCCCTCCTGATACACTGGAGTTCACACTCTGAACAGTTCCATCTGTTTGCTCCCATGAACCTCAAAGCTATTATATCCAAGGGCAGACCTCAGTATCCTCCTTAGAAAACCACAACCACCATCTGTTGGTGGTCTCACCTTCCATTCGGATTCCCCCTAGAAACCCAGCACCTATTTCTCTTCCTCTTCCACCTCATCCTATGAATTTTACTTTCTAAATATTTCTCAAATCTGGTCTCTCTTCAAGCTTAAACCTTCTTTCTCTCCTCCCTTTGACTCCTCATTGGTTTCCAGGTATCAACTCTCAATCTTCAAGTCATCTTCCATTCATACCAGCGGGATCTGTTTAAAATATAATCTGAGGGACGAGGGATGTAGCACAGTGGGACAGAGCACTTCTGGGGATGCCCAGAACCCCCCACCCCTGAAAAGAGCACAACCTGACCAAGTCACTTTTGTCCTTAAAACCTTTCATGGGACCCAGCTATCCCACTCCTCTGTCTATACCCAAAGGACTTAAAAATCAGCATACTACAGTGACACAGCCACATCAAAATGCTTATAGCAACTCATTTCACAATAGCTAAACTGTGGAATCAACTGAGATGCCCTTCAACAGATGAATGGATAAAGAAACTGTGGTATATATACACAATGGAATATTACTCAGCCTTAAAGGAGAATGAGATTATGACATTTGCAGGTAAATGGATGGAGTTGGAGAATATCATGCTAAATGGATGGAGTTGGAGAATATCATGCTAAGCCAATTCAAACAGCTAAAGACCAAATGTTTTCTCTGATATGTGGATGCTGATCCCTAATGAGGTGGGGTGGGGCAAGGGAAGAATGGAGGAACCTTAGATTGGGCAGAGGGGAGTGAGGGGAGGGCAGGGGGAATGGGAATGGAAAAGATGGTGGAATGAGACAGGCATTATTACCCTATGTACATGTATGACTGTATGAATGGTGTGACTGCATCGGGTACAATCAGAGAAATGAAAAGTTGTGCTCTATTTGTGTACAATGAGTTGAAATGCATTCTGCTGTCATGTATAACAAATTAAAAACAAAACAAAACAAAACTTTCATGGCTCCGACTGTCTCTCAGTGAAGTTGACTGAAGTGGATTCTATGAAACATCAGTCCTGCCATATACTCCACATATATGTCCTCAATACATTTAGGAAATTCTGCACATCCAATACTCCTTTTTAAGATTCACCGTGACATTAGCATCCTAAACATGGCTTCATCGTTATCCTAAACTCCAGTGTTTTGATCTCTGACCTTCCTACCTGCCTGCCCGGGCACAACAGTCATTCTACCTCACAGCACGTTCAGACCTTTGGTTCCCCCATTTTCTCCCTAGCTACTAAGCCCTGACCTTCTCTTGCCACGCATGCGTTTTTCTTCTGATTATACCCCCCCACACACACACACACAATCTCTCTCAGTCCCTCCAGATCTACTCCAAGCACCTGCCACTTGAGCACTAGCCCACATAGTGATCACAGAGTTCTAAGTTTCTCCCCCAGTTAAACAGCAAGCACTCAGGACAGGACCTGGATCTTGATTGGTTACTATCCCTAGAGTGGCACCCAGTTCCTGGCTCAGAGGGGTAGTTGGAAAGAGTTACTAAACAGAAAGCTAAAGAAAAGAAGAAAGAAGACAGGAAGGCTTACAGGGTTTGGGATGGTTCTGTCAGTCTGTTTTGAGGTCCATTCCAAGAGTTGGATCTCCTCTGTCTAACAGGGGTCTTGCTTTGAAACCTGGGGCTGGGTCCAAGAAATACTCTGATGGTGGTATTTTTGTTCCCCTCTTGGCTGAGGGTTTCCCCTGGTAGCCAGGCCAGTGATGGTACCCTGACCTTCCCTTCAATGTACCATGTGATGAGGTTTGGGGTTTCTGAGACATCTGACTCCTTCTGTCTATGCTGGCCACCTCTGGATTTCCATTGACTACAACAGTGGGCACACAAAGACTCCAGGATCAACTCACACTCCAATGCTGAACTGGCTGTGCCCTCCTCCCTCCTGGACCCTGCCTCTGCTTTGTTCTCATTTTGTGCCTGGACAAAAACACCACTACCCTCCTGTCATGGCACCACCAACCTGGGGGGTAGACCCTTCACCTGGCTTATCTTGCTCCATCCTCTCTATTACAATGACTCTCTCCCTCTCCCTCTTGCCCCCTTTGTCCACCAAGTGCCTTTGCTGCAAGACCGGCCAGTCACTTTCATGTCTCTTCCACAGCCCTCTATCTTCACAGACTTTCCCTGGGCCTTAATTATAGTACTAACTCCAACTTTGCTACCCTCCTCCAGTAACCCCCAGCACCTCCCCACTCTGGCTTGAGATGACTGACCCCTTGCTGGAGGTATGTTAGATGGGGGCAGACACCTGCTTCAGCTGTATGGCACTTGTGTTACGTTCCCTCACTACAGAGATACTAGATCCTGTGTGAAGCAGGTATGATTCCATGACAGCCTCATCTTCCTCCTTCCACATTGAAGACCAGGTACTTAATTTGCAGTTGCCAGTGCAAAACGAAAAGGATCCCTTTTCAAAAATCACTAAGAATTTCAAAATGGCAATTGCAGATCATTCCTGCTTTTTCATTTTCCAATCCAATCACCAAGGCCTTCTAAGTGCTTGGTCCTGTGTGACTATACCAGTTGCATGTGCATAAAGCCAGCCCTGCCCATACTCCTTTCCAGTTGGTGACCGTCCCTTTCCATGCTCTCCTGTTCAGTTGCTTTCTTAGTTCCTTAGTTCCTTAGGTTCCTTCTGGGCAGGAGACTAGACCCAGTCACATCCAGAAGTCCAGGGCCCTGTTCAGCAAGCATTCACACAGATTACTCCCAGGTCCTTGGGGAATCTTTACCCCCACACCACCCTAGGGCCATGGAACACTTACATCCTTCTCAAATCAATGCAGTTATTGAGCCTTCCTGATGGGGCCTGAGGAAAGGAAGAGAGATTGGTAAACTTCAATAACTGTCCTCTACAAATTCAGATTACAACAGAGTTAAGACCCAAATAAGAGCAGAACCAAAAGGGATGTGTAAGTTCAAAGAAAAATATTCATATTTGATAAGGTAATTAATTTTACATAAAGATGGGCTTTGATGAATGAGAAAGGTTTTATTAACCTGAAGAGGAAAGAAGCATTGCTGGAGAGGGCACAGCATGGACAAAGGCTTAGAGACGGACAGATGCATAGCAGGTTCTAGAATCTTGAGTTTTGCAGTTTGGCTGGGGTGTACAGCTGGTGAAATAGTGGAAAAAGGCAGGAAGGAAAATTTGAGGTCTGCAGTGAAGAGCTGTGAGAGCGGCGGGAAAGTGTACTCCCTGGCATGGTACATATTTGGGAGAAAAAGAAGGGAGGAGTCTTCTTCCGCTTGGCCTTCCCAACCTGACTACAGAACGCAAAGCCTTGCTTTTCTGCAAAACAGGACGAAATTATCCCGTGGTCTGGAGTTTGTTCAGTCCACCCTCCCAACCCAAAGTCTGTCTGGGGCGAACGACAAAGGCCTGAAGGCCTTCCCTACCAAAGCACGCAGAACGACAATCTCGTGCGAGCCTAGTAGTGCCCAGGCTGGTGGGGTTGGGGGTTGGGGCTTTCCCGCCACTCACTCCTATGGTCTCGCGGCAGAGGCGAGAGGTATGTGGTGGGGATGAGGAACAGGATCCCACACGCGGGAGGGGAGGGGACCGGACTGTCTGGTGACGCTCAGAAGGCACGACTGAAAGGGAAGATAGTGGCTCCTTTCCCCTAATGACCCCACTACCCATTTTAACTTTATAGAATGGATATTTCAAACATATGCAAAAGTAGAATGATGTCAAATTCTCAAGGCCAAGCTTCGACAAGGACCAGTCTCATTTTTTCAAACTTCCCATCACTCATTTTAAAACAGAATAGGGGTGGCCTGGGAGTGACGGAGGTGCCCCCCAAGTTGGAGAACCCGTTTCAGGCCGGCACCACCCGAGGCTGGGACGCCAAGGCGGAGTGGGGGAAGGGTTGGGCGGGAGTTGGGATCACACTGAGTGGGGGCCGCGGGGGGTAGGGGCGGGGCCCAAGCGGGAGGGGGGGCACCTTCGCAGTGACTCAAGGCGCGCGCTGCTGGGCGCAGAGCGCCAGTCTCCGCCTTGCAGCTCCGAGTGTGCCCGCTGCGCCGCCGCTGTCCGTGCTTGCCGCTACCTTAGCGCCGCCGCCACCGCCACCGCCACCATGCCCAACTTCGCCGGCACCTGGAAAATGCGTAGCAGCGAGAATTTCGACGAGCTCCTCAAGGCACTGGGTAAGCTGGGGAGAAGGGCGCTCCCCTACGGGGAAAAGCGGCTTTCGAGGTGCGGCGTCCCGGCCCCAGTGAGGGTGCACATTGGGGAACCTCAGGCAGAAGAGAATCCAGGGAGCGAGCGATAAATCGCTTCCATCTCCATGGGCATCTCTCCTCCCAGAGGCGAGTAGTGCCAGGGACCTACCGGTTCAGGAAAACGTTTGCTGGATGTTGGGCGTCTAACCCGACGGTTCCGCCTTTATTTCGCGCTAGATCAGGGCGAGGAGCGATTACTGGAAAGTTAGGGGCTTGGAATTTGGGAACTCAATTAGAGACTAGGCTTTGCCGCGAATTCACTGGGTGACTTGGAGAAAGCCACTTACCTTTCTTAGCCTGTTTCTCATCTCGAAATCTAGGGCAAGGACAGGTAGATTTTATGGCTGGTAAAGTTAGAGATTTCGGGAAGTACCCAACAGGTCCGTGGACGAGGGGTGAATGGTGAGATCCTATGACCCGAGACGGTGGTGCACGCGCCCTTTCCTGAGCAGGTGTGAACGCCATGCTGAGGAAGGTGGCCGTGGCTGCCGCGTCCAAGCCGCACGTGGAGATCCGCCAGGATGGGGATCAGTTCTACATCAAGACTTCCACCACGGTGCGCACCACTGAGATCAACTTCAAGGTCGGAGAAGGCTTCGAGGAGGAAACTGTGGACGGACGCAAGTGCAGGGTGAGGTTTCATAGCCCGCGCAAGTGTTCCCAGGTTCCCGCTGGCGGCCCATGGACTCCTGCCACCGTAGAAATATGTCTCTCTTAGCAGCCTGTGGCGTGCTTTCGTGCTGTTTGCAGGAGGGTTTGTGAAACCTGGTTGCCCTGGGCTCAAAAGAAAATGTCCTACCCCCTCTCCGAACCCATCCTTGAACCACCCTGAGGTGCTAACGGGCACTCTTAAAACGCGGGCTCTGGACTGCTTAGCGTTCCTAGCTGTGACTTCTGCAGCCATTTGGGGCACCCTCCGCGCAAGAGCAGGCCGCGCCGGAGGAAGAGGTTGCAGGGGCTGCCTGGCTCCAGGGCAGTGCTGCTGCCACGTTTCCTGTCGCAGGTGGAACAGCAGCTCTCCTGTCCCGCCCCTTGGGTCCCTGGGCCGTCTGGGAAAGCTCTGGATCCAGTTTCAGCAGTCCCAATAGTCCGGTATCCCTCCCCGCCCTCAACCGGGGAAAGGCAGAATCTTTCCAAAAGCAACGCAGGTTCTGGCTGGGGGAGTAGACTAAGTGCCCTCTCTAAGTCCTCAAGGGCAAGAGGGTTTTTATTTCTATAAACACCGACCCAGGGATGAACAATTGTACATTTCTTTTTTGCATGGGCAAAAAACTGCATTCGGTTAAGCAGATGGAAAAATAATTACTGCTGCTGCCTATTATTTTAAATGAGTGACAGAATATCTGTCTCCCTGGTTTTCTTCAACGTTTTTGAAAAATGAAAATAAGTAAAAACATTACAAACAGTGGGGAATTGTTTCCTTTGCCCTCCTGGAGCTGGTGCCCAGGGAGTCTGGACCAGGCTTGGAAGAAGGACTGAAAAACCCAGAGCCCCACCCCCACCCCCATCCCCAGCAGGATGCACAAGGCAATCTTTGGCCCTCAAAATTGACATAGTCTGAAAGTGATGCTCAGGCTTGGAACAGGTGGGATATGAGGTCCAAATCACCACATTGTTTGTAAAAACCAAAGATCAGGACAGGATTGTTAGTCTTGAGGGAGAAGGCTTGATAATAGACAGGACTTAATTTGGGGACAACCAAGGGTAGCTAGTGCCAGGGAGAGTAATTCTGATTTTAAAAAAAATCAAAGGTTCACAAAACAACTGTGAGAGAAGGGCTTTATTTATCCCCCAGCCCCTACCTTGCCTGATGAAGATGTCCCATGTGTTAGTTAAAAAGCAATTATGTGCACATTCAGTATTTCCCCAGCCCAGCTGTACCATACTTTGTGCAGACACTGGGGAAAGCTGCAAAGAATCCCCCCTTTTGCCTCCCCTCCAAAAGCATGAAGAATCTTTGGATCAGTTTGATTTAAATTTTTTTCTAGAAGGTTATAAATTGCAAAATGGAAGCATTTTTATCCTCAGTGTCAGAGACATCCAGGTTTATAACAAGAGGCTGTGTGCTATATCTGATGAGAAGTGCAAACAGAAAGGAAAGTGTTATCCCAAAACCTCTACAGGAAATCCTTCTCCTGATCTGCTGGCTATGGATGTACTTACAAACATGGTATCTTAACCGTTGTAAAATTTTGTGGTTCTAACGTGAAGGTTCTTGCCTTTAAAATTCAAATTGCTTGAAGAGGTAGTTTATTTTGACATAAAAGAATCATTGCGTGCTCTGAATTTTATTCCTAGAGATGTATGGCATGTCTAAGGCTTTGCTGCTTGAGTGAGTCTGTGTGTATGTGTGTGTAATACAAGGTGTATTTTATACCCCATAAAATCCGTGACCAGCACTCTGAATTTGGACTTTATGTAGCTCAGCAGAGAAGATTCTATGTGCTTGTGACAAGGACCATGTGTTGCTTCTCTGCACAGCAATTATTCTCCGGTGTTCATTGTTGTCTCTGCTCCCGCTGCCGAGACTGTAATTAATGTCACTAATGGTTTTCCTGCCTGCAGAGTTTAGCCACTTGGGAGAACGAGAACAAAATCCACTGCACGCAAACTCTGCTTGAGGGGGATGGCCCCAAAACCTACTGGACCCGCGAGCTGGCCAACGACGAGCTCATCCTGGTGAGGGCCCTTTGACCTTGAAATGATCCCAAAGTTTCCCAGATAATCCTGAGGTGGCCCTCACAAAAATGTTGTTCTCATATTCTCATTCAAAGAAAGACGTTTGCCTTGGATTAAAATGTATGCTTTTTCATTTTTCTTTTTCTAATTTTGCAGTGCTGGGGTGGAGGACCTCACTGTTAGGCAAGCATCTCTACATAACACTGAGCTGCATCCCCAGACCCCTGGGTTAAAATTGGAGCAGAAAGCCCAAGATGACAGCATAGGTCAGAGAAAGTCATCGTTAAATATTTGGCAGGAGAGAGGAGTGGCAAAATAGAGGCTAGAAACAGGCTGGGGTGCCTGCCACTATCCAAACTGCTATGTCCCTGAGGTAGTGGGAGGAAGACTTCTTTTAAGCCAACTTCCCCTCCACCCTGGCTCAGAATACTTGGGCTTTGTGAGGTCCCCCAGGATCCTACTACAGAAGGGATTCCCCCGCCCCATTCTCATGCATTTGCTGGCCGGGAAAGGTATTAGAAATTTTTATCACATCAGCACTCAAAGCCATAGAGAACTTTTTTACCTCCAGACTTACAAACTCCTTTGGCCTTTGGGAGACAGAGAAGTAATGCTAATTTGGGAAATGTCTGAATGTAACAATGTGGATGGACAGGGCCTTTAGAACTGGAGAAGGTGAACTCTAACCTTAAAAGTATACAGGCAGAAACATACAAACACCCTCAGACAAACAAAATTACCTGGTGAGGCCAAATTATAAATCCCTATAGTTTAATCACCCACCCTTCTTCCCTTTTAAGGTAGAGGAACAAAGGAAGGCTGGGAGGCAAACCACCCCCATGCTACTCCCCAAGGAAGCATTTTGTGTTTCAGGACTGATCAAACTTCTTGCAACCACCCCACCCCCAAGACTAGAAAAAGGAAAAGCCATTCTGAGTAACAAGAAATTTACATTCTTTGTTCTCCATCAGACATTTATGAACATCTCACCTCTAAAATTCCACCTGCCCCATCTTAGTGACTGTTACCCCAAAATACTGGGAATAGGAGATGGCAAAGTGTTCTGGGAACAGAACAGACTCTCTCTGTGATCTAGGCATTGTCCTTTCCTTCCCAAGCTCAGTACCCCTGCTGTAAAATTAGGGGTTGAGTTGATTTCTGGTCCCTGAGGTCCCTCTCAGCCCTGAAATTACATGTTTATTCTGCAAGAAGACCCTAAATTGAACTCCCTATTGCTTTAACTGAGGCTGCTTTGATATCTCTTCCTCTCTCTCCCCTCTTGTCTTGCTGGGATGATTTAGCATGCTTTTCTCCTTTCATAGAGAAAGGACTGGCTTAATTTGCAACCTGGTTAATGTTTCCAGGGAAGGAATACTTGATGGGGTTGGGGAGCAATTTGAGGCTGAGACTTGGAAACCTTGGAGAAAAGGCACATATGGTTTACTGGGACCAGAGACAGCAAAGAGCAAATGATTTTAAGGGTTCTGAAGTGTAGCCAAGGGTTAAGTAAGATCAATTTGCTCTGAGAAGGTGTGATTTTATTAACCTTTGCAGAACCTGAGCAGCCAGAGTCATAGACCAAATTCTGCTAGAAGGACTGTACCACCTCTGAATCCCACATTCCCCCCACACTATAGTTCCACCCCAGCATCCTTTCCTGGCTCAGCAAACCTATATAAGCCTCAAAGGGAGCATTAATTCTTGACATTTGGAATCTGAAATGTGGGCTTTTGTTTCAAGAGTTATTATCATGAATAAATCCAAAACATCAGGAGATGCAATCTCCATATAACAAGAGGCAAATTATTCTGGTTAAGTTGAAATAAGCTCCCCCAGTGCCAACCATAAATTGCCCCTGAGCTGTAAGTTATGTTTCTTTGAAAACTGAGTATACTCCTTCAAACTGCTCTGGAATATTTTATGGAGAATTTTTTTCAGCAACCTCTAAGCATAGTTTGCAGGCTGAGAAGTTCAAATGGGGCTGGAAATGGGATTTCTTCTAGTGTCCTGAAGCCATTTGTTAGCCTCAGTGAGCTTTCAGAGAACCAGAATATTTACTACATGGGTAAAGAGTCAGATTCCTAAATTTTGGCATTCTATTTGATACTCCATGGCCACAGAACTCAAAGAGTTCTGGAAAACCAACATGGTCTGCAGGATCCAAATATCTGAGAAGTGGATTTATGATGGGAACTCCACCTCCACATACCCCCGGGACACAGAATCATCCCCGTTCCTCACTATTAGGGAAAGAGGATAGGTGTCCAGAGTGGGTAAGTGAAATCAGAGGATCCCTAGTGGGATCATTTGGTCATTTGCTTCCTGCTAAGTATTAGAAGTATTGTTATGAAGCACATGTATTGGGATAATGCCCTAGCAAATGCTCTCTGAGAGCATTTCATGACCAATCTGCGATACACACTCCTTAATTGTACAATTGTTATGTGGATTTAAAAATTTGTTTAACTCTAAAGTCCTTTTTAAACTAAACTCTTAGTCCAGTGATTTTAACTTTTGAATCTCAGGCCAGTGTGAAAATCTGATAGATAAGGACCTTCCAGCAGATAATTTTACATCTGCAAACAAACATACCCACACATCAGGCCTAATGACTTGGGAAGGTTTTGGTTTTTGAACATACACATTGCTTTCTCTGTTCTGACTTCCTGTGAGAGGCCCAGGAGAACAGGCATGTGAGTAATTGCTAGTTTTTGGAAAAGTTGAGACAACTTACTTATGGGCAATATCATTTCAGGAGCCAGAAGAAAAATGTTCTCTGTCTGCGGAATGATTCGTGTCTTCCCATCAGCAAACAAACTAACAAAGAGCCATAGAATTTTAGATGGAAAGAACTTTTGGGATAATCTTGTTCAAGTCCTCCCCTCCCTATTGTCCACCCGCACAAGCCTAGAGAGGAAGAGAATGGCTTAGGTTTACCCAGCTGTGAGTTGGAGAGCTAGATCAGGGTGCCAGTGCTGCGTTTTTGCAGCTGAGACCAATTTTCTAGCTTGCCATTGATTTGATTTGAGTGTTATAATTCTCCTTCAGCATCATTGGGGGATTGGTTCTAGGACTCCCTTTGGAAAATCTATGGATGCTCAAGTCCCTTCTGTAGAATGGGGTACTATTTTGCATATGCCCTATGCAAATCCTCCTGTATACTTTAAATCATCTCTAAATGACTAATAATACCTAATGCAATATAGATGATAAGTAAGAAGCTGTTATACTTTTTTGTTTAGGAAATAATGATGAGGAAAAAAAGTGTGTATGTGTTCATACAGATGCATTGTTTTTCTGAATATTTTCAATCTGTGGTTGGTTGAATCTGAGGATGTAGAGCTTGTGGATACAGAGGCCTGTTGTAGTTACACATCGGAGTCTTTCTCCCAGGCTTCATAGCTGCTTCCTGGAAATCAATTCTATTCTGTCTCCAAAGCAATCTCATCTCACTTGTTGGTATTGAACCCTGTGACCCCAGCTGTCCAAGCCCCTTGCTCTCTTGCAGTGGTTTGAAAGAAGATGGAACCCCTTCAGAAATGTCCAGTATGAAGTTCTTCCCCTTTTGATATAACTTCAAAACTAAAGCTGGGAAACTTGCATTTCTTATGTCAATACCCCAGTTGCCTCTGCCATTAAGGAGCTTGGGGAGGAACCTCAAACCCTTAGTGCTTACTTAGCATCAGCACAACAGGAAATTGAATGCCTGTTACAAACAGTTTTTAACAGGGCAGTAACTGGCCTTATTAGCAATATGCTTTAAACATTTTTTGCACAGGCATCTGTACTGATTGGTTTTCCTTTTCTTCTTTTCTGCAGACATTCGGCGCCGATGATGTGGTCTGCACAAGAATTTATGTCCGGGAGTGAAGGCAGCCAACTTGTTCCCACTTTTGGGACAGGATGCAGGTTTCCCCAAGGAATATGTCATAGGTCTGAGTTGCCAGTGGGCCACCCTCCCCCCTATCAACATTAGGTGATCCCATTTTCCCTGTGACAATGTTGTAGTGTTCCCCTCAAGGTCTCTGTGCCTCTTGTACCCCTGGTGCTCTGTAGTTTGGCAATGCATGGTTGCATCAGTCATTAAACTAGTTGGACACATCTTGAGTGTTTTTCCTTTTGGGGACTGCTCCATGGGTTTCAAATTACTGTGTACTGGTGCCCCCAGCACTGCATCGATCTGTATGGTGTTCTCAGCTTGAGCCTGCTGCCTAGGTGTTGAGCTCTGAGCGAGCATCAGCAGTCACAAACTGGGCTCCTGCAGACTGGTGGGGTCCAGGCCATAGATCCAGCTGCAAATGGACCTCATCATGTTGTTTTTAAGTGAATTAGTTGCTACTGGTGATTCCAGGCAGGAAAGGGCACGTTCAAAAGGCTTAATTGAGGAGAACTCACAAGGGAGGGACTATTTATATGGGTATTAACAAGGTCAGAATGAAAAAGAACCAACAAAGGATGGTGAGGCACCCACAAACTAGCAACAGAATGAGCCCTTATCACTCCTAGATCTGAAGATAGAGGGCAGCAAGGTCACCAAACCATGGGAGCAGTAACCTGGGAGATGGATTGCCCTGCAGGAGCTGTGGCAATAAATAGAGAACACAGCCACTGTCAGTATCATGGCTCCAGTGAATTAGGTTGGGGGAGAAGCGGTTTGGAAAGAGTAGGTAAGTATCCTAACTTCCCACCTATCAGTCTTCACCTATTTTACACATTGGCTAAATACAGCTGGAATGTGGAGGGCAAGAAAGTAAGCCTTTTTTAGTTGGAACTTGAACCTTCTGCCTCCCCTTGCTCCCCACTCTTGGGGAGACCTCATTTACTTTGTATGCCTGGCTTCTCTCCTGGCCATTCTAGACATATGGACTCTTGGTCAAGAGTATTTGAGGCTGGGCAAGGCTAAAAGACCCTCAAAGATCTCACACTCTAGTGGAGCAGACAAGGCCCAGGCGCACTACCTGAGGGAGTGAGAACACATTACCTGAGTCCTCACATTTCCCCAGCCCAGAGCCCTACTGTGCTCCTGGGGGACATTGGCCCCCTCCAAGACTCTACTGCCTATCTCTGGAACTCTGGGGAGGGATCTCATGCATCTCCCTGCCCCTGCTTGGGGCTCTTTGGCTGCCTCTGCTCTGGTGCCCCCTATGGAAGCACCACTGCTTCCCACAGTCCCAAAGCTACCAGGCCCTGGTGTGTCAAGTGGAACTGAATTCTGCATCAGAGACAGGAGGAAGCCTGACGCTGGGCTGCCCTTTCTCCTCAGGCAACAAAGACCCTCTACTTATGTCCAGAACCTCCCAAAGCCCCTTGTGAAAACAGCTCCTCAGCCTGGGGTTGTGGCTCAGTAATAGAGCGCTTGCCTTGCATATGTGAGGCACTGGGTTTGATCCTCAGCACCGCATAAAAATAAATTTAAAGAAAGGTATTGGGTTCATCTACAACTTTAAAAAAAAATGTTTTTTTAAATAGCTTCTCAACTTCTGACTCTACCCCAGAGCCCTTGAGACCAGGAGGTGCAGATACCGTACCATCCCCTCCATTCTGCTGGTTTCTCCTTTTGGGCTGGATTGCTTACCAGACATAGCTATGTTCATACTCAGTGTCCTACAAAACAGAGAGTCTTGTAGCAGAGTGTGGAGGGATGCAGGAGTCACCTGTGCTCATTGTGGGAGGGAGGTGGAACAGGGCCTCTAAGGATGGCAGATCCTGGGTTGGTAAATGGTATGGAGGAAGGTAACATGGAGGGACCACCTACATGGGAATGTACTAGATTTAGAAGTGAGGGGACCAAGATGGCCACATAAGAGAAAGTGGGCACAGCAGGTCATGCCAGGTGGATGAGGCTGAGGTGTGTTGCCTCTGCCTCATGAGTGCTGGATGCTCATGGCCACTGCAGATGGACTGAGTGAGGCCTACACCCCTTCCTTGCCTCCACTGCTGCACTGTCTTCTCCACCTCTCCCTACTGTACTGTGGTGACCCTGTATGGAGGACAGGGCCCAGTTGTGCAGAGGATGCAAGAAGCCATTCTCCTTTTCTGACTCTGGAAATTTGGTTATTTCCATCATATTCTTCTTTATATATGACATGGTACATGGATCACCTGTTTCCTTCAGATAAGCCTTCACAGAGGATGAAGAATAAAGCAGAGTGAAGGAGGCTACCAGCCGTATCTCACTTGCTTGATGGCCAGTGGGCATGGGTGGGTACATTTGGATAACAAGATGAGGTGGCAGCATCAGTAGTTCATTTAGACAGAGAGCGTCAACTACAGCCTGGTTGTCTTCAATCTTATTGCTTCCACATTTTTCCAGATAAAAGGCACAGTTTTTCTCATTCCCTTATAGAACACCTCTCGTGAGACATTAGTGCTCCATGGAACCCAGTTTGGGGAATTGCTGCTATAATCTTCAGCCCTATAATATTTGTGTGTACATATACCACATATGATATGTAATGCACACACACAGAACGAAAACCTTCACAAAATATCACTGTCCCAGAATAATCTCACTAAACTTGTTACTCTGAACTTGTTCTAATCTTGTTCTCATTCTTCTGCTCAGCAGTTCCCATGGTCTGTAGCAGAAAGTTTAAATTTTTTGGCCTAGTATTCAAAGTCCTCCATGATTTGGCTTCATCAGGTAAAACAGAAGGAACAGGTCTGTCAGATCTGGCTTTAAATCCTGGAGCTACTTTCCATTAGTTAAGTGCTAGAAATCTAACCACAGCCAATCCCAGCAAAAAAGAAATTACTCTATTTCAACAGGGATGAACCTTGGAAATATTATGCTATTTGAAAAAAGCCAGTCACAAAGGGCACACATTGTGTGATTCCGTGTAAGTGACATGTGGAGACTAGGCAGATTCTTAAAGAAAAGTAGCTAGGCCGGTTCCCTAAGGCGGGGAGGTGGGGGAATTAGGGAGCGGCCAATACAGTTTCTTTTGGGGATGATGAAAATGTTCTAAAACTGACGCGGTAGTGGTTGTACAACTTTGTGACTACACTAAAAATCACTGGATTGTACATTTTAAAGGGTGAACTGTGGGCTATGTGAATGATATTTTAAATAAAGCTGTGGGGTTTGTTTAAAGGAATATACTGACTTCCCTGAATGTGAGAAAGCTGGAGAAGCTTTCAGGACTGAAGGAAGAGTTGCAGGAACTAGGCCTCAAGGTTAAGAATCTGAACTCACAGTCCTCTGAAGCCCTTCTCTCCATCTATCTCCTTCTACTCCATCTTGATTCCCTTATGCAATTGGCACAGGTCGCATGACCACCCCTGGGCCAAGGAATGGGGTTCAAGGATTGGTCAGGCATGAGTCTTATGCCCTCTTCTCTAATCAGGGGTAGAGCCTGAGATAAGTAGATGAGGGGGGACTGGGGGAAAATAAACTGGGTAAGTGTATATTGGGGTTGCTGCCATCCACCAGGCTGGCTAGAAAACTTCAGGAAATAATTTAGAGGCTTTGACCCTTGGTCCCTTGCTATGTAAGGACAATTATCTGGCATGGTTGGTGTAGAGATTAAATGAATGAAGACATGTTAACTACATGAAACCACACAGGTCCAAAACCTCAAGGCTCTCCTCCGGGTCTCTGATTCTTCAGAGGCACCCACCTCCTTTAAGGCATCTTCTCTGACCCCGGAGGCAGGAGCTTTTGCTGTCTGCTCCCCACAGAGGCTCACAATTACAGCCTGCCCTGTGCACGCAGGCTTCTGTTGTCGTCCTATGCTGTCATTCCACATTTTCTAGGTTTCCATCAAATTCTGTCAACCAGTCTGTGTGGTCCGGGAATGGCTGCTTACACATCCCTGCATGCATCCGTAAGGGGCTTGGCAAATGGGGGGTACTCTGTAAACATGTGCTGATTATCTGACTAATAGAGAGCCAACATTTTCTGAGACTCAAGCCTTCCTGAATGGACTGCCTTGAAGAAAGCAAATGTAGGGGAGCAAACTGGTACCCAGTCCAAGCACCAGCCAAGAGCAGGAGTAGCGCCTTGGGTGATATAGCACAAAACATGTTACATGTTATCTGGCAGAGAGTTCCAAGTCCCATTTAAAAGAAGAATGTGAGTCATATGGGAAATTCTGCTCAGGTGGTCCCTTGCCCACTTCCAACAGTAGAGTCTGGGGAAAACAATGCTTATTTTCCCAGCCTGCATTGTAATTAGATTGTCCATGTGACCCAATCTTGCGCAAAGAAACACATGAGAAGTCTGGTAAGAGTTTCTGGAAAAGACCTTTTATTCCTGATAGTCCAGGAGAGCCTAAGAAGCTAATTTCTGTTCAATGCCTCTGAATATTGTATGAGATTATGATGTTAGTCAGCTTTTCCTTGCTGTGACCAAAATACTTGACAAGAACTACTTAGAAGAGGAAAAGTTTATTTGGGGCTTGGTTTCAATGTTCAGTCTATAGTAGGCTGACTCTGTTGTTCTGGGCCTGAGATGGGGCAGAACATCATGGTGGAAGAGTGTAGTGGGAAAAACTGCTCAGCTCATAGCGGCCAGGAAGCAGAACACAAGGGACAAGTTCTAATCTCTAAGGGCATGCCCCCAGTGACCTACTTCCTCTAGCCATATCCCATCTGCCTACATTTACCACCAAGTATTCCATTCAAATTATTCATCTAAATGGATATTAATCTAAAGATTAGGTTACAACTCTCACAAATCTAATCATTTCACCTGTGACTATTCATGCATTAACTAGCACATGAACTTGGGGGAAACACCTCTTATCCAAACCATAACAGATGCTTATAGCTGGTGCAGCCATTTTTATGACCATAAAAATAAAAGGCTATGAGAATCTCAGAGCTATCAACCCAGAGTCGTTAAGACAGTGCAGCCCTTGCTTCTCTTTAGATGTATTGCTAGGAAATTTTTTTTTAAAAGAAGAAAACCTATGTTTGTTCAAGCCTGCTATTCTGTGGCTTCCATACTTGCAGCTAAAAGCATTCTTAACTGATACACCAAGGTAGCACAAGGGAGGACAGAGACCTGTCTGGCTTGCTAATTTCTAAGAAGCCCAGTCTTGATGATGGCTTCTGGAATTAGACAATGTCCTCTTGCTCAAGGGAAAGATCATGTTAAACTATTTCATAGATATTAAGACCCTATTCACATGGCAGTAGCTTTCTAAGTCTCTTACTTCAGTCCCTTTTTGTCACCATGACAGCCAACATTTCATAGTGTACTGCAAGGATGTTATCAGAGGAAATGTGGAGTAGCAAACCTGCAAATGCAGCTTTTACACCCCCAGCCTAACCCAACCCACTCCTTTTGGAGGCACCAGTCCTCTGGGAGTACCCTCCAGGGATCTTCCCTCCTTCCTGGCACTTTACTGTAACTACCCATTAGTGTCAGTAAAGTCCCCAGATCTTGTCAAAAACATCACTTGCATCTATATCTGCCATATTCAATTTCTAGCAAATTGTGCTCTAAAATAAAAGAAATGCAGGATGTCACTGGATGAAAAATGAATCTTCCCAAATTCCCCAAAGGGCCAGATAAATGGAGGTCAGAGTGGATTTAAAATCAACTTTGATGCCAAACCCTTAAGCCAAGTGGGCAGTTGTGCTCATCCCATCCATCAGAGCCTCTTCTCTCATAAACATCTCCAGCCAAGAGCAGATAAAACCCAGAAAGAGGAAATGGCTTGCTCAGGGGGTCCTTATTTTAGGTGCTTGACATTGTCAAGATAATTTCCTTCTCTGGATTTTGCTATCTTAGGAAAAGAAATCCTCTTTATTATAGAAAATTTCCAGAATACACAAAAACAGAGAGAATTATATAATGATTCTCCATGTGCCCACCACCCAGCTTCAACAACCATGGTGGCCAATCTTGTTTCATCTATTCTGCCCTTTTCCAATTTATTTTGAAGCAAGTCCTAAATATTTGAAGATTTCACTTCTAATTTTTTAGTATGTATCTCTAAAAGTTAGGAATTTTCTTGAAAATAGCTACACTACCATGATCACATCTTAAAAATTAACAATAATTGCTAATATCACCACATATCTTGCTAGTGTTTAAATTTTCCTGATTGTCTCTTAGCTTTTTTTCTTAACCTGTTTAGACTGGCATTGAGATAATCATACTTTATGATCAGTTGCTATGTCCCACAAGTCTCTGTTAATCTCTAAGTCCCCCTCTGCCTTATTTTTTTTTTTGTAAGTATTTGTTGGAGATACTGTTTGGTTGTCCTGCAGAGCTTCTCACAGTCTGGATTTTGATAATTACATTTCTATTGTGTTGCTTAATGTATTAAATTGGTTAATTGAGAATTGGATGTCAGATCTGAAAGCTCATCTCGATTCCAGGTTGATTTATTCACAAGACCATTTCACAGGCAGTGGCCTGCCACACTGCCCTTAGGAAGACTCCTGACATCTGCTTCTCTCTCTCTCTCTCTCTCTCTCTCTCTCTCTCTCTCTCTCTCTCTCTCTTTAATGTTAGCAGCCATTGGTGAGCACTGCCTGGATTTGTGATTTCAGTGAAGGTTAAAACATGGGAATTTTCTATTTCCTTCTTCATTTATGAGCTGGAATATCTCCTTAAAAAGATACTCTTGCCCTCCTGGTTATCCTGAGCTACAGTTTATATAGGAAAGACAAAATCAATACTTGATTATTTCCCTGTTTTTACAAGTTTTCAGAGCAACGAATGGGTTCTCCTGGCATTCTTTAGAGATGGCCAATGCATGTTTGTATTTTATTCTGATTTTCACTTTTTTTTTCCATTTTGAATGTCACTGTGAATTTATGGATTCATTGCAATTATTATCCCTGTTGATACTACAAATGGCCCATCTTTGGACAATGGGAACCTCTTCTTATTGGCCCTTGAGTCCTTGGTAAGACCCTGGTCATCTTTGATGACTTCCTGGTCATTTGGTATGATGATGCTCCTGGCTTATTTTGTACATTTCTTGCTCCTGACCAGGAATCCATTTCTCCAATGAGCCATTCCTTTTAGGAGACAATAGTATTCAGAAACCACACAGTATAGGGGCCAAGAGAGGCCCTACATTTTTTTTAATATTTTATTTTTTAGTTGTAGTTGGACACAAAACCTTTATTTCACTTGTTTATTTTTGTATGTGGTGCTGAGGATCAAACCCAGGGTCTCGCATGTGCGAGGCGAGCCCTCTACCACTGAGCCACAACCCCAGCCCCCTACATTTTTTTTAAGAGATGGGGTCTTGCTGTGTTACCCAGGCTGACTCTGAACTCCTGGACTCAAGTGACCCTTCCTTGTCACAGCCTCCTGAATAGCTGTGACTATATGAGCACAACACTATGCCTGGCTTGAGGGGAGTCTGTTTTTGATTTTAAGATAGAAGCCATAAATTGAGTGTGGTGGCTCATGCCTGTAGTCCTAGAAACTTAGGAGTCTGAGGCATGAGAATCACAAGTTCAAGGACAGTCTGAAGATCCTCTCTCAAAATAAAATATAAAGAGCTGGGCTCAGTGGTAGAGTGTCACTAGGTTCAATCCCAAGTATCCTCCCTCTCACACATGCATATGGATAGATGCCAGGGTTTTAGGACTCAAGAGGCAGGTTACGGACAACAAAGTTACTCTATACTCCTTTGTCTCCTTTCTCTTCCACACAAGAAAATGCTAAACAATATTCCTTTGTTGACAACACTATATTTAGTTATCTGAGGGTGATATCTCTTCTTCTTGTATGTGTGTGTGTGTGTTGTGTGTGTGTGTGTTACTAGGAATTAAACCCAGGGTACTCTATCATAGAGTTATTATTATTATTATTATTATTATTATTATTATTTTATTAATAATTTATATTATTATTATTTTACTCTACTCCAGCCTTTTTTAATTTTTATTTTGAGACAGGAACTCACTAAGTTAGCCAGGATGGCCTCAAACTTGTGACCCTCCTGCCTTGGCCTCCAGAGTTCCTGGGATTACAGGTGTGCCCCACACATCTCTTCCTTTTATCCAGAAATCTGGGCAGATTTTGGCCAATCCCTTTGTGGCAGGAGATGGAGTCAGGGGCATGGACTGGAAACATGTCTGCAACTCAGCATCAAGTTTTTAGGGCAACTACCTCAAGGAGGACATGACTTGCTGGGCATAGGTCACCTCCAGTCGAACATCTATTATCTCATTGGAGGCAGGGTTAAGGGCCCATTCGTTAGTAGGAAAATAAAAGCATAATTTCCAGACGAAGCAAACTCTCCCAAGGATTTTGCAAGCATTATATATTTGTTACAATTGGGTGATTTATCTTTCTGGGAAAGTTACTTACTGGACTTGGAGGAATTTACTTAATTTTAAAAAATAGATGACAGTCATAATTTCATAATTCCATTTTTTCCACAAAAGAGGAAAGCTCATCAATTATGGTGAAGAGGGATGTTGGGTCTATAAAGTGGAATTTGACCAAGGTCTCTCATAAACAGCCATCCTCAGGGGAAGTGGGATTTCATTCTGGCATTAAAATTAAAAGTCTGTTATTAAAAGAAAGTTAGCTTCAGAAACAATGTGTAAGAAAAATGTACTGAGTCAAGAACTCTCACAAAGAGCACAATGCAAAGTGAAAACTCTAAGTTGGGGAGGATCCAATTTTCAGAATATATGGAATAATATACTTTTTTTTTGTCTTCCCTACTATCAAGAAAAAGTTTGGGAAAATATTAAGCTCATTTTATTTATTCATTTGTATGAATGTGATGGTATGGATCAACCATAAAACATGCCCAAAGCATGGATGTACGTCCCGGCTGTGCCACCAACGTGCTCTGTGAATCTGGCTGTACTACCTCCCTGGGTCTCCAGCTGCCCATCTGTGCAAAGGGAAAGTTGCCAAACTCAGACAGAGGATGGGTAAGCTGCATATGAATCACTGGGGACAGTCCAAACGTCCATCAATAGGGAAATGGATACGTCAACCACAACAAGCCACACCATGGAATTCTCCACAGCTGTTGGACGCAATAGGGAGACACATGTGCACTGATGTGGAAAGATATCCAAGCTATAAGTAGAAAAAAATGAGTGATCATCTAGTTGAATGGGAAAAATTAAAACTGTATGCTCAGCTCATTCCAGGGGCATAAAACCACAAAACCCTGGAGAACACACACCAAATCATTATTAATAGTCATCTCTAAAGAGAGACCATTTTACTCTCATTTTTTTCTGGGTCGTTAGAATGTATTTGTAATGAGAATGCATTACTTTTAAAATTTCAAACAAAATTTCCTTTAAAAAGTAAGAGATTCTGATGGTCTGGGTTTGGGCTGGAGCCCAGGAATCAATCTCTTTGCACACCTCAGGTGACTTCCGATAGTCACTGAACAATGGTTGCAAAGATATCTTTCATCTCTGCCTTCCCTCTATGACCCCGCAGTTTGTTTGATTCATGATATGGGGGAAAAGAAAGAAAAGGACCAAACTAGAGAAAAGGAGACAGCAAGAAGAAAACACACACTGGAAGCATAAATCATGATTACTGTGGTGTGAGACTGAGCAGT
Source organism: Urocitellus parryii (assembly GCF_045843805.1). Classification (NCBI taxonomy): domain Eukaryota; kingdom Metazoa; phylum Chordata; class Mammalia; order Rodentia; family Sciuridae; genus Urocitellus; species Urocitellus parryii. The sequence continues at coordinate 120,807,225 of NC_135536.1, read as the reverse complement.
TATTCCCCAGCACATATCCCATGTGAAACACACAGCAACCCCAGCCACAGGCAGGACAGGCATTGCAGACATCCCCATTTTACAGACAGGAACACTGAGGTTCAGAGGAGCTAAGTCCTTTGAGTAAGTCACTCTAATGACAAACAGCAGAGCTAAGATTAGGACATGGGACTCTGATCCCAGAGCCAATACTTTCTACCCCATCAGTCATGAGGGACATAAAATGTTTTCTTTGCTGCAACTATCAAGGATTGTGTTTATGGTTTAATGGGATCAAATAGTTTTTGTGTGTGTGTAGGAAAAGAGAAAGGAAGAAAACACAGCAATAACTGGTGTTTAATGGGCTTACTGTTTCAGGTCTTGTGCTAAGTCTTGTTCATATATTATTGCTTTTAATTCTGCAATAATTCAACTAGGTAGGGTCTGTGTTCACTCCCACTTTATAGATGTTAAAACTGAGGCACCAAGAGGTTGAATAATTTTCTCCAAGTGAATAAAAGCTGGTATTGGGATTGAACTCAGGTCTTCTACCTAAGAAAAGAAGCAGAGAAAGGGAAGGGGGAAGATAGTGTCAGAGAGGTGGGTGTGCCCCTTTGTTCTCCACAGGGCTCCTGTTTCTTAGGCTGTCATCACCCCACATGGCAAGGGGTTCCTGGGGGCCTTCAGAAGGAAAACTCAACACTGCTGGGCTGCTGGCCAGCCTCCCTCCCACAATATATTTCCTTTGCCTACATTGACAGGTATCCAGTTTCACTGAAGGCTCCAAGCTCCCAGATCTGGTTTTAATCAGGAACTAGAGCTGAGCCCTAGAGCAACTGCCTGGCAGCCTCAGGGAGGCCCAGGCAGCCCAGTCACATTCTCTTCCCTGGAGCCCCCTGAGAAGGACTGTTGATCTCTAGAGCCCAGTCTTGGGTAGTGGCCTTGTGAATGCACCATTCAAGGCCCCTCCTGTTGAACAATGTCTCCAGAGAGAGCAAAGTGCAATAGACAGAAGATGCAGGGGACTACCTCTCACTGTGGACATGCAGGGCTCACATTGGTTTGTTTCTGACTTCTGTGGGCAAGGTTAGGGGAAAGGTAGGGCAGCAGGAGAGCCACCTTGTTCTCTTCCCATCCACACAGCCAATCAGAACTGTGCATCTCTTCTGCCCAATGTGGGAGGGCAGCTTGGACACACTCTCTATCCTCATGAAATCTGTCTGAAGCTAGACAGGAAGACAGACAAGGAAGCGTAACTGGACAACTGGACCAGCAATAGAGGCAGACGCCATAATTCTGAAGGTACCTGGGAAACTCCTGATTCATCCTAACCAGTTCATGAAGGAGCAGGCCTCTGAACTAAAGGACTTGAAGAATGCAGAGAGGGTTTCTAGGTATATGGAAGGACTAGGGAAAGTGTGTCAGACTTTGCAAGGCCCTGCATTGGTCCACATAGCCACTTTTGCATGAATTAGAAAAAGGGACCACATCTAGGCAGGCCCTAAAGGCACCCCATCCTGCTTTTGCAAAATGCACAGTGTGACTGTATTAGTGACCCCATTAGTGAGTCTATGACAACTTAATTTTGTCTGCTTTCTACACCTTTCTTTCCCCTTCTTCCTACAGAACTCGTGTTCCCTGAAATCAAGTGATTCTATGCAGTTACTGTGGGGCTGACCCACCACCCCTACCAGAGGTTAGCACTTGGTTCAGTCATAGCTGATCAGAGTACCATAGCTCCATGGTGACAGTTCTCAGAAGGGCCTGTGGTCCAGGAAGGGCCAGTCCGAATTCTTCTGGCAACTGCAGCTGGAGCATTCGGAGAAGAGGAACTCTCCTTTGGCTGGGTTTTCTGACTATTAGGATTAGATAAACCTCGAGTTGTCAGGCCATCCTCGTTACTTTGCAGGAGACTGAAAATGAAGCCAACACCAAAAAAGGCACAAATGAAAAACTGAAAGAGATCAAATTCTGATATTGTTTAAACTCTAGGATTTACTCCTGGAATATTTCAGTTCTACGAACCAATCATTCCCCCTCTTTTGTTTAATCTAGTCTGAGTTTTTATGCCTACCATCAAAAAAAAAAAATGAACTATTATGGAAAGAACTGCTGGGAGTCAAGCCAATAGACACAGAGCCCTCGGTGCTTTGAAAAACCAGGAAAGCTTTGGCCGGACCTCAGGGCTTTCTAAATCAAGAACTGGAGATGAAAACCTGGGTGTGGGGACTGGCTAGACTACATTCAAAGCGGTTCCCAGGTGGCATCTCCCTCAGTGCTCACCTCAGCCGCAGGAGCTGGGGGTGGGAGCAGGCCACTGGTACATGGATTTGCCACTCAGCCTCTAATCTAAATGGACCCTCAGTTGAGGGGCTGGTGCCTGAGTTGGGCCACAGCAGGGTCCTAGCCCTCTATGGAAGACCAGCCAGGCATGGCTATCCGGTGAGTCGGCAGGAAGAAAGTCTTTGCTGAGCTCCTACAAAGTCTGGGGAGAGTTATTTCCTGTACTGCAATTCACTTTTAGGCTCCTGGGCCTTTGCATATGTCTATCTTTCAATCTCAGACACTCTCCAAAGAATTTTGGAGACTGAAATTCAATTCGGTCTTCAAAACTCAAGGGTTACTACTTCTGGAAAATCTCTTGTGGAAGTTTTAAGACATGGCTGTATGGTTTTTTTTTTTCCCTCTTCTCCCATCAAAAGATGAATTCTATGCTCTTAACCCTTGAATCTGGTTAGTCTTATGACTGTAATGACTAATAGAGTGTGTTGGAAGTAATGCTATATGTCCTCTGGCTATGGAAAAAGTCATATGGTTCTTGCATAGTTCACTAGGAACACTCATTCTTGAACTTCTGAGTCACCATGTAAGAAGCTCACCTACCCTGAGACCACCATGCTGGAGAAGGCACTTTCACAACAGTCCCACCTGAGCCCAATTCTTCAGGCAGCTCAACCCAGACAACTAAATCTTTTTATTTATTTTATTTGTAGTACTGGGGCTTGAATCCAAGGATATTCAACCACAGAGCTACACCCTTAGCCTTTTTTACTTTTTATTTTGAGACAAGGTCTTGCTAAGTTTACTAGGCTGACCTAGAAATTAAGATCTTTCTGCCTCAGCCTCTTGAGTAGCTGGGATTACAGGTGTGCACCACTGCACCCAGCCAGACAGCTAATTCTTTTGGGGTTTTGTTTTTTTTTCTTTTTCATACTGGGGATTGAACTCAGGGTCACTCAACCACTGAGCCACATCCCCAGCCCTATTTTGTATTTATTTAGAGTCAGGATCTTACTGAGTTGCTTAGTGCCTCACTTTTGCTGAGGCTGGCTTTGAACTCGTGATCCTTCTGCCTCAGCCTCCCAAACTGTTGGGATTACAGGAGTATGCCACCACACCCAACCAGACATCTAACTCTTTAAGTCAATTCCAGCCATTAGAGTCACCCTGGGTGAGACCCCAGGCATTAGAGTGCTTCTCAAATTCCTGAGCCACAGAATCTCCAAGTGCATGTGGTCATTTTATGCCCTTGAGTTTTGGAGTAAGTGATAATTGGAACACCATCCTTGACTCCCCTGGGAAAACTTCAAAGTTTCTTCCTCTGGTTTTTCCAGAGTTTCTTATGCATTGCTCCAGCAAAGCCCTGGCCACTTTGGGCTATGACTATCCCACTACAAACCTGTATCCTCTGCTAGACTATGAAGTTCTAGAGAGATAGGGGGTCAGGAGTTGTGTCTCCTTTATCTCCATATTTCCAGCACAGGAGAATTAGCAGATGGGGGATGGGTGTGAGAGAGAGATTGTGATTTCAATTGATAAGAATACCTTGAGGAAGCCCTTGGCTGGCCCAACTGTTAGAGGTAACAAGGCCAGCCAGATGAGCATCTACAGGATCCTAGGGGAGGTGACACAAGATAAAGTGGACACTTTAGGCTGGAGATCATAGTAGAGCCCATAAAAATGATGACCTGAAATTAAGCCGCTGAGATAAATGCCAGCCTCAGGCTCCTTTCATCAGTACCAACCATGGGCAACATCAGCCAGAGACCAAAGAATGTCAAGTGGCCTCCACCCTGCAGACAGGAGAGCTCTGGGGCCAGGAGTCAGGCCTGGGGCACTTACCTGAGAGACTCATCTTACAAACAAAGGAACAAGCTGCCCCCTGGGTGGTGGACCTGGCTGCAAATTTAGATCACTGTGCTCTGGGGAGGCAGGTATTGGGGAGCTGAGCAGAGCCCCAGATGTGCAGAGGTTCCTCTGCCAAAGCCCGCCTCTCAGGAGCAGACGGCTGAAACTGAGAGGGCGTTTCCCTTTCTTAGGAAAATTGTTCAGAAATGATGAAAATAGCTGGGAAGGCATTCATGGAAATGTTAATAGCAGGGAGAGTTAACCTGACTTGAATTTGCTGCTTGAGTTAGGAGGGGCGATGGCCTGCCAAGAGGATCCACAAAAGGGATTTGGAGCAGAAGGATTCTCGGACACAAAGACCAGTTAGCTCCCAGGACTTCTGGGGGAAACTCTGGACAGCCTGAGACTGTGTGAGAGGTCCATGTTCTGAGTCTTAGGCAATCCTGTGAGGCTTCAAGGTGAGCAGAAACTGAGATGCATGCAGAGAAGAAGAGGTGGACTCAGATATATTCAGACTCACTATGTGCCAGATGCTTTACCCTCATTGACAAGCTTTTAGGTACGCTAGTGAAGTCCCACTTTGTAGCCAAGAAAACTGAGGCTCAGGGAGTTTTAGCAAGGAATGTTGAAGGCTGGTTTGGGACAAGGGGACAAGAAGGAAAGGCAGAACCCCTTCAGCCGATACTTCCGTGACCCTGGGTGGCCTGCATAGTGAGAAAGTCAGATTCATAATTCCACCCAGGTCTGGATTGAATTATCGCTATTACTCAGTAGCAGTGTGACTCTGGGCAAGTCAGACTTCCTGTGCCTCACCTGTCCTTCTTAGAATTCCACAAGGTTGATTTTGGAGGTCTTAAGGATTGAACCCAGAGTGCTTTACCACTCAGCTACATCCCCAGCCCTTTTTATTATTTATTTATTTTTTTTAAAGAGAGAGAATTTTAATATTTATTTTTTAGTTATCAGCGGACACAACATCTTTGTTGGTATGTGGTGCTGAGGCTCGAACCCGGGCCACACGCATGCCAGGCGAGCGCGCTACCGCTTGAGCCACATCCCCAGCTCTTATTTTTTATTTTGAGGCAAGATCACACTAAGTAGCTGAAAGCCTTGCTAAGTTGATGAGGCTGGCTTTGAATTTGTGATCCTCCTGCCTCAGCCTCCTAAATCACTGGGATTACAGCCATGTCCCACTATGTCCAACAGATAGGGTTGATTTTCAATGAGAAGAGGTGGCCCCTGGACCTCTTTTACTATCCATCCTCTTTATAGGGTCACAGAATTTGTCAATTGATCCCCATCTTCCTCCTTTGTGGAGTCCCGGCTTTGGCAGGTGGCAACCAGTGTGTGCTATTTCGTGGGGTTCGGGGCGGTGGGTGGCTCCCGAGGCAGCAGCCGCTCCTTCAGGGAGGTGGTAAGCCCACTCTCTGGCAGGCAGACGTGGATCCGGGCTTTGAGCTTAGGGCTTCCGGCCAGCACTTTTCTAAGTGGCTACAGATGTGGTGTGAGATCATCCAGCAGGCCAGCTGCTGATGAGAGCGAGCCTCTTCCCCTCTCCAGCGCACGCTCTGCCAGCCCTCTGCCTTCTCCCTGTCTGTGCTTCCTCCTCTCCAGGACAAGGCAGTCCAAAGGAGGGTTTGAAGAGGGCACTCATGAAAAATATGCCTGGGAGAAAAATGCTGTGCTGTCTTTGGGGCGGGGGTGTAATTACAGGAGCTGTACGGGGAGATTTTGCTGGCATTTGTTTTCCCCAGGAAGATGTTTTCCAATGAAGAAATATAATAATGTTGCCCTTACCAGTGTGCTATATATGTATGACAGGCACCCACCTTATTCCCAATAGGCAATATATACTCATGATGCAAAATTTAAAAATGCCAAAGGATACCTAACATAAACGAGGTCTCCTTCCCAATTTCTAATGCCCAGAGGCAACTACCATGGGCATGTCTAAAAGATACTCTGGATTTTAGGAACATGCGCTTTATTATTCTAGGCACTATTATGCTAGCCCACAATCACTCCTCTCTCTCTCTCTCTCTCTCTCTCTCTCTCTCTCTCTCTGCCTGCTCTTTTCTGTATCTCGGAAGGCCAATCTTTACAGACTACCTCTTTCCTGAAGGTCAACTGCCTTCAGACTGATGGGAGGTACCTGTCAAAGCTAAAGTTACAAGGGAAAATAGCCCTCTTCCCCTCCCTGTGTGCCTTGGGTGGCCTCTCTGGTAGCAGCTGTGTCTCCTCCATGGATGGATGGATGTGTTTGCCTGGTCCCAGATCCTCTGGGTGACTGCAGCCCCTCAGCTTCAGGAACAGCCCCGTTCCTTTGTCCTTCGGTTTATGACTGAAGCAGCTGCCTTGAGCTGTGAGTTTCTGGGCTGCCCTGCCTTCCCCCATCTGGCCTCTCAGTTCTTGCCTCTTCCTTGTCTAACCAATTTCCTGAATTAAATTCTCTGTCTGAAAACCTTGAGTGGCTTCTGATTTTCTAATCAGACTGATTAAATTCCTTCTTTTTCAAAAATCTGAGTCGGCTGAAAACTTTCATGAATTCACGGAGGTACACTTTCTTTTTTTTCCTCCACACACATATGGCGTGTGTTACACATGGTTCTACTATTTTCTCTTGTTTTGATTTTTGTTTACAGGTACAACTTAGAGGACTTCTTTTTCCTTTTATTTCCTTTTGTCAATATAGAGAGAAATCCCTCCCCCCGTGTTTACAAAGGATTCCTTTGTGTATGCTACACTCTATTCAACTAGTCCCCATTGAGGAACATCCAGGCTGTTTCCAGGTTTCTGCTATAATAAATTAATGTATTGGTAAATATCCTGGTGCATGTGCCACTCTGCCCATATGGAAGTTTATCTGCAGGATAAATATCTAGACGTGGAAATGCTGAATTGACATAGTTACTTTGATAGATGTTGCCAACTCATTCTGCAGAGAACTTGTGCCAACTCAGTCCCACAAGCAACAGGTGAGCCTAACCAGGCCCAGCTGAGAGAATCATGGGAGGCTGGGCTGCAGGTCTCCTGAGGGCAGGAACCCTGTCTCTTTTGCTTACTAGTATATCCCCAGTGTCTGGTGTGGTAGAAGAATCTCAATAAATATTTGTTGAGTGAAATTTAAAAATAGAAGGGGACAAGGCCAGATTAGTAGCCTCTTGACCCTGCCACTGACCAGCTGAAAAGCCTTGAATGAATCCCTTGGATATGAGAGCCCTCTCCAGCTCTGACTACTGGAGATCAAGGGCTTTCAGACCAGGCGTCTGAACAATTAGGAGGACTTTAGAAATGACAGATGCTGGATTCCACCCAGTGTTTAGCTGCAATAGGACTGACCCTGCTGGCAGAAATTCCTAAGTGGCAGCCTCCTGTGCCTCTCTGCTGGAGACAGCAGCCTTGCCCAAGGTCCAATCCCTTTCCTAGGTGAATGCATCTAAGACTAATGCTCATGGGGGTGTGAAGGCCTGGTCCCTCTCCCCAACTCCAGACAACTCTGAAGAGTCATGCCAGCTTCCAAACATATAGGGTCAGCCTAGATCTCTATAAACACACATTTTTTCCCCTTACCTACCCAAATCTGCTCCCCACATCAACCACAAGTGTTGATCCCAAAACCAATTCTAATCAACCCTCTGAACTCTAAATTCTATCCCAGAGTTGGCTTGTTGGAGAACTTGATCTGAGACAGGGTCCTGAAAATCTGCATTTTCATCCACATACCGGCCATTTCAACCACTGGGGAGGCTGAGGCAGGAGGATCACCACAAATTCAAGGTCAGCCAGGGCACTGAGTAAGACCTTTTCTCTTCATTTACTGTTTTCTTTTTGTTTTCCTTTGGTACCAGGAATTGAACCCAGGGCTACTTAACCACCAAGCTACATTCCCCAGCCTTTTAAAATGTTTTATTAGAGGTAGGATCTTGCTGAGTTGCTTAGGGCCCCGATAAGTTGTTGAAGCTGGCTTTGAAAACAATCCTCCTGACTCGGCCTCTCAAGTCGCTGGGATTATAGGCATAGGTTACCACGCCTGGCTCAACCCTTTCTCAAGATAAAGTTTTGAAAGGGCTGGGGACTAGGCTCTGTGGTAGAGCACTTGCCAAGCACATATGTGGCCTTGGGTTCAATCCCCCAAAATACACACATTTTCAATAAGACACCTTCCCTCCTAGGTGAGGGAAGTTGTTTAGGGCCTCACTAAGTTTCTGAGGCTGGCTTTGAACTCACAATCCTCCTGCCTCAGCCTCTTGAGTCTCTGGGATCTTGAGCCACTGTGCCTGGCCGAAAAATGTTTTTAAATACATAAAACAACAGTATTACAAAGGAAACCAATTATATTGAGATATGGTTATCAAAATGTGTTTTGAACTGTGATATAGTAGTATGTTTTTATTTATTTATTTATTTAAATTATTTTTTTAAATATTTATTTTTTAGTTTTCGGTGGACATATCTTTCTTTGTATGTGGTGCTGAGGATCGAACCCAGGCCCCATGCGTGCCAGGCGAGTGCGCTGCTGCTTGAGCCACATCCCCAGCCCAATAGTAGTATGTTTTTATTAACCCATTGATTAAAATCCAGCATTGTGCCGGGCGCAGTGGGGCATGCCTGTAATCCCAGAGGCTTGGGAGGATGAGGCAGGAAGATCATGAGTTCAAAGCCAGCCTTAGCAAAAGTGAGGTGCTAAGTCAACTCAGTGAGACCCTGTCTCTAAATAAAATATCAAAAAGGGATGGTGATGTGGCTCAGTGGTTAAGCAAAACAAAATAAAACTCAAGTATCCCCGAGTTTAATCCCTAGTACACACATCCCCCCCAAAAAAGATCCAGTATTGTATGTAATAACTACCATAATTCTGAAGTAGTGAGGGGTGTAAACCATATCTCAGGATATGTGCAACAATTCTAATGTGATATGAAAATATTGGTGTTTTTTGTTGAGACAGAATCCCAAGCTGCTAATCCATGGGGTTGGTTGCCTGCCTTCGAGGGGGAGAGGAAGACTGAATTTCAGTTACAGGGCAGAGAAAACAAGATGTCCTTTCTTTCTGTGACTTGTCCGGGTCACAGACCCCCTGGATTCTACCTGTGAGTCACTGTTCCAGTGGGTACCCTGCTGTGGCCAGTTCTTGGTCTAGTAAGTGTTCTTCCTGTTCATCTCTAGGTGGGCACTGTTGCCAACACGAGGCAGAAGCATTTTAAACAAAGAGTGGTTGGGATGCTGGAGGGCACCTCTAGCCCTTGCCCTTCATGGGCACAGACAGACAAGGCTTAGCAGGGGTGTGGCTAAGCATCGTGGCAGAGCCCATGTGCTCCTGGGCCAAACTCCAGCTTCCTGTTTAGACCACGTCTCCATTCACATAAAAAACAAGGGGCCTAATTGTTTTCTAAGCCCTCAGATGGGGCTGCCTGTTCCTCCTCTAAGTGGGGCTTGGGCTTCATTTGCTTTTGGCCCTAATGCTTGGTGAAAGGCCAATGGGCTTCCACCCTGGGGGGACATCCCTTAGTCTGGACCCACAGCAAACATGATGATTAATCATTAAAAGCAAACTCCATTCAGGGCATGTTAACTCCCTCACTTCTTTGAATAAATACTTATGATCTATCTGCCCTGAAACCTGTAATGTGCAAGCAGATGCAATTATGCTCAGGGGGTTGATGTTTGCAGAGTATTTTAGAGGTAGGATCAGAGAGGGCAGGGAGAGGTGTGGGAAGTGGAGAGCTTTCTTAGAAGCTTCTTAAAGTCTGGCTGCTGACAGCAGGTGGTCAGATGAAAACCTTGCCCAATAAAATGCATGCCTCAGTGCAGGGCCACCTTGCACTGAGGGCTGTCAAGAAAGGGGCACTGTGTTCAGTCCCATCACCTACTTGCCAGATGATATTGGCATATAATTCTTGCTTTTTAGCCTCAGTTTTCTCATCTCTAAAATGGAACAATAATACCAAATTGGTCAGTTTCACGGGGGTGTTGTGAGAATCAAATGAGTGACTATGGGAGATTCTTTGAAGCCTTGTAAACCCTGAGCTCTTATGAAACGAATTCACATATAGTGAGGAGAATGTGGATGAAGTTGGGAATTCAGGGCTGCGGTGTACAGATGTGCAAGTTGTTCACTCTTCAAGGGAGCCTGGCCAACCTGTTCTGCTTGCCAGATATGAAACCCTTGCCCAACTTGCCAACCCCATTCACCCTGGTGGGACTGTAGCAGACATGCACAGTGTCCCCACTTGCCCTTGCAAACCGAATCCATATTCAGATGGAGGGAGGAAAACAAACCTTCTGCTTGTTCTTTAATGGGTTTTGTGGAGCTCTTAGACTCTAATTACCTAATGGGGACATCACTACAACAATCTTAACTAGTTCCTATTATCTATGGAAATAATAAAATGCAGTAGAGAGGAATGCTTTTTTGTTTTTAACAACTTGATTTCAACAGTAAATGAAGCTGCAGCCCAGAGGGAAGACTGCTACTAAAGAGCAGTCACGGTGACCTGGCTGTGTGGTCACTGCACATGTTCCTGCTTGCTTGTGGACCACCCAGAGCTGCTTCTCTGTTCTTCCTCCCAACTCTTTGATCCCAACTATATTTACTGTTTTCAGCACAAAACCCTAGTTCGGGAGGTTTGTAAAACTCCCCACAGTCACAGAACACTGTTAGTCTCTCTTAGCAGAGGTGATGCCTTGGATGGCAGAGACTGGGGGGCATGGTGACTCTGGTAGACTGGATCATGCCTCCCAAAATGTCCACACCCAAGACCATGTGAATGTGACTTTATTTGGAAAAGAGGCTTTGAGATGTCAGTGATTCCATTAATGATCTTCGGATGGGGAGATTATCAGATTACCCAGATGGGTCCAATCTGATTAGTACTTAGAAGAGGTAGCAGCACATGCATTCTTTCTTTCTGTTTGTCTCTCTTTCTTTCTCCCTCTCTCTCTTCCTTTCCTCCTCCCTCCTTTACTCTCTTTCCTCCTTCCTTTCTTATTTTTTAGTGCTAGGATTGAATTCAGAGCCTTGCATGTGCTAGGCAAGCACTCTAGAACTGAGTTGCTCCCCCAGCCCCAACTGGTAAGATTTCTGTAGAAGATGGGAGCTGAGTGCAGTGATACCTGCCTATAATCCCAACAGCTCAGGAGGCTGAGGCAGGAGGGTTGCAAAACCAAAGCCAGCCTCAGCAACTTAGCAAGGCCCTAAGCAACTCAGCAAGACCCTGTCTTTAAATTTAAAAATTTTTAAAAAGGGCTGAGGCTGTGGCTCAGTGTTTAAGCACCCCTGAGTTCAATCCCTAGTACCAAAAAAAGGTTTTAAAAAAGAATATGAATAATAATAAATGCTGGCAAAAATGCAGAGAAAAAGGAACATTTACTGTTCATAGGACTGTAAATTAGTACAACCACTGTGGAAATCAGTACAGAGGTTCCTCAAAAGTCTAGGAATGGAACAACCATCTGACCCAACTGGGCCATTCCTTGGTATTTATCATAAAGCGTACTATAACCTGCATATGCATCAATTTTTACAGCAGCACAATTCACTAGAGCTAAACTGTGGAACCAGTTTAGGTGTCCATCAATGGATGAATGGATAAAGAAAATGTGGCATATATACACAATGGAGTTCTACCCAGACGTAACAGAAGAATGAAATTATGTAATTTGCAGGAAAACGGATGGAACTGGAGAGCATCATGTAAAGTGAAATAAACCAGACTCAGAAAGTCAAGAGTCATAAGTGTCCTCTCATAAGTGAGAGGGGAAAAAAAAGAAAATAGAAAATGGAAGGGATCAGGAGGAAGGAAGGAAGGTACTGGGAGATGAAATTGACCAAATTATGATATACGCATGAGTGGCTATGTCACAATGAATCCTGCTATTAAGCACAATTATTATTCATCAACAATAAATAAATAAATAAATTCACTCCCAGCTTTGAGATCATCAGAGACAGGGGTGGGGAAGGCCTGCACCATGTTGTAATAGGGTATCGAGAAAGGGAGGCCCTGTCTTCTCCAACTTCAAAGTGTTGCCTGCTCCCAACTGTCCCAAGGACCAGGGGCCAAGCAGCCTGGGTGGCCTACCCCCTCATGTAGGATACACTGCTCTGCCAGCCACACCCCTCAGGCTCTCCTTATGCATAAGCAGGGCATGCATTCTAAGAATGGCAATCTTGGGGGCAGATGAACCAAGGTTCTAATCCTGCTTCTAGCATTTTCTTGCCATGTAACTCAGCAGCCTTGGGTCCCCAGTGCTTTGGCCGAAAAAATGAGGGTAATACCAGATCTTCTTCCTTGAGTCCATGTTGGAGATTATGATAGTCGATGTTTGAAAATACCCACACTGAGCCTGGCCCATAGTCTCCTGAGGGCACACAGCTGGGCCAGAGAACAAGAGTAGGTACACAGTGGAATGGAGATGCAGGTTCAGGCTGGGAGTATGACTCAGTGGTAGAGCACTTGCCTACATGCCTGAAGTCCTGGGTTCAATCCCCAGCATTGTAAGAATTTTAAAAAAGAAAGAAAGAAAGAGAGAGAGATGGTGGAGAACCACACCAACAGTGGGATGGGTCAGGGAGGCCTCACAGAACCAAGCTCCTAAAGGATTGGAGGGGAAAGGACATGGCAAGCAGAAGTGCAGGCATTTCAACAGACACAAGGAAGGGGAGGGCAGCAGGCATGGCAGGATCTGTACAGTGGTAGAAAGAGAGGTGGGCGGAGAACTCCGAATTCCATGTTGTGGAATTTGGACTTTATCTTGAAGACTGTACGAATCAGAGATATTTAAGAAGTGTCAGGTGGCCATATTTATACAGGACAGTCATTCAGGTTGAAGTGTGCAGGATGGTTTGGAATGCAACAGTGGCTGCCCCAGACAAAAAGAGTGTCTGTGGGGATGGGAGGAGGGCTAGGGCAAGGTGGAAAGTCGGGGCTTGGTGAAGTTTGGATGTGGGCTGAGGGAGTATGGAGTAAGAACGAGTGACCGGAGCTGGGCAGTTCATAATCTCAGCAGCTCAGGGGGCTGAGGGAGGAGGATCGCAAGTTCAAAGCAAAAGTGAGGTGCTAAGCAACTCAGTGAGACCCTGTCTCTAAATAAAATACAAAATAGGGCTGGGGATGAGGCTCAGTGGTTGAGTGCCCCGAGTTCAATCCCCGGTACCAAAAACCAAAAAACCAAAAGCTACTTTGGAGGTGAGACAAGAGGATGGTAATTTAAATAAAATAAAATAAAAAGGGCTGAGATGTAGCTCATCCCCAGTCCTGGGGGGAAAAATTGGAGAAATATTGATGACAGTGCCAGTCACCCATTTGCTCAGACAATGGAGCTCCACCCTCATACAAGCATCCAATCTGTGAGACAGAACTGTCAGCTCCTTTTTGGGACATATCCTGAATCCAACTACTTCTTACGCCTTCATTGTTACCCCCTACCCAGCTTCATCATTGCCCACCTATAACATAACAGCCATTCTCTGTCTCCCAGCTCCCATCTGTCCTCCCCCAACCATTGTCACAGTTATTTCTCCACGAGGCAGTCAGGATGACTTTTGACAAGGCTTCTGTGCTTGAGACACAAGACTTCCAATGGCTTCCCACTTTGCCCCTTCCTGTGGTCCTGCATGTTAAGTACCCCTCTCCCTCTACAGCCTCCTACTTGAATCCCCTGGAGACTACAATCATAAATGCTCTTGGCCCATGCTGGTCCTTAACCTTGGAATGACCTTCCCCCAGACCTTTAGGACTCAACTCAAATATGCCATCCTCCACTTGACACAGATGGCACACACCTGTAATCCCAGTGACTCCAGAGGGCAAGGCAGGAGGCTTGCAAGTTCTAGGCCAGCCTCAGCAACTAAGGGAGGCCCTAAGCAGCTTAGCAAGACTCTGTCTCAGAATAAAAAATAAAAAGTGCTGGGGATATGGCTTCATGGTAAAGCACCCCTGGGTCTAATCCTAGTACCAAAAAACAAAAAAAAGTCCCTTTCTCTAAGCGCTCTCTGATCACTGGCATCCCTCTCTACCTATTTTATCTTTTTTTAAAATATATATATTTATTTTTTAGTTGTAGTTGGACACAATACCTTTACTTCACTTATTTATTTTTATGTGGTGCTGAGGATCGAACCCAGGGTCTCACACATGCGAGGCGAGCACTCTACCGCTGAGCCACAACCCCAGCCCCCTATTTTATTTTCTTTACAACCCTACTGAGTTCCTGAAATTTACATGTGTCTGTGTCCACACCCCACTGGAACGCAAGCTTCATGAGGACGAGATCCCTACATTTTTAACCCCAGCATCTAAAACGGTGTCTGACACCTAATATGAGCTCAATCAATGTTTGCTGATTGATTCTTGAAATGAAAGAGCAAGCTTAGAAGATGAGGTCTGGGAGTACCTGCCGTCTCTCTAGAGTTAACTAGACTTCTTAAATGCAGCCTCCCCGTCAAACCCACTGCACTACTCTGAGACTTTGTGGAGCTCGAAAGGTGGTCCTGTGGAGTTTCTGCTCTCTGTCCTCAACTCCCAAAACCCAGGAGAATCGCCGTCCATTCAGCAATGTGGTACCACAGGCTAGTAAATATAAAGCCTCCTCTCCCAGGCTCCATTCCTCCCCTCCCCCCCCCCCCCCCCCCCCCCGGATTTCCCTGCAGCGTCGGGGAAGAGCTGGCTTCACATCAGACCCAGGAGAAGTGGGAAGGGCTTGCTCACTAACTTATCTCCCTATAGGGAGACGTAAAATTTGCCCATAAATAAAACATTTTATTATTCAGCTTCAACATTAAATTTCATCGGTATGCAGCATGGGTTTCATTACACCAGACTCTGACATGTATTTAAAAATTAAATTCTGGAACGCTGCCTGGCTTGCAGAATTCCAGCAAAGAGATTCTAGCGTGATCCTGGGAGAGAGAGATGCTCCAGTGCTCCCCTATGGAAAAGGCGGTGGTAATCAGCATCTCCACTCACAGAGCACTTTGTGGGGGTGGAACAAGCTGCATTACCGGTGGCAGAGATGGTTCTAATTGTGCCTGTAGTGCTTTTCTCTATTGCTGCAGGCTCAAAAGAAAACATTGCAATCAAAACTGTTAGCATGGGGTCCAAGGTATGGGTTCTTATGCCGTAAATGGGAGCTGAGGGTATTCCATGTGAAGGGTACAGAGACCTTGGGATGGCTGTTCCAATCTACTAACCTTTTTTTTTTTTTCCCCTTCTTCCCTTTACCTCCAGCTCCTTTGTTCTTGGCTCCTTCTCAAATGTTAATGTGCACGTGAATCATCTGGGGAGCTCGTTAAAAGGAATCTGATTCAAAAGGCCTGGACTGGAGCTTAGTTCTAATAAGCTCTCAGGTGATCCTGGTACTGCTGGTCACTGGACCACATTCCGAGTAGCACTGTTCTAGAACTATTGCAATGTCCAATATGATAGCCACTGACCACACACATGTCACTGAAATTCACTTAGCTAACTAAGTGAAATTTAAAAATGCAGTTCCTCACTTGCACTAGCCACATTTCAGGTGCTCAGTAGCCACAGGTGGCTGGTAACTATTGTCATCGACAGCTCAGAGGTGGAACATTACCACCATCATGGAAATGTTAACTGGAGAATGCTACTCCCCAGAGCTGGAGTTCTTGGGAAGATAAACCCAAAGTGTACTGTGTTATGATTCCCGGTCCCCTTAGTGCTGCTCGGGAAAGACAAAAATCCACCCAGGAGCAAATGCATAAATACAACATGACATTAAGAGCACCTGAAAGACTGGGGCTGTGGCTCAGTGGTACAGCACTTGCCTAGCTCGTGTGAGGCACTGGGTTCAATCCTCAGCACACATAAAAATAAATAAATAAAATAGAATTACTGTCATCTACAAATATATATATATATATCACATGAAGTCCTCAGGTTAAAGTTGTACTTTTCACCAGGTGGAGTGGCACAGGTCTGTGATCCTAGTGACATGTGAGGCTGAGGCAGGAGGATTGCAAGTTTGAGACCAGCCTCAGCAATTTAGCAAGGTCCTCAGCAACTTAACAAAACCCTGTTGTCCCAAAATAAAAAATAAAAAGGCTGAGGATGTAACTCAGTGGTAAAGCACCCCTGGGCTCAATTGCCAGCATCAAAAAATAATAATAAATGAAGTTGCATTTTTCCTTTTCCTCATGTCCATCTCTGTGGGAGCATTTTGGTCAATAATGGCCATGGCTATTGTTCCTGAACTTGGTCAGGAGCATGGAACAGTCCCTTTTTTTTTTGGCTGTCTCTTTGTGTATTTCCCAGTGATTCAATGCAGGGGGAAGCTTACACCCTAACCCGCAGTTCCCCCACCTCCACCCCACTCTGTATATATTAGAGGGTCTGGAATGTGGCAGGGAAGCTTTGCAGAGGAAAATCCAGGGAAACTAAGGACCTCTGTCTAGTGCTTCCACTTCTCTGAGCATCTTCATTCCACAAAGAGATGGGGAGAAGGGAAATTGCTAGAGAATTGAGTTGATTCCACACACATTGGAACAATAAAAAAATGAAACCCAGCTCCCTCCTCTCAAACTAATCTGAGGCCTGCAATTGCTGCAACAATTCACAGCAGAAAGTTCTCCAGCTGGGGAAGGAGGGAGGGTGGAGAGACATTTTCCAAGAATGCCTTTCATGTGGACCCAGAGCTGTCATTTTCCCGGCAATGCTGTGAACCAGGACCTGGGGCGATTTCCCAAAGTGCAGTTGGTGTGCATGTGGCCGGCTCTAGAAATCGCATAACCGAGAAGCATACAACCATAACCAGGAGGCCAGGGAGCCTGTGTCTCCACCCTCAGAGTTCATGGCCCAGCAGGCTGGAAGGGCCCCAAGGACTAGAGCAGCTTGCTGTCTGAGTGGGGTCTGTTGTCCCAGTTAAGGCAATGAGGGACTGGACTGGGAACCACCTTCAGGCCAGGGCTCTGCTAATTCAGAGTGCAACAACAGCCCTTAGGTCTGTAAACTTACTTGCAAGTCTGATGCCATCCACCCCAAAGAATCAAGTTAATCCTGATAGATGTGCCACTGCGCCCGGCAAGAGTATAGCATTTTAAAGATAGCTTTCAAAAACTTTTTTCAATTCTGTTTATTTTTATGTATTGTTCAAAATTTTAATTGTGATTCAAACCACAAAATAAAACTTGCTTTCTCAAAACAAACAACACAACTATATAACTATGTGCATTCACCTCCCAGGGACACTGTAACCTCATGGAAGTCAAACAATGTAAAAACTTCTGTAACCTCAAGTAGCTTTTGATCTACTGAAACAGGAATAAAAGTTGAGTTTCCCTCCAGTGTCCTTTGGTGTATAAAGTCTACCATTGCATCTTGGATCATGACCTGTAAGAAATTAGGTGGTGGTCAAACTTGTCCAAATTAGAATTTCTAAAACCGCTGACCTCTTAAATGCATGTACACAGCACATCTGCAGGGAACCAAGAGTTGAGCATACCCAGATTCCCAAGAAGGTCCAGGGTCAGTTATGGGAGAATGAATCCAATCTGGCCTGGAAGGTCCCTTTTCTACAAAACGTGGCACCCTCTCCACACCAACCACTGGTCTCTTGAAAGAAAAGCTGGAATGTCCATGTGAATCACATCCCGTTTGCCTCCTGACTATGCAAATGGTTTGCATTAGGGGACCATGGTCTTTGCTGTTCTGATTTCATTCTTTCCAGATGAGGGTAGAACTGCAGGCTTGATAGGATGAATGAATGGGGTGATCTGCGTCTCCAGCCAATCCAAAGGAGCCTCCCAAGGGAGTCAGTCGAAAGTGCCCAACTTCATCCACTTGGAATGGCTCAACCTGGGACCCAGGATACTTCTACCATAGAAGAGGAAGTCATAGTCCCAACTATGGGTGTATTTTTGTCGTTAGGCTAGGTGTGGTGGCTCAGTATCCCAATGTGGCCCAGCATAGATGGCTTGATGGCAGTGACTGGGGGAGGGGCAGAGACAATAATAACCATGCGTCAGTATTGGGCAGTTATCTTAACAGGAAGAATGTGAGTCCATACACTGTGCATTAATTGAAAACTGAAAGAAATTTCCCTAGTGAGCCCTATTCTAGAGGGTGGTAGAAATTTAATCTCAGCCAATTTGGAATTTTTCCTTACTCTTTTATCTGGGATTGTACCTAAATTCTGGGGAGGTTTATGGAAAACAAGTGTGGGGAACATTAAGAGTTGAGATTCTGCAAAGAGAACAGATTCTGGAGGCAGACTTCAAATCCCAGCCATGCTTCTTTATGGTCCTGGGACCTTGAGTAAATTATTTAATCTTATAACAGCTTCAGTTTCCCCGTCTATGAAATGGGGAGAATAAAGGACCTACCTTACCGGGTTGTGGTGAGGACCAAACAATTTAATTCAAGTGAAGTGCTTTATAATAAACATTTTACTTGGTAAATATTTATTCCTCTCAGCACCCAGTTTGACCTTGACCTCCCCTGTCCCCAGTGCGCTGGGTTCACTGGGGTCCTAGGACGCAGGGTTCACACCCAAGCCATTCTTGAGCTACAGAAACACTGAGAGGGCGCCAGCATCGAGCTTCACCCAGGAGCTTGGGGAGGCTTTCTGGGAGCCCCACAGATACACCTGCTTCCCGGTTCACACTGGGCACTTGACCAGGAGGGGGCAGAGCACAAAGTCCTTCCACCGACCCCGGCACCCACAGTTTTCACTTTCCTCTGCCTTCTCTCCTACCTCCCAATCATAATCTCCATTATTCTCTAGGGAGCTGAAAACCCCACCGCCTCATCCTCATCCTCAGTCCCATAAATATCTCCAGGCCCCCACCCCACCCCCAGACATCTGTGACTAAAGAACCAAAATGACTCTTTTGTTCCTAGGACTTTGCCTTTTCTTCCCTCAAATAGCAAGAGAGGAATGTTTTGACTAGTGTAATGGGGGAAGAAATTGCCTCCCATGCCAGGGACCAAAAGAAATGATGGAGATTGGAGAAAGGAGACCCGGTTAGGGTATCAGATGTTTTCTCCTGCTGGGTGCGGTAGCGCATGCCTGTAATCCCAGAGGCTCAGGAGGCTGAGGCAGGAGGAACGCAAGTTCAAAGCCAGCCTCAGGAAAAGCCAGGTGCTAAGCAACTCAGTGAGACCCTGTCTCTAAAAAAAAATATAAAATAGGGCTGGGGATGTGGCTCAGTGGTCGAGTGCCCCTGAGTTCAATCCCCAGTACCAAAAAAAAAAAAAAAAAAAAGTTCCCTTCTCATATTGTGTTACCTCCTTACTGGGGACCCAACACAGAGTGAGTCTGGTGGCCGTGTTAGTGCTGGAGGCCTGAGCTGCAGTGCAGGGCCTGCTCCATGCTGTATCCTAATACACTCAATGAGAACCGCAAAGTCTTCTGAGTTGAGGGCAGGGGCTCCTGTGAGTCCCTCCAGTCAGTGTGTCAGGAAGGATGCTTTCTTCACAGCCAACTAGCCCAGGTGACCACTGCAACCTGGTTTCCCAGGCTCTCTGTCAGCTGCTGCTGCCAGCACTGAAAGTACTTCCCGTTAACCAACCCAACCAAGCTATTTGATTATGCAGTGGAATTTAACCTGGCAGAAAGAGGTCCAGTTTTATATACTCCTCTCCAGTCTAGCCACACTGCCCTCCTTCCTGGACTTTGGACACACATAGCTTGCAACCCCCTCAGGTCTTTGCACTTGCCATCCTGCGTTGGGAAGACAGTTCTTCACCTAAATAATCACATTGCTGCCTTCTTCATCTCCTTCACAATTGATGGATGCTATTTTATCCATGAGGCCTTTCCTGGTCATCTGTCTTAAATTGTTATCCTACCCCTCCCTGTTTTCTACTTCTTTCCCTAGCTACTTTTTCTCAAAGGCGTTTAGCACTATCTGTCCTATTCTTTACTCTCTTTCTCCCTACTCCACAAGGGCAAGGACATTGTCTTGTTCACTGCCAAAGGAAAGGAAGGAAGGAAGAAGAAGATTTCCCAGGAGGTTTCTGTCTTTTCCCCATTGTGTTCACAAAGCAATAAAGCCCAGAGAAGTTAAGTGTCTTAAACAAGACCACATAGCTATTCAGTAGAAGGAGGAGACTCTTCTGGTTGATTTCTAATGATTGTTCCCTGAGCACATCCTTCATTTTCCAATCTTTCCATGGATTTTCTCACACATGCCTGTACCTATGATTCCCTCCTTTCTATTTCCCACTGTAGAATCCACTCGTTTTCCCAGGCACAATTCATGACCTCCAGGAAACCTTCAGGGGTGCTCAAGTTGGGAGGATCCTTCCTTCTTATGAACTCCCACTTTTCTGCCTTCTAAAAGCACTGACCGGAATCTGTTTCACATATATTGGTTGTTGTGGTTATTGTACCAGGCCCTGTGCAACCCCAAGGCAGGGGCCACGTCTTTCCATCTCAATATCCCGTTTGCACCAGTCTCGGGAAGGAACCAGAATCTCTTTGGTCTCAGTATTCCCTGTTCCCTCAGAAACATCCAGTTGTGCCTGAGAAACAAGGGAGAGGAGGAGCCAGTGACAGGTTGCTTATCCAACACATGAAAGAATGACTGGAAGCCAAGCCAGACATGGTGGCAGGTGGCTATAATCCCAGCTACTTGGGATGCTGAGACAGGTGGATTGCAAGTTGGCAATTCCCAGGCCAGCCTGGGAAAAGGATGGAGAGGTGCTTCTGTCAACAGTTTGCATACCTTAAGAGCAGGACTAATGTGTAATTATATTTTGAAGCCTCTATAGCACCTTGCCCCTCGGTTTATAGGAGGTGTTCAAACCTTTATGGAAGAAAATGGAAGGAATGGTAGAGGGATGTCTAGACCCATTTCAAGTTCAATTCTGATGTTGTGAACCAGCTGGAAAATAGTTTTTCCATGACGATCCCCACTTTTTGGGCCACAGCTCCTACCCCTAATGGGAGGGTTCAGCCCCAGGCAGATGCTACAACCCTGAGTCCAGGGAGGCTGGTGGGCCTGCAGCTAATGCACCAGAGAGAGATCCCAGGCTCTCAGATCTAAGACTCCAGTAGGACCAGCATTAAGCAGGAAAGGAGGGGGTTGCTGAAAACAGACCTTCCTGAGCCTTCACCCTCCCATCTCCCCACAAGACAGTTGTAAACAATCCAAGCACCCGCTGACAGCCAAGATGGGAAAGGCAGACCAGGATGGGGCTTCCAGCTTGGATTTCATATAATGAGGCTTTGGAATCTGGGAAGTGATTACAAGCCCACTGGGGAGGGACCACCTACAGGCCCAGGAACTTTCACTGCTGGACCACATGTGGTTCGACGTGTCAGGCTCATCAGGAAATTAACCTGGGATGAGAAAGGAAAAACAAGACTGGCAGCAGCCCCGTTCAGAAGGGAAGGGTCTAGACTTCTGAGACCAGGTGGGAACGCTGAAGGGCAACCCTAGGGTATAAGGAATTGGGTCTTGGTTTTTAACATTCACCAAGAGGCAGGGATTAAGGAGGCTCCAGCAACTTGACACGTTCATTTAAGTGCCACCTTCCATTCCCTGACTTGCGTATGGATCTTCTCTATCTTAAAATCATGGCTGTGGAGAAGATTAGAGTTTCACAATTAAGCTGTCCCATTTATAGGCAGAGAGATAGAAGTTGAGTTGCCTCGGGTCACTCAGTCTGGAAAGGACTGGGCTGGACTTAGGCCTCAGGTTTCTTGCGAGTTAGTCCACCCTGCCATTCTCAAGTGGGAGCCAGGAAAGAACCAAGCCAGCTTAGAATCACCCCTGCATTGTTTCTTGTCTAAAGAGTTGAGCTGTTTGATACCCTGCCCCTAGGAAGTGCTGGGTGGGTTGGGTGAACAGTGAGACCCAATATACTAGTCACTGTGCTGGATAATTGACCACATTCTCTCACTCCCCAAACTGTCCCTTGATGGGGAATATGTTTCTTAATTTACTGACAAGGCAACAGTGGCTGGGAGAGGTAAAGTCACTTGCCCAAGGTCACAACAGCTGGAAAGTGGTAGAGGCAGTCTGATACCAAACCTTTGCCCTCACAGTGTGCTGTGCTCAGGGAATATGGCTTGGAACAGTTGAGACAGGAGCTTCCTAAGATGGTGAAGAACTTGGGGACCCATGACAAGGAAGAGAGATAAAATTACATCTTTGAGGCCAAAGATTCTTAGTCAGAGAGATATGCCCACCCCCCCCCCCCGCCCCTCAGACCATCACTTAATGATGGCAGGCAAGGCCCAGAAAAGTCTCATCTTTTCTGCTCTATTGCAAACAAAAGATTTCCATGCCAGAGAGGCCAGTTTGTAAGAAAGAAAGTTTTACCGAGGTGGAGCTGGCAGGGAAAAGTCACTAGGTTCTTTAGGGGAAGCAGAGGAGTTTAGGGTAGTTGGAAATAACATACTAGCCCTGGGGACCTAAGGATCACTGGCTGTGGTAAGGCTCAAGGGAGCAGGCAGGGCTAGGGGTATGGAAGGCGGCCAGAGTCCTGTCTAGCCTTGGGCCATGCCCAGAAACCAGTCCAGTTAACAAAGCATTTCACAACCATCTTGTTAATTGCATCAATTCAGAAGATCAAACCAACTCATTCCAGCCCCTGAGAGGCTCTGGATGGAGGATATGGGATAGGGCCAACGCCTGAATTCCGGGGCCTCCTGTCCATGTTGGTTTAATTAGTACCATGATTTCTGCTTCCCTTGGGACAGCCTTGTGTGCCAGGCCCCTGCAGCTGCCTCATGACCCTAGAAGATCCAGGAAAAGAGGAAGAGCCCTAGGGCAAGGTGCAGACAGAAGTGGACCATTTGCACAGGGCAGCCAGAGGAGGGAGTGTGGCTGTGGCAGAGTAGTGAGGCAAAGACTAAGGGGGAATATGTCATGTTGGGCTCAGGCTGAAAGAACCAGAAGAGGCCAGAAGTGGGAAATTGAGGCTAGCATGCCTCCGGAAAGAGAAGCATGGCAAGTGACCAGTTCAAAACAGAGGCCATAAAGAATGCAAGAGGGTTATCGACTAAGTCAGGGTGTTGCCAGCTATAGAAATGACAGACAAGAAGTGCTCAGCAGGACTAAATTGTGGTTACCCATTAAAACCAGAGGTCTCAAGGAATAGTAATAAAGGTGAATGAAAGGTTGGGAAACTGGGACACTGGTTCTCTAAGTGTGGTCCCAGGATCAGCAGCAACATTGGTATCACCAGAAAACTTAGAAATGAAAATTATCAAGCCCCACCCTAGACCTTCCAATCAGATACTCTGGGGGGTGGGGACCCAGTAATCAGTTAACAAAATTAACAAAACTTGCAGGTAATTCAATGTGTGTAGTTTGAGAACTACTTAGCTACTGAAAGTGTGGTCTGTGGACCAGCGCCATCCAATTACCTGAATGTTTGTTAAAAATGCAGAATCTCAGGGCTATCCCCTACTAAATTTTTAGTTTAACAAGATCTCAGAGGGTTTCCATGTACCTTTCAGTTTGACAAGGGCCACACCTGGGCTTCAGTGCCCTGAGATTCTTTGGTCTGAATGTGAGTAGGTCATTATCTAACGCCAGGGACAAATAGACACAGATGACAATGGGCACTGTGTGGGCCACACAGTTCCAGACACAAGCATGAATCCTCAGCTCTGCATGAATCCAGACTGCTCCCAGAAAATGTCACCAAGAAAAATAATGGCTTCATCAAGCCTGCAAACATGCCCAACCTAGACGTCGCGCAGAAGGCAGATTGCAAGGGCAACAAGACAAACAGCCCTACAGGCACTATTCATATTCCACAGGAGACAGCTGGAGCCCCAGAGAGGCAGGCAGGCTCCCAACACCCTGTGATGTGAAGATGATTTAAGGAGAAGCAGCCGAGTGTGGCTGCAAGCAAGTGAAAAACGCACAAAGGACACTCCTGGGAAGACAGAGCTGCCGGGGTGGGGGAGGCTGGACCTGTGGCCTGACTTCACATTTCCCAGCAAGACCTGGGATTCCCATTCTTTCCAGGGAAACCAGAAGGGAGGCATTGATGAATGTTAGGAGGGGAGCTTCCCTCGAACGGCTCTGAGGCCCAAATAAGAATGTCTTTACCTTCATGATATCAGAAGGAACTGGCTTCCTTCCCTACCTCCCTGCCTGCTTCCTGGTGCTTGGGTTTCTACTAGACCAGCCTTTCCATTCCCTTTGACAATAAGAACTAATTAACATTTAGTGAAGATTTCCTATGTGCCAGGCTCTGGACTAAGTACCCTGTATGAATTTTTTTCATTTGATCCTTTTAACAATTCCATTAGGTAGGTACCACTATTTTAGGTGTTTACTAATACTTGGATATTTACTAACTACTAACAAGCATTTACTATTCTGCAGATGGAGAAACTGACGCTAGAAGTTAAGTACCTTCCCAAAAGATGGCATTAAAGCAGGCATTGTGGTGCAGGCTTGTAATCCCAGTGGCTTGGGAGGCTGAGGCAGGAAGGAGGATGGCAAGTTCAAAGCCAGCCTCAGCAATTTAATGAGGCCCTAAGCAATTCAGTGAGACCCTATCTCTAAATAAAATATAAAAAGGGCTGGGGATGTGGCTCAATGGTTAAGCAGCCCTGGGTTCAATCCATGGTGCTCCCCCCAAAAAAAGTGGTATTGAAGGAGTCCAGAAATCCTGACCCCATGTAGTCCATCAAACCTAAATATTTTTGTTGCTCATAGTGCAGATCTTGAATATTATACAAACCGGCACCTCCAGGATCATTTGGGAACTTGCAATGCAAGAATCTCAGGCTCCACCCACACTTACCAAATCAGATGCTGCATTTTTAACAAGAATCCCCCAGGATTGCTATACGTTTGACAGCTGAAGAAACATGCCTGATTATAAGTGCATCTTTCCCTTGAAATGAAGCATATCCCCCGCACACGAGGAACAGTCAAAGATACTTCAACAGAAATTAGTTTTGGATGATTTTTAGGAAGCAGGATATTAGGAAACCAGTGAGGGAGGAAGCACAAGGTTGGAGAAGGACACAAGAGAGTGACAGACAGAAAGAAAAGTATGTGATCTTGCAACAGTCATTGAAGAAGTTCACAAAATGCCTCCCAAAATAGCTGCTTTGGACTTCAAACTCAGGGAGGGCACTGAGAGAACAGAAAATGCTAGAAAGGGTGGTCGCTGAAGCTCCCTTATCTGCCTAAAGACAATCCTCTAAAAGGGACTCAAGTATCATGAATCCCCTTCCTGGCAATCTGTCAACCAGGGAAGCTTAATTGACAGGAGAGGAGGCTGGAGGTTGACACCATGCCCAGAAGGACTTCATCACAGGTTGCTCCCTAGTCTTCTGAGATCCCATTTATCTCTCTCCCAAATCACTGACTCTCCCCTAAATTGCCTAATCCCCCCTCTCCTGAGGATTGTAAGGATGGGGAAAAGGTTTGCGAACTTCAGAGTGGGATCCAAATCTGGGGCTCAGGCCTTATTTCTAGGTGGGTCAGGGAATGGGTTCCCCCCTGACCTGTGCTGGAAGGACAGATCCAGGTCGCTGTGCTTCTGTACCTGTCTGACTGATCCTTTCCACTGCCACTCTCCACCCTTGCTCCTCACCCAACCCTGGAGGCACTGAGGGGCTTCTAATCCCAGTGCCAGAATAGGGTTCTGCCCAATTATGAATCAGCTTTTTCTAACTGGATATAACTTTTTCAAACTGGTTCTCTCTCTCTCTCTCTCTCTCTCTCTCTCTCTCTCTCTCTCTCTCTCTCTCTCAGCTTTTTCTAACTGGATATAACTTTTTCAAACTGGTTCTCTTTCTCTCTCTCTCTCTCTCTCTCTCTCTCTCTCTCTCTCTCTCTCTCTCTCTTCCTCCTTACCTTCCATCCTTTCTTCCTTCTTTCCTTTCTTTTTCTTTCTCTAATACTGAACCCAGGCCATTTTACCTTTGAGTTACATCCCCAGCCCCTTTTTTTATTTTGAAACAGGGTCTCACTAAGTTGCTAAGGCTGGCCTTGAACTTGTGAACCTCCTGCCTCAGCCTCTACTGGGATTGCAGGCATGTGTCACTGCATCTGGTAACATGGTACTTTCTCTCTCTCTCTCTCTCATTATTTCTAGTTATATATGACAGTAGAATGTATTTTGACATATTATACATACATGGAGTCTAACTTCCCATTCTTATGGTTGTACATGATGTAGAGTTACACTGGTTCTGTATTCATATATGAACATAGTAAAGTTATGTTCAATTCATTCTACTGTCTTTCCTATTCTGATCCCCTCTCCCTTTGTCTAATCCAATGCACTTCTCTTCTCCCTGCCCCCTTATTATGTGTTAGCATCCACATGTCAGAGAAAACATTCATCCTTTGGTTTTTTGTGATTGGCTTATTTCACTTAGCATGACAGTCTCCAGTTTCATCCATTTACCTGCAAATGCCATAATTTCATTCTTCTTTAAAGCTGAGTAATATTCCATTGTGTATATGGAATATATATCCATTCATCTGTTTAAGGGCTCCTAAGTTGGTTCCATAGCTTGACTATTGTGAATTGAGCTACTATAAACATTGATGTGGCCATGTCACTATAGTATGTTGACTTTAAGTACTTTGGGTATATGCCAAGGAGTGGGATAACTGGGTCAAATGGTGGTTCCATTCCAAGTTTTCTGAGGAATCTCCATACGGCTTTATAGAGTGGTTGCACCCATTTGCAGTCCCACCAGCAATATTTGAATGTACTTTTCCCCCTCATCCTTGGCAACATTTATTATTGCTTGTATTCTTGATAATTGCCAGACATGGTATTTTCAAAAGGCCTTTGACGACCTTGCCTTTTGTCATTTATGGTCACTGTGTCTCGGATTAGATTCCAAAGAGACCTGAGAGGTCAACATAAACTGTTCAAGAATTCAGCTTCAGGCTGGGCCTGGTGACACATGACTGTAATCCCAGAAATTTGGGAACCTGAGGGAAGAGGATCGCAAGTTCAAGACAAGTCTGGGAAATTAAGGAGGAACCTGTCTCAAAATAAAAAACAAAAAGAGTTCAACTATCAGGGCTTAAGTCCCAGCTTCACCATTTATCAGTGGTATTATCCTGGATGGGTTTCTTAACCTGTGTCTTAGTTTCCTCATTTACAAAGTAGAAATTATAATAGTCCATGAAAGGAAAGTGACCACAACACTCAGAGCAACCAAAAGATCTTTATTGCAGCAGTGCAACAAAGAGAAAAGAAAGAAGAAAGAAAGAGAGAGAGAAAGAAGAGAAGAGATGAACAGAGAGAGAGAGCAAGAGCAAGGAGAGAGACAGAGAGCAAGAGAGAGAGAGAGAGCAAGAGAGAAAGAGCAAGAGAGAGGGGGGCCTGGCAGGAGGGAGTTTTTATAGCCCAACTCTAATGGGGCCTCTGGGTCTGCAAGCTGCCTTGTTGGCCCAAGGGGGGTTGAGTGCTCAGCCTTGAGCGGGACTTGACACAAACAGGTGATAAAGGACCGGATAGAGGGGGGTTTGAGTGCGTGGGCTATCTTGCAGCCAACATCTGTTCAGCCTGCCCTGCAGACAACACAGTTCAGCCTGCTCTGTACCCAACAGTCCATAATTTGCAGGATTACTGGAAAAAATGAATAAAATACTAAATTAGATAAATTCGGATTTATTAAATTAAATACTTTGCACCAGCATTTAATTGTCACCCAACATGGTTAGCTACTATTAAGCCAAATTTTAGAGACTCTAAGATACATCAATTACAAGAAACATTCCTGATTTCAGAGATGTATCATTCATGCAACAGGAAAAGGAGTTCCAAATCCAAAGATGTTTAGGAAACAAACACTAAATTTCTTTCCAGTAAAACGTCTCAGAACATTTATTGCTGCCTTTCGATCTGATACCCGGGTAATACTTTTCACATTCAGTGTTTCCAGACTAAATGCACAACAGGACCCCTTTTTCACAGAATGTTTTGAGACTTCTGTAGTGTACAGTTTTGGATGTGCCAATATAGTCCAATGCTCTAATGTCAGAGCTGGGGAAACAGAGGCCCAGACAGAAGTGGAGACTTCCTGAAATGACTCAGCTAGGTAAGTAACGGAGACAAAGCTATGGAACAGCCTCCTACACTCAGTCACATTACCTCCCACTTAACCTGGTACCGTGGCACTTGGTAGTGTTCAAAGACCTCCCAAGTCCTTGCGTAGGCTGTTCCTCATCCTAACCTCCCTTATCTCCAAGGAAAGGGTCAACTCTGTTGTTCAGATGCGATCCCAGCTGCCAAGACCCCAGGCAATAGGATAGGAGTGCCGGCTATGTTTTCTTAACACCCTAGACTCTGGAGGTGGGGAGATGCATAACTGGGAGGGAATAGGTGATCCAGGAAGGTCTGAAAGGCCTAGGCCAGGAAGTATTCCCGGGGCAGAAGGGGGCTGAGACAGGCTGACTTCATCTCTAGAGGCAGTGTGGCCAGGCAAACCCAGGCTTTACCCCCAATAGACTGAGAAGCAGACCCTCACCTGTCTGCCTTACCAGTTCTTGGTCAGGCACTGGGAAGTGGGGAGTACTGGAGCTCTGGCTCTCAGTCCACCCTGCCCACACGCAGAGCCTTGTGAAATGGAGGGAAGACCTCCAGGCTTGATGTTAATGCGTCACCAAGGAACATGCACAGCGACCTGCTTGGCAGACTTGAGACCACATTTATGAGGTCCGTGGGGAAGTCCTTTCATCACAGCAGTGAATTTGATGACTGCTTTGTTTTAAGAGCAGTTTGTTTCACTGGCTAAGGTGAATTACTCGGAGGAGTTGTTGAGCAATCCATCAACTTTTAAACCTCCGGATAATGTCTGTGGTCAAACATGACAGTTCTCACAGACTGGGTGACTTTCAGCCTTTTGCCCTCTGAGACACACATGATGGACGATGTTTATTCACATCCTTGACCCACCCCAATGGAATAGATTCCCTTGATTGGCAAAAATTTTAAAGAAAGACAATATTGGAAAGAGAGTACAAAAGGCTAACTTTGTATATTACTAGTGAGAGAACACATGGATAAATTGATGTAGACCCAGTAGGGAATAATTTGGCAGTATCTTATGAAATGGAACATTTCATTTTCAATTGCATTGCCTACAAGCTTGCAATTCCATCTTTCAGTATAATGTCAAGAGAAGTTCCACGTGTGCATATTCAAGGATCTCACAGCAGGATGTTAGTAATTATGCAAAACTGGAAACAACTCACACATCCACCAATAGGAAAATGGCTAGGTAAAATATTCTATAATGAGGCTGGCTGTGTAGCTCTGGGGTAGAGCATGTGCTCAACATGCATAAAGCCCTGGGTTCAATCCCAGAACCAAAAAGGATTTTTAAAAATGCTAAAAGGACCAGCGAGTGGGAGAAGGGGAGGGTGGGGGAAGTGCTGGGGAGTGATATTGGCTGAATTATTGTCATATTGTATGCATGTAGAATGTATACCAACAAATTCCACCATTATGTACAATTATAATGCACCAACAAAATATCTGGGGAAAAAAGGTGTATGTATCATTATGAATAAATCTTAAAATGTACTATTAAGTGAACACAGAAAAATATTGTATACTACAAAAATCAAATCCTAATTTGATTATTTTAATTAGAAAAACCAGTTCTATATATTTATCATAGATATCTATGCATGTATAAAGGTAAGAGCTAAGAAACAGAATGAAAAGATGCATAATATATTCATGATAGTAATTGTCCCTGAAGAGGGACAAGAGGAGTGAGATGGGTTTGAGGGACAAAGGAAAGTCACTTTCTCTATAAGCCTATCATGTCAGACACATCTGATACATCTTCCAGATGCTCTTGGCCTCACCTGTTTCCTGAACCCTGGATCACTTGAGCCCCTCAAACACTGATATAGCCACTAACTTCCTACAGGCCACCTGAGGCCGACCAGCCACATGACCAAAACTTAGGTTATTCGCATCATTTCTGACTTGAACTTCACACCCTGGAGCTGGACTTGGGATCTGGTTTCCCCAGAGGGGACATAATGCAGTGGTTCTCAATTAACATGATTCGCCCACCCCCACTCCCAGAAAACATTCAGCAATGTCTAGAGATATTTTGGTTTTTAACCCAGGATAACAAGTAGAGGTCAGAGATGCTGCTGAACATTGTAAAAGGTATGGGATAACCCCTACAACAAAAATCCACCTGCCTCAAATGTCAGTAACACCAAAGTTGAGACACCCTGGTGTAGTAGTTAAGAAAAAAGACTCTGGGGCTGGGACTGGGGCTCAGTGGTAGGGCGCTTGCCTATCATGTGTGAGGCACTGGGTTCAATCCTTAGCACCACATATAAATAAATAAATAATAAAGGCCCATCAACAACTAAAAATTATTAAAGAAAAAAGACTCTAGAAACGGACTAGCTGCATGACCTCGGGCAAGTTACTTTACCTTTCTGTACTTCAGCTTCCTCCTCTGTAAAATGAGGGTCATTATTATACCTACCTCATGTGACTTTTGTGAGTTTAGTGTGTTAATAATTCATGTTCAGCATTTTTGTCTATGAATGGCACCTGGAGAATGTTACACAAGTGTACTAGAAATAATAGTATGTGACAGTAACTGCCATGAGAATGAGGATAATGAAGACCCTAATTCTTTAAGTAGATTCTTCACAAACTTTAAAGTTTTAATAATTATTCATTAAAAATCCTCAAATACACTTACACAGTGCACTTCACGTCTGATTGTAACACCATCATATCATATTTTAGCAATTCTAAAACATCCAATTTTATTTATTTACATTTTGATATCTTGGAACTCAATACATCTTACAATTATGGTTAGTATGTGGTCATCTATCAAACTTAAGGGTATCAGTGGCTTGGGAGGAAAGCCTGAAGACAGCAGGGAAAGATCCTTTTTGAGAAATGGGGAATCACTGCCAAGCGTGGTGGTGCATGCCTGTCATCCCAGGGCTCAAGAGGCTGAGGCAGGAGGATTGTGAATTTGAAGCCAGTCTCAACAACTTATGGAGGCCCTAAGCAACTTAGCGAGACTCTGTCTCTGTAAAAAAAAAAAAAAAAAGGCTGGGAGGGGCTGGGGTTGTGGTGGAATGCTTGCCTAGCATATGTGAGACACAGGGTTTGATCCTCAGCTCCACCAAAAAATAAATAAATAAATAAATAAAACTATTGTGTCTCCATCTATAACTTAAAAAAAAAAAAAGCACTGGGGATATGACTCAGTGGTTAATTACTACTGGGTTCATTCCCTTGTACAAAAAAAAAAAAAAAAAAAGATGAATCATGAATTCCATTGATAGTTGGAGGACAATGTTATGTGGAAAATAGGATTATTAGTGATGCTAACTCAAAAAGTAATTCATGCACCATTCTGAAATGCATTCATTTTCTTTACATTTCCTTTTACATATGTATATTTTATGCACATGACATATTAATAAGCATTGATGTCTAAGTCTGCAAGAGCTCTTTCATGAACTCTCCTTATCCTACATGATAAGAAAGACTTATACCATAGTTTAATTAGTTTAATCACAATGTGTCTCTGTTTTATTAGTACATAAAATGATGGTGCCCTGCAACTGATGATGTCATATTTGATGAACCATCTTTAATAATCATATTCACTACCATTCACTGAATCCCTATAATGAACTAGTCACTATGTGTTATCTCATTTAATCTTTCAACAGCCCTATATAATTGTTCATACTTTGTTAATGAACAGAGACTCAGGTGAATTTACCCAAAGGCAACAGCTAATAGGCAGAGCTGGGACTCAAATCCAATTTATTTGGAATCCAAAGCCTTTTGCATCCTAGTTTAGCACTACAATCAAAGCCTGTATCTTGCCAGGTACAGTAGTACATGTCTGTAGTCCCAATGAGACTGAGACAGGAGGATTGGAAGTTTGAGGCCAACCTCAGTAATTTAATGAGACCTTGTCTCAAAATAAAAATCAGAAAGGGCTGGAGATATAACTCAGTAATAAAGTGCCCCTGGGTTCAATCCCCAGTACAAAAAAAAAAAAAAAAAGACTATATTCTTTTTTCTGAGTGGGGTTGGGGTAACCCAGGACAGGGATACTAATGACAAAAGTTGGCTGAGATAACCATCTTCAGCAATGTGTAGGCTGGTCTTTCCTTATCACTGCCTTCCCCCATTTCTCAACACCACAGACTATCCCCAGCACAGTGTCAGAGCACAGCCAAAATTGCAATCAGCATGGAGAACCATGTCTGAGCTTCCCTAAGGAAATAAAGTTCATGTGCTGTGATAGCTGAGAAGGGCTTAAAAGAATGGAGATGTTTCATAAAGTTTGGATAAAAAAAATGTGTTCCCAGGCTGAAACATACCTTTGGAATTTTCCATGTATCCCTTTATAGATTTCCAACTCTGCAGATTCCATGAAATTGTGGAGCAAAAACAGAGTCGTTTTAGCCAAATATCCAAAGGTAATATATGCAACAGCATCATCAATGTGCAAATAATAAAAGCCCAATTAAATTAGGAAGCTCAGCAGATGAATCCTATTAGTGTCATCAAGACTTAACTCCAACTGACTGCCTCCTTTCCAGCAGCACGGACTTCCCCAATTTTCTGTCACGTGGGTTATGGGTAAGGCAGATTGGCCCACTGCAGAAGGTACGGGAGATGCTGAGCCTTGCACCAGGAATTCCAGAGATCTATGTTCACATTTTTTTTTTAACTTTTACTTTTTACTTTTTAGTTGTAGTTGGAAACAATACCATTATTTTATTTATTTATTTTTATGTGGTGCTGAGGATTGAATCCAGGGCCTCGCTCATGCTAGGCGAGTGCACTACCGCTGAGCCACAACCCCAGCCCCTGTGTTCAGATCTTAAAGCTTGTGTGACCTTGAGCAAGTCACTTGACTCTCTATGCTTCATTTTTCCCCTTCTGAAAAATGTGCACCCCCATTTCTATAACCAAGTGGGAACTCTAGTTTCCTTTCTCCCATAACCCTGTGAAATCTGGTTTTCATTCTCATCATCTTTCAAGGCCTCTGGGCAAGTTCCTGTTCCTCCCAACAAGGATAACGACTTCCACCTGCCTTTGTAATTTGTTCCTGGGATAAGGGAAGCCTCTTGATGAGGCAGGCCTGCCCTGCATATGTTGGATAAATGCTTGAAATGGGGAACTCTCTCTGCAACCCCCCCCCCCCAGCTCAGGGCCCGGGAGTGCCTGGAGAAATACTGTCTGTGTTTCAGGGAGCAAGAATTTGCTTTTCTTCTGCTTCTCTGTTCACTCTGACCAGAATAGAAGACTGGGGTCCAGAGAGTCTTAGATTACTTCCTGCCCTGTTCTCCACCCAATTCATGGAAGTTGGCAATTCTGACCATTCATTGCAGAGACCTGGAAAGAGAAAGGGAGTTTCTCATGTCTCACAGCAATTGATGGCAGAGCTGGGAGGTAAGTACTGGTGGTCTGACTCCAACTAGTCTGAGTGAGGAAGTCAGAAGATTATGGGGTGTGGACTTGAAACAACCTCAATTTAAACTCAGCATTCCCACTGGCTGGTGTGTCCTCTGCCTCCCCGTCCCTAGGGTGGTGATATAGTCATCTCATAGAACTGTGTGGGCATCAGACAGGTGGTGTACATGTAAAGCCATGAATAGGAAAGTGTCTGAGGCTTAAAATCAGTAAAGATCCAAGTGGGGCTGAGATCTTAGTGGGGATAGAGAGGGCACATGACTGCCTTGCACAAAGAGGGAATTTGTACTAAGGTAAGAAACCAAGCAGGATAGAGTCAAAACTATCTTGGGTATCATATGTAAACTATACCTCAACAAAGCTGATTGTGTGTGTGTGTGTGTTGCTATGGATTGAACGCAGGGACTCACAGGTGATAGGCTAGTACTTTAGCACTGAGCTCCATTCCTAGCTCCTCAATAAAGCTGATTAAAAAAAAAAAAAAAACTACCCCGAGATTGGTAAAGATCAGAATTCCTAACAATAAATGGTAGAAAAAGATATGGGCAGCCATATCAATGTTTATAGCAGCTCATCTCACAATTGCTCAACTATGGAACCAACCTAGATGTCCTTCAACAGATGAATGGATAAAAACATGTGATATATATACACAATGGAAAATTACTCAGCCTTCTAGAAGAATGAAATTTTGGCATTTTCTGGTAAATGGATAGAGCTAGAGACTATCATGCTAAGCAAAATAAGCCAATCCCCCCAAAATGAAGGCTGAATGTTTTCTCTGATATGCAGATGTAATTCAAAATAAGGCCAGAATGTTGTGAACAGTCTGTGCCACTAGAGTTGAGGGGGGAACTGGGGCACTGGGACACTGGTTTGGAGCCAACAGACCTGCTCATTCATACCAACTTTGCCACCTGTTAATTGTATGGCCTAAGATGTCATTTTGCCTCTTTGAGCTTCCTTTCTCCAGCTATAAACTGAAGATGATGCCATCTGTCACTGAGTTATGTGAGGATTAAGTGAAATCCACATATGACCATTGACTCAGTATCTGTTACACAGCCAGAAAGTGACAAAGATTTGCTCTTCTCCCATTTACCCATTTCTTGCTCTTCCTATCTGCTGTGCCAATATTTGTGCAGCTCCAGAATCTACCCATTGAAACTTAATCACCACTGATGGGTCATGTGGGAGGTGGGGCCTTTGGCAGGTGATCAGGTCACGAGGGAAGTGCCCTGAAGAATGAGGCCAGTAGGGCCAGGGATGTGGCCCGGTGGTACAGCATGTGTAAGGCTCATTCCCCAGCACTGAAAGAAAAAAAAAGGCTGAGATTAATGCCCTTATTAAAGAATCACCAGAGGGCTGCCTAGTCCTTTCTGTCATGTGAGCACACAGTTAGAAGGTGCCATCTATGAACTGGAATGCAGGCCCTCCCTGGAATCTACCTTGATCTTGGACTTCCCATCCTTCAGGACTGTGAGAATTGGATTCCTATTGTTTAAGCCATGCAGTTTACTGTATTTTTGTTACAGCAGCCCAAAGGAACGGAGAAATGATCTTTGTGCCTTCACCTCTCCCCTGGCCCTCTTCAGCTGGGGTCAACACATGCCAGGGGGCCAAAACGTGCCAGGCACTTTTTTTTTTTTTAAAGAGAGAGTGAGAGAGGGAGAGAGAGAGAGAGAGAGAATTTTAATATATTTATTTTTTAGTTATCGGCAGACACAACATCTTTGTTTTTTTTGTATGTGGTGCTGAGGATCCAACCCGGGCCGCACGCATGCCAGGCGAGCGCGCTACCGCTTGAGCCACATCCCCAGCCCAGTGCCAGGCACTTTTAACTTCAGACAGCAGTAGACCCAGGAGGCAGCTTTCATGCTCCATTCTGCCCTTCTTTCCTTCTTTTTTCCCTCCCTCCCTTCCCTTTTCCCTCCCTCCTCCCAGGTTCTGAATGCCTTGTACACTTAGCTAACTTGATCCTTGCCCTAGGCTCCCGGACTTCCCCCACTTCCTGACCTGCCCATAGCCCCCCCCCCCGCCCCCCCCTCAAGCCCTCCAGGGTAGTTTTGGCTCAGCTTATGCCCCCCCCCCCCCCCCCCCCGCACTTGGCCCTTTCCTTTCCCTGACTGTTGAACCTTCCCCTCCAGGGTAGTTTTGGCTCAGCCCCCCCCCCCACTTGGCCCTTTCCTTTCCCTGACTGTTGAACCTTCCCCAACCCCACACCTTATAGGAGGTGGGAATTCAGACACCAGTCTTCAGTGGCCAAGTAAATAGCAATACATTAAAAAACCAACAACTTTATTTTAAAATAATTATAGGCTCAAAGAAAATTGCAAAACAGATACAGAAAATCTTGTGTGTCCTCTGCCCATTGCCCTTGAAAGATAGCATTTTATATAGTAGCAGTATACTTTTAAAATGTGTGTCTGTGCTGGGCACAGCAATGTGCACCTGTATTCCCAGCTACTCAGGAGGCTGAGGCAGAAGCATCACAAGTTCAAAGTCAGCTTCAGCAACTCAGCAAGGCCCTAAGCAATTTAGAGAGGCCCTGTCTCAAAATTAAAAATAAAAAGGGCTGAGGGTGTAGTGCAGTGATAGAGCACCCCTGGATTCAATCCCTAGTACTGAGGAGAGGAAAAAAAAAGTATGCTTGCCACTTAAAACAAACTACATTAAGATAATGCAAAAGCTCAGGCTTTGCTTGCACTGCCAATCTTCTGCTCTACCCAGCTCCCTGAAACACTTGGTCCTCCTTTCCTCCAGGATTCTTCACTCTTTGCTTTTGCCCAGAAAGTCTCTTTAACAACCTTAGACTCATACTAGTGTAAGCCAAAATAATATTTGTGGAAAGGTAGTGGGCTGCACCAGCGTTTGCTGGAAGTCTGGGGACAGAGCAGGCACCAGACCCATCTGGGCATCCAGGACTCCTTGGCCAGGTCCTCCGGATGCCCCACAGGAGGGAGTAGATGCCCAGTGCTTGCTTTGTTTTGTTTTTCCTGTCCTTTGCCATCTCTTTGTGAAGCATTTCCATATTACTCAAGCCAGAAATGGTTTATCTTCCTCTGGGCCACCCTGATGGTCCTTCCCAGCTAGGCTGTGGGTCTTGGGGTCAAGTTCTCAGTCTTTGTATATTCAGTAATATTTAGTCAAAGTAGGAAACCAGAAGTATTGTGAATAAATAAATCTTGCCTCAGAGGTAATTTTCTTTCTTCCTTTTAAACTAAATTCTTGACCTTCAAACATAACCAAAATAAGGACAAAACTACCCTTTTCCATTTATTTTTTACTCCTTAATGGGAGTGTCAAAACAGTCAGTAAGTGAATTAGGCTTTTGAAACCACTGACAAAGCTTTTAAGGAGCCTATGAACTTGCAAATAACAGCTACAGAAGGTTTTAATTAGAATGATGTGAAAAAAAGTCACTTGACCTCTAGGTGCCCTTCTTTAAAAAGTGGGATAATGAGACTGGCCACCTGCCTGGCACACTGAGGTCCTGTGTTCGTTAATGAGACAGGTGGTGGCAAGGTGCTGGGAGCCCTTCTGATGAAAGAAGGAGGAAAAAGCTCTCCAAATATAAACTGTTCTAATGATGGTTCTGGCCAAAGATCCTATTATATCTAGACTCCCTCTGGTGACCAATTTAGCACACTGTATATAATACATTTGGAATTAATTGGTTTCCACAGCCTCTCAGTGGCCTGGGAGTTACGAATTGGCTGTGGTTTTTGCCTTCACTAAGACACTCTGAATATATTCTTCTCTCAGTGGGTGACAGTGACAGCCCCTGCTGTCTCCTTATTCCTGGGCTCTCTCACTTTTATATGGGTGCTTGGCTTCCTCAACGTCTTTCCTTGGAGCCAGGGCTTCCTGCTCAGCACAGTTTTGGGAGCATCAGTTTCTAAAACACCATCCTCAGATCTCTAAAGTGCAAATAAATGGAAATGTCAATGGATGAGGAGATCCCCCAGAAGGGAAAAGGGGACCTCAACTCAGCCCTGGCAGATTCCTGACTGACACCACATAAAGGAATTTCAGGATGTGTCAAAAGAGGACAAGCAGAGATTTATTCAGGAAAGCAAACAATATAGCAGGACATCCATTCAGAGGGAGAGGGAGTAGAGATACGTTTTAGGGGATCTCAGGCTTTTTCTTTTTCTTTTTTTTAAATATTTAATTTTAAGGTAGAGGCGGACACAACATCTTTATTTTATTTTTATGAGGTGCTGAGGATTGAACCTAGTGCCTCAAGTATGCTAGCCGGTCACTCTACCTCTGAGCCACAATCCCAGCCCCTTAGACTTTTTCTTTTAAAGGACACTTTGTAAATGTGATCATGAGAAGTGTAAGTGGGTGGCATAGGCCTAATGAGTTCAATTCTTTTTTTTTTTCTTTTGGTACTAGAGATTGAATCCACGGGTGCTTATCCACTGAGCCACATCCC
This sequence comes from Urocitellus parryii, assembly GCF_045843805.1. NCBI lineage: Eukaryota > Metazoa > Chordata > Mammalia > Rodentia > Sciuridae > Urocitellus > Urocitellus parryii. Next base: position 120,769,269 of record NC_135536.1, on the reverse strand, counting down.
CAGCCCTTTTCATTTTTCATTTTGAGACAGGATTTTGCTAAGTTGCTGAGGCTGGCTTTGAACTCACAGTCCTGCCTCAGCCTCCTGAGCGCTGGGATTACAGGCGTGCACCACCGTGCCCAGCATCTAGGCTTCTTTTAATTAGTTTAAAAATACATTCTGAAGCACTAATTAACCAGATTTACAGTACTCCAAGTTTTATTGGACCTGAGGAGTGAAGGTGAGGGTACTTTTTGAGTTTTAGATTTAAAGCTACAGTCCCTCTTTCCTCCCAATTGTTTCCTTTCTACCTATCTTTATTTCTTCTATCATACCCGAGACACAAGATTCTGTTTGGTCCAAGAAAGTAAGGCTGGGACAGGTGGAAGCCAGATGATCATGGGTTTCAGCTCAGAATGAAAGGAAACTTTTTTGTAGTAGTCACATGTTGGTATAGGCATCTTCTAGATGTGGTGAACTCCCTGCGAGACTGAACCTGCGCTGGCCAGGGTTCTTGGTTCATAAACATCTGAGTCTCCTCCAATTAATGGTAACAGAAATGAGTATATAATGGTGGATTGGTGCTTAGCATCAGTTTCACCTTCTCTGTTGTGTCCCTTCCTCCACTCAAGAAACTGGAAAGCTAAAATTCTCCTCCCTTTCTCGGTACTGGGATTTGAACCTGGGGTGGTTAACTGCTTCTTCAATCCTTTTTTTTTTTTTTTTGGAGGCAGGATCTCACTAAATTGCTGAGGCTGGCTTTGAACTTGTGATGAAATTTGAATTGCTTCAGCCTCCTGAGTTGCTGGGATTATAGGCATGAACCATCATACCTGGCTCTCTCTCCTCCTTATGGCAGGATTCTCAGTGTGATTAGGTTTAGCTGATCAGAGGAGCTTTTATGGAAAGTGAAGGGGAGGAGGAAGCCACACTTCTTCCAGGTCTGCTAATTTTTAGTGGCTGTTGCAGAAATGCCAATGTTCAATTGCTAACTTTCTGACACCAAGAAGCAGAGCTAGAAGCATTAGCTCATAGAGCCTGTAGCAGGTACAGAGTGAGCCTGCAGCTAGAGCCTTGGTTGTGGTGTTGGATTATGGTGGCATCCTATTATGGTTTGAATCATCAATGTTCCCCAAAGGCCATGCGTTGAAGGCTTGGTCCTCAGCGGGTGGTATGGCTGAGGGGTAGTGGAGGTAGGTCCTAGTAGAAGGAAGTTAGTCACTGGGGATGTGTCCTTGAAGGGGATATTGGGACCCTGGCCCCTTCCTCATTTTCTTTGCTTCCTGGCTGCTGGGAGGTGAGCTGTTTTCTCCTGCCTTGATGTACTCTCTTGCCAGGGGCCCAAAGGCAAAAAAGCTAAGTGATCATAGACTGAAACCTCTGAGACAGTGATCCAAAATAAATCTTTCCTCCTTTTAATTTATCTCAGATATTTTTTCACAGTGTCAGAAAGCTGATTAATTCACATTCTGATTATTGACAATTTGCTAATCATGGAGACTTGTGGTACTGTAATGCCAGATTTGTGGGACCCCAATAGACCAGGAGCCGAATCTGATGCAATCACACAAGAATCTTTATTGCAAGCTTGAGCCTGGACTCACAACCGTTCCGACACAGCGGTCCCAGGGAATGAGTTCCAGTCCTTTGTTCAGTGAGATTTTATATGTTTTGGGGGATACTCTATGCATCACAACATCACACAGCAAATCAGTCCATACTCCGGGGAAAATCAAACAACAACTCTTAACATTGATTAGCACATTCACTGGCAGGAACAAGTTGGGTAGGGATGATTGGTTAGTACAAGAGGGGGATTCCTTTGAACTGATTGGTTTAAGCCACCAGGGGTGTATGTGCTAAACTACATTGTTTCCCAACATGTTGTCGACCACCATAAACTACTGGGGGGTCATCTGGCATCCCAGGTATTTTCCCTGGCTCATGCTGATTGGTAGTTGCTAGGGGTTGCGATGGGTCCTCATCTAGCCTAACTGAGTTGGACACCTGGCGCCACAGATCTCTCCTGTTATTTGCAAACAAACAATTCAGCAGGGTGGGTATATGCCTAGAAAGGCTCTGTGAGTTTTTCCAAGGACAAGGGTCATGCCCCCTTCCTTAGGACAGGCCTTGAGGTAGAAGCTGCTGTTAATTATTTATTTTCAAAAATGGAGTCACAGTTTCTCAGTACAGAGGGTTGTGGCAGCAATGGTGTGGTTCTGGGGCCAGGGGCTTCCTGATGACCCATGAAGCAGCTCCCTTGGGGATTTAGGGGGTCAGTCATGCAACCTCTACCTCTAGTTGTTTTTTTCAGCTCTTCTATCAAGGAAGGTCCCTCGCGCCCCTGTAGTGAAACATTTTCCTGCTTAAATTAACTAAAGTGGGTTTTATCTTTTGAAATTGATCCATGGTTGATATGAAGAGCTCAAAGACGCCTGTCCAGGTTGAGCTTATGAGAACAATTTACAAAATACACTGCAGAACTGGGCTACCAAGGGAACTATTATTTATGTGACAATCAGGAGACAGTCTTCACCTGACTGCTCCAGAATTATGCTACCTCTATCCTATTCTATGCCAGAAAAAGAGATGCCCATGTCCCCATGCAATTCATGTAATCTCACAATCAGATTCCTGCCTCAAAAATCACAGAGAAGCTGAATTTCACCTGCCCTCTTCTTCTTCATGCTGTCTGATGAGTCATTTTCTATGATTCTCAGACCTAAGGATCAGAAGACTGTTGCATCCTGGAGCCAGCCCCCAGCTCTGACACAGAGCTCAGATCCACAGCTTGAATTCTTCAAGATGGACTCCCCCCCCTGCAGAGGAAGGCATCCTGGGACTCAGGAGATCATTTGGGCAAAGGTCTCTACCTATGTAGATCATACTTTGTCCAAATGAAATCTGTACTTATCTCAGAAATAAACATAATGGAATTTCACCATATATTGAGGAAGGTTCTAGAGTTAGCACTTAAAGTAGAAATTCTATTTAGTCAAAATGACTCTTGAAAATCCTTTAGGTTGCATACACACTGTATGATAATATCTTTCAGTAAGGATCAAGACATCATTTTTCTTCCAGTTGGGACAAGTAGCAGCTTCTTTAGCTAAGCACTAGACACAGTAGTGGGCTTGTGCTTGGGTTTTGTGCTTTTGAAAAATACAAAATGTTCAATGCTATAGATATATCCAGTGTTGGGAGACAGATGTTCATACTGTGAAAGATTGAGCTCCATGAAGAGAAGAGGGGCTGGAAGGGCAATGCCAACAACAGAACACAATCCTTGATATAGGGAGCAGGTGGGATATGAAGGGTGGGGCTTAGAAAGGCCAAAGGCCAAAAGGTTGGGGAGGGGTTCCAGAGATGAGACTGGTGTGAAGCATTGGTGCTGAAGGGTCCCCTGTAGCCCTGCTGAGTCCTTCCAACCTAACCGCCCTCCTGCTCAGCCCTTCCTGAACTGAAGGAGCTCTTCCCTGGGTCTTCAAGAAGAGCTACAGGTAGGCTCAGATAATGATATCATCTGTGTCGAGAGAGAAGCCATGCCACTGAGGTATGGAAGATTGAGAAGATTTCAGAAAAACCAAAATATGTGGCTTGCATAGCCAGAGAGAATGGGGGTGGCATTCTGTCATAGAGACAGCTGAAACCTAAGTGCCTGGGGAGAAGCTCAGGACCTATTAGATGACTAGGTCAGATGACCCGGAAGATAAAGGAAGGTGAGACATTAACAAGAATGGAAACAGGTGCCCTGGAGTCAAATGCCAGATGGCTCAAATATCAGGCTAGAGAGATTGGACTTTGGCCTTTTGTGCATGGGCTGGAGGTGTTGGACAGGAAAGTGACTGTAATTAAAATTGGTGCCTCTGGAAACCCAGCAGGGCAGAGGGGTGCAGGTGGAGTGCCAGTCAGGAAGCCAGGCATAATCCTGACGAAGATAGGCCGTGGGAGGGAGCTCGATCAGAGGAGAAGGATGTGGCAGGCTCTGAGCTAAATGACCTAGGAGTTCAACTTCAATTCCTTCCATGAAACTCTTTGTTGACCTCCAGAGGTCTCTACATGCCAGGACCAAGCCATCACATTTTCAGAAACAAGGCTTCTTGCTTTAACAATACACAAAGGTATTCCAAGTCCTAAAACTAAGAATGGAAAAACACGAGGTTATGTGACAACTGCCCCAGGTATGAGACTTCTTCTCTAGAGCTGTGAGGCTCTTGGCTGCAGGAAGCCCAGTCATCTGGCTTCTGCTTTTGCTGAACTTAAACAATTTTCCACCCTCACTTCTGCCAACAAAGTAGGCACACGCTCAACAAAGAAGAACCTTTCCTCTTTGAACATTTAAGTGCCCTTGCATTTAAGTCAGAAAGGCCAGTGTCACCAAAACCAATAGAGATGTTTTCCCTCTAATATTCTCCACTTGAGCTTCAGAGAGACAAGTCTTTCTTTGAACTTGTCTTTGGGCGACTTGATTTATGCACCTATTCAATAAATATTTATGGAGCACCTATAGTGTACCGATTCTAGGCACCGGGATACAATAGTGAACAAAACAACCAAGTTATTGCCCTCAAGGAGTCCAGATTCTAGTTGGAGATAGACGATAACGGAGTTAAATGCTTAGCATGTTAGATCATAGTAAGTGCTGCTGAGAGGAATAAAATAGAATAATGTGTATAAGGAGCATTGGGTTCACCATATATGTTTGGTGTCCGGAGAAAGCATGCTTGAGCAGGGCAAATTAGAGCAGATACCCAGAGAAAGTGAAGGAGCAAGCCCATGTTGGGGGCTGGGAGGAGCATTCCTAGCAGAGTGCAAAGGCTTGGAGAATGGACTGCGCTTGGTGCTCAGGGAGCTGCAAAGAGCCAAGAATGAGGCTAGTGCAGAGTGAGCAAGGGGTATGTCAGAGATGAGGTCACAGAGGAAGGGGCAGCTCAGTTTGGAAGTCCTGGTGAGGGCTTGAGCTTTACATTGAGGGAGACAGGAGCCAGTGTGGAGCTCTGAGCCGAGGATGATGTGAGCTGGCTTCCACTGTAACAGAATTCTTTTGTTGGTTATGTTCAGACTAGTTTGTTTGCTGCAACCCAGGACAGAGGGGATGGTGACTAGGACCACGCGCAAACATATCCCCTCAAGATGAAGTCTTGCTATGTTACCCAGGCTGCTCTTGATCTCCTGGAATCAAGAGATCCTCCCACCTCAGCCTCCTGAGTGCACCACCATGCCTGATTTTAGGATGATATATCTTAGTGGGGGGAGAGTAGAATTTTTTAGGAGACAGGGGAAATTCAGATTTTAATCTTATGGGCTTTAAATGAACAGTACTTCGAGCCTGATCCTTTTGGTTCATCCTCAGCTCTGAAGGCCCTTCTGACAAAAAAAAAAAAAAAAAAAAGAGTGACTGTAATGTTTTGAGTGTGGGAAGCCTCTTCAGAATAGATATTTATCTAACCTAATAGGATGATTGCTCTGAAAGGACCATTTGAGTGTCTTAAGTGTAAAAAATAAAATAAAATTTAACAAATCCTGTTTTCATTATCATGTGAGACAGTTCAGTTGGGAACTTCATTTCTTTATCATTCCCTGAGTGCTTCACTACCACTGGAACAGAGGCTAGATATGGTTCTTATAGCCTCCATCTGTAGCTCTCTCTGAGACACTGCCTCATGCTGCTGCCCCCAAGAGGCCACTGTGTCTAACAGCAGCCAACACTGTAACTCCTGTATTTTCTGGGCACAAACTGCTGGTCTGCAGGAGAGGAGGGAATATCTCTCATAGAACTGAGAATGCAGAACTTCTCCCAGGGTTCACCTTGTTCAGAACCTGGGTAGCTGCCTGCATTCCAGAGAGGGTGTGGGGCTGGGGCCCAGAATCTGGTCTCCCATTTCTGCTCTGCTACTATCTCATTCCATAACTCATAATGGGAGTTATATATAAAACATAACTCATAATGGGGCCCATATATAAAACATTAAGCTAGGTGGTTCACATATTCTTTCTTGTTCTGACACTTCAAAGTATTTATAAAATCTGTAAATTAAATGGATTATAGCTTCCACATCATCCCAAATTTCTTCCAGATTCTTGTACACTTTCTTTCCAAATATCTTTCTTGGCCCCCTGGCACAATCCTTTGGCCATATGGGAATCCACAACACAAGGCCCCTTCTGAGCCTGCCTTCTTTATGGTGCCCCACATTTTAGACCTATTGTTTTCTTTTGCTCTCATTAAAACTGACTTCTAATTCCACCAACTAATAAGTGCTAACAAGGGACTATATTTTCCACATCTCTGAACCTCAGTTTTTGTATCTGTACAATAGGGCTAATAATCATATTTATCTTCAAGATTATTATGAGGATTGCAAATAGGTTATACAAACTGGACAGTGTCTGAGCTCTTCAACCAATGGCAGGCGTTATTTTAAAATGGACTCTGTTCAGACATTGTTTTCTCCAAAAAACCTTCTTCCATTCTCATCACGTGGGGTGAAGTAGTCTACATCTCATTTCAGAGGCAATGAAAATGATTAATAGAGCATGAAGTACAAGTCCATACTAGGATACACCCCGTGGGAGGCAAAATAACTCCTCCCACTTCTCCAAAGATGTCCCTGTCTTTGTCCCCACAACCTGTGAATATGTTAGGTTAAATGGCAAGGGGATTAAGTCTGCAGATGGAAGAAAAAGATTGCTAATCAGCTAACCCTGAGAGGCAGAGATTATCCTGGGCTATCTGAGTAGGCTCCATTGCGTCACAGGTTTCCTTATTAGTGAAAGAGGGAGACAAGGAGTCAGAGAAAGGGATGTGATGACAGAGGCAGAAATCTGGGTGATATCATTGATGGCTTTGAAGAAGGATGGGAAGTACAAGCCATGGAATGAGAGAAGCTTCCAGAAACTGGAAAGGCCAGAAAATAGATTCTCCCCTAGAGCCTCAGAGGGGAACTGTGGCCTTGCTGATATCTTAGTTTCAGTCTAGTGAGACCTGTTTCAAATTTCTGATCTTCAGAACTATAAGATAATAAAATCATGCTGTTTTAAGCCACTAAATTTGTGATAATTTGTTATACACACAATTGGGCACTACTATAACCCTTCACATGCATTGAATTAGCACAATAATTCAAGTAGGCAGCTGGTCATGGAGGCACACACTTGTAATCTCAGTGGTTTAGGAGACTGAGATAGGAGGATCACAAACCAAGGCCAGCCTTAGCAATTTAGCAAAACTCTAAGCAATTTAATGAAAACCTGTCTCAGAATAAAAAAAAAATACGAAGGGCTGCGGATGTAGCTCAGTGGTAAAGCACCCCAGTGCCAAAAAAATTAAAAATAAAATTATTATTAATAATAATCCAAGTAGGCAGTGTTTATTGACCCCACTTAACAGTTGAAGGAAACTGCAGCTCAGAGAGTTAAGTAATTTGCCCCAAATTGCATAGCTAGTAGATAGCAATATCAGTTAGATTCTTTTGATTAAAAAAATTGCAAAAGCTTAAGATGACTTAAACTATTGTCGAAACACAAAATCGCAACACATTTAAAGATCTAATTGGCCTTATTTGTGATTCTAAAATTGGGAAATAGCTCCTTCTTTAAAATAGATTGAGTGGGGCAGGGGATGTGGCTCAAGTGGTAACGGGCTGGCCTGGCATGCACGGGGCGCTGGGTTCGATCCTCAGCACCACATAAAAATAAAGATATTGTGTCCACCGAAAACTAAATATATATATATATATATATATATATATATATATATATATATATATATATAAATTCTCTTTCTCTCTCTCTGTCTCTCAAAAAAAATAGACTGTTTTGATGAGCTGAGCAGATGAACTAGGCTTTATAGGCACAAAAGGGCTGAAGAAAGCAAAAACAGAGAGCAAAGTGTGGATTGGTTGTTTCAGAACTGCTTTCTTTGTAAAATTAAAGCATCGGGGCTTCCTTATCATGATAACCAAAAAATGACAGTTTGGGGATTTGGCTATCATATCTCTCTCTCTCTCTCTCTCTCTCTCTCTCTCTCTCTCTCTCTCTCCTGATTTCTTGGAAGGTCAGAAAGATTGGTTTTGGCTTGATGGTGTGGAAACATCAGCATGAGTAACTCCATTTTGATTTGGTCTGTTTGGCCTGGCACAGAGCCCAAGCTAATGGCATCCTATAAATTTTATTTAACACTATAAGGGGGATTTATTGGCTCTCATAACAAGAACAAGTTCTAGTAGAGAACAGCTCAGCTTCATTCGGAAGCGAAAAGAATGACACCAAGAATCCAGCATTTCTTTGCCTTGTCTCTGTTGTCGACAGTCTTGGCTTTATTCTGTTACCACAAAGTGGACTCCACAGCTCCAGACTCACTGCTGTGGTGCAACATGGCTGCAGCAGTTCTAGATGTCAAAACCTCACTCCTATTATGTGCAGAGGAGAAAGGAAAGCTTCCCTTTCTTAGAAGCTCCAGAAAGTTTTGTCATGATTTGTTGCTTCTAAGTAAATTATTACTCCAATTCCTGAACCAATTACTGGTCCAATGGTGGTCCAGTGAATGGGAATTAGAGAAGGGTTGAATTGCCCAAAGAAAATTGAGAGTATTTGGGCAGAAGACACAGGAAATTTGATATCAAATATTCACAAAGATCCTGACCAGGGAATAATTAAAAGAAAAAGGAAAAAAAAAGCCTGTTCATGTTGCATACGGAAGCCTTTTTTCCTCAAATATTTTCAATTCAACGAGGGCTGACTGTACCTTGGTTGGTAACATCAGTGGCATGTATTTAAGCCAGTTGGAGTTGCATTCATTTTTTTTTAATTTGGAGGTGAAAGCATCCTAACTGGTACAATACAGCTTTGAGGATTTAAGTGTTTTGCATAATATTATCTCATTTAACAAAAGTTCAGCAGGTGTTAGCTATTATTATTTTTATTACCACTTATACTGACATATTTTTATGAGTTCCTGAAGGACAGGTCTCATTCTTCTCACTGTTCTGGTATGTAGGTTTGGTGGTTGAACCAAGCAAAGTGTCCAACCCAGTCACTTGACAGGGGTCAAGTTTTCATATATTGAATTTTTAAATTCAAGACATGTTTTCAAGGATACCTTGCTATTTATAGAATTCCTGTAGAAAAAGTTCTTTTTAACTTATTTTTACTTTTTTTCAGTGCTATAGGTTCAATTTAGTAGCACTCTACCACTGAGATATATACTTGGCTCTTTTTATTTTAAAATTTGAGACAAGGTTTCTCTAAGTTACCTTGAACTTGTGATCCTCCTGCTTCAGCCTTCTGAGAAGCTGGAATTATAGACATATGCCACTGTATCCAGCTGTAGAAAATTATTTTTGAAAGATGAATCATTTCATAATTAAAATAGTTTATATCTAATTTGCCTATTATATAGATCTGGAAATTCTTGCATGCGGGATTACATTTTTTTGTTTGTTTGTTTTAATTTTTTTCATCCATTCATTGATTTAACAAGACTTTCTGGAGCAACTGCCATATGCTAGGGAGGTAAGTGAAAACTTAGTGCCTGTGTTCAGGGAGCTCTCAGTTTAGTGAATGAACAGAAAAATCAGGAATTTCAGCACAATGCACTAAGTGTTCTAAGAGGAAAGCGGAAGCCTAGGTGGCTTTGAAGGGAAGAAAGAGGGAGCGCATTTGGGTGTGGGGAAAGGAGGAGAGCAGCAAAATTATATCAAGAGGAGCTGCTGTTGACTGGGCATAGTAGTACATGCCTGTAACCCCAGCCATGCGGAAGCCTGAGGCAGGAGGATCACAAGTTCAAAGCCAGCCTCAGCAATTTAGCAAGACCCTACCTCAAAATAAAAGAGGCAAAGGGTTAGGGATATAGTTCAGTGACAAAGTCCTCCTGGGTTCAATCCCCAGTACCTAAATAAATAATTTTCTAAAAGGACTGGGGATGTGACTCAGTGGTTAAGCACCCTTGGGTTCAATCCCTAGTAACAACAACAAAAAGAGCTTCTGTTTCCCAGTGACAGCCAGGAGTTAGCTAGTGAACGTGAAGCTTGAGGCAGTGAGAAGCTTATTCTGTTTGGGTCCAGTATTGGGTAGGAATGAGGTTTATTTCAAAAAAGAGTGAAAGATAGGCAAAGTTCAGTCCCAGATAGGCCTCAGATGCTGAAGTCTGATTTCTTTGAAGGCAATGTCGGGAGACTTTGAAGGATTTTAAGCAAACATGATCAGATTTGCCTTTGAGAAAGAATAACCTGGTGAGGTTGTAAAGGGTGATTGGAGCAATGGTGAGAGGTAGGCAAGCAGGAAGAGGGAGATCAATTAGGAAATGAATATTACATTGAAGCACATACAATCACCATTTTTTTTAATGTTGGTCGTTCAAAACATTACATCTAACTTGACAATCACCATTTTTTAAAGATCAAAACCAATTTAATAGGGTTTAATTGAATATGGTGGTCCAGGTGGGAAATGATCAGAACTTAAATTAAGGTATCAGTAAAGGAGATGAAACCAAGAGACATTTGTGAATTCTAATTTGATAGGACGCCATAATCATCTCTGATGAGAGGGATGGACAAAAGGAATATGCTTGAAAAATAGAAATATGCAATCGTAGACTATATAAAATCATTCCTGAACTTACAAGATTTACTTCCACTGAGTAATTTCACAGCAGAAGCCTGATCCATTCATGCATTTGGTCATGGCCACACGGCAAATTTGGGGCAGAGCTGGCATTGATCCAGGTCTCCTGACTCCCCCTTACTCTCTCTGCTCCACCTTGCATGTTCCCAGAAGGTGTTTGTATTGGTAACCTGGAGCTGCCATAACAAAGTACTACAAACTGGGTAACATAAACAAAAATTTACCGTCTCACAGTTCTAGAGGCTGCAAGCCAGAAATTACAGTATTGGCAGGGTTGGTTCCTCTGAGGGCTGTGGGAAGGATTTTGTTCCAGGCCTCTCTCCTTGGCTTGTAGAGGCATTACCCCAATTTCTGCCTTCAGGATCATGGTGTTCTCTCTGTGTTTTGTTTCTTCACGTGGCTACCTCCCTCTGTGTCTATGTGCCTGTTTTCTCATAAGGAACCAGTCATCAGATTAGGACCAGACTACTCCAGTATGACCTCATCTTAACTAATCACCTTATTTCCAAATAAGGTCATATACACAGATCCTGAGAGGTTAGGACTTTAATACATGAATGGGGAGGGGGGTACAATTCAACGCAAACAGTATTTGTGAAATTTATGTTCCTATATCATTTTACTGATGGTATTTCCTATTTCCATCCTTTCCCTCAGAAAGAGCAATAACGGCAAGGCATGATGGCCTATGCCTTTAATCCCAGTGATTTGGGATTAAAGCACTTTAGCAAGACTCTCAACAATTTTGAGACCTTGGCTCAAAATAGAAAATAGAAAGAATGGAGCTATAGCTCCGTGGTAAATCACCCTGAATTCAATCCCCAGTGAAGGAGGAGGAGGAGGAGGAGGAGGAGGAGGAGGAGGAGGAGGAGGAGGAGGAGGAAGAAGAGGAGGAGGAGGAGGAGGAGGAGAAGGAGGAGGAAGGGGAAGGGGAAGGGGAAGGGGAAGAGGAAGAGGAAGAGGAAGCAAGGAATAAGGCTTTTTCTATTTATTTTCTATCTTAACACAGTTCTGAGGACAGTGTTCTGCACTATATGTCTACATAGACTTTTTTTTTTTTTTAATCAGGGATTAAACCCAAGGACTCTTAACCACTGAGCCACATCCCCAGCCCTTTTTATTTTGAAACAGAGTCTTGCTAAGTTGCTTTGGGCCTCGCTATATTGCTGAGGCTAGCTTTGAACTTGCAATCCTCCTGCCTCAGCCTCCGGAGAGTAACTTGTATTAAAGGCATGTACCACCACGCCAAGATTACATCAACATTTGTAACTACCTGCTGGTAGTAGAGATTTAAGTGACTTTCTAAAAACTTTTAATGTTTTGTCTACTCTTATTGGTGAAAAGACAAAAATTTCTATCTGTATTTCTCTTGAATAGATGTGCAGAACTTACAGTTACCTGCTTTGGATGTATAATGGTTCCCTTTGATTTCACATGCTAAGGGCTGGTGGCCAATGCTCTCATGTTACCCCATGATCAGGCTCATCAGTGGCTTCAAAGGTAAGCCATAGAGTGGACAGGCATTCTTGTTTATCGTGGTTTTGATTTTTTAAGATGTGATATTTATTTTTGAACCGTCAATAACTAAACAGGCTTTCTCAGTGAGAACTAAAATGTATCTTGGTAGAACATAGCAGGATTTAGGGATTAGCTACTGAGAGATCATACTAGGAGTCTAAAGGTAGTGGGAGCCTCCAACTATACACCTTGTAATACCTGAGACCACATCTAAATGCAGAGCTGTGGATAGGTAAAACATGACTTTAGAGTCCTGAAGACCTGAATTAAAATCCTGCTCTAGATTTAGGTTAAGAAATGACCTAGTTACCAAAAAGAGAACTAAGTAAAATCAGGTGCCTCCTGATACTGTGCAATAAAAAGAACAAAATATCACTTATGTAGCATTCCTGCCAAAAATGTATAGTGTAAGTTTAAGCATGAAGAAATATTTAGGCATGCCCAAATTGAAGGACATTTCTGCAAAGGAAATGGCCATTATGCTTCAAAAATGTCAATGCTGTGTATCAAATTAAAAGCAGGAAATGTTCCAGTTATAGCAGACTCAATAGACATGACATCTAAATGCAATGCTAGATTCTGGATTGGGTTCTACGGTGGGAAAAAAGTTTCTAGGAAAAAGTGATATTGGGATAACTGGCAAAATTTGAACATAAACTTTTAAATTATATCAGTGTTTGAGTATAGAAATTATTCAAATTCATAAGATCTGATGATTTGAATTAATAAAATATGAATATAAATTGTATTGTATCAATGTTAAGTTTCCTGAATTTGATTATTGTACTGTAATTATTTAAGAGACTGTCCCGATGTTAGGAGATACACCATGAAGTAGGGTTGAAAGGTCATTAATCGCTAACATTTCCTTCAAAAAAATTTAGAAAAAGAACTAATGAGGACCTTGCTGTGCTATATATAATCTATAGGGAGAGATAAAGCAAATGTGATTAAAATGCTAACAGTAAATAAATAAATCTGGGTATAGAGGAGAGATTGTTATAATTATCTTGTGATTTTTCTGTACCTTTGAAATTTTCCAAAATAAAAATGTTAATTAAAAAAGAAAAGATGAACCAGCCTGGGCATTGCCCAGGACACTGATCTAAAAATGGGATTTAAAAAAAATCTCACTGGGAATGTAAATTGAAAAAAATGTGTTATGAAAACATAACATATGATTCTGTTTGTGTATTAAAATGTAGAATAGATTAAGGTGGAGAGTAGGAGATAAGGAAGTGGCAGCCTAGGAGGAAAGTAGATTTTATAAAAAGGCAACATGAATGATCCTTGGAAATGTTCTGTGTCTTGCTGTGGTGGAGGTCAGTCTATGCAGATGAACTAAATGTGAGTGTGTGCTACAAAGGAATGCATATAAAACTGCTGAAGTTGGAATAGGTGGAAGGATTATATCAATGTCAGTTTCCTTATTTGGATGTTGTACTATGTTACACAAAGGAAAACTGGGTGGTGAATATATGGGGCCTTTATTATTTCATAAACTGCATGCAAGTATTACAAAATAAATAGGATTAAATCGGGTGAATTTTATGGTATAAGAATTAAGGTTTCTGGGTGTTAGCATATGGTAGTATAAGCTATTCCCAGCCAGCTTCAGCTCCAGTAGAATCTTAGGCTCGCTGGAATATTGGTCCTATGGATGGTATCTCAGTACAACAAGGCAATCACTGTCTTCTCTCCAGATGGACAACTTTTCCAGATGGAATATGCCCAGGAAGCACTGAAGAAATAATCCACTGTGGTTGGAATTCAAAGCACCAATATAGATGTGCTTGGAGTAGGAAAAAAAAAATGTTGCCCAGCTTAAAAGAACTGTGAGGAAAATTTGTGCGCTTGATGATCACATCTGCATGGTTTTTGGAGGACTGACTGCTGATGGTAGAGTTGTAATAAACAGAGCCTGGGTTGAGTGCCAGAGCCATAAGCTTACAATTGAGGACCCTGTCACTGTAGAATAATATATAACTCACTTCATAGCAACTTTAAAGCAGAAATATACTCAGACCAATAGAAAAAAGCCTTTTAATATCTCTGCCTTAATTGTAGGTTTTGATAATGATGGTATTCCTAAGATTATATCAGACAGATCCCTCTGGTACTTACAATGCATAGAAAGTAAATGCAATAGGCCCAAGTGCTAAAACGGTCCCAGAATTTCTAGAAAACAATCACACAGAAGATGCTATAGGAGATGACAATGAAGTTATCAAATTAGCAATAAGAGTTTTGCTAAAAGTTGTCCAGTCTGGTGGAAAAAAAACATTGAACTGGCTATAATAAGAAATCAATGTTTAGTGTTAAAGAAATTTAATTACAAGTAACTTAAACAGAAAAGGGAAAGGAAGAAACAGAGAAGAAAAAAATCAAAGAAGAATGCCTAATTCTTAGGATGAGTACTGGGAACTTTTAATGTTTTGCTATACTGCTTGTATGTACATATACTATATATACATACATTTGCATTCTTAATAACTAATTGTGCATGCTATAATGTATGTATTGTCTTTATTTTGAAATGTCAAATGTAAACAAAAATGTTGATGGAATTACTTAGGGAAGAGTTAGAAAAAATAAGTTAGTTTGCAGGATTACCTTTAGTACTGGGTATATGGACTACTTTAAAAATGCCAATTTTGTGGTTGTCTTCAGTTTGTTACATAATCAAATGCAGTTTAGACTTTTTTTGAAAACAGACTCCAGTAATTGTTGAAAGCAGTCATAATTCCATGTAAGCCAGGGACTATATATTATAACTTGTTCAATGTGTTGGTTTTCTTCAGATAAACAGATTCAATTAAGAAAAAATGATTTTAAGAAATGAGTAATTTGGGTGAAGTTTTGAGTATTCACTCTCAGTTAAAATAAGAATTAAATCTCAATACATTTTTTTATGCAAGCAATGAGTCCAGCCACAGGGGACATATCATAATTGATCTAAGTTTCAGTGTTTCTCAATGTAAGCAGGACTTGGGGAAAATGGTAGGGTGATTTTGGTTGACATCGTGAGGACATTTTTGGCATTTAATGATTGTTATTAGATTGTCTGTATTTTATAAGACAGAAATTGTACAGCAAAGAAACAGACAAGATCCCCCATTGAACATCTGTCAGATATTCAGGTAGGTAAACACACACATAAACATATAAAAAACAACAGAATTGTTTATATGAGACTAAAACTTAACCCCATTTACAAATAAAAACTAAACTACTTGTTTGTGGTTTTAATAATTTTCCAGAGATAGATACAACTACTCTGGAAAAAGTGAGAAGGTTGTATTTTATTTTCTTCTGGGTTTTTTGTTTGTTTGTTTTGGTACCAGGGATTGAACCCAGAGGAGCTTAACCACTGAGCCATATCCCCAGCCCTTTCTTTCTTATTTATTTATTTTTATTTCTTATATACATGACAATAATGGAATGCATTAAATCACCCAGCCCTTTCTTATTTTTGAGACAGGGTTTCACTACGTTGATGAAGCTGGCTTTGAACTCATGATCCTCCTGCCTCAGCCTCCTTTGCCGCTGGGATTACAGGTGTGTGCCACAGCTCCCAGCTTATTTTGTTCTATAACACTACCAAGAGTTATTCACTATTTTAGAAAAATTACATTCACAGCTACAACACTTCCAATATTTTTATAAATACAACATTTTTTATTAGTCTCCATGTAAGCTGGCTATTGATGGTTTGTATGTACATATACTATATATACATACATTATGCATTCTTAATAACTAATTGTGCATGCTATAATGTATACATTCTTTATTTTGAAATGTCAAATGTAAACAAAAATGTTGACTATATTCAGTTGAATATTATATTCTGTAAGTCCACATTCATTCATTATAAGTATACATACTCCTTTATGTCA
The DNA here is from genome assembly GCF_045843805.1 of Urocitellus parryii. Classification (NCBI taxonomy): domain Eukaryota; kingdom Metazoa; phylum Chordata; class Mammalia; order Rodentia; family Sciuridae; genus Urocitellus; species Urocitellus parryii. The sequence goes on along the minus strand of NC_135536.1, from coordinate 120,753,247 downwards.
TCTAACACAGACATACCTATGCATCTACATGATATATATTATTTTCTAATAAATTACTTTCCTTTTCTTCTCCTTTATATTGCATTTAAGGCATTGGTTATTTTATTGTTGTGTGTAGACTATATTACTTGTGAATTTCATGCCAGATAGTAAAAGGGACATTACAAAATATTTGTCATAAAGAAGAGGTGTTGGTTTAATAAGGTGGAGATATACCAGTCTAATTTCTGGTCAATGAGAAATCTGTTTAAGATCTTGAGGAAAAAAATGTTTTTGATAAAAAGAGGGCTTCTGTATCACTTATTTCCTGCTTTTGGAAGGATGACATTCTGCTATAGTCATCTTGCAACTATGAGATGAGGAACACAGCCTGAGGAACAAAAACCAACTGCATAGGTCCAACGTAAGGCATGAACCTAGGTGTTTTTTTAAAATATTTTATTTTAGTTGTTGATGTACCTTTATTTTTTATTTATTTACACGTGATGCTGAAGATTTGGCACATGCCAGGTTTATGGTGCTTCCCTCAAGGCTCAGTATACTTCTCTATAAATAGTTCCCCAAATATCTATTCAGTACCAATTATGAAACTGCCTATTGTGGACTTCCTTAAGTGAGATAATTATAGGTCTGTGTTGTTTAAGACACTGTTAGTTGGGTACTCTCTTGTATGCAGCTAAAAGCACTTGAGACATGGGCAATACAATAAATGGGCAATTACAATCAAGTACAATTAAGTGCTTTAATAAAGAATGCTAGGGAAGCATTTTATCATGTTCCCAGATCAGACTGGGTGGTAGTTAGTGAAGATTTCCTATAGGAATAAATGGACTGAGCGTGAACTTCTTAAGAATGAGTAGGGGTTAGTCCAATAGTGCACAGCAGAATGTTCCAAGAGGGAACAGTAAATAAGGTGTTCCAGAGGGGATAGAGATCACTCTGCCTTAAGGTGTTCAGGGTTGAAGGTGTAAGGGTGTTCAGGTGTTCAGGGTGTAAGGTATGAACAATAGGCATGACATACCAGATCACAAAAGTCCAAGTTAAGCATGTGACCTTGTATATCCATTTGAATTGAGTTCCTATTTTTATAGTCAGTCACTTGGTAGCTGAGTTGGATACGGTAAATTAGTTTGCAGGATTACCTTTAATCCCTTCTGAGGTTTAGTCTATCATGAAAATGGAGATTATGAGTACTAATGTGCTACGGTCTTTTGAGGAGAAGATTGTCACAGCTGTCTAGACGTGAGTGGGTAGCAAGGGAACTCTCTAGAAACGTGAATAAATAGAGGAAACTGGGGCTTGGTTGACAGCACGTGGGTCAATGATTAAAGGAAAAGTGTGAAGGTGTCCAGGTTAATGTGCCAGTTTCTGGCCTGGGCAACTGGGTGGATAGCAATGCAAAAGATACAACAATACAAAAGAAATAATGAATTTTAGGGGGAAATGAGGAGTTCTGTTTTGGAGATTTTGCATCCAGATGCCTGTGGAATGTTGGAAGTACCCAACAGTTGCAAGTACCTCTGGATTAGGAGATGGGGTTGTTACAGGTAGGCTACGAAGCATCAACATATTAATATAAATTGAAGTGAAAGGGGGAATGAGATAGGCCAGGGAAAATGAAGTGAGAGAAGGAGCAAGGGAGGAGCCCTGAGTTATTTAAGGTCCACTATATTTAATGGATGGGCCAAAGATGGGGCCTGCAAAGAGGACTAAGACGAAGCACTTTTATGGGTAAGAAAAAGAAGAGAAAAAAGCCTGGAGTCACAGAAACTGATGAAAACGCATGTTTCAATGAAGGTAGAATAAGGATTAAGAAATGAGATTAACAAGTCAAGTTACTACTGACCTTGAGCAAAAACATTTCTGGCAGTGAAAGCCAGATTGGAGAGGGATAGAGTGGGAGAAGGGCAAGTATAGGCAAGGCTTTCTGGGAAGCTGGCTACCACGGGGAGATAAGGAGATAGGTAGGGTAAAATGCAGGGATTATAAGAGCTGGGATCGACGGGTAGACTAGAAGGATCCACCGCTGCTGGAGTCGGCGGAAAGGAAGAGGTTGACGCTACAGGAACGTAAGGAAAAATTCATTTAATATGAGCGCCTCCTATGTGCCGGATCAGTCTGGCCATCTTCATATTACTGTTTAATGTTAAGTGTTTAATGTTAAGTGGTTCTCTTTACGCTGTTTCCCCAGGAGTTCCGATTTCCATTAGCCACTGCCAAAGACACCCCTTAGGAAGCCACAAGCCACTCGACTTCAGAACCCACCAACGAACCCTCAAGGCCACACTAGGTAACCCCGGCGCAGCTACAGACGCCTACGGTACTGCCTACCAGAGCTCCGCCCCCACTCGCGAGAACAGCGGCGACGGCGCAAGAAGTCTCCTACGGGCTAAGCTCCAGCCTTTCTCTTTGTTTCCAGGCTGAAGATCTCGCGGGAGTAAAGCGGCAAATCCCGCGAGCGCCGACCCGGGGCCAGCTCTGCGGCTCTCGCGGTGTTTGCGCGAGACTGCTTCCTTCCTTCCTCCCTTGCCAGTCCGCCTGTCTTCCTCCCCCTCTTCCCGGCCCGGCCTCCCCTTCCTTCCCCCGCCGGCCCCCTCCCCGCAGGGATAATATGGTCTCCGGCGATGGACGCCCCAAGTGCAGGTCAGTTTCGGGCCGCCGACTTGGGTCTAGCTGCTGGAGACACGCGCTGCCCGGGCGCCGTGTTCCTTGATTCTCTCGCCTACAGTCGCCCGGCCGGCGCCCGGAGCCCTCAGGGCTCTCAGTTCGTGCTCCCCTCGGGGCCTGTCTGCTGGGCCGCACTCTGCGCGGAGGCCGCGGAAGGCAGGCCTCCCCGCCCCCACTCTCCTAGCGGGTTTTCTGTCGGGCCATAGGCCTTGCCTCCGGCTGTGACCCGCACCTACCTCATCCTGGTGGTCGCCGCTTTGTGCCTGCGGCCTCCTAGCCCTAGTTAGTGACACTAGGTGCAGGGAGAGAGAGGCCCACCATCTTCCCCTACCCGCCCCCCACTTGTGAGAAATGGGGCTTGGGGTCCTTGTCTCCTTGTTTGGGTCCACCTATCTTGTTGTCTAGCCCACTGCCCAGCCTCGAGCTCTTTCCTCTTGTCTCTGGAAGCAGAATGAGGGGCAGTGAAGGCTGAACCGTAGTCATCCTGTTTTCTGATCATTGATTGCAGCTATGAGTCTCCTCCCACGTCCACCTCCCTGTACAAAAAGAGGAAAACACGAGCCATCCTGAAAGTGGGTTGTGCTTATCTCTCTTCATTTTGGACGGTGGCCCTAACTGTGTTGAGGGTCCTACCCACCCACTGCAGTGTCTTCATAAAAAGATCTAAAGGTTCTTTTCAACCTCAAGGCTGCCTCCCTGCCACTTCCCTGGAGAACATTTGGACCTGGGGCGTATACCAGTGAGGTTTATAGGTCTTTGACCATGAGGTTCAGCTTAAATTGCAGCCAAACCAGAAGGACCGTTAGGGAGAATATGCTAGTTTACCTCAGTGTTTTGTTGTTCAGTTTTATCTTAATCCTTAAGACCTAGAATGTCTTATGAGAAGTTTTTTTTGTTGTTGTTTTGGTTTTGTCTGTTGTTGAATGTGCAATAAAAAATCTTTAAGTTTTTAAAAAATAATTCTAACAGTTGTGTTCTCAAATTGTTCTATCTTGAATTTACACAATTTTTAGGACATGTCTTTCTAAAACGTGCCTATAAACCGGGTAAGTCATTCTTATTCTTTCCAGGCATTCTCAAACACATTTTAGGAGTGAATTGTCTTACCAGATTTTGCTTGAAAAAGAGTCATGGTTTAAAATTATACTGTCCAGTATGGTGGACATTAGCCATGTGTGACTTAAAAGTTAAAAATTCCATTTTCTCAGCTTCTGTAGCCACATTTCAAGTGAGTGGTAGCCACCTGTGGCTAATAACTGCCTTATTGAACAATGCAGAAGATTCTGTTGGGCAAAACTAATATCCAGGTAATTTTACTTTGTAGCTATTTTTAATGAAAGTTTTTTATCTCCCCCAGGATATGCCTTTGAGTACCTTATTGAAACATTAAATGACAATTCAAGTAAGAAGTTCTTCAATGTACCTAAACTTGGAGGCACCAAGTATGGTAATGTTGACTTACATTTTTTCTGGTTTATTTAATTTCTAATAATTAAAGTGCATTTGTCAAGCTGAGCTGAAAAATTTTAAATTTATTTCCACCATGTTGAAACAGCTATACCTACACATATTTATATCTTTTAAAAATTCCTCTTGGAACAACTTTTGTTTGGCGGTGATACAAGCTTATACCTTATTTTCTCGTTTAAAAAAGTGATAAAATTTTTCTCTAAGGAAACTCTAAGGAACTTTTTTTTTTTTTAACTTAGTAAACCTATTAATGTTCTGTAGTGATTAAATATATATTTTACTTTCTCAAGTGAACAGCTCCTCCAGTTATTCTTTATGCCATCCTTTCAATAGGAATCATCAACTGAACCCATGAATTTGAGTTATTCTCCAGTATGGAAATAGTTTTGTTCTGACCTGTACATCAACACTTGGTAGACATATACATACTCTTCATCAGGGGTCAAACCTTTCACTGGCATCTCAGAAGAATGAACTTGGCTTATCTCTCAGTGGGTGGAAGTCTTGAGTTTATTGACTTTCAGCCAAGCCAGTGAAGGGAAAACCCATTGAAAGAGTGATTATTATTTGTGAAAAATATATATATATATATTTATTTTTATTTTTTTGGTACCAGGGATTGAACTCAGGGGTGTTTAACCACTGAGCCACATCTCTAGCCCTTTTTAAAATTTTATTTTGAGATAGGGTCTCACAGAGTTGCTTAGTGCCTCACTAAGTTGCTGAGGCTGGCCTTGAACTTGAAATCCTCTGTCCTGCCCTGGCATCCCAAGTTGCTGGAATTAATAGGCATGTGCTACTGTATCCTTATTTTTGAACTTTTCAGTGAAATATGCATGCGATGATGAATGTGAAACCTATCACAGTCAGTTTTGGAGTGAGATTTTCTTTAATCTTGTTTATTCCCCTCTTGGTTTTTTTTTTTTTGGGGGGGGGTGCTGGGGATTAAACCCAGGGCTTTGTGCATGTGAGGCAAGCACTCTACCGACTGAGCTATATCCCTAGCCCATCCCCTCTTGTTTAATAAGGAGGATTATTCTTGTGTTTTTCCTGTAGATTTTGATAAACTTAAATATTCTAGACTTCCATGTGCAGTACTTTTTTGTGCATTATGAGAAGATTTAGATATTTTAGCATATCTTAGAAAATCCCTGTTTTAGAATTAGATTGCCTTTTAAAAATAAATAGTTCACCCAAATGAAAGCAATTACTTTATATATGTAGTTGCAGTAGCTTATATTGATATGTTAAGAGAGGTTGGTTGTTTTCTTAGTGCCTTGTGTCTTTCACTTACATGTATTTTTTTCCTTTACTGATGAAGACTTTGCATTAGCTTAGTTTGTTTTTTGTAGTACCAGGGATTGAACATGAGCACTTTACCACTGACTCCAGTATTTTTTATTTTGAGTCAGGGTATCCCTAAGTTACTGAGGTTGGCCTTGAAATTGTGACCCTCCTGCCTCAGTCTTCTGAGTTGCTGGAATTACAGGTGTGCACCAGAGCATCTAGCCTACATCAGTTTTGAAAAACCCTAATTATTTTACACGGGAAAGGTCTTTTATCTTCTTCTCAAAAATATCTAGTGATTCTTGTCTGGAAATTTTTTTTAATCCAAATTTTACAGCATAATAGAATATATATAAAAGTGCCTTTAAAATTTAGTAGGAATAATTTCTGTGGCTGGTTTGTGGAAATGTGCCCACTTGAAGATAGCCTGTATTTCTCAAATGTAGGGAATAAAAAACAATAGTAAAATGCACTGAAAGGGATTGATTAGTAAGATAAATATTAAATGGTCTCTTGTGGGAAATGTTCTCTCATGGGCACCTGTATATAATTGTACATGAGCCATCTATATATAATGTAATCCCAGAGTTACCAGAGTTTTTATTATAACCATGATAAATATAATATAAATGCTTCTGAAGCAAACTTGGTTTTTATTTCTGTGAAATCAGTACCCAGTTTTTTTTTGTAGAGTAGTTGTTAGCAGAGGTTTATTAATAGTTACTTAAGTGATTTCTTAGTCATTACTTAGAGGAAATAAAATTTGAAAGAAGAATTGACTTTGGAAAAAAAAAACAGCTTCTGGGTGAGAAGTCTTTTGCTTAGCATCAGCACAAAAAATCCTTATTGCTTGTTTAGAGGGACCAGATTGGTTTCACAGACATGTGCTTATAATAGGAAGATACTGCTTTGGTAGTCACCAAGATTCAGGGTCACCGTGTTCTCTGCCCTTTTTCACCTTCTGATGTCTGCCAAGTTGAGAATCAGAGCTATAATGAGTAACTTAGTAAAGGGTATGTTTTCTGTCCTCATATTTGTTGAGGAAGAAAGATAGTTGAGAACCACTGTTCTAAGTTCCATGTAGGAATGCCCACAGCTTCACAGAAATGAAAACCTGCAGTGCAAGTGACATTAACAAATAGGAGTTTGTGCCAGGTGTGTTGGCGCATGTCTATAATCCCAGCAACTTGGGAGGCTGAGGTGGGAGGATTCCAAGCCAGTTTGTCTTAAGTGGTAAAGTGCCCCTAGGTTCAATTGCTAGTGGGGAAAAAAAAAAAAAAAAAAAAAAAGGAAGGAGAAAGCCAAAAAAAAAACCAAATAGGAGTTTTCCTGACATACCAGAAGTCTGGAGATGGGCAGATTGGACTGTGTAGTATGTTCCCTGCAAGGATCTAGGGTTCTACTTTCCATTTTCCTGTCATTTTTTGGTTACAGAATAGCTGTTGCACCTCCAACCTCCAGACATTATGTTCATATTCCAGGCACCTGGAATGGCAAAATAGAAAGGAAATCCCTCCTCAGGGGCTTTTATCTGTTTCACCAAAATGTCAGTGACCACTCTTAGCTTCAAGAAAGCTGAATTGGAGTGGGGGATGTACCTCATTGGTAGAGAGTACTTGCCTAGCATGTGCAAGGCCCTGGGTTTAATCCCCAGTATTGCCAAATATATATGTGTACACACAGTGAGTGGTAGAGTGTTTTAGCTTACTTTTATGATTCAGAAAGGGAGAAGTGGTCAAGAATGAGTGGTAAGTGAGGTATTATTTGCCTCACTAACATAATTCCTTTTTTTATCCCCAACCCCCACCCCCAGAACTGGGGATTGGATCCAGGGATGCTCTGCTACTGAGCTGTACTCGAAGCCTCTTAGTTTTGAGACAGGGTCTCTTGCTAAGTTGATTAGGCTGGCCTTGAACTTACCATCATCCTTCCTCAGCCCTCAGCCTCCCAAATTGCTGGAATTATAGTAAGCACCACCTGACTGCCCTTTTTTTTCCTTTTCTTTTTAAAATTAATTTCTTTAAAAATATGTTTTTAGTTGTCAGTGGACCTTTATTTCATTTATTTATATGTGGTGCTGAGAATTGAACTCAATGCCTCACACATACTAGGCAAGTGCTCTACCACTTGTGCTATGACTCCAGCCCCCAATTGCCCTTTTTTAATCTGTCTTTAGACAAAATGCAACACAAATCATTTGATTTCTGCTTTTTGTGCTGCCATTTTATTCTTTTGCCTCCTAGATTTATATTTAAGGTATGGAAGGGGACACGTCATAGACATTCATTACATTTTAATCTTGTGTGATTTCCCTCATAGGTAAGTGCTTTTTTTATGCTCTTGGAGCTGCCTATTTGGCACTCTAGTGCATAACTAGAAGTGTAGAGATTTTTGAATGACTCTTAGGTAGACCCCTGAATTTGACAGTGTTCCTATTTTCAAGGCAGGGAGCAATCCCTGTTGTCTAGAATAGTCTGCTTTTTGAAGGAACTGAGAATGGAATTGCTATTGAACAAAGGCATGATGAAGGATGTCAACCATAGAGAATTAGAATGAATGCATTATGGGAAAATGAGTGAATATGTTAGGGGGAAGACATTGGAGAGATTGGCTAGAATAAAATGTTAATTTTAGAGAGTGACTGTTACTGGGCAGTAAGACTTTTAGCTGGTATAAAGCCCCATGTCCCCTCCTTCATAATCTCAGGTCATCTCATTTACCCTTTCTTTTTTCCTTCCCGACTGCTTGCTTTCTTAATCACAATACCCCTCAGTCCTAAAATAGAGTCAGGACTTGGCATCCATATCATACCCTGTAATCTTTGAAAATCTGCATTTAATATTTTCGAGTTTTTATTGCTTATAAGAGTCACAAACAGAAGTGAACATTACAGACAGAATGGAAAGTGTGTATATACAAATATATTTAAGCGCTACTTTTAATGAAAATACAGTATATATTGTAACTTTTTTTTTAAAGCCTAACATCACAAACATCTTTCCAGGTTATTGAAAACAACTATCCCATGCCCTCTCTATTTGGTTTCTGAGTCAGGGCGCATGGTTCAGGTAGAAGAGGATATCTGTGCTTCTCTATAGCTTCTAATGGCTGCATAATCTTGCCATTATGAATACATCATGATTAGGTTAACAGAATTTTGAATGTTGAGATTGTTACCAACTTTTCTCTATAAATAAGACTAATATATGTCTGTGTGTGTGTGTGTGTGTGTGTGTGCGCGCACGCATATAAACAATAGTGTGATGTACATGCACATATCCTCATCCCCTAATATTTTTATTTTGGGGGGCAAGTTTATTATTATATAGAAGATATAGGATTGTTAGTTAGAAGTGTGCTCTTCCTTCCATCCCCCATCACACTTTTATTTTTTGCCTTTACAATACTTTCTATTCCAGTCTTTACCCTGGACTATAAGAAGCAAACACTCAAGTAAAAAAGATGCTGCAGTTTCCAGACATCCAAAGACAACAAAAGAAAACAGGCTTCTTCGGGATCAGAATTTCTGAGCCAGAGGCTATTGTTCTGTTTGTCACTTGAAGGCTATCTGGTGTCTTTATCCCTGTGTCTTTTACTTCTACCCTAATCTTCTGTCTCCATAGCTCACTTTACTTACTTTGATATTAATTCCCAGTATAACCACTCCTGACCATTCATTCTTCGTTATGACTAGTTTATCAACCAGTTAAGAATGTACCTGTAGGTGTCATTTTTGCCTGTTGTTTTAACCTATATTGATTAGATTTGGTTGGTTTCTGTTGTGGTCCAACGCTAGTTGGAAGGGACACAAGTCCTGTTTTCTGATCTTTTCTGTTGGGCTCTAGAAAGGGCTGTGGGTTGGTTAAGCAATGAAACAATTTAATTATAATGTGTTTACATAGTATGTAACTTTCTAAGGATTACCTTTTCCTAACAGTATTCTACATATCATGTACAGCCATACACTCACCATAGCATATTTTGCCCAAGAGTCTTGTCTGCTTTTTGATTGTGAAGAAGAGATACCCACTAACTCAAGTGAAGAATGATTGTGATGATACAGACCTCCCAGGCCAATGAAAGTGGCTATCTTAAGAAAGGACCAGAATTGAGTTAACTCTTTATTTTTTCTCGCAGGGACTTTAGATTTCTGCCCTCTGCCAAGGCTCCAAATGAGTTTCTCATTGGACCTTAGCTCTTAACATCTTTCTGATTCAGTCTATCCTCATTACAAATCATGAGAGATGAATCTAGTTGTCTAGTGTATGACGTTTCATATGAGGCTTTTGGTTATTGACCTGCCGTGGTATTGGCTTTTACTTCAGTGGTAGCCAAGGAGACAGACGACAGGACACTGAGGACTGTCCCTTTCACAACAGCAGTTTGAAGAGGCACTAGGGTGTATATCTGTTGTGTTATTTAGTGATGCTGGTTTGTATGTCATCAGTAATGAATGAGAAGAGAATGTGTTTCTGCACCTTCATCAATAAAGTGAGATTACTTTTCTTGTTTTATAAGCCTTAGTAAGCAAAAACTCTTAAGCATGAAATCTGTTACTACCTTCTTAAACTATCACTGGTAATATATTAAACACACAGAGACACCAGTTTCAGAGCTTATTGGAAGTCAATCCATCTTGCCCAGTTCAACTTAGAAACAGTACTTTGATTCTAGTCAGACAAAGGAGTGAGCTAACACTGCTGCCAGGGTCTGGTTGGACTACAAGACTTTCTAACAGTTTTCTCATCTTTTCTTCTGGACCTTGACCTTGAATAAGGTTTTCTAGGTTTATCCTATGCCTATTCCATCTAGTTCTTGTCCTAGCCACCAGCCTTTCTCAGTCTGAACTCTAAAAGATACCACTATTTCTTGAAGGCCTTTGGCAGGTGCAGAGCATGACTCCAGTCTTTTGAGTGTTTCCGACTTCCTCCAAAAGCCTACTTCCTAGCCCTTGCTGCTTTTATTGTTGCTATTGGTGAATTGAACCCAGGGCCTCATGCATTCTAGGAGTGCACCCTACTTCTGAACCACATCCCCAGCCCTATTTTGTATTTGATTTAGAGACAGAGTCCTCACTGAGTTGCTTAGCCATTTGCTTTTGCTGAGGCTGGCTTTGAACTCATGATCCTCCTGCCTCAGCCTTGTGAGCTGCTGGGATTACAGGTGTGTGGCACCGCACTTGGCTCAGTTTTTAATAACCTATATTTTCCATGAGTGATTTCTTCTAAGAGAGGAAACCTTTTGATTTCAAGACCAACACTTTTCCCCTCAATACCATTCTGTTTCCCAGCTTAGTAGCAGTAATAAAACTGCTAGAATTTAATGAGTATTTACTGTATCCAGTTCTGTCAGTTCTCTTATCCACATGGCCAAGGTCTCAGTTTGAACTCTAAACGATAACACTATTTCTTGAAGGCTTTTGCCACTTTTATATGGTAGCAGAGAAACATGAACAAAAATCTGTGATTTCAAAGCCTATGCTTATAAAAACCTGTTAGCATGTTGTTTAACAACTTTTCGTAAGCCAACCCTGACTTTCAGGAAATGAAAGGAAAATGGCAAAAATTATTAATCTGAAGATCCACAATCTAGAAAAGAAACTGCTGCTCTTCTGAGGGACACTATTCTCAATGACGTCACTGGAAAGTCCAGATTGCCCCACACACACACCAGTCGTTGGGAATCAGGTTCTAATAGGTCTGAGTTTAGGGGAATTAAGTCTATGACAATGGCAGCGAGGGACAGGAGGACATACAGATGAGTTTGAGTTTTTCCATAGCACAAGGCATTTGTGCCAAGGTGACTATGTGTGCCAACATCAGGGAATCCCTTCCTCTTGGGAACAAAGAGGAAGTCTCTCAAAACAAGAAGGGAAAGGTGTTTTCCCCCACAGCAATCCAGCTTTGGAGACATTCTACTAGTGACATATGCTCATCCCCCCCCAAATCAACAATGAAGTGTTCTGTGTGCTAACAACATAGCTTAAAAAAAAAAAAAGTAAAACAAAATTCTGCATTTTTATAAAACTTGATAAAAAATAGTATTTCAAACTGTACAGTCACCAGAAGTACACAGTTATCAAAAACGCACACACTTCACTTGGCATCTCCAGCACCTTCAGCTTTCTGTGCCTGGTCTGTTTTGGCATCTCCATTTTCTGCAGGGTTATTCCCATCCTTGCCAGTATCAGCTTTTTCCTTTTTCCCTTTGGGTGCCTTCTCTCCCCTCTTTGCAGGGGCCTTTTTAGGCTTGGGCTCTGGCTTTGGAGGAGCAGGTTTGGCAGACAACCTTGCAGATCTTCTCTGTGGTTCGTCTTTCACCTTGGCTTTATCTTCTTTAGCATCCCCTTCAGCCTTTCTCTTGGGCATGGTGGCGACGGCAGCAGGACGCAGGCGCTGGACACGGGGATGCAGTGGCGCGCAGCTTTGGTCGGTCCGGGGGTCGTTCTCGCCTCCTCTTCTTCACACTGCTCCCAGGGTGATGTTGAAGACAGCCAGGCAACACGTATACATGCAGTGGTTACAGAAAAGGAACTGTGACTTAGGGAACCCAAATATTTTATAATGGACAGTAATCTTATCTGCCCTTTGCTGCAGAGGGAGACATTATCTTCTGAAGTTAATCACTGCAGAAAACTTTGAGAATACAGTCTGAAACAAAGGCAGTTATTGCCTCTATTTGCAAGTCATGCAGAAATGTAAGATGAGACATGTAAAAATGGTCTTCAAAGAAGGGTGTTGTAGAAGCCAGTAGAAAAAGTCCACTTTAAGGAGGAAATTGTTAGCCTTGTTGAATATTGTGGAAAGGATATTAGGACTCTACTGAGACCCTCCTTTGTTGGTGTTTTAAGGATGTAAATCAGATTGATGTGGGCTGAGGAATGAATGGAAGGTAGAACAGTACACTTGGGAATATGGATAATTCTTTCAAAAAACTTGGTTCAAAATTTGAAGATGGCATTTCTGGAATCTTTTTGTTAAACTAGGGCTACAGACTATAAATCTTGATGGGAAGAATCCAGTTAAACAGTAAATGGCAAAAAAAGAAGGTGATGATTGACGACTGTGGTCTTAAAATGGTCAGTGGAAATGGGATGCAGAGCTTCTAGAGAGAAGTTGGCATTTAATAGGAGGATTTCTGTATCTCCCTTCTTAACTGGGGAAAGGGTAAATCCACAGACAGCAAGATTTGTGGGTATATAGGAGGAAGCCCAAGTAGGAACTATTGGTTTCTGTTAATCTAAGAGATAGGAAACACTCTAGTTCCTATAGAAGGTAAGTAGAGACTGTTTTAAGGAGAGTGAATGAAGATAGGAAATAACTGTTGTGGAGTGTTGGAAAATAAGTAGATCAGAAAAAGTAGGATTCTGGGTGAATAGTGAGGACTCAACTCGGGTTATAGTTATGCATTTTTTAGAGTTTCCCCATCCCCCTTTCTCCTCCTTTACATGGTACTACTATATTGAATTGCCATTTCATAACTCTCTAGAATGGGTATTATATAAAAGATAGTAACAAATGTTGGAGAGGATATGGAAAAATGTAAACTCTCATACTACATTGCTGGTGGAAATATAAAATGGTGCTTCCATTTTTGAAAACAATTTAGCAGTTTCTTAAAAATTTAAGGGATGGCTCAGTGGTCAAGCACTTGTCTAGCCTGGGCAAGACCCTGAGTTTGGCTCCCAGCACTATGAAAAAGGAAAACAAACAAAAATGTTACACATAAATTTGCCATATAACTCAGCAATTTCATTCTAAGGTATTTATTCAAGAGAAGGGAAAACACCAATCCACACAAATTTGCAAGCTGATGGTTTTAGCAGCATTATTCCTAATAACTGAAAATTGGAAACACCTAAATATCTTTTTAGTAGGTGCATGGATATGCAGAATTGGTATGTGATGGAATACTTTCATAACAAAGAGAAATTAACTATAGTCATGCAACAGTATGAATGAACAAAATGAGAAAAGCCAGATACAGGAGTCCTTATTGTATGATTCCATTTATATGAAATGTCCAAAAGGCAGATGGAGCAGATTAGTGGTTCCTGGGATTGGAGAGGAGAGGACGAGGATTACCAGTAAATGGGTGTAAGGGAACTGCTGGCTTGATGAAAATGCTTTAAAACTGATTCATGATGCTGGTTGCACAACTTGGCAGATTTACTAAAAACCATTAAATTGTAAACTTGGAAAGGGTGAACTACAAGATGATAGTATTTCAATACAAGATAATAATTACCTCAATAAAGGCATTGTTTCCCTTTTTTCCCCCCATGCTAAAGCATGCCCTATTACTGAGCTCCATCTCCCCCCCCCACCTTTTTTTTTTCTAAATAATTTTTAAATTTTGAGACAGGGTCTCCTTAAGTTGCCAAGGCTGGCCTCTAACTTGGGATCCTTTCTCAGCTTTCTGCGTTGCTGATATTACAGGCATGCACTATACCACCTGGCTTAGTAAAGTCTTTTTTTTTTTTTTTTTTTTAAAGAACAGTTCTTGAATAGGGAAGTGATATGGAGTAGACCAACTGGAAAAAAAAAAAAAACAACAACCTGGGTTTGATGTGTCCCCCCCCCCCCCCCCTTGGGCAGATAGGTTGAAACAAAGAGGCAAGTTAAATAGGATTTGGGGAACTAAGAAATTGAGCCATATAGAACTATATACGTATGTATGGAAGGTACATACAAGCAGGTGTTGACTGAAAGGAAATTTAAGTCCTTGTGGTATTGAAGAACAGATATGAGAGTGGGAATTGGGAAGGTTTAGAAGTTTAGGGAACTTTAAGATGGTATATTGGAACAGGAGAGTATATGGGGTGGTGTGGGGAGAATGAGGAGGAAGAAAGGGATTAAGGGCCTTCCTTGAACTTTATAGCTGTTCCAGAATCGGGGGTGGGGGATTAATATTGCTAAAAAACAAACCAGAGCATCTGTGTCCATTCTCTCACAGCTAGTTTTCTCTTTACTATATAGCTCTTCTACTGAAAAATTCTATGGGTTTACTCTAAGAATTACATGAGATTGCTGCGGATGGTGGCATATGCCTGTAATCCCAGCGACTCAGGAGGCTGAGGCAGGAGGATCACAAATTCAAAACCAGCCTCAGCAATTTAGCAAGGCCCTAAGAAACTCAGCAAGAACCTGTCTCAATAAATAAATAAATAAATCTAGCTGGGAATGTGGCTCAGTGGTTAAGCACCCCTGGGTCCCCTGAGTTTAATTCCCAGTACCAAAAAAAAAAAAAGTACATAAGCTGATATAAAGCACCTGTTTCTTAGTAGGTCCTAAATAAATAACAGCAGAAGAAGAAGATAACAAACCAAAAGCTTTGTAGTTTAATGCAATAATAGGCATTTATTATCTCTCATAGTCTCTATACATTAGGGATTTCAGAATGACTTACTTGAGGAGTTCTGGCTCAGGGTCTTTAATGAGGTTACAGCCAAATGTTCTGAGGCTGCATTCACCTGAAGGCTAGACAAAGGTAGAGAACCTGCTTCTGAGGGCTCAAGCACATGGCTGGCAGGTGTTGGTGTTCATTGATGATGGAGAGGCCCCAGTTCTTCCCCATATGGGTGTCTCCTAAGGACTACTTAATTGTTTCAAAACAGGCATCTGCTGGCTTCCCCAGAGCAAGTAAGAGAGGAAGACTGAAGCGGAAAAAATGTCCTGGTCTTGAAAATCATACACTCTCATCTCTGCTATACATTGTTGGTCACACTAGCAGAACTGATTCAGAACAGATTTCATGGCAGCATGAATATCAGAAGGCCAACATTAATGATATCATAATATCAGAGACTGACTTCCACGGGATGAAATATGAAATTTTGTTTGGTTGCATCTTTCCTTGCAATAAGTCTCTGTCGTGATTTTGAAATTAGACAAATTTGTGGCAGTGCTTCTTTGTGAAAAAGTGTCTAGTTAACATTTGTGGTTCATTTTTCTCATAGCACTATTTGGTAATTGCTTTTTAATCTTCAAATAATATAATTTAAAACCCTCACAAAGATTATACCCAAAATAGCAGTCCGTCTTTGGTTATGCTGCTAATTCTTTTATTTTTCTATTTCAGATTATAGTGAATTTCTGCTATGGAAAATGAGGATTTGATACTTCTACATATATTCATGCATCTCATTGTAATTTATTTATTTATTTATTTATTTATTTTTAAGAGAGAGGGAGAGAGAGAGAGAGAGAGAAATTTTTTAATATTTATTTTTTAGTTCTCGGCGGACACAACATCTTTGTTGGTATGTGGTGCTGAGGATCGAACCCGGGTCGCACGCATGCCAGGCGAGCGCGCTACCGCTTGAGCCACATCCCCAGCCCTCATTGTAATTTATTATCACTGTAAATAATTTTCAGCCAGTCCATGTAGTCACTGTTGCACATTTCTCATACAATTTTGTATTTTCCCTGTAATTAATGATCTTTTTTGTTTGCTTCGTTTTTAGTATTCTTATCAATAATTTATTTCCAAATTGTTCAAGAGAACTGAACTCCTGTTGGTTATAATCAGGAAATCAATCATTTTTTTTTGTTTGTTTTATTGGCAGCATCACCTCTGGACTTTTTTATCTTTTGCTCCATTTGAAACTGATTACACTGTGACTTGCACAGCAATTGGGTCTTTAAAGAGTCTTTGCTCTTGGTCCTATGTTGGAGACTTTTTCCTAGATTTCATGATTTTTCTAATTTTGTTTACTGTTTTGTTTTATAGAGCATATCCTCCAGAAGTTTCCTTAGAAGGGTTGCCTGGGAAGTAGATTTTTGAGACTTTACCTGATTATTTAGTAGTTTGCCAGTGTGTAAATTTCTGGTCTGGAAATTGTTTTCTATTGGAATTTTAAAGGCATTGCTTCATTGTATTCTAACTTCCCTAAGAAAGCTTAGGCAATCCAGATACCTAGTCTTTGTTTTGGATTGTCTGTCCCCATGTAGATATTTAAGTTACAGCTTTCTCTATTCTGCTTATTCTGTTACCACTTATCCATGTACTTTGTTTTCCAAAATTGTGTTGGTTTTGCTTTTTTCCTTTTTGTTCTTGTTGTTTTACAACATTGCTGTAACTACTTCGTGGGTTTCAGAAGAAAGTAATGATAATTTGCCATGTTAAACTAGAAATCTGATGACATGCTTTCTTTAAAATACTTTCTTTTTGTGGTGCTAGGGATTGAACCCTGAGGTGCTCTGCTACTGAGCTACATCCCTACCCCACCCCCTTTTTAAAATTTTCAAATAGGATCTCACTAAGTTGCTAAGGCTGGCCAGGAGCTTGCCATTCTCTTGCCTCAGCCTCCCAGGTTTGGGATTACAGGTGTATGCCATGTAAAGAAAAATATTCCTGAGACTCTCAGTATAATTAACCAAATTAAAAAGTTAATCATGTACTAATTTCTTTGATAATATTTTTCTTATTTTCTCAGAATGTTTTATTAAAAATATTTTCCCCTCTAATTCCCTCTGTTTTGAGGGATATTACTATTTCTGATTTGAGAAAAGGATCAAAATTAATATTTGTTAAGTACTTACTGTTTGTCATAATTTGGGTATTTTATACATATTAGATCTGTTAGCTGGGTGCAGCTAACCGATACACCTGTAATTCCAGCAACTCAGGAGGCTAAGGCAGGAGGATAGCAAGTTCATGTCCAACCTTGGCAACTTAGTGAGACTTAAATATGGCTCAGTAGTAGAGTGCCCTGGGATTATTCCCCAGTACCACAAAAAATGGATGGATGGATGGGTAGGTAGGTATGTGGCTAAGTAAATAGATAAGGTGAGAAAGATAGTTCTTCACATCTCTGTTAAGTAGGTAGCATTCCCAATTTGAGAAAATGCATCAACTTAGTCATTTTCTAAAGATCACTTCTATGTAGTAAATAGCAAATACAGGCTTTGCATCTAGTGTTTCTGATTCTGTAGTTTTATTTTTCTCTTCATTTACAACTTTAATAGTCTTTCATTTGTGTAAGAATATTTTCAAACATAAAAGCAGGGAGATATAACACTTAAGTGTGAACCCTAATATAAACCGTGGGTTTTGGTCACTGATATATTCATACAGGTTCATCACTTGTAACAAATGTAGCATTGTAGTGAGGAATGTTGGTATTGGGTAAAATCCCCTCTACTATCTTCTATTACTGAATCCTACTCACTTCCCTTATAAGACCTGCTACTGTTTGTATTTACTTTGTTTACTTATTTATGGTCTGAATTTTTTAATAGCTCGATAACTTCCTAAGAACTGTTAACCATGTCTGATTTGTGCACGTAATGTTAAAACATAGCAGAAAAGTCAAATATTTTCTGGTTTTTTGGTACTGGAGATTGAACCCAGGAGTGCCTTACGTTGAGCTACATTCCCAGCCCTTTTTTAAATTTTGAGACAGGACATTGCTAAATTGCTGAGGCTGGCCTCGAACTGTCTCAGCTCCAAGTTGCTGGGATTACAGGTGTATGCCACTGCACTGGCAATAAATTTTTTCTTAATGGGGAAAAAAAGCAAGGAGAGACTCATTAGTAACCCACCATGTATTTATCAGCCAGGTATCAACATTTCACCCAATTTTTTTTTCAAATATTATGCCGTTTTCTTAACCTATAAATATTCGTCAGTATGCATATCTGATATGCATTGAAAAAATAAATCGTCATTATTATGCATAACAAGATTAAGTAATTTCTTAATATAATCTAAATCTAGTAAGCAAGAACTTTTCTCTGGTTGTCTTAATATATTTTTACATTTGGTTTGTGCAAGCCGGGCATGGTGGCTTGCACAAATCAAATTGTAATTGAGGTAGGAGGATCATGGGTTTAAAGCCAGCCTCAGCAACTTAGAGAAGCTCTAAGCAATTTAAGGAGATTCTGTCTCAAAATAAAATATTTTAAAAAGAAGGGGCTGCTTGGGCTGGGGATGTGGCTCAAGCGGTAGCGCGCTCACCTGGCATGCGTGTGGCCTGGGTTTGATCCTCAGCACCACATACCAACAAAGATGTTGTATCCACCGAAAATTAAAGAATAAAAGAAGGGCAGGGTGACAGTGGGGCAGCGCCCACCTGCTTAAAAAAAAAAGAAGGGGCTGGGAATGTGGCTCAGCAGTTAAGCACCCCTGGGTTCGATTCCTGGTATCAAAAATATTTGGTTTGTACAGACAGTGTCCAAATAGTGTCCACACATAACACTTGATTGCTATGTCTCTAAAGTCTTTTTTAGTTTGTAATAGTCCTCTTTTCCCCCTTTTCTTTACTACTTTTTGTTGAAGAAGCCACGTTATTTCCTGTAGAATATACCATGTTCTTTTTTTTTTTTAATTATTTATTTTTTTATTGGTTGTTCAAAACCTTACAAGGCTCTTGACATTATCATATTTCAGACATTAGTTTCAAGTGAGTTATGAACTCCCATTTTTACCCCAAATACAGATTGCAGAATCACATCAGTTACACATTCACCTTTTTACATAATGCCCTATTAGTAACTGTTGTATTCTGCTACCTTTCCTATCCTCTACTATCCCCCCTCCCCTCCCCTCCCATCTTCTCTCTCTATCCCATCTACTGTAATTCATTTCTCTCCTTGTTTTTTCTTCCAATTCCCCTCACAACCTCTTTTATGTAGTTTTTTATAACAATGAGGGTCTCTTTCCATTTCCATGCAATTCCCCTTTTCTCTCTTTCCCTCCCATCTCGTGTCTCTGTTTAATATCAATCTTTTCTTCCTGCTCTTCCTCCCTGCTCTATTCTTAGTTGCTCTCATTATATCAAAGAAGACATTTGGTATTTGTTTTTTAGGGATTGGCTGGCTTCACTAAGCATAATCTGCTCTAGTGCCATCCATTTCCCTGCAAATTCCATGAATTTGTCATTTTTTAGAGCTGCGTAATACTCCATGGTGTATAACTGCCACATTTAGTTTCATTTTACTGTTCTACTCTCTCCCATGTTTCTTATTTTTTTTAAATAGGTGGACACAGTATTTTTATGTGGTGCTGAGGATTGAACCCAGTACCTCACACATGCTAGGCGAGCACTCAACCTCTGAGCCACAACACCCGCCCCCACCCCGTATTTCTTATTAACTAGAAGTTGAAGCTAGAGATTTGATTATATGTGGGCTTATTTATGGACAGTACTTAGTTTTGTAATAATACTTCCTAGTGCCACTTGTATTTTCTGCTTCATCAGGAGGAAATATAATGGGTGATGCTAAGAGAAATAGGTGTTATCAGCTTGATCTGTCCATTATAAGTTCCACTGCCATCTGCATATAACCTAATGATTTTAGCTTTATGATCATTGTCTAGATCTGATATTTCTTTTTTTTTTTTAATGTTTATTCTTAAGTTTTAGGTACACAGTATCTGTATTTTACATTTATGTGGTGCTGAGGATTGAACCCAGGGCCTCATCCATGCTAGGCAAGGACTCTACTACTGAGCCACAGCCACAGCCCCTAGATCTGATATTTTATTAGGTGTTGTGGTGTATTTTCTAATTATATTATTCCTTCTGCATTTATTAGCTGTAACTCTCTAAATGGAGAACTTTCTTTTTTAACTCTTAGTTACTTGAAATCAGAGGAGACAAGATTAATGATTGATTTTTTTTTTTTTTTGGTCCCCTTTATCAGTTTTCAGAATAATGAGTTTATGCCTTAGCAATTTCCATTGGTGATTGATGGAAGAGTGTTTTTTGAGAGTCATTATAAACCAAGGCCTATTTATATAGTTGATACGTTTCAGTGAATAGCAGTCATTATTCATTTTGAATCAAATTGATCCATTAATATCCCTATTAGTCTTTTATTTCCAACACAAGATGTTCCAGGCTCAGTTTGTACATTTTCTTCTCCAGATAGAATCAGCCATTTTTCTAAGGAACTGTTTTAAAAATGAGAAATAGTTTTTAGAAATAACAGGTTAAGGTACTAGGAATTCATTACTATTGTGTTGTCTTTGTCCTAGGCATTTTCTGTGAATAGAGCTAGGAAAACATTTAGAAAGAGAAAAATAAATCACGAATTCATACATTTCTCATTAAAATGTATGGATATTTGTTTGTTTATTTGGTACTAGGGATTGAACCTAGGGGTGCTTTTATCATTGAGCTGTATCCCTAGTCCTTTTTATTTTGAGATAGGTCTCATTATAAGTTGCTTAGGGTCTCATTAAATTGCTCAGACTGGCTTCAAACTTCAGTACTCCTGCCTTAGCCTCCTCCTGCATTGCTGGGGTTACAGATGTGAGCCACCACGCCCTACAAGAGTTTTTATTTTTATTTATGTATTTATATATTAGTGCTAGGAATTGAATTTAGGGCTCACACTTGCTAGGCATTTACTTTGCCACTGAGCTATGCTTCAAGCTCAGAGTTTTGTTATGTTTTTTCCTTAACTTCTCTGACTTTAAACTTGTCTATCATTTACTCATACCAAAACAGTTGGGACCAGAAGTGTTTTTCAATGTTGGAGTTTTGGAGATTTTGGAATATTTTCATACTTATCAATGGAGGAAAATAAAAAAAATTTTGAAGCATTATGAATTTCAGATTTTTGAATTAAGGATGCTCAGCATGTATATATTATATATATATGACACATATATATCAATATACATATGTGTATATGTTTTTTAAAAATTATTTTTCTATAGTAATTTTTTTTTTCTGTACTGAGGATTGAACCCAGGGGAACTCTACCACTGAGCTACATCCTTGGCCCCTTTGATTTTTTGAGACAGGGTCTCACTATGTTGTGTATGCTGGCCTCAAACTTGAAGTCCTTCTGCATAACTGGGATTACAGGTATAATCCTGGCAGTAGTAAATATTTTCAAATTGTATACTTAGTATATGTTATAATGTGTATACATATATTTGTGTGTATATGTATATATTACACATATCTATATTTTTTAACCTTTTGTAAGGATAGGTAGAATGTGTTATAAACACAATTTTGCCCCACATTTTCTCTTAATAGTGTATTCTGGAGATGAATCCTTTAAACAGCTGTAGGATAATCTATTGTGTGGACAGCCATGATATTTTCAACCACTCACATTCATTCACTCTTCCTTTTAAATTCTAATTGTGTGGCCAAATCTGATGTGAGAATTTAATATGATTGAAAATTTAACAATACTGAATTCTCTATTATATCTTTAGACTGGTAATCAAGAGTGAATGAAAGTTTTCATAAAATGACTTTTTTCTCACCCGGCATCCTGATTTACTTTTAAACTTGGACTGCTTTTGATTTGAAGTATTCTAAATTTATTATAAACTTTCAGACTTTTTTTTTCTGCAATAGGTATTTAATCTATATTTGGTGCTTTTTATTTTTTTTTCTTGTCTTTCCTGAAGAGGAAGTTTTTATTTGTCATGATTATAGTGTGATATGCCCAAATCAATGCAAGTCTTATATGAAAATTTTTGTCTTTGCTTTTTCATGGCCTTGGACCTTGGGGTTATGCATAGGAAAGTCATAGTTAACATGAATGATATTAGATTCTGTGTTTGTTAGACTAAAAAGTGAATTTTTAAATTGAGAAAACATTGCATTAATGTCTTTGTATCTTTTTGCTGTTGTAATTTTTGCATTATATACATATGATTATTCTCTTATTAATAATAATATTTTCTCTTGAATCAGATGTTCTGCCTTACTCAATACGGGTTCTGTTGGAGGCTGCTGTACGAAATTGTGATGGCTTTTTAATGAAAAAGGAAGATGTTATGAACATTTTAGACTGGAAAACCAAACAAAACATTGTTGAAGTGCCCTTTTTCCCTGCCCGTGTTCTTCTTCAAGATTTTACGTGAGTCATTGGTTCATTTTATGTGAATGAATTTTTAGAATGTTCCCTTTTAAAATTCAGATTTCCTGATGTATGGATTTATTTTTAATTATGAAGTTTATAAAAGTTTCCCTTTCCAAGCTGAAGCCAATGTAATAAAAATCAGGCACATATTTCTCATGCCATTTATTCCAAAACTGCTTTTCCTTAACTACCTGCTTGTCATCTCTATGTAGCTAGTAGGTTTCTCAAACTTAACATATCTAGAACTTGATTTCTTGACTGTCCATATCACCTATCCCTTTCTACGTCTTCTCTCTTGTAGTAAATGCTACCATAGACTCCCAGTTTTTTTAGGCTTCTAATCTAGGATTAGCTCTGATTCCTCTCCTTCCTTGCACCCTATCACTAGTCTTGTCAGCAAATTCTGTCATTGCTACCTTTAAAATATATCCTGTGTCCAAATATTTTCTACCTATCCATCACTGTTATCCTGGTTCTAGCCCCATTTTCTTTTACCTGGACTACTATACAGTAGTCTCTTATCTGGTATACTTGCCCCCACACTTGCAGCCTATAGTTGGTTCTTTACATGGTATATGGAGTGACTTCATTAAAAATGTTAATCAGGTTATGTCATTCCTCCAGGTACCACTTGATTTCCATCACACTTAGAATAAAATCTGATGTCTTTAGCCTGAAAGACCTTGCATGGTCTGAGGTGTCCCAAGAATTATTTATTGGAATAATGTTCCTGGAGCTAAATTTCAAAGGGGCCTAGGATTTTGCTAGAACATCCCCTTTGCCCACCCACCTAACACCTACGTCTGATCTGTGTTACCTCACATATGCTTCTATTCTGTAATCATTGCTTTATCTTCCCTATTAATTCTTTAAGAGCCAAAACTATTATTTGACCTCATTCTCATGATATCTATTACAGTGAAGGCATTTAGTACATGCTTGTTACATAGTTGCCTGGATATTATGGATGGATGAATATAAGCAAAACTTATTGGGGGGGGCAGTTATTGTGGATAGCTTTGAGATTATAAGAGGGAACCATAGGACAAAGGGGCTAGAGCCAGGGAAAAGGGAGGGGCTGTCAAAAAATTGGAGGAAGAAAAGAATTCCACAGGCACCTCCAAAAATCATCTCTTATTTTTGCCTCTTTTGTCCCTAAGCACTCAAGTTCTCAGATAATAATGTTAATTCTCATTAAACCATGGGACAGCTAAATTGGATAATGAGTATATTTTCAAAAATAAATACTAATAAAGGATACTTTTTAAAAATAAAAATGAATAAGTACATGTTAATTATTATTAAACATTTTATTTAAAAATTAGAATTGTAATTTGATCATTCTTCTTTTTTTTTTTTTTTTTTAAAGTGGAATACCGGCAATGGTGGATTTTGCTGCTATGAGGGAGGCAGTGAAAACTCTTGGAGGTGATCCTAAAAAAGTCCATCCTGCCTGTCCGACAGATCTCACAGTTGACCATTCTTTACAAATTGACTTCAGTAAATGGTACTTTAATACAGATATTTATAAAGACAGTCATGCAAGTTTTGTGGAAGTATAAAATATCTGGGAAAGCAGTTTATGCCAGAGTAAAGCATGCTCCATTTAGTATTGACTAGTATATTAAAGGAAAACTTGTGGAAACTTTATGAATTGGTGAAATTTTCTGTACTCATAGTTTAAAACTATTTTCATGTTTGTGTATTTTTTCTGCCATATTTGATAAAAATATACAAGCTTACAATCATCTTTTTTTTTTTTTGAGTGAACGTCTGAATTAAGTTTTCACTTTTTGTTTTTTAACCTATTTACCTTTCAGAGAGAATGTAAAGATTTGTCTTTAATTGGTGATTTAAAAGCATTGAGCTTACTAAAGCTCTTTCTTTCCACTGAAATAAGTGGAATATTTACATAATATAATATTTATAAGGCTCCTTTGACCAAGGGCAAACAAGAAACCATATTTCTGTTCTCATGCATTAGTCTTTTACATTCCTTGCAGTAGCAGTATAATATTGCAATTTATTATAACCCGTGAGAGTTTTTACACTCTATTATTAAAACTATTGGCTCTGTGCTTCTCAGTTGTTAAAAAGAACTATATTGGCACTTGCTAGCAAGTTATTTAAATTGGTATATATAAAAATGACTATATGGGGCACTTAGAATTAGTTTTTATCTCCATAAATATATATTATAAATGAAAATAATTTATCTGAAATTTGCTTTTAAAACTTGAGTTAAACAATAAGTGTTAGCCTTCAAACATCATTCCCTTACTTCAGATAGCATGCACTTTTTGAAGAGCTAAATTTCTGTTACTTCTAAATGGTTTTGTTTCCTTTTGGGGATAATAGTGCAATACAGAATGCGCCAAATCCTGGAGGTGGTGACCTACAGAAAATAGGAAAGCTTTCTCCACTTAAAGTGCAGCCTAAGAAGCTTCCCTGCAGAGGCCAGACTACCTGCCGAGGATCCTGCGATTCTGGAGAACTAGGCCGAAACTCAGGAACATTTTCTTCACAGATTGAGAATACACCCATCCTATGTCCTTTTCATTTGCAACCAGTGCCTGAGTATGAGAATGTTTTTGTTAATATTTATTACTGCCAGTTAATTTTTATTAACAATAATAAATATTGTTAATATTTTTTAGTGCTAGATATTTTTCAGTTAAAAAAATCACTTTTATTTTCCCACCCAATTGCTATTATATTGTGTCTGCATTTATGTGCTGTATTTCATTTCTATTGTACTGAAAGAAGCAAAGTTTAAATTAAATTGTTAGTCTCTAGCTGGGTGTGGTAGTGCATTCCTGTAATCCCAGTGACTAGGGAGGCTGAGGCAGGAGGATTGCAAGTTCAAGGAGTTTAAATAATTTTGTAAGACCCTTGATAACTTAGCAAGACCCTGTCTCAAAATAAAAAATAAAAGCCAGGTGTGGTGGCCCATGCCTGTCATCCCACTGGCTCAGGAGGTTGAGACAGGAGGTCACAAGTTTGAAGCCGACTTAACAATTTAGTGAGGGCCTAAAGCAACATAAACCCTGTCTCTAAATAAAATATAAAAAAGGGCTGGGGATATGATGCTCAGTGATTAAGTGCCCCTGGGTCCAATCCTGAGTAACCTTCATCCCTCACCCCCCACCCCATCAAAAAAAAATGTTTTTTTCCTGTCCTGGGGATTGAACCTAGGGTCCTACAGTATACAAGCATTCTACTACTGAGCTATATCCTCAACCCAGGAAGTGACTCCTCAGAAGGTTGAGACAGGAGGTCACAAATTTGAAGCCAAATTGAGCAATTTAGTCAGGGCCAAAAGCAACTTAGATCCTATCTCTAAATAAAATATAAAAAAGGGCTGGGAATGTGGCTCGGTGGTTAAGCGTCCCTGGGTTCAATCACCAGTACCAAAAATAATAATAATAATAATAAGATTCAGCCATTTAGCCATGAATTTGTGTGTGTGTGCACGTTCGAGTGCTAGAAATTAGATAGGGAAATGCTCTACCACTGAGCTATATCCCCAGCCCTATGTATCACTTTTCTGACTAATGTAGATAGAAAATGGGATCTCATTTTAAATTGAATTTCTTGTATTAATGAATTTGTACCATTGATATGTTCATTCATCATTCGTATCTTTTTTAGAATCTTCTATATTTAGCTCCTCCCCCCCACAGAGGATTTCAGGGTTTTTTTTTCATGCTGCATCCAGAGTTTTATATTAGAATATGACTATTATCACATATGTTATAAACCTAATGAGCTCTTTTAGGGAAATATTTTCCTGTATGGTATCATTGAAAGTAGTAAACATGCCTAGAAAAGAATCCTGTTCTTAGGATTTAGTTAGTTTCCTAATAATTTTTCAAAATAAGAAGTTCTTTGAGTTGAATTTTTATGTACTAAAAAGTTTCCAAATTTTTATTCTTAGTTTTAAGAGAGTTCTACTGTTTATCCCATTATTAATAGGCTATCAGAATTTTTTTAATTTAGTAAAAAATTATACTTCCTGTTTTAAAAAAAATAACATTTAGAATAACTAAGAAAAATGTCCACTCACACATATTTTGAGTGCCAAATAATATATTAGTTTGTTTGCCCCTCAATTGGATTCTTCAAGTTCTATCCAGTTCAAAAATTTTGGGTTCAACATTTTTATAAAGCCTCAGGTTACAGTAATTTCATGTGCTCTTCCTAAGAAGTCACCATAATCTATGAGTCCTTCCCTGTGAAATTATGGTAGTTTTATGTAATCACTCTTTATTCCTGCTACTTACTTGCCCTGATTGTTAAAATCATGTTGACTTTTAAGATTAATGCCAGGGCTGGCGTGTGGCTCAGGGGTAGAGCACTTGCCTAGCCCATGTGAGGCCCTGGGTTTGATCTTCAGCACTTCATAAAAATAAATAAAAAGGTATTGTATCCATCTACAACTTAAAAAAAAAAAAAAGATTAATGCTACATATATAGAAGTTAACTTTCTGAAAAGGAAGATTTATTGATTCAAAATCATTGGTTTTTTGTTTGTTTTGTTGGTGCCAGGGATTGAACCCAGGCTCTGATGCATATTAGGCAAGCATTCTGCTACTGAGCTATATCCCCAGACCTTACTAAAAATCTAACCAGGTGTATCATTTTCCCTCAATTTTGACTCTAAATTGCAAAGTATTATATAGTAGTGGCTGGGTGTGTGGAAATAGTAACTCTTTTGTGTTTTTTTATGCATCAGTGAAGTATTAATTATAGGTTCAACTAAGAAATTGAAGGGTAAAGGTGAGAATTTAACATTTAGCACTTGAAACCACTTGTCAGTTTGAATTGAGGTTACGAGCTAATAAATGTTTTTATGGCACTTTGTTCCATAGTGCTGTGGAAAGGTGAAATACTTGGAGTAGCCCTAGAAAGCTGTGTTCCCCGAGGTCCTAAGAAATATCTTAAGATGTAGTGTAGTTTCAAGTGATCACTCAGCCATGAATTATTAAAATAATCTTTGCAAAAAAAAAGTTGACAATTATGGGGCTGGGGTTGTGGCTTAGCGATAGAGTTCACCTAGCATGTGCTTACAAATGGAGTAAGGGTATTATGCCCAACTGTAACTTAAAAAAATACATGTTAAAAAAAAAAAGTTGACAATTAAACAACTCTTTATCATCTGGATCCTGGAGGACATGTATACTTTAAATTATATTGGTATTCTAGTTAACAATTAGCAGCTGATGATCAAAATAAGCAAAGCAGCTTGAAATCTTCTAAAAAATCTATTAGATAAAAATACTTTGCTAAACATTACTACAGTTACTCAGAGGTAATTTTTTTGTCTTTTAGTTTAAATAACTTGTGTAAACTATATTTATAATACATGTACATTAAATTGCTACTGAAGAATAGAGCCTTTCATTTTGGATGAGATGAATAAAAGGTTTTTTCTGAAAGCTCTATTTTAAACTATGAAATGATGTTCAGGTGTTGTCATTGTCAACATTTATCTCACCATTTAACTGGCACTGAGCCAGGTAGGTGAGAATGTTTGTGTTTATTGTTGAGTAAGCTGCTACCCTTCTGTTTGCATTGGAAACCCAACAGTACTTACTGTTATATTTTTATTATGATCTAGACAAGTCTCTCATAATACTGTATTTTAAGTATAGTTTTAAACACTTGACTCCTTTCTATAGCTGTCTAGTGTGTTAATTTCTTTGTTAAAGAAATTTTGAGAAGTTTAGTAAGTGGTTCTTCCATGGGTAATTTTTAATGTTTGCATAAGTATGCATAAGAATAAAGACTTAGAAACAAAGTAACTCTTTCTTATAATATATGCACCTAATACCAGCTTTTCTTGCTTTTAGACCTGAAACAGTATTTAAAAATCAAGAAGTAGAATTTGGCAGAAATCGAGAGAGGCTTCAGTTTTTCAAGGTATAAATGATTTGAAGAAGTTTTTGTGTTGACATTTATAAAATATTGATAAGTACAATTTTTATATGTGGACAAGTGGTTTTAAAAGATTTTTATGATACTAGAACTGTTTTGTTCCTACCAAAACAATAAAATTGTAAAATCCTATTGGATACCCCAGTATATTAAAAAGAAGATGAAGCACTGGCTTGGGATTCCTTGTATATACCTTGGGCCTTCCCAAACTCTTTTCCCTAAAATCTTTGGAACACAGTTAAATACTACTACATATCTGGAATATTTGAACATTTTCTTTGACTTAATTTGGTTTTAATAATTTACAAAATGAATGTGTTTAGGTTCAGATTTTGCATTTTTTTAATATGTACTGTAAACTTTGAATTGGCCTTTTGAATATTGGTGAGCATATTTAAGTATCTATTTATATCTTGATTATGAATATAAGCTCATATGATATACTAATATTTGTATTTCTTGAATCTAAACAAAACATAGTGGAGTTCAAGAGTTTTTAAGAATGTGGCTGTCATCCCTCCTGGAACTGGAATGGCTCATCAAGTAAACTTAGAATATTTGTCGAGAGTGGTATTTGAAGAAAAGGATCTGCTTTTCCCAGACAGTGTAGTTGGCACAGATTCTCATATAACCATGGTGAATGGTTTGGGGATTCTTGGGTGGGGTAAGTAAATTACCAAATACATTTAATTTCCTTTTGGGAAGAGCTGTTAGTAACATTATCAAAGAACAAATAGCTGGTCTTCATAGCTTGAGGCTCTGTTTTTTTTTTTTTTAATATCAATTATAGCAGCAGCAACAACAAAAACATCTAAATTCAGGGAGTTTATCAATTGTGTGGTAAAAAGAGGATTTGTGAAAAAATTGCACAGGGCCAGCACAGTACTACCATTTGGGAAGTAATTGCAGTGATGATGAGGAGGTGGTGAAGGGGCAGTGTGGCAGTGTTGATGTAGCTAGACTTGTTAATCCTTATTTAAAGTTCTTCAGCAGCTTCTCCTGGTTGCCTTTATAAATCTAGATTCCTTAATGGCATTTTATTCAAGCCCTTCACAACCTGTTGCCCTTTTGACCATTCACCTGCACCCATCTTAGAGACTATTTATTTTATTTTTATTTTGGGGGTACCAAGGTCACTCGACCACTGAACCACATCCTCAGCCCTATTTTGTTATTTTATTTAGAGACGGGGTTTCACTGAGCTGCTTACACCTTGCTTTTTTGCTGAGGCTGACTTTGAACTCATGATCCTCCTGCCCCAGCCTCCCAAACTGCTGGGATTACAGATGTGTGCCACCATACCCAGCTGTTTATTTTATGTTTTGAGACTAGTTATTTATTACCCTGAATGGGTTGTGCTGTTCCATACCTAATGACTTTGGTGACCACCCCTTTTATTGCTGAAATATGGCTACTATTAAATCTTACTTTAAGATTGAGCTCTATTGTTTCCTGAAAGCCTTAACTCCTCTCACTGAATTAAGAATGCCCTACTCTGTACTTATTCTTTTATAGGGTGTTACAATGGTTGATTTTTTTTTCTTTTTCATTAGATTGCTTTTCTTAACATTGACGGGATGATATGAGTTGTATTCATATCTGTGCCTTGAGCATAGTACTGTGTGCATAGCATAAATACTAAATATTAAATTTAATATAAAGGCAAAAACATCACTTCTTTAAACCATATGCATGGAGTTATTTTTTTGAGACAGTCAAAGGTTCAAGTCCACAGTAACAGCAGTGTAGCAGTGTTCTGTAAAGTACTGTGTAAGTCAAGCTTGTGAAACACGTGGAGATTTAAGTGTTACAGAGCAAACTTCATCTTTAAATATACTCTACTAATAAACCTATTCTTATCACTAGGAGTTGGAGGCATTGAAACAGAAGCCGTTATGCTTGGTTTGCCTGTTTCTCTTACTTTACCCGAGGTGGTTGGATGTGAGTTAACTGGATCATCCAACCCTTTTGTTACATCCATAGATGTTGTTCTTGGCATTACAAAGGTAAGTTAGAGTTGTATGTAGCACCTTTATGACTTAGGGGACTTTATTTTTTCATAAGTGGAGGAGTCCCACAAGACCAGAGATTTTGGTTAATCCCTCTAACCTTAGATTTTACATTATTAACCACATCATGGTAGTTGTCATTATAGTAATAAAAACAGACATGTAACATTTAATTTGTAGTAGTAAGTACAAAAAATAGTCATTATTTATTTGACATACTATCTCATTTAGTCCTCATTATAAGACCAGGAAATAAATGTTTTTATTTTAAATAAATACTATTTTTATTATAAAGATTAACTCATTAATAATACAGATTAATGAGTTTCCTTGTGACATTTCATACATGTATATTATCATACTTAATCATATTCACCCTCCCTTTTCCTCCCCTTTCTTCCTTTCTTCATCTACTAGTTGTTGAGATAGGTACTGTTATATCATCTTAATTTGAGAAAACTAAGACACATGAAGCTCACTTAACAAAGGTTCCTAAGGCCAAAAGGGTTAAGTAGTAGAACAAGAATTCTGATCCAGGCAATCGAGTTCTCCAGTCCATGCTCTCAACCATTATTAATTATTGCCTCAATTAAATACTTCTTGACTACATGAATTTTTAAAATATCATATTTAGGAAAAGTCTGTATCCCCTTAATATTTAATTGAATTATTTACCCTTCAGAAACCATTACTTTACTAGGTAATGTTTTCAAAAATAAGTCCTGTTACTGGGCTGGTGATATAGTCCTGAAATCCCACCATCTCAGGAGGCTGAGGCAAAAGAATACTAAGTTTGAGGCCAGCCTCAGCAATTTAACAATAATATGTCTCAAAATAAAAAACAAAAAGACTGGAGATGTAGCTCAGTGGTAAAGTGCCCCTGGGTTCAATTCTTAGTAACCAAAGAAACTGGTTACTAAGAAACTGTTTCTCTGAGCTTTTAAAATATTAGATGCATGATGCTTAAGAGTTTTAGTAAATAAGAAGTTGTAATTCTTCGACCTAAATTTCTAGTTTTCACTAACTTATTAAGTCCCATTTTTAAAAAGTGATTACACCTGGAAAATGTTCCACATAAAATTCTAATATGGATCCCAGCTTCTTAGCATTTCTGGTTAAATTATTGAAGACTTTCAGGAAGCTCCACAGGGTGAGGAGATGATAATGCCTTCCTCTCAACATTTGGTATTGATCCTTCTTCTCTAATTAGGGAAAAAAAAAAATTGGCATCTTAAGGAAATGATTGATTCAGTGTAGGGTACCAAAGATCAAGATGTTAAATTGAGAATTGAAGGATTATTCCTAAAAGAAAAAAGGAAAATCTTACTTTTAGAGAAATTAATTCTT
This sequence comes from Urocitellus parryii, assembly GCF_045843805.1. Classification (NCBI taxonomy): domain Eukaryota; kingdom Metazoa; phylum Chordata; class Mammalia; order Rodentia; family Sciuridae; genus Urocitellus; species Urocitellus parryii. The sequence goes on along the minus strand of NC_135536.1, from coordinate 120,721,692 downwards.
CAGATATCTTGAAAATTAATGTTGTTTTTAGACCATCCTCTGGCTGTTTTTTTTCCTTAACAATATTATTATCTGTGTGTTTGACATTTTAGCTTATTGTTAGAGAAATTTAATCTACTTTAATTTTTTGATAAACATTTTTTGATGTATTATATAGAATTTGTTAAGCTGGGATCCATATTAGAATTTTATGTGGAACATTTTCCAGGTGTAATCACTTTTAAAAAATGGGACTTAATAAGTTAGTGAAAACTAGAAATTTAGGTCGAAGAATTACAACTTCTTATTTACTAAAACTCTTAAGCATCATGCATCCAATATTTTAAAAGCTCAGAGAAACAGTTTCTATACAATACATCAAAAAATGTAAATTTAATGTAAAATTTAAATTTAATCTATTTAATCTGTGTATGTTTACATTTATTGAATGTTATTTCTCTTTTTAGGTTCTGTTTTATTCATGATCTTTATAGAATTAATCATATCTATTTTCTAAAATACATATTGTAATACCTAATTAATTTGACAAAGATAGGATTTGCCTTAGTATCTCTCTCTCATCAGTATTTCACTTAGACGTATAACAATGAATACAGAGGAACATCTTTCTTTGAGGGAGGTTTTTGTTTTGTTTTGTTTTGTTTTTAAAGGCTCCCACCATACAGGAAGAGCTCCAAGGGAGGGAACTCTGGCTGTTCTTTGTTTTTTGTTGTTGTTATTGTCGTTGTTTATGGACACACAATACCGTTATTTTTATTTATTTATTTTTATGCAGTGCTGAGGATTGAACCCAGTGCCTTCCACATGCTAGGCAAGTGCTCTACCACTGAGCCACAACCCTGGCTCTCCCAGCCATTTTTATTTTTTATTTTGAGAAAGGGTCTTGCCAAGTTGTTGAGCCTGGCCTTGAATCTGCAATTCTGCTGCCTCAGCCTCCCAAGTCTCTGGGTTTACTGGCTTTTGCTTCTGTGCCCAGCAAGTTTCTACATCTATTTAAAAAGCATGCGGGGCTGGAGATGTGGCTCAAGCAGTAGCTCGATCGCCTGGCATGCGTGCGGCCCGGGTTCGATCCTCAGCACCACACATACCAACAAAGATGTTGTGTCCACCGAGAACTAAAAAATAAATATAAAAAAATAAAAAATAAAAAAATAAAAAGCATGCGGATTAAGTGATCTTGAGTGCCTGTTAAATGTTAGGATTTAACATTCATAGGTTGAAGATTGTTTCAGTCTTAGTCACCTCCCTAGACCTTGTTTCCCTGCCAGCCTGAGATCACTTTACAATTTTGAAAAGAATAGTTGTTTTGCTTACTTGATACTAATGAAGAATGATTTTAGAAGGAATTAAGTTTGAAACCACATGTTAAATCCTATCAAAATGGAATATTTGGATCCGTAGTTGTAATTCAAAGAATTTTTGTAGCTAGTGTGTAATTTTAACCTAAATATACAATCATTATTTTATTAAATCTAAAGTGCCTTCAGTGGCAAGAAGCACCTTTATTTTTTGTGCTGCTATAAAAGAAAAAAACACTTACGCCTGTAATTTCAGCTTTTTGGGAGGCTGAGGCAGAAAGATCTGAAGTTCAAGGTCAGCCTGAGCAGGGCTGGGGATGTGGCTCAAGCGGTAGCACGCTTGCCTGGCATGCGTGCGGCCCGGATTTGATCCTCAGCACCACATACAAACAAAGATGTTGTGTCCGCATAAAAATAAGATCAGCCTGGGCAACTTTGCAAGACCCTGACTCAAAATAAAAAATGTCTGGAGAAGTAGCTAAGTGTAGAAGGTTTGCCTAGTATGTGTGACGCCCTGGATTCAATACCAAGTACCACATAAAAAGGAAAGAATAAAGGCTCAACAGGCATACATTAGAGTCCATGTTGTATCCAGATTTCAAAGGCATTTAACCTGTGAATTGTAGCCGTCTTGAGTTTTAAGCCCTTTTGACTGTGACTAACAATGGCATTGGTTTTTTGGGGTACTGAGGAGTGAATCCAGGCCTGCTTAACCACTGAGCCACATCCCCCAGCCCTTTTTTGTATTTTTTATTTGGAGACAGGATCTTGCTGAGTTGCTCGGGGCCTCACTAAGTTGTTGAGACTGGCTTTGGACTCAAGATCCTCCTGCCTCAGCCTCCTGAGCCGCTGGGATTACAAATTTGTGCCTCCATGCCTGGCTGACATTGGACCATTTTTTAATTAATGGTCCAATTAAATCTTAAAATACCTAAAAACCAGAATGAGTTTGTTTCATGTGAATATCAAGGGATCTGGTTCTTTCAATATCAATAGTATTGGTTAAATATTAGATTTTATAGTTTTCAGGAAATCCTTGCTAATCTTGCCATTTCTGATTTTTTTTTGTGTGTTTGTACTCCTTTTTATAGCACCTCAGGCAAGTAGGAGTAGCTGGAAAGTTTGTTGAGTTTTTTGGAAGTGGAGTTTCACAATTATCTATCGTAGATCGAACTACAATAGCCAACATGTGTCCAGAATATGGTGCTATCCTCAGCTTTTTCCCTGTTGACAATGTGACATTAAAACATTTAGAACATACAGGTAAGAGTATATAAGAATGAACATGTTAGATTTCCACTGTATCTTTCTGATAATATTTATATTTAATATTTTGTATTTAATATTTCTGAAATCGTCTTGAAACAGTGGCTTTTTAACTGTATCATATGTCTATAAAGAGTGTTCTGTCCTTAAAAACTAGCCCCCATGATCCATTGACAGCAACTTAAAGGAATTATTCAAACCACTAATTCTCATGTTTCCCCCATGATAATGGATTCCACAGGGATCAGAGATTTCACTTTAATGGAAACCAGGCTTGAGCATATTCACAGATATTTCATTCTGTAGGCAGAGTAGAAGAGCCACCAGACAAGCATTTGGGGCAGAGTTCTTTCCAGAGAATAGGAAGCACCAGTTTTGCCAAAAGCAACACATAGAGTTACAGGTTCCAAATCTCTTGACTATTCACAACCAGAATATATTGATATTTCATAAGGCTTCTATTCTTTAAAAAGTAGATCTCTTCTTATTTTTCCTTTTATGCGGAAATTATTGCTGAGCTACTTATCTTTAATCGAAGATATGTTTGATTAGAGGGGGATATATTACTATATTCTTGAGTTTGAGGGCACATTATTATACGTGAGTGAATCAAATGGCAAAGTGAATGACAAATCATATGATATCTTAGCAGGAATGTTCCCTGTAAAATGCAAAACTTTCTCATATCTGGAATTTAGTTGGTAGAAGAACTTCAAGAGAGAAATGATTAGAGGTGCCTCATTACTTTATATTAATCTGAATTAAGATGTTAGTCATATTTTGTTGTGTATAGCACATTGCCCTAAAATTCAGTTGCTTAAACTAACAATAATCATTTATTGCCTTATAGTTTCAGTAGATCAGTCATTCAGACAGGGCATAGTGAGAGAGCTTTTCTCTGCTTCATATCTGGGGCTTGAACTATGAGATTTGAAAGCTAGGGCCTAGAGTCCTGAAGGCCTGTTTTCTCACACATCTAACAATGAATGGTTGTGTGCTGGGGACTAAGCTAGAGCTTTCAGATGTGCCTACATGTGCCTCTGTGGTATCTTCATATAATCTGGGCTTTCTCAAATGTGGCTTCTCAGAGGTAAGAACAAGAGAAGTATTACACTGTGTTTGTTTCTTGCTTGGCATTGGAATTTCACATCCTTACTCTTTAAGATTTGATTTCCTTACTAGATTTTGTTCTTGTTTCTTCCTTTTAGGTTTTGACAAAGCCAAACTCAAGTCAATGGAGACGTACCTTAAAGCTGTGAAGTTGTTTCAAAATAACCAGAATTCTTCAGAACCTGAATATTCCCAGGTATATGCAGATAACTCACCCAGTCATTATTAGAAGCATAAATTGTGGTACCTGGCCACTTGGGTTCAGGTCCTAGCTCTAAAACTTATTAGCTGAACAACCATGGACAATTTATTTAGCCTTTTTGTCTCTGTTACCTAATCTCTAAAATATGATGTCTAGCTCATAGAATTTTAATAATTTTCTGTAGATTTTCTATTGCTGGTTTATAACTGACTATTCCTTTGTTATAGAGGAACATTGTTATATGGTCCTAAATGTTAGTTTTAAAGCTGTCATACAATCTAAGCAAGTATCATCTGTTTAAATACATAGAATTCATATTCAGAAATAAAACTTATTAAAATTTATTTCTAAAGAGTGAATTAAGGAGACTGGGATTGTAGCTCAGTGGTAGCTCACTTATGCCTAGCATAAGTGAGGTCCTAGGCTCAATCTAGTAACTCAAAATAAAAATAGAGTGTATTGAGGATCTCTAAAGAGTTGGTGTTATCAAGCATTTTGTTGACTGTTAAGCTTTTATTTATTTTTTTAAACAGGAAAATCCATTTTCTTAGCTTTATTTATCTTAGCATGTCCCCACCCAATATGAACTCTTAATATATATATTTCTTTGTAGGGCTTTCCATTAGAATACAAATAAATAAGTTCCACAAGGACAAGAACTTTGGTATTGTTTTCTCAGCTTCTAGAATAGTGCTTGGCATAGTAAATATTCTTTTGTGGGGTGAAGGGACAGGGTGCTGGAATTGAACTCAGAGGAACTCAACCACTAAGCCATATCCCTGGCTCTTTTTAAAAATTTTTATTTAGAGACAAGGTCTTACTGAGTTACTAAGCAACTCACCATTGCTGAGGCTGCTTTGAACTCATGATCCTCCTTCCTCAGCCTCCCAAGCCGCTGAGATTACAGGCGTGTGCCACCACACTGGGCTAGTAAATTTTCTTGAAGGCTAATGTAGAATCATTGGAATTGAATTTGTGTTAACTTCTCTGATTAATTTCTGATTTTTTTGACCTATGTTGAATCTAATGTTTTGTCCACATTTAAAAAAAAATGGAAAGAATAAGAAAAATTAAATGGAAAACTTGAGACGGTAGAATAAAATGGAAAAAAATATGGCAATTAAAAAAACTGACCAGGGGCTGTTGCTGTGGCTCAGTGGTAGAGTACTTGCCTTATACACTGATATTAGGTATTTAACCCAGGGAATTTTACCACTGACCTATAGTTCTAGCTCTTTTATTTTTTATTTTGAGATAGGGCCTCATTAAGTTGCTGAGGCTGGCCTCAAACTTGTAAACCTCCTGCCACAGCCTCCTGAGTTGCTGAGTTTATAGGTGTGCACTACCACACCTAACCCCAATAATGATTTTTTAACCAAAGAATAAAAGACCCTTTGAAACCAGGTGGAGAAAACCCTCTTCTCTGCTGTGTATTCCTACAGCACCCTTTATTGACAAATTTTACCTCATGGAAGCTGATAGAGGAGAAATGTGTTAATAAGAATTACCTACCTCCATGATCTCAGAACAAACCAAGTGTGAATTTAGAGTTCTGAGGCAGTATGGGATAGCTGGCATGGGCGTCTACTTTATCATCAGGCATATGTTACAACAGTGTTTATGTTTGAGGAGAGAAAACTTTAGGAGACCCACAGATTTCATGTAGATTACATGATTTGGTGTTGTGGGAGTTTGATTTGCACTGATCTGCTTAATCTTATCAAGTTATATTTCATAAATTTAAAAAAGTTTGTCTTAAAGTCTTTATTTCTAGGAGAGTGTTTCACCATTAAAGCAAATTATGTTAAATGATAAATGAATGTGAATGTACTCATTCTGCTTCAGAAAGTTGCCGTAGTCTGCCTGGGCACAATTCAGGAGCCACTTGTCAAAAGAAACGACTTTATTTTTAGAACACACACACCAAACCACACAGCTCCTCAGGAAAATCCTCAGAGCCCAACTGCCACCACCGGCTTCCCACAAGCCTCTCCACCTCCCCCACTCCTCCTGCTCTTGAGGCTGATTGGCTGGGTCAAGTGGGCAGAGCCAAAAAAAGTCCCCCAATGAGCAGCTCTGTGGTCTGAAAGGGCGGGGAAACAGCCCAATGAGCATCACCACAGAGGAGCCAATCAGTTGGCAGCTAGAAGTTTGCTGGGGCCGCTGTGAGCCAATCATCAGCTGGCAGCTGGAAGTTTGCTGGGGCCCCTTCAGCTGTGGCTCTCAATAGAAAGTAATGCTTGAATTGGAATCTGTACTTAGGATTTCTTCTCCTAATTCCTTCTCTTCCTCTTTTGTTTTCCAAGGTGATCCAGATTAATCTGAATTCAATAGTTCCATCTGTCAGTGGTCCAAAAAGACCTCAGGATAGAGTTGCTGTGACAGACATGAAAAGTGATTTTCAAGCTTGCTTAAATGAAAAGGTAAATTACTTAATTGTTGTTATATCCATCAACATGCTTTATGCTAAGCAGTGAAGAACCAACAAGTTTATGGGATTGATCCATAAAATCACTCTTCTGCTATATTTGTTATATATATATTATGGCCCATATCAGCAGCACTCTATTTTTCTTTCTGTCCATTGTGCAGCTCAGTTATTTGGTGAGCTTATTCCTGGTTCCACTGTGAGGATCAGAGGCTGTCTATTTAAATTAAATTTTAAGTTAGTCATAATATTGTCTCATTTCAGGTGCTAAATAGCTGCATGTGGCTGTGGCTCTTGGCTTGAACTGCACAGATACTGAATATGTACATCATCAGAGAAAGTTTATTAAACTGTACTGTTCAAGAATTTTGTGACTTCCCAGACTAGGATAACATCACTCTTCTGTGACATTACTCACATAAAATCTGATAAAATATAATTGAATAACAATTGATTCCTTTGGCTTTGGGGGGGGGTGTTGTATTTTCTGAGAACCATGGTGTTAGTCTGGTTTTCCTCTGAACTATGAGTTGGTTTTCTTTTCAGAGACTCTTTTTTTTTTTTTCTTCTTTTCTTTTTATGGTACTGGGGATTAAACCTAGGGATGGTCTGCCACTGAGCTACATCCCCTAGTCTTTTTATATTTTATATTGAGACAGGGTCTCAGTTGCTAAAACTGGCCTCAAACTTGGGATCCTCCTGCCCCATCCTACCAAATAGCTGGGATTACAGGTATGGAGCACTGTGGCCAGCTTCAGAGCCTTTCTCTTCATGATTTCTTCACTTTTTATTTGGAAAATGTTAAACTTATACAGAAATAAAATAGTGTAATGAGTTACTGTGTATGTGTCACCCACCTTCAACAATTACTGGCTCATAGCCAATCTTGTTTCATCTCTTGCACTCATACACAGGGTCATTTTAGAGCAGATCTTCAGAATAGAAAGAATTTGTACCATTTCTTGAGAATTACTGTAAGAAAGAATGAATAGACAAAAACAAAGCCAATTAAGATCTGGATTTTGGCTGGTGTGGTGGTGGATGCCTGTAATCCCAGTGGCTGGGGAGGCTGAGGTACGAGGATCACAAGATAAAAGCCAGCCTCAGTAATTTAGCAAGCCCTAAGCAACTTATTGAGACCCAGTCTCTAAATAAAATACAAAAAAAAAGGACTGGGGATGTGGCTTAGTGGTTAAATGCCCCTGGGCTCAATCCCCAGTTTAAAAAAAAAAAAAAAATCTGGGTTCTGGGTAGTTGGATGGATTCGTTTAGTAGATAAGTTTTTTTATTTTTTATTTAATTTTAAAAAATTTCTTTAGTTCCTTGGACCTTTTTATTTAATTTGTTTATTTATATGCAGTGCTAAGAGTCACATCCAGTGCCTCACACATGCTACACAAGTGCTCTACCACTGAGCTACAATCCAAGCTCAGTTTTTGCTTATAAAAACCACCAAATTTATATCATGATTATTCAAATCACACTTCAGCTGAATTATAACTACTGAATGTTATGGACTCTCAGTGTCAGTTATAAATAGAACTTTGAATGTTAAATCATCAGATGTCAAGTGTCTGTACTTTCTGCCAATCTTTTTTTTTTCTATACAAATCCATTATGTTTAGCTTATATTTATGTGCAAATCCATATAGGTTGGATTTAAAGGCTTCCAAATTGCAGCTGAAAAACAAAATGATACCATCTCTATTCATTATGAAGGAAGTGAATATAAGCTGTCTCATGGATCAGTGGTTATTGCTGCAGTAATCAGTTGTACCAATAATTGCAATCCATCTGTCATGCTTGCTGCAGGTAGGTTGTGGTTTATAACCATGTTTTCTTGTCCTAAAATTGTTTTTTGTTTTTCTGTTGTAGTCATGGATATCAGTCTCTGTTTGATATTGAGAGTTTCTCAGATCTTAATTAGGTCCTAAGGAGCCTGAGTTTGATTTATACTGTTAATTTTGTTTTATTACAGAAAGGTAATTTTTAAAAAATTGTAACTTACATACCTATTACTTGTAGTCATAGGTCTGTTTCTTCAGTTAATTTAGAAGTATAATTGGTGTTTCTTGGTTTTCTACAAGAATTTTATTATCCCAGTAAGGAGGATTCCATTGAGAGTTATAAAGGAAGTAAAAGATTATTGACAAGGATTGTAAATGAAATCAATTTATATATACATTAGAACAGTTCTTTAGTTGTATAAAACCATGTAGAGTAAATATTAAATTACCCTGAATTTATTATGATGACAGTATTTAAACATGGCTCATTTAGCTGGGTATGGTGGCACAAAACTAATGCCTGCAATTTGGAAGGCTGAGGCAGAAGAATCCAAGTCCAAGGCCATTCTCAGCAATGTAATGAGACCCTCAGCAACTTAGTAAGACCTTGTCTCACAATAAAAAATAAAAAGGGTTGGGGATGTAGCTTAGTGTAAAACATTCTTGGGTTCAGTCTCCAATACTAAAAACAAAAAGCAATAACAAAAAAAGGTTCATTTTAGGTGGAGGCAGTAGCACATGCCTGTAATCCCAGCAATTCAGGAGGTGGCAAGAGGATTGCATGATTGAAGCCAGCCTCAACAACTTAGCAAGACCCTATCTGGAAATTAATAACTTTTTAAAAAGCTGGGGACATAGCTTAGTAATAAAGTGTCCCCAGATTTAATCCCCACTTGTTAAAACAACAAAAGATTTTATTTACTCATACCTCTTATATGTGTATATCCTTTTATTTTTGTTTGTGTGCATGATACTGTGGTGTCAACCCATAGCTTAATAATTTACAATATAACAGCTAGTATATCTATTATAACTTATCATTTGTTTTAAATGAGCAAGTCAGTAGAATAAAATGAACAAAGTGAATATGAATTTGTTTGGGTTTTTACTCCAAATAGAATTTGAGTCTAATCTGCTAATTAAATTCTTTCTTGCTTCCTACTCTAAAACAAAAGAGAAAACACTCCCATTAATAAATACATCATTGTTTGTTCACTTTGCAGGTCTTTTGGCTAAAAAGGCTGTTGAAGCTGGTCTCTATGTTAAACCTTATATTAGAACAAGTTTATCTCCAGGCAGTGGGATGGTTACACATTACCTCAGTTCAAGTGGAGTATTACCATATCTTAGTAAGCTTGGGTAAGTGACAGTTTTATATTGACATTGGTGTTTAATAGGTATTGAAGCTGCTTATTAGGGCTTTTCATATACAAAGAGAAGATAGAAAAAAATATGCTATAGTTCTACTTGTTACTTTGCCATAACTACACAATCTCTGATGCCTTGAAACTCAGCAAACAGGGCATTTCTGATGAGCAGTGAACTGTGCTGGCTATTTAGAAGTAGAACATGTAATCACTCAGCTTCAGGATACTTAGTTGGAAAGAAAAGACAAGTAAAAACCAAGTTAATAGTGACAGTGTATATAGTACTATGTAATTTCCATGATTTGTATACAGTTGAATAAAATCTTAGAGATTGTGTTTATTAATCAGTAAATAAATGAGGTTTTGTAAGGTTATTTGGTCTACAGAACATAGATTGAATTGTCCCTGAAATTTGGTGAAAATAAACATTTACATTTTTTATCAAAAAACTAATTGATGCTAGTTGTGTTTTCTGTATATTTTGAAACATACTATCTTATATAAATTATCAGTTCCTTTGAAAGCCTGATAAATTTTAGATGTTTTTGTAATTTACAAGTATTATTTTAATTTACAAGTAACTTACAAGTATTATGCTCATAATCTTTTAGCTATATCATCTTGGAATTATTGACAGGTACCCTTCTCTAGCTTACTTGGTTAAGAATTAAAAGATTTATTCATAACAGAGTGCCTTATTTTATTTCTGAGGGGGGGGGGGCTTTGGTGAAATTGCTGTAACCAGATTGTCTTGATACAGTTTAAGCAAACATGTTGGATGTAAGTACAAAACAAATATTTTAAAATTTATATTATACCAAGTGGTATTTGAGAAATTTTTTCATGTAGCGTGATAGATTCTGTTGACCTGATAGGGAATGCTCAAAGTATCAGGGTCCTTCAAAAGTTTGCATTCACTACAGATAAACATGAGAATTAAACTTGATTGCTCAAATGTTGTGAAATTAATATATTGATGACGTTTAATCTATGTGTCATGAATATCATTTTGAATAATCTTATTGCAATAATGGAAATGAGGAGCTGGGACTATAGCTCAGTGGTGGAGCACCTGCCTAACATGTGTGAGGTGTACTGGGTTTGCTTCTCAGCACCACATTTAAATAAATTAATTAAATAAAGTTCTGTCGACAACTTAAAAAGATTTAAAAAATAGTAATGGAAATGAAAGATAAGACTTGTCCTTTCTTTGCAAATGTGATATGCTATCTACTCATGTTTCATTTTTTTTAAAATGCAGATTTGAAATAGTTGGCTATGGTTGTTCAACATGTGTGGGAAATACAGCGCCATTATCAGAAGTGGTTTTAAATGCAGTAAAACAGGTAATATATGTGTATTGGCAAGATATCTTAGTGGGTTTTTTAAAAAATTATTTTGTTATTAAATTATAGAAAATATATATTATTATATTTCTGTAACCTTTTGGGAAGAGTAACCTGTGAATTTAAAACAATTCAAAGAACTGTTTCTAGGTTTTTAAAATAGTTCCTATAAAGAATTAGTTTATTTGCAGGATTTATAAAATTTGTGATGTTTTTTATTTTCTTGCTCAGTCTGTAATATTAAAGATTGCTTATATGATTATCCAAGTTTGTATTAGCTCTTGAATGTATTCATTTGTGCAATCCCCCCCCCCCCCAGGGAGATTTGGTTACCTGTGGAGTTTTATCTGGAAACAAAAATTTTGAAGGTCGACTTTGTGATTGTGTTCGTGCCAATTATCTTGCCTCTCCACCCTTGGTGGTGGCTTATGCCATAGCTGGCACAGTGAATATAGATTTCCAAACAGAGCCTTTAGGTATGTTTTCCTTTCTGAGTGTGTGTGTGTGTGTGTGTGTTTTCCCCTTAGAAGATATTTTTGAAATGTTTAGTGTACTTCCATTCTTTGATTTCATAAAGACTTAAAACATATAGTTAATAATTTCTGTGTTCAATGACATATAAGAGGAAAGGAGGGGTAAGACAAGACAATACAAATGGAAGAAATGATTTACAGTAGAAGGGGTAGAGAGAGAAAAGGGGAGGAGAGGGGAGGGGAGGGGGGATAGTAGAGAATAGGACAGACAGCAGAATACATCAGACACTAGAAAGGCATTGTCAATAAATGGAAGGGTAACTGATGTGATACAGCAATCTGTATACGGGGTAAAATTGGGAGTTCATAACCCACTTGAATCAAACTGTGAAATATGATGTATTAAGAACTATGTAACGTTTTGAACGACCAACAATAAAAAAAAAAGAGATATCAATAATTTCTGTGTTCATGTGAAGAAATGTAAAATATACAAGTCATTAGTCCTTTCAGCTGCTTAAGACTGAAGCACCCTGTTGCTGAGTTATTTCCTTAGTTTCTGTGATAATGTCTTTGAAAAAGACATGAACATTTAAAGTTGTTGTTGTTGTTATTTCCTTAGTTTCTGTGATAATGTCTTTGAAAAGACATGAACATTTAAGGTAGTTGTTGTTGTTGTTTGTTTTTAAAGAAGAAACATGTTAAAATTTTTTAACCAGGTACCGACCCTACTGGCAAGAACATTTATCTACATGACATCTGGCCTAGTCGAGAAGAAGTTCATCAGGTGGAGGAAGAACATGTTATATTATCCATGTTTAAAGCACTAAAAGAGAAGATAGAGGTAAGAGTCTTGTTTGTTTCTGAAATAGTTTGATACAGTCACAGTATTCTTTTATTTCATGAATCTTACTTTCTGGCTAGAATAAAAATTTAAATTAGCCAGATATGGTGGCGCAAGTGTCTGTAATCCCAGCAGCTCAGGAGGCTGAGGCAGGAGGATCACAAGTTCAAAGCCAACTTTGGAAATTTAGTGAGGCCCTAAGCAACTTAGTGAGACGACTCTGTTTCTAAATAAAACATAAAAATGCTGGGGATGTGGCTCATTGGTTTTTGCCTCGGTTCAATTCCTGGCGCGCGCGCGCGCACACACACACACACACACACACACACACACACACAAATAATAATAATTATTATGTTATTGGAGTACACAGTTTTTAATGAGTTATATGGCCACTTTCTATCTGAAATTATTAATTACAAAGACAGTGCCTGGGAGAGAATCGATTTTATTTACTTATTAGAAATATGTGGTGGCCACTTAACATTTGGTATCCTGAATGTGGGCACACTTCATAGAAACTGCCCTTGTTTGTCACTCCCATTCAGATGGCTCAGAAATCAAAAGAAGAGCAAATCTTGCTTTCACCAATTCCCTAGCCATTTACTTTACCTTTCTAGAACACCAGTGATGTCTTTTTTTTTTTTTTTTTTTTTTTTGAGGGAGAGAGAGAGAATTTTAATATTTATTTTTTTTTAGTTATCGGCGGACACAACATCTTTGTTTTTGTATGTGGTGCTGAGGATTGAACCTGGGCCGCATGCATGCCAGGCGAACACGCTACCGCTTGAGCCACATCCCCAGCCCCAGTGATGTCTTTTTAAAGTGCCTTTTCAGAGATGTTTTTATCACCTGTAAGCAAATTCAGATACACAAAAATTTATAAACAATATGAATGAAGGCAGAAACAAACAGTCAGCAAATATTTGTTGGGGCCTTACTATGTGTCAGGTACTCTTCTAGGTGGTTGGAATACATAGTGAACAAAGCAAAATTCTCATGAGGCAGACAGTAAACTGTAAAGAAAATAATTAGGTAATTTGTACATTGTGTTAAAAATAAGATCTATTAGAAAAACATCAAAGAGAATCAGTTCTTCAAATTTGGGAAATAGAATACAGTGTTATATAGGAGGATGACTGAAAAGCTAACATTTAAGCAAAGCTTTGAAGAAAGAAAATGAATCTGCCACATAACTGAACAAAGATAAAGACTTTTCAGGTAGAGGAAAAGTGTAAAAGCCTTACGAAGGGAACTGTGGTGAGTACAGTGTGACTAGGGCATAAAGAATAGGAAGGATGGTATAGGATATGATGTCAGTGGGAAGATGAAGCTCCAGATCACCTAAGGAATTTTAGGTCATTAGAAGAAGAGCCTTTGACTCTTAAGAAGAAGAGCAATGGGGGAGGTTTTGAACAGAGGATCACTTCGATATCATAGTGAAAATATTTTGTGGGGAGAGTTGGGTAAGGAGGATAGAATCAGAAAGACCAGATGAAGGTAATACAAGGTATAAAAAGTGTTGATGGAATGGATCTTTGAGGTAGCAGTGGAAGTGGTAAGAAATGGTGAGACTTTGGATATAGTTTAAAGGCAAGACCAGTAGGCAGTGATAGGGGACAAATATATTCTAAAAATGTGGAAGTTTTTCTTTGTGATAACATTCCTATAGATTAACAGCACATTTAATCTCTCTTTTGCAACATGTGTAGATCTTTATTAATTCTTAAGCTTTGGGGGGACTCTATAAAGTCTTTTTGTTCAGTTAAGTTGAAACTTAATTATTAATGTATTCTGGAGAACCTGGTGGGTTGGAATTTGACAGTCTTTATTCATTCTGTCAAAAATGTCATGATTTTATAGAATGTACTATGTTAGCTTTCTAAATAGATAAGGCTTTTTATTCCCCCCTCTTTTTCAACTGACCTAAGTATTACATTAATCCCTTGAACATTTTCCTAAGTCACTTTCTGACTTTTATCTTTGTTTTGTTAATCAACCCAAACTATATTCACAGATAGGAAATAAGCGGTGGAATTCTTTAGAAGCACCAGACTCAGTTTTGTTTCCATGGGACTTAAAGTCTACCTATATCAGATGTCCTTCATTTTTTGATAAACTTGTAAGTACTGTTTTTGTTTGATCTTTTTAAAGATTGTTATAGACTAAAAAATCTTGTGAAATATTAAATGCTTTGAACTTTTATACCTTGTAGACCAAAGAACCAGTTGCACTGCAGCCTATTGAAAATGCCCACGTCTTATTATATTTGGGAGATGCTGTTACAACAGATCATATATCACCTGCTGGGAGTATTGCTAGGAGTAGTGCTGCCGCTAAGTATTTGACAAATAGAGGGTATGTATACATGGTTTTGGGTGTTTTTGTTTACCTTCTTTTTATTGATAAAGAGGCTTATGCTGTGTTCTTTTATCCAGTAAGTAAATATTTTTCTTAGGTAATTGTTAGTATCTGTGACTTAAGAACTGGGGGAAACCTTTACACCAGTCTTTGCTTATAATTTTAGAAATTGAAATTGCTATTTTAAATTAGGTCCATACAGTCTAAATAAACAACTGATAAACAAGATATTTCTTTTTCAGAGCTACTTTGTTGAAGTGTCAGCTTCGTTTAACCTACCAGTTGAGGCCTAATCATTTGGTTCTAACCAGCTTCCCATTATTGCAGTACAATAAATGGGTGTTTTATGAGCTATAAAATGTACATTCATTAGGCTAGGGTTGATGGTTATTAAATCAAAAGACAACTTCTTTATCTATTTATTTATTTATTTTTAGTTGTAGTTGGACACAATACCTTTATTTTATTTATTTTTATGTGGTGCTGAGGATTGAACCCAGGGCCTTGCACGCGATAGGGGAGTGTTCTACTGCTGAGCCATAACCCCAGCCCCAAAAGATAACTTCTTGATCCTAAAATTTTATAGAAACAATACATTTGAATGTAAAGGCCATTTATACAGGAAATACAGATCTAAAACCGGAAGATTTTATTTCATTTCTATATGATAATGATGTAAGTTACTCTATTATACAACTTTTTTGCCATTAGGGACAGTTTTGCTAAAAGTAAACTTTGTAGTACTGGTTTCTGATTAGCTTTTGGATGCTTGTATGATGCTTGAACAATTCAAATTGTTCAAGTAGTTTTTTTTAATTGAAATATCTGATAAAAATAAGGGCTATATAACTTGGTTTGACCTGTAATAATAATACATTGCTTTTATTACAGAGTGGTTACAAATTACTTAATCTTTAATCTTCCAGCACTGCAAAAGAAAACAAAAAAAAAAACTCGGTTTCACACTTTTAAAATGTATTATGAATTCTTAAGTACATTTAAATTAGTAGTTATCATCAGAATTTTCTAAAAAGACACCTAAATCTCTACCACTCCCATCCTGAACCAAATGAGAGGCAGATAAAAGTTGTTGTTGAAGTACTTTTGTCCAGTTATTTATCTTTTTAAAAAAGTCATTTATATAGATAAAAGTAAACATCCCTAACACCCACATTGTGGAGGGTTTTTTGGTTGTTGATTTTTTAAAAATTTTATTTAATTTTACTTTTTTTGGTACTGGAGATTGAGCTCAAGAGTGCTTTACACTGAGCTACAACCCAGTCCTTTATTCTTTCTCTCCTGCCCCCCCCCTTTTTTTGGAAACAGGGTCTTGCTAAGTTGCTGAGGCTTTTTCAAACTTGTGATCCTCCTACCTCAACCTCCCTAGTTGCTGGGATTACAGGCATGCACAAGTGTTCTCTGCTAATAGGGAGTTTGACTTTATAAATGTTTTCAGCTAAAAAATGAAGAAGGAATGATTGAATTTAGTATCATTGTGTTTTCTAGTCAATCTATACAATGATGATCAGTCACTGATAACATTCCAGGAAAAGACAACAATTGGATATAGTGTGCCTCCCAACCAAAGTACATATAACCTATGAAGCATTGTTTCCAAAAATTAAAAAACCTAAATCTTATTGAGTCACTGGATCTGATGACATCTGGTTTACAAGAAATAAGAGGACAGAAAAACATGTTATATGATACCATTGGGTTACAGTCAACATAGTCTAGATACAGAAAACTATATAGCAAATGATCTAGTTTCTTTAGATAAAATACAAGGAAGGAGTTGGCAGGGAGGGAACATATAAATTATAACAGACTTGAAATCAACTGAATACGTTTGTAAACTGTACTTACATGCTGATTTGAACAAACCAACTTAAAATAGTATGGAGGGCTGGGTTGTGGCTCAGTGGTAAAGCACTTGCCTCACGTGCATAAGAGCCTGGGTTGATTCCCAGTGCTGTTTTTTAAAAAAAAGTTGGGGAAAAATCAAGGACATTTGACTATTGTCTGGCTATCTGATATTTTTAAAAATTATTTTGAGTTTGTTTTTTTTTTTTAATGAGGCTTAAGGATGGCATTTTTTTTTAAGTGTAGATGGACGTAACTTCTTTCTCTTTTTTTCCTCTCTCTCTCTCTCTCTCTCTCTCTCTCTCTCTCTCTCTCTCTCTTTCTCTCTTTCTTTCTCAACCCCAGCCCCAAGGATAGCATATTTTAAAAGAAGCCATATGTTTTTTAGAGAAACATTGGAACATACAGTTAGAATATAATAGAGTTTTGCTAAAAATTAATTTACTAGGTGTGATTATAGAGGAAAAAGGAATCTATGAATTGTTTATTATAGGTTGGTGTTAGGCTCATAGATATCTCACTGTTCTGTTTTCTCTATTTTTGTAGTTGCTTGAGTTTTTCCACAATTAAAAATTTTTTTTTTGAATTAAGTTTCACATTTCAGTAATGCTTGGTTATTTTCCATTGGAGTAAAAACTGACTTTTATAATCTTTTTGTAGCCTTACCCCTCGTGAATTCAATTCTTACGGAGCCCGAAGAGGTAATGATGCTGTGATGACAAGAGGCACTTTTGCAAATATCAAGCTTTTTAATAAGTTTATTGGAAAACCAGCTCCCAAAACAGTTCATTTTCCATCGGGACAAACGGTAAGGATATATACAAAGTATTGAGGCAGTTGCTCACAAAATCAAAATTTGTATTAAAGAGTTTGTGTCTATTTAATCTACAGCTAGATGTATTTGAAGCTGCAGAGCTGTACCAGAAAGAAGGTATCCCACTGATTATTTTAGCAGGAAAGAAGTATGGTTCAGGAAATTCGAGAGACTGGGCTGCCAAAGGACCATATTTACTGGTACTGATTTTTAAAATTTATTTTCATAAGCTTAAAATAAATTTTAATATTCCCCTTTGTCAGTAACATCCGCCAGAGTTTATTTAGCTTATTTGGGTGACCTCATGTTGATGGGTTTCTTTTCAGTGATTTCAGATCATATTTTGTACTCATCTAGTTGTATTAAATACTTTGATTTTTATTAAACCTACATCCTATGTGAGAAAGTCAGTATGACAGAGGGAAAGGAGATCCTGTCTTAAACTATGGCCATATAATAATTATTTATACCTATTGATATTTGTACTTTCCTACTTTTCATTTAATTTTCACTGATTTGCTCTATCAAAGGTTAAGAGACTCAGAGGTAGTAGATCAAATTTCTCTCTCTCTCTCATCCTTGCATGAGAATACATGTATAAACCGTATTCTCTCTCTCTCACACACCAGTCCTCCCCCTCAAATATGAGATGATGGTGCCTGGCTATCTGCTTGGAAGACATTTTTATTTAGATGGCTTCTTTGTTGCAGGGCAAGTAAGCACTTTGCTGGAGATAATCATTATGTGACGTGTGCTTGCTGCCATTTCATATTTGAAAGTGCTTCTTTTTATAGCTGTAATTGTAAAACAGCTGGCCAAAGTGCAGTCTTCATAGCCTATTATTTATACTTCATTCTTTTTGAATCTTTAATCTCTTCCTTAAAATGTAAACACTCTAAGGAATTGTAGGAATAAACCAGATTATTTTATCTTTAAGTATTACAGGTGTAGGTTCCTTTTATTCTAAAAAAAAAATTTTTTTGTCTTATTTTTTATGTTGAAGGCTTCCCTGATGTAGTAGGTGATTCTGGCTCTCCAGTCAGATAGACATTTAAAAACTGGGTATGATCTGGATTTTGTCTATTAGTAGGTCTTACATTGGATGATAAACTAACTTTGTCATTCAGAAGCCTATATGTCATTATCTGTTTGAGGCCATTCAGTTTATTCAAGGAAAGAGACTTAATTCAGAATGCAGACATCAGCTTAATCTCCATCTGGCTTTCTCAGGCCAGCCTTCCCCTGTACTCACGTGTTCTTAGCAGGGATGAGTCCTCCCAAGGGGTGAAAATTGCTTCATAGGTGGTTAAAAACATTTTTAAAAAAATGCTGTTTTTATGTAAAGTACAGATAAACATAGTACATAAACAAATACACAGAATGTTTGCAGTATTAAGATTTTGAAAGGAATGGGGGAAAGATGGAGGAAGTTGTCATTAAGGGGGAAAATCTTAAGAGGCTCCTTAGACAATAATGGAAAAAAATTATAGAGCCTCCCTAATTCATTTTCTCCAAAGATTAAACATTTTACTTTTATCAGACTGGGGATTGAGCTAGGGATTGTACTGCTTTTTGTACCTCAATGTTCTGAAAGTTCCATATATCTCTAGTCTCAAGACTTCCTTGAGCCCTGTTTACAGACTGACTTTATTGAGATCACTCTCTAATTTCATCATGCTTCAGTATCAACACTATCTGATAAATCAGTTGCCTATTTCTGTTTTCTAAATATTTATAGAATTTTCTCATTCCCTTTGTTGCTATGAGTTTAGATCATTATTTAAATGGCATTTCCAGAGAGAATGTTAGTGAACATGTTAGATCCATCATGTTTAAACAGAAATCCTCCTTAGGAGTCTACATGATGTCAGAGTAGCCACCTGTCTTCTGTAAATAAAGGCAAAATATGAACTTTTCTTAAAAATTCTTATGTGAGTAACTCCCTGAGCTCTTCCTATATGGTAGGCTGTCAATGCTTAACCCTGAAGTGGCAGGGGTAGGCAGAACAACAGGGACCTTTTAAAAAAGGGAAATAGGGGGCAAGTACCAGCCATTGAACTCAGAGGCACTCAACTATTTATCCACATCCCCAGCCCTATTTCATACTTTATTAGAGACAAGAGTTGCTTAGTGGCTCGCTGAAGCTGGCTTTGAACTTGTGATCCTCTTGTCTCAGCCTCCCATGCAGCTGGATCACAGGCATGTGCCACTGTGCTTGGCTAACAGGGAACTGCTACAATTAACTTTGACCTTTTCCTTTTTTTTTTTTTTTTTTTTTGGTGCTGGGGATTAGAACCCAGGGCCTTATGCATGCAAGGCAAGCACTCTACCAACTGAGCTATATCCCCAGCCCAACAATTAACTTTGATACAACAACATTGACCTCAGTATAGGGTATTAGGTCAAAAGTATGTACAAAAAGTTCCAAGTAGATATTTTTATTTTAAAATGCTCAATAAATCACCTTTTAGAAATGATTGGAGGAAATAACAATGTACATTTGTTACAGGGTGTGAAAGCTGTTTTGGCTGAAAGTTATGAAAAAATACACAAAGATCATTTGATTGGAATTGGCATAGCTCCACTTCAGTTCCTTCCAGGAGAAAATGCAGATTCCTTGGGTCTCTCTGGCAGAGAAACATTTTCTTTAACATTTCCTGAAGAACTATCTCCTGGAATTACATTAAACATAAAGGTATTTCTAAAATTTTCAAATATATTATTGCACCGTATACTCAAGTAAATGGTTGTAAATTGAATATGGAAAGAGTTATAAATAGCGTACTGTCAGTTAGTGTACATAAGTCCTAGTTTAAGATGACTGTTTCCTACATTCTTAAAATGGGTAAATACAGTTTATGGTCTCTGGAGAAAAGTAGAAAGGAACTGAGTGCTTAGTTTAGATAAAAGACATGGAGGGAAATCTTGACTTCCAGTTACATGTGCCAACTTCTTCCTATTTTTTCAGCTTTCTCTCTTGATCTAACTTTAACCCAAAATGCAGAAGTTCGGGTTAGAATGGAATTTTACCTCTAAAGGGGAAAAGGCAGAGTAGTAGACATTACATGCAATGAATAACTTGGTGTAAAATGAATATTGATAATGAGTAGGAATTTTCACAAGTTAAAACCTAAATCATTTGATTTAGTGTTCTCGGTAGTGTGATACTTGTCATTTAGAATTAGTAATGAAAATACCTGTTTTTCTACTTGACTGTGAAGCCTGTAGTCAGATAGTCAGGTGTTTTTCAAGCAACAAAAGGATTTTAGGCAGTCTGAATTTATGAAATTAGAACCAGGACAGTCAGACAAAATGTACCACGTAGTCATTGAACCTGAAGACAAATGATCTTAACTACTACTAAGTAACACTTTGAAGATTTTACCACTCACATTAGATGTTTTTCTTTGTTTAAAGACAAGTACTGGAAAAGTATTCAGCGTGATGGCTTCCTTTGAAAATGACGTGGAAATAACATTGTACAAACATGGAGGATTATTAAACTTTGTGGCACGAAAATTCTCATAGTATCTACTCACCGTGGATGTCTTTGATAACTGGTAACTGCAAACCTTTTGTGCTGGACCCAGGAATCCTTGCCATGGAGCTGCAGATAGTCCCAGTATACTCACTTATTTCATCCATGGATGTAAATGATTATGAATCAACGTAGTGACTGAAATGAAATCTTCTTGATTTTAAATAATATACGAATGGTGCTATTAACATTGCTAAAATCAATGTGTGGAGTGTGTTGTGGAAGAGATCTGTAAGTATGGGTTTGGGGGGTGCGAATATTTTATCTCAGACCATTTTGTAAATAAAGGCAGAATTTAAACTTGTGTTAAAAGATTCTTATATGAGTAATTTCCTGAAGTTGTTTGTTTAGTTTTGCACCTATAAAACTGTACTACTGTTTGTTGGTTTAAGAGTAGCAGATTGAAATGAGAGAAACCAAAGTAGACTCTAAAATAGTGGATATTGGAAATCTGATTTATTAATGGACTTTTTAAGTGTAGTAATTCCTTTTCAGAATTGAGCTGGACACAATTGGCATTCCTACTTTGTAATATAAGCCAGGTTTATCCTTTGTCTCAGTCTAACAACAAGGAATAGAATCCACCCCACATGAAATCATTCTATCCAGCCAAAGTTTTCTCCACATCTGAAGATGGACCACTGCAGAATATAAATGATTATGTGGCACACTGTATTTACAGTGAAAATATGAATTACCTTGATGCAGCCCTTAATTTTTCAGTAATTTGCCACTGTGCCCCTCCAGCAAGCTTCAGATGACATTACATTAATTGGATGAGATCATTTTTGCTCATCTTATGTGATACTCTTACTTCTGTTACCTACTGTAGATATCACCAACTGACATTCCACATTCATTTTATGGATGCTAAAGAGAACTTGAATCATTAAACTCTAGCTTGATTTCCTCTAGACTTTTAAATTATCCACCCTAAATTATATGGGTGCTCACCCCTAAGCATTTTTAAAATGTTAATACTTCTTAATTTTTTAAGTTGACTTTGTGTCATTTCAAATCATTATTTACTTGGGATGTATGATTCTATTAATTTTGTTATGGTTTGTTTGGTTTTAACCAAAGTGGACCATGATTAAGTTGTTGCTGTCTGAGTATTAAATATTCTCAGTATGCACGTTTACCATATCACATCAAATATTCTGTCAACAAGGTTATTTGGTAACTTTTTAAAAAAGGTTGGATAATTATTTTCAGAAAATCCTGCACCTTTTTTTAAATTAAGAAATTAAGCTTAGCAGCAAAAAGTTAATTGTAATGATTTTTTTTTCACATGAAGATCTTCATATGACCTAGTTAAGTTGCATTTCAGAATTAGCTTATGTTGCACAGAATAAAACATTACTGATTTTAAGCTATAATGCTCAAACGAGTAGGTGAAGACCACTGAGAACTTTGCACAGAATCAATCACACAGTCTTTTGAAAATATTTTGCAAATATATATTTAGTCAATAAGTTGAGCTAGATTTTGACAAAACAACTTCCCTTGTTTATTTAATTTTTTATAAACATTTTTCTTGGTATTTTCAAGTCATATTGTGTTCTTGATATATGCTATATATGTCAGTGCATGTGTTTTTGATTTACTGAAAAACATGAGTTAAGAATGGAGAATTTACAAGTTGAATGTTAAAATATCTGTTACATGCTTTGAACTAGTAATTCCAGATTGTGTGAGAGGGAAAACATAAATTTTTAAGGCATAGTCTATGGTCGATGGGAAGAGTTATGTACATCGACAACAGCTGATCCAAGAGTTGATGATAAAGCTAGCTGGCTATTAATTAAAACATTGGCATATCCAGTCTACCTAGTCCAATAATGATACAAGCATATCTTGTATTTCAGGAACAAGATCAAGTTTAACTCTTGCTTATGTACAATGAACCATAGGGCTTGATAAGCATGGTTTTAAGTGGGGGCGGAGTCAGAAATACTAGCGTGGATATGATTCTGCCATTAGCCAAATGCTGCAAAAATGTGGCATCTATTGGTTTTTATTATTTTATGTACCTCTTTTGTTGACTATATAAGTAATTTCATGTTACCAAAAAAATATTGTGTAAAAGAAGTGTAATAGGCGTACAAGAAAGCAAATCAGTATTGTAAACTTAAGTATAATTTCAAAAGTTATTAACCAACAGCAGCATTTTTTTTTTAATCTTTAAAAACTTTATGCTACATACTATCGCCATTTTCATACCTTTGGGTTTTGCTAGTCCTATTAAATGAGTGAAAGTGTCATCCAGCCACTGAATTGCCATTGTTATTTATACTTAAAAAGTTCCCAGGGTGACAGTTGTTGTTATATCCTGTTTTATCTTCATGCTAACACTTGAATGAGAGGTAGCAGAAACCCTTTCACCAGGTTACTTGGATTTTCACTGGTAATTGTACTAAACGCTATAAAGCTAAGAGCTAAATTGGAGTCATGGGTAACATTGTGTGCATTTTGTCTTCACAGTGATGAGTGACAGGATGAGGAGAAATTATTTGACTGCCATTTTTCTATGGTTGAATTAAAGGACACCTTTTTTTTTTTTTTCTTTAGGTTTAGGAAAAGATACTAGGATACTGTATGTTGTTGGCCTTATCTTAGTTTGATTTGGAGTATAAAAAGTGGGGGGGGGAAGGGGATGGACTTTGGCTTTCTTAGTGTTTTTTTGTTTTGATTTTTTTCCCCCTAACGGGTGACAGTGCTGATGTTTCTATCAATTTTACACACAATATGTGGCTATGGAACCATATATCTCATGTATCTATAAATCATTGTCTATTATTTAAAAGCCAACAAAACAGTATAACAGTTTTAAGTTCAATAATGTTAAGTATTGTATAGAAATATATCGGAGGCAAAGTTCAGTTGATGACAATTGTGTATATGTTACTGATGCTGTAAATTATTTTTAATAAAGAAAATTGTATTATCACATTTGACTCATTATAAAGTAATTTGTAGTAATTGAAAATAAAACACTATGCCTAAAAAAAAAAAAAAAAAAAGACATGCTAGGCATGATCGTGCATGTGTATATCTCAGTTACTCCAGAGGCTGAGGCAGAAGGATCACAAATTTGAGGTCAGCCTCAACAACTTGAGACCCTGCCTCAGAATTTTTAAACAATTTTTTAAAAGGCATGGGGATGTAGATCAGTAGTAGAACACCCTTGAGTTCAATCTCCAGTATCCAAAAAGAAAAGAAAAAGAAATTTGTTGCAATCTAAAAATTTCTCTTCAAATATGTTATCTAAATGTTGAGACAGCTATTCCCAACACAACTGCCAGATGTAAACCACAGTCATTCTCATGAGTCCTTATCTCTAGTTGTCCCTTCCACTCTAGGGCAAATATGAATGAAAATCAAGGTAAACATTTGAAATAGGGGTAGGCTAATCTTAAGTTGAATTTGATTCCAGGAGTGTTCTAACAGATACATAGATTTTTTTTTAATTAGTGTAGAGCTGAAAAGACTAATCTCGGGATCCTTTATACAAATAACATCTCTTAATTGGGCAGCCTTTTAACTGTCAAGAAGTGGAGACTGCCTACTGTGCTAGGCAATCCATGCTATTCTCTGAAGTTTTGATGGTTAAAAAAACGTTTAGTTGAAGTCTCCTTGTAGTTCATACCCACTGATTCTACTTCTCCCTGATGTGTCTGTGCATCTTTTGTACAACTAAAAATGAAATCTATATTTAGGTAGACTGAACCCTTAACAAATTGCATCTATATAATCTCCATACCATGGGTCTTTTATTATGGAGTTAATTTAACGTTCAGGACAAATTTGGAGGTCTCATGCTATGAATTATGTATTTTAGGAGAAACTAGGTTGGTTTTGTTTTGCCAAAACAGGATTTTTTGACCCAGGGCCTCAGTCATGCTAGGCAAGCAGCTCTACTATTGAACAATATACCCAGCTCAGAGAGAACCTTTTCTGGATGCAGGATAGAGGAATGGTATTTTGGGGCCCTGTTACTTTAAGACCAGCTAATGGTGCCACTTACTCCCTCTGCCACAAGTCAGCAGCTCAGAGCCAGAACTACATCTCGACCCTAAAATAATATTTTGTAAATATGGCCAGCTCCCCGCTGATCTAAAAGAATAGTCCTTTCTCACACTCTTACCAGCAACCTAAATGAGTGATTAAAGCTTATTTATCAAAATTTGGCATTCATAAACCAAAATGGTCAAATTCAAGTTTTCTAAGGATTCTAACAAATTTTCTAAGATGTTTGCAATACAAAGGCTACGGCCAGCCTGGGCGTATGCTGATAGTTTGAATATCCAGTCTTGGAAGGAGACTTACAGTATCATTAGTGTTGTATGTATTTGACTTAGTTTTCACTTGATATTAATTTTGCTTTTAAATTAATTTAGTTTTCATGCAGATTTATTGTTTTGATATGAGCTGTTTGGCTTAAGTTCTCCAAAATATTAGACCATAAAGCTTGTGTTTAGTCGAGTGTTGTGGCATATACCTGTAATCCCAGCAACTTGGGAGTCTGAGGAGATCACAAGTTTGAGGCCAGCCTCAGCAACTTAGCAAGGCCCTGTCTCAAAGTAAAAAGAGCTGGGAATGTAGCTTAGTGGTACAACACCCTTGGGTTCAGTCCCCAGCCTGCATTCAGCATATAGATATATGCCACAAAAGGAGATTTCCATCAACAGTAAGCTATGTAAATGACAATGGTCCTGTGAGATTGTATCACCTAGTGACTTAGCTATTTTAATTTGTGTAAGTACATTGGTGTTCACACAATGAACCTGCCTAAGGATGCATTTTTTTTTAGACGTCGCCATCAAATAAGCACCTCATTACCATATTTGAAAAATGAACCATCTATTGCAAAAGCAGGTGTAGATGTAATAGAAAAGTTGCTCTTATAATGTGAAATGTGTTGTTACTGAATTTTGTGTTTGCATGGTGAACATCTTGCAGTATATAATGGAAATGCAAAGCTACACAACTATTGTATAGAAATTGTTTTGTTTGGGTGCTGGGAATTGAACCAGAGAGACTCACATATGCTAAACATTCACTCTATCACTGAGCTATAGTCCCCATTATTTTATAATATAAAATTGTTTTGTAATATAAAATCATTTCTATAATCTTGCTACAAACTGTTTACTTCTTTTCATTACCCCCCCCCCGCCCCACATTTTTTTTCCTTCAATACTGAGAATTGAATCCAGGGGTGCTCTACCATTGAGCTATATCCTCAGCCCTTTTTACTTATTATTTTGGGTCTCACTAAGTTCCTTAGGCTGGCATCAATGTTGTGGTTCTCCTACCTCAGCCTCCTGTTATGAATGTGCACCACAGTGCCTGGCTTCCAAGTATTGATTACTGAACTCACTGAGAACCTCTACTTGAAGTGACCCTGTGGTTAGGGTAGAGGAAAAATGTTAACAAAATGTCTTAGATTGGTGGAACTTTTTAATCATGATACCCAATGCTGATATTATTGAGGCAAAACATGATTTTGCTGCATAAAAGCCTTGAGGGCTATGGTTTGGCTTAGTGATGGAGTGCTTCCCTAGCATGTGTGAGGCCCTGGGTTCCATCCTCAGCACCACATAAAATTAAATAAATAAAGGTATTGTGCCCATGTATAACTAAAATAATATTTTTTAAAAGGCTTGAAAGTGTTCTCTTAGAATTCTCTTAGAATCCCATTGAAGCCTAACAGCTTTAAGACAATTAAAAATGCACAAAAGATTTATGTATGAGGATATTCTTTAAAATGAGAATGTTAACAAAGTGAAAAGGGCAAGTTACAAAGAACATATTTCTAAAGAAGGTCCAGAGAATGGAAATGGGCTCATACCAAAGAAAGCAATTGTAGATCTAGAAGTCCCGTCTCTCAGATTCTCAATTTCCCAATTAAATCCTCATTGCCATTCTTCGATCCCAAAAGGAGTACAGAAAGAAAACAGACCAATAGAAATAGCAAGAGAAGGTGGACAGAGTTCAGGTGCTCCAAGTGTTGAGCATGCAGAGTGGTCTAAGAGGGCCAATAGGATTTTTTTTTTAAGTTGTCAAATTTTTTTTATGTATATGTGGTGCTGAGGATCAAACCCAGTGCCTCAGACATGCTAGGCAGGTGCTCTACCACTTAGCTACAACCCCAGCTGGCCAATAGGATTTTTCTTAATATTTATTTTTTTCGTTTTAGGTGGACACTATATTTTATTTTTATGTGGTGCCGAGGATAGAACCCAGTGCCTCAACCATGCTAGGCGAGCACTCTACCACTGAGCCACAACCCCAGCCCCTAGGATTTTAATTCTGATAATCCGAAAAATTACTTTTTGACAATTGGAAGGAGTGGGACTCCCCCTGGGGCTGCAAAAAGCCTTGCTACTTGAAGATTAGAAGTGAAGCAGATAACGAACTATATCTAAAGGGAAAAGAGTCATCATTCAACAGTTGACAGAAGTCTGGGAAACATCCAAATCAATCAGGGTGGCTATAGGTAACCTGAGCACGCTAAATCCTGACACAAAGTGTGTGGGAGATAGGGTGAGAAGGGCGGGTACAAAACAAAATAGAGACCCACGTGCAAGCAAGGGTGGACAGACATCCAGAGCGCTTCCACTAGAAAGTTCTGACCTATTAGAGAAGTCCTGCTTGGCTGGAGAAAGACATCAAGCTATCAGAGCCTTATGCGCTTCGCAGTTAGGATTATCCCACTAACCTGTTATTCCATGAGTCTCAGGCAGCCTCCTGAAAATCTTGTAGTCTCTGCAGACTTTCACTGATTGCACTACATAAATAAGGATTCTGACCCAATTACCAGTTCTATTTCTCAATGTAAACGAGTCGTTCATCACATCCTGAGTTATTGTGATGCCAACCCCCTAGGAAGCTTATTAAGGAGGCTTTCCCTCTCCCTCACCATCTACTATACTGAGTTAAATGGCTTGGGAGGAGAGCAGAAAATTCTGTGCTGTGGCAAGAGCCGAAACTGGAAGTTGGATGACCAAAATCCTTTGAGGCTCTGTGCCCCTAGAGGCTTAGTGTGTCGGCTTATTCAATAAATAAGACCATTTGGTTCGAAAATTTCAGTATCCCGAGAAAGTCAGAGACCTAGTGGAATGCAGTCAGGCTCAACTCTGGACCTCCTGCAGTTCCTGAGGCCAGGATGGACTCGAATCTACCTCGGGCCTTGTTTTCCGAAGGTGGCCTCCAAGATACTTGCTTCCTGTGAGAACGGGAAGGGGTGTGAGTAAAATAAACGAGTACAGAGCTCTATCCAAACATTTGGAATGCTGACGGTTGAAGTTCACGCAGATACTCCACCGACAAGGCGGAACTGAAAAGTGCACTCAAGGACCAAAAGCCTGGCAAATGGCTGACACACTGGCGGGTGGAACCTCAGGGGGCCAATCAGAAACAAGGCTCCAATTACGTAATAAGATAGACAGATTCTGATTGGGGTACTCACCAAGAGAAGGCGAGGCAGATTTCAATGAGCCAATCAGAAGGCAGATATCTGAATTTCTGCTCGCCCCTTCAGGGGCGGGGCCAAGCCAAGTCCTGGCGCGCCCATGCAACCTTTGCCTTCTAGTAGTCTGCACTGACTGCGCGGCGAGGGTTGGAGGGAGGAGCCAATCAAAAGTCGGGGCTTACAGGGCGTAGAAGAGGGGCGGGCCGAAACGCTGCAACTCGGACCTCACCTGGTCTTGCTGCAGCAGCTGGAGCACTGGGCTGCGGAGAGTGGGTCCACCTCTGGACGTCGAATCGTGGTAGTGAGCAGAGGTGGGGAAAGCAAAGGTGAGCCCCGGGTACTCCTGGAGAGGGTATCTCCGAGAACAGGCCGGCTCGCTGCCAGTCTGGGGCGGGGAGTCCTGTTCCTGGGACTCCTCCAGGACCCTGCTCCACCTCATACTCGCTACATGAGTGGTGGCAAGTCACCGTGCTCTGTGGCTGGACCTCTTGGGAACGCAGAGGCAGAGCTGATATCCCAGAACCAAAGCGTGGCACCTGAGAAGCCCGCGGGGCCATCCCTCTTGAGACCCGGGTGGTGATTCCAGCACTAGGAAGGTGCACGCTGGAAACCATTTCTAATGCTCCTGTGGACCTTGCTTATATATTAACGCTGTGAGCCTAACTTTTACTACCTCCTCCTCACCTAGTTTCCTGCCTCTTGGGTCAGCAGCCCCTCTGTATCCCGGTGAGCCACTGCTCTGTCTTATTAGCAGCGAGACCCCCCAGAGCACCCAGTAGCGCATTATTATTATCTTTGAAAAAATTAAAAGTCTATAGAATCCCTGCTTTACTGTTTCTTGATTCCCTTGAAGGTATACAGCCTGTGAGCCTGTGGAGTAAAGGCAACCCCTGATTCATTATTTAATATTAAATAAGGCACCCAGCTAGATGTTTGGGATACAGTCCATGCTCTCCAGTGATAGCAGGACACAGCAGAAAGGGTTGCAGAAGAAAGGTATTCATAAGACGTGTTAGAGTTCATTGGACTTTGTATCACTTTGGAAGGGAGGGAGAGAAAAGAATGAAGATTGACTTTTGTTTTTTGTGTGGTATACCTTGCACAAAGTAGAGAGATTAAGGTCCAGATTAAGGTCCAGGTTGTGGGTCAAAGATTGTGAGATTCTGGCACAAACCTTGGACTGGAAAACACTTGATTTTTCAGGAGCTAAGCAAAAGTATTGTTGGTAGGAAATAAAGACCAACAACTTATAGGATTGGAAACCCCTTCCTTCTTCTCCACACACAGGGCACATTTGGTTAAGACAGACAGTCCTGGTATTACATGCCTGTAATTCCAGCTACTTGGGCAGCTGAGGCAGGAGAACCAGAAGTTCAAGGCCAGCATCAGCAACTTAGCAAGACCCTGTCTCAAATAAAAAGAACTGGAGAAGCAGATTGGAATTGGTTCCATGATTTTGGAGTCTTTTGCATACAAGAAAAAGGGGAAATTTAATCTCAGGAAGAATTTTAGCAGCATAAGAATGTTAAAGCTAGAAAGGACCTTGAGAAAATTTGTGGCTAGTCCAAAGTTTCAAAGGTTAGGTAGCAGAGCTAGAGATAAAATATGACTTTTTTTTTTTTAAAGAGAGAGTGAGAGAGGAGAGAGAGTGAGAGAGGGAGAGAGAGAATTTTTTTTTTAATATTTATTTTTTAGTTCTCGGCGGACACAACATCTTTGTTGGTATGTGGTGCTGAGGCTCGAACCCGGGCCGCACGCATGCCAGGCGAGGGCGCTACCGCTTGAGCCACATCCCCAGCCCCAAAATATGACTTTTTAAAAATATTTTTTGGTTGTAGATGGACACACTATCTTTATTTTATTATGTGGTGCTGAGAATCCAACCTAGTGTCTCACACATGCTAGGCAAGTGTTCTATCACTGACCTAAAATATGACTTATTTTTTCAACTCAACAACTTTTTAGTATACAGACGGGCGTGGCGCTGGGTTCGATCCTCAGCACCACATACAAATAAAGATGTTGTGTCTGCTGAAAACTAAAAAATAAATATTTTTTAAAAAATTCTCTCTCTCTCTCTCTCTCTCTCTCTCTAAAAAAAAAAGAAAAGAAAAGAAAAGTAAGCACAGAAGTGATTGTCAAGAATGCAATAACAGGAAAAGAAAATCAACCAGTGCTACAGGGGGAATGCAGGTTTAGAGGTGGGAGGAATTTCTTTGCCGAAGGCCATTGCTGGGTGGTTAGCATTTGAGATTTATACCCATCTTATCGCTTCAATGTCAGGCTATAGTCTTGGTCCTGAGGTTAGGAGAGAGTTATGTACAAGAACCCTAGGACACATCCCTGAGTTTTATCTCCTTCCCCTCAGTAGAGTAAGCTGTGATAGAGCTGAAGTGATTAGACATTAATGGACATATGGTTTGTGTTGGGAAAACATAACGGCAGCAGCACCCCAGAGAAAAACCCCAACATGGCGCCTAACGACCCTCTTTCTCCTCTTTTTTCTTTCACTGGCACGAAACGTTCCCGTCAACGCCAATGTTCAAGTCCTGCGGGTGGGAAGCCTTAGCCCCAATAAGAATTAACTTTTTGGGCTCTGGAACTGACATATAGAAGAGCTTGCCAATAAACCGGTGACCCATTATCTACCTCAGACCTGCCACCTCTCCTTAGGTCTATATAAACCCACAGCCTTTTGTAATAAAGCGGAACCTCTCTGGTTATTTGTGTCATGTGGTATCTTCCATTGGTAGTGTGGTGCCGTTTCTTACAGTTTGATTTTGGGAGTTATCAGGAAGTCCTAAGATACACCCTTCCTTGTCCTAACGTATCTCTAACAAGGGCTAACCTTTTTTTTTTTTTTTTTTAAGGTAAAGCTTTCATTGACAGTTTACATTTACTTAAGCTTACATTAACTTGACAGAACTTACATTTATTTAAGCTTTAAGTGGAGGTTTGACAAATATATGCACTCATGTAATGAAAGCCTAGTCAAGATATAGGGCTGGGGGTGTAGTTCAGTGGTAGAACACTTGCCTACCATTGTGGGTTTGGTCCCCAGTGATGTTAAAAATAAAAAAAAAATAAAAATAAAAAGTAAGATATAGAGGGGCTGGGATTGTAGCTCAGCAGTAGAGCGCCCGCCTGGCACGTGTGAGGCACTGGGTTCTATCCTCAGCACCACATAAAAATAAATGAATAAAATAAAGGTATTGTGTCCAACTACAACTAAAAAATATTTTTTTAAGTAAGATATAGAACATTTTCTTCACAAAAAATTCCCTGTAGCCAGGCACGATGACACATGCCTGTATTCCTAGCTACTTAGGAGGCTGAAGCAGATGGATAGCAAGTTGGAGACCCAGCCTCAACAACTTAGTGAGACCCTGTCTCAAATAATAAAAAAGGCTGGGCATGTAGCTCAGTGGTACCCCTGGGTTCAATCCCCAGTACCACATATACATGCACACACAAACTACATCCTAAAATGCAACTCACCCCAAGATGTTATCAATCATTGGCAACTTAGTAGGAAGGAAAGATTGGAATTGAACTATTTTGGGAAAAAAGGAAGGTAAAATTGTAAGAACCTTAAATATTTTGTTCCTAAGGATTTTCAGAAGTCCTACACTACCCTTCACATATATCTGGATGCTCAGGAAAGATGCCAGGTATGTGTAGCTGAGGATGGAATTGCCAACACTGAGAAAATAGTCTTCCCCACCCTATCTCAAATCATATTAAAAAACTCAATTGAAATCCATCTTCTCAACAATATCTTCCTTAGATCATAGTAATTTCTCTTCCCTCTCAATTTTTCCGCCATACTTTTGACAGATACTCACTTCATAGATCATAAATTCAGACATAAATTTATTTTCTGTAATTGGCCTTAATTTTTATCTTAAGTCTTTATTCCTCTTGGCCATAGAAAACGTTTTCTTTACAATTTAATTTCAACCACTCAGTCATCTGGGTTTGTACTTGGTTAATTCAAGTTTTTTCCTCTGGCATTCTATTCTTTTGTTAATTAATGCCATCTAACTTATTCAGAATTGTGTTTACACTTTTTGTTTAGTAAATCTGTGACTCCATAAATAGATGTTACAAAGCCCCTTACTCTCATCTTTCAGAAGGCCTTACATAATGTACATTGGTCCCCATTTTTTTTTAATATTTGAAGTATGTGAAATAAGTCAGATGTTGACTCTTATAACAAACTGTGACTAGAAAAGATTGCTGTGCTTGAATTTAACTTTTAGCCCAAGACTGGTGGTAATGTAGTAAAGATTTCATGATCATTGGTCAACAGTCTGGAGAGTTGACTTCTTACTGAAATTGACTATGTAACTTGGGCAAGTCACCTAAATTTCTCCTGTAAAGTTGGTGAGAGGAGAGAGATTGAACTGGATGATATCAAGGGGCTTTCCTGTCTTATGTTCTGTCCTTATTCAGTTTAGAAGGTAAGTTTGAAAATAATTTATGGTACAAGGGTTTTAATCAACTGCCAAAACATCTACTTCTTGATGTCATGCACTGATATGATTTTTTAAAACTTTAATTAATAATCAAAAGAAGTAATCATCTAAATAAATATCCTTATGTTTATATCCCCTTTCTGGTTCTTGTTTTTACCCCAGACGTAATGTCAAGTGGAGATGATGAGCAATTACAGGCTCTTGCCAAACCAACTTTCACTGAGGTACAAGCCTCTGCAGTAGTTGAATCGGTATTTGGGTTAAAAGTTTCTAAGATCCAGCCACTTCCCAGTTATGATGACCAAAACTTTCACGTTCACATTTCAAAAATTAAAGATACTGCAGATTGCCCAATTGAATATGTTCTCAAAATAAGCAACACAGAAGCCAGCAAAAATCCAGACCTGATTGAAGTGCAGAATCACATCATCATGTTTCTGAAAGCAGCTGGATTTCCAACGGCCTCTGTGTGTCGCACTAAAGGAGACAACACAACCTCTCTTATGTCTATAGGTAAGAGATGACCAATTTGCCAGCATGTCCCTTCTCCAGGCCCATTACTGCATTTTGGCTACAGGTAGAAATACAGTATCAAAATCAGGATCATAATTCTAAGCATAGATGTGGTTATTTTTTCTAGTGGTTGGGGGAAGCTGCACAGTGGAAATTGGGTCTCCCAGTGGTAAGAGCTGGGATCTGGTATAGCATTTCTGCTTAGAAAGGCCCTGATGAATGATAACTACAGGGAAATCAGTAGAACATTTAAAAAATTGTATTCCACAAGATTTGTTTGTTTGTTTGTTTATTTGTTTCAGTGCTGGGGATCAAATTCAGGGCCTCAGGCATGCTAGGCAAGCCTTCTACCACTGAGTTACTCCCCTCATCCCAATTAAATATTTTTATTCATTAGACTAGCTGCATATTTTGGTGCTATGGTATAGTAGAAAAAACAGAAGATTAGAAATCAGCATGTTGCCAGTTATGTCTTTACTGTATATGTGACATGAGCAGATGACTTACATTCCCAAGGCTTCAAGTCCTCATCTGTGAGACATAGTCCCTTTCATCTCTCAATACTGAATGCGAAGAAGTATCTAATTCAACAAGCAGTACCTTGAAATCAATTTCTTGGAACTTTTTAAGGTTGGAAATCTTGACTATCTTTTTCTCTCTTGATTGTTCATTTATTCTTTCTTAATTTGCATTGCTCCAAACAACTGAGGACCAGTAGGGCCCCTGAGGATTAGAAGTTGTAGAATACATTACAAACAGCCTATACTGCAATTTGCCCCTGAAAAAGCCTTGTGATTCTGGAATAGTCATTTTTGGGGGGGTGGGGGGAGTACCAGGGATTGAACTCAGGGGCACCCTACCACTGAGCCACATTCCCAGCCCTATTTTGTATTTTATTTAGAGACAGGGTCTCACTGAGTTGCTAAGCACCTCGCTTTTGTTGAGGCTGGCTTTGAACTGGCAATCCTCCTACCTCAGCCTCCCAAGCAGCTGGGATTATAGGCTTGCACCACTGTGCCCAGGAGGAATATATTTGTTTATATTTCAGTTGTAAATTTATGAATGAGTGTGGTTTGGGGGCATGTGTTTACCAAACTAGGTAATTTCTGTTTACAGCTAAGACTAGCAGAGTTAGAGCTATGCTTGTTGGTATGTGAATGGCCAATTCCAGTGTTAAGATTTGTCTTTCTACCTGCTTACTTTAATCCACTCAGCTCTGCCTCAGAATGCTGTGTTCAGTTAGCACATTTTTTTATTATGCAGTTTTATTTCAGTAATAATTGCCAATGCAAACAACTTCTAATTAACTTTTTCAAAAAGAGTTGATAGGTTATATCATTCTATCCATCTAGATAGTGGCACTGAAATCAAAAGCTACTTGGTGAGGCTACTGACTTACCTCCCGGGAAAACCTATTGCTAAGATTCCTGTCAGCACCCAGCTGTTATATGAAATTGGAAGGCTAGCTGCCAAATTGGACAAGGCTCTGGAGGTAAGATTTGGGGTTTTATTTTGTTTGTAAAGGATTTCTGTTTGTTTATCTCACTTTCAAAATGAGCTCAGGATCAGATTCTCTTTATATATGGGGCTCCTGAGGTGTCTTATGTAGGGATCAGGGTCTTAGATGAATTAATCTTATGTGAGCAAGGATACCTCCTTCCACCCAGATTCTCGCTTTAATGACATATTGGCAAAATTATCTAAATTTTTAGGAAGTCATGATATTCTTTATACTGCTCACTGAAAATAGTCTATACTAACAAAATGAAGCCTGAACTTTTCATCTAACTAAGCTATAATCTGCTGGAGCTCTGTGTGAAGCAGTAGCTAAGTTGTAAATGGATTAGAATGACTTGTGTTGATAGTTTTGTCCTATAGAAACAATATGTTCGACAAATATTTTTCAGACCCAACCACAGAATGTCTTCATTTATTCAACAAACATTCACTAAGTTCTGGTTATACTGTAAAAAACCATCCCCGATCTTATTGACTTAAAACAATAATTATTTATTTCTCATGATTCTGTGGGTTGACCAGGCAGCTCTTCTCTGCTTAGTGTGATTGGGGGGTTACTCGTGTAGCTGGATTCCACTGGGAGCACAATTGGGGAGCTTTAGTTCTTCTCCATGTGTCCTCTTCTTGTCATATGATGTCTCATCCTTAAGGATGGCTGGAACATCCTTATGGCATGGCTACTGGCTTCTAAAAGAGAAAGTTCCAAGAGGGCATGCACCAATTTACACATGCTTATCAAGTCTCTGCTTCAGTCATGCTAGCTTATGTCCCATTGGCCCAAGCAGGTGACATGGCTAATACTAACATCAACTGGAGAAGCTATATAAGGGCATGAACCAAGAGACATAGTTCATAGGGGACCACTCGGGTAATAGTCTTCCACATATGGTATTATAATTACTTGTTTCATTTCTGTGCTTCCTGTACATATGCTTCATAAGAAGCAGTGAACTCCGGTGAACTTCCTAAGAAAAGTGTGTATGTTTTATTTATGTATCTTTTATCCATTGTGTCTAGCAGTGTCAAATACATACATAGCAGGAATTCAAGAAAAAAATAAAAAGAAAAGTAACATCTGAACTGGTGATGTGAATCAGTCAGGTAGAGAAAAGGAAGATGGACATGCCGGCAGAAGGAAAGAGTCCATGACAAATCATGGCATATGATGACACCACATCTCTTTTAACATTTCTTTTTCTTTCCTTTTTTTTTTTTTTTTTTTTTGGTATCAGGGATTGAACTGAGCCACATCCCAGCCCTTTATTGTATTTCATTTATTTATTTAGAGGCAAGGTCTCATTAAGTTGCTTAGCGCCTCACTAAATTTCTGAGGCTGACTTTGAACTTGCGATCCTCCTGCCTCAGACTCCACAGCTGCTGGGATTACAGGCCTGCACTACTAAATCCAGCCTAACATTTCTTATAGTGTAGGTCTGAGGTAATGAACTTCTTTAGTTAAATTATTTTTTATATGCGGTGCTAGGGATCAAATTTAGGTCATGAGCATGCGAGGCAAGTACTCTACCACTGAGCTAGACTCAGCCCCACTTATAATTTTGAAAGATATTTTTATTAGGTATACACTTTAAGGTTGAGGATCTTTTTGTATTCTGTTTTTTTTTTTTTTTTTTTTGAGGGGGGAGCAATTACCAGGGATTGAACCAAGAGGCACTTAACCACTGAGCTGCATCCCCAGCACTTTTTATTTTTTTATTTTGAGACAGGGTTTTGCCAGGTTGCTTAGGACCTCATTAAGTTGCTGAGACTGGCTTTGAGCTTGTGATTCTCCTGCCTCCTTGTGATCCTCTCAAGCTGCTGACATTATAGGTGTGCGCCACCATGCCCATCTTTCTTTCAGTATTTTAAAGACATTGCTCTACTTTTTTCTTACTTGCATTATTTTCAACAAGAAATTTGCTGTCAGATTGTTCCTCTGAACATCATGTGTCTCGTGTGTTTGTGTGTGTATGTGTGTGACTGCTTTTAAAACTTTTTTTTTTAATTTATTTTTTAGTTTTAGGTAGACACAATATCTTTATTTTTTATTTTCATGTGGTGTTGAGGATCAAACCCAGTGCCTCGCGCATGCCAGATGGACGTGCTACCACTTGAGCCACATCCCCAGCCCTGCTTTTAAAATTTTATCTTTAGTTTTGAGCATTTGGTTAGGATTAGATTTTGTGTAGCTTTCTTTGTGTTTCTTATGCTTGATGTTCACTGACCAACCTTGAGTAGATTCAGTAAGTTGTTTGAAAGCAGTTTGATCTTCTTGAGTCTTGCTTATAATACCTTATAGGTGGGACCAGGGTTGGGTTTATTCTAGGAATGGTTATTCCCCACTGCTAATGCAAGACCTTTTTCAGTCCTCTACCTTGTCCTTTGGACTGTGATATTTTCTTTTCCAGTTGGGAGGTTTCCAGCCCTGCGTGTATGTCAAGCCATATCCCTTCTATTTCTTTCAGGTGGTTCTTTCCCTGATCTTGAGCAGTTTCCTCATACTCATATGTGGATCATACACCAATTGCCAAATTCTCCAAGGAGACCTGCTACAGATCTCTGGAGTTCTCTCTCTGCGCTTTCTGATCTCTGGTAAACTGTCCTGCATTCTCTAGCCATCTTGTTCTTCCTGGACTCTGAGCTCTACCTCCTCAAACCAGTGAGCTCTCGGAACTCCACCTGGCTCTCACTTCTCTGCACCATGTCCTCTGTAGGAAAGGACAGGGTCAGACTCAGCTCATTTGTCTTTCATCTCTCAAGTATCCGAGTACTTCATTGCCTAATGTCAAATGACTTAAAAGCTAGTATTTCAGATATTTTGTTCAGGGTTTAGACTCAGTCCCTGTTACTCCTCTTGATGAGAAATCGAAGTCCATGTTATATAGTCTAAATAGTATTCTTTTATTCAATTATCTCAAAATAGAAATAACCTTTATTTCCTCTGGTTAAAAAAACCCTTTAGTGATTCATTGCTTAAAGAAAACAAATAAAAATACAAAGAAAACCCAAGTTACCAGCTGGGCACGGTGGCACACTCTTAAAATCCCAGCGGCATGGGAGGTTGAGGTAGGAGGATTACAAGTTCAAAGCCAGCCTCAGCAAAAGTGAAGCACTAAGCAAGTCAGTGAGACCTTGCCTCTAAATAAAATACAAAATATGGCTGGGGATGTGGCTCAGTGGTCAAGTGCCCCCGAGTTCAATATCTGGTACCCCCAACCCCCCAAAAATCAAGTTACCAGTAATCTCATCATACAGAGATATACTCAGGGGACCATTTATTCCATGATCTAGGAACACTTAGTCCACAATTTAGTAAATGTTTGTAAGCTGACAGACCTTTTTCTGTTGCACTCTGTTCATTTATTCAATGAAGCTTTACTGAGCCATGCATAGCTTTGGGTGGTAAACATATTAAGCATTTTAATTGAAGTAGTTTCGGTTAAATTTGAGTAAATCCATTTGTAAATATTCATTAAAATGTCCGTTTGAGGGGCTGGGAATGTGGCTCTGTGGTAGAGGACTTGCCTAGCATGCATAAGTCCCTGGGTTTAATCCTCAGCACCATCAAAAAAAAAAAAAAAAAAGTCCATTTGGGAATATTAGTATAATTTAGATATTAATATCCAGTTCTATTTGAATGTATTTTAGGAGATTTTCTGCATTTATTAATGGTATTTAGAAAAACCTTTGAAATGCTTATAATGCTCAGTAAATTCTGTTATCTTCAGATATTTGAGCTACTAAATGAACTATTTAAAATTAATATCTAAACAGATTTTTTTTCTTTTGTACCAGGGATTGAACCCAGGGGTGCTTAACCACTGGGCCCCATCCTCAGCCCTTTTTGTTTTTTATTTAGAGACTGGGTCTTGTTGAGTTGCTTAGGGCCTCGTTAAGTTGCTGAGGCTGGCTTTGAACTTGCAATCCTCCTGCCTCGGGCTCCTGAGCTAATAGGACTACAGGCATGTGCCACGCAGCCTGCCGGGTTTCTAATCATTTAAAATAAATAAATTTTATTGTGTATATTTATGTATACAACAAGTTGTAAGATACATATATGATAAAATGGTTACTGTCATAAAACAAATTAATGTATATGCCTCCTCACATAGTTATTCCTCCTGCCATGACAAGAACAGCTATAATCTACTCAGCAAAAATCCTAAATACAGTACAATGAACATGGAAGCATAGGTGTCCTTACAAGGTGGTGGTCTTATTTCCTTTGAGCATATACCCAGGAGAGGGATTGCTGGCTCATAGGGCAGTTCTGTTTTTAATTTCTTTAGCTTCCTCAATCTACATTCCTACCAGCAGTGTGTAAGGGCTCCCTTTTCTCCACAGCTTCCCAATACTTGTTTTCTCTTCTTTTTTTTTCTTCCCACAGTGTCAGAATTTATTAAATAACAGTGAAATCCATTGTCTTTGATAATAGCTATCCTAACAGGTGGAGGAAATGTTTCACAGTGGTTTGGTTTGCATTTCCCTGAGGATTAGTGATGGTGAGCACCTTTTCATGTACCTGTTGACCATTTTTATGTCATGTTTGAACAAATATCTATTTGAGTTCTTTGCGCATTTAAAAAAATTGGTTGTATGTTTTCTTGCTATGAGTTGTAGGAGTCTTTTATAAATCTTGAATATTAACCCCTTATCTGACACATGGTTTGCAAATATTTTTTTCCCAATCTGTAAGTTGCCTTTTCAGCTTGTTATCTTTTTCTTTCCTGTGTAAAAACTTTTTAATTTGATATAATCCCATATATTTATTTCTACTTTTGTAGTTTGAGTTTTGGGTATAATATCTAAGAAGTCATTGTCAAGGCTATTGTCAAGGAACTTTTCCCCTGTTTTCTTCCAGGAACTTTATGGGTTCAGCTCTGACATTTACATATATATTTTCATTTTTAATTGATTTCTGTATATGATATATGGGTCCAATTCCATTATTTTGCATGTGGATGTCTAATTTTCCCAGCACCATTTTTTGAAGAGACATCCTTTCCCTATTATATCTTTTTTGGTGTTGAAAATTAGTTAGCCATATATCCTTGGATTTATTTTTAGGTTTTTATTCTCTTCCACTGGTCTTTCTGCTTTTATGCCAGTGCTGTACTATTTTGATTATTGTAACTTTGTAATATAACTTTAAATGAGGAAGTGGGATGCCTTCAACTTTGATTTTTTTTTCTCCCAAAATTCCTTTGGCTACTTGAGTTTTTTTGTTGTTGTGGTGGTTCCATACAAGTTTTAGGATTGATTTTTCTACTTCTGTAAAGAATGTCATTGGTAGTTCAATAAGGATTACACCGACTCCTTTAGCATCGATCTTTTTACCCTGTTGGTGGGCTTCATTTATATGCCTTTGCTACTGAAGTTTCAACTTTCTCTGCTGAATCCTAAAATGTCTAATACAGTTTTCAGAAGCAGATAGCACCATATCATTGCTGACATGAGTTCTGCTGTGCAGTCAGCCACCTACTACACTGTTGTGCAACTTAAAAATTTTAAGTTGTCTTATAGGGAACAGGGAAACTTTAGAGGGAATGAAGGAAAGCATTCTTTGCTTGATATTGCAGTTCATTTTATGATACTTTATTCCCATTGCTCATCCCCTCACCAGCCTCTCCCCATGCATTTGCAGGTGGTAAATTCTCAGTTTTCCTATAAGTACTAGGAACTACAGTATCAGTGAAAAATAATACTGCACAGGTGCAGTGGTTCAGTCCTGTAGGTGTGGCAGAGGCTGTGACTACTCTGGTAGGGATATGGGTGAGCCATTGAAGCTTCTAGCAGCTGGTCAGACCCACAGGATCCAGAGTAGAAAGGAGCTCTACAGATTACAGGAATCAGAACTGAAGCATTTATAAGTCAAGGGACCAAATGGGAGCTGAGGTAAGGGGAGAGAGTGAGGAAACTAATGAAGGGAAGGAGATAGACTAATAGAATGCTGATTAAACTGTCAGGAATTCAGGTTGCTGTACAAGGAGCAAAGGAAAGACAGGCCAGCTCAGATGCAAAATTCATATTCAACAAACATTTATTGAGCACCTATATGTATTAGGTCTTTATTTCTTGTCTTAGTTCACAAATGACAGATATCTTGATTTTATTGTTAAGAAAACTGAGATTCAGGGCTGGGATTGTGGCTCAATGGTAGAGTGCTCGCCCAGCTCGAGCGGG
This sequence comes from Urocitellus parryii, assembly GCF_045843805.1. Taxonomy (NCBI): domain Eukaryota; kingdom Metazoa; phylum Chordata; class Mammalia; order Rodentia; family Sciuridae; genus Urocitellus; species Urocitellus parryii. The sequence goes on along the minus strand of NC_135536.1, from coordinate 120,680,829 downwards.
ATCCTGGTTCGATCCTCATCACCGCATAAAAATAAAGGCATTATATTGAGTCCATCTACACCTAAAAAAAATATTTAAAAAAAAGAAAGAAAACTGAGATTCAGGGCTGGGGATATGGCTCAAGCGGTAGCGCGCTCACCTGGCATGCGTGCGGCCCGGGTTCGATCCTCAGCACCACATACCAACAAAGATGTTGTGTCCGCCGAGAACTAAAAAAATAAATAAATATTAAAAATTCTCTCTCTCTCTCTCTCTCTCTCTCTCTCTCTCTCTCTCTCTCTCTCTTTCTCTCCTCGCTCACTCTCTCTTTAAAAAAAAAAAAAGAAAACTGAGATTCAATATCTAAGTGGTAGAGCCTGTTGAAACCAGTATCTGTCTGACTCAAGCCCGGTGTTCTTTGCACTACTTCATTTAATTTATTTTTTCATATGGTGTTGAGAATCGAACGTAGTGCCTCACACGTGCTACACAAGCAATGTAGCACTGAGCCACAACCCCAGCCCCTGCACTACTTTATAATATCAGAACTGAGAGGCTTCCTGTGGATGCCTGGGACAATAGTGCCACCACTGTAGAAGCTGACTCCAAGCCTTCTCTGAGTAAAGTGGTGCTCCACTGGAAACTCAAAAGTGTTATATTTTACTTTCTTTAAAAATAAAAGTAACAGCTAGGTGCAGTGGCACACAGGAGTGAGACCCTGTCTCTAAATAAAATACAAAATAGGGCTGGGAATGTGGCTCAGTGGTTGAGTGCCCCTGAGTCAATCCCTGATAACCAAAAAATAAAATAAATAAAAGTAATGTAGATGCATGGCAAAATATCAAATAGTACTGAATAACATAACATGAAAATTTATCCTCTCCCCCATCATCTCCATTCCTAATTATAATCCCACTCCTCAGATGAAACAACTCACTATAGTGTTTTCAGTGCTTACTCTGTAGAGTACTTTTGTGATGCGAAGTAGCATTTAACACACCAGATGGTAAGGAGATTTAAAACCATATCTTATGAGAAATATTGAAGGATCCAGATAGGTTTGATCTGTGAAAGAGAAGACTCCAAAGGGGCAGGGATGCTATCTTCAAAGATCTGGAGGACAGTTTTGTGGAAGAAGAACTAATCCTGTTGCAAATGGCCCCAGAGATTGCAATTGGAACCAGTAGCATGGACAGTATTGGAGAATCAGATTTTAGTTCAGCAAAAGGAAGAACACAGTCAGAGCCATCTGAATAAGGGGCAAAAGTGCCTCCTGTGGGAGATGTTCCATAGAAGAAGGCTACAGAATATTGGAGAGATGGTTAAAATTTTAAATGGAGGGGTCAGGAAGAGAAGGTGTTTTCTGAGTAAACATCCCGTAGGAATGATAACACTAATGATGTGGATATGTGAAGAAGGCATCCCAGGAAGAGGAAACAGCAAATGCAAAGGCTGTGAGGTTCCCTGAGCAGCAATTAGCCAGTGTGGTTGGAGTCCAGTGAATAAAAGTAGTGAAAGATGAAATCAGAATGGTAACAGGGGACCAGGGTCAGCTCATGTGGGTGAAAATAGAGTTGGGAGCTGTCTCCAATGTGAATATCTATCTTCACACAGTGGTGAGGATCAAGTGAGATAGAAATGTGCTCCCAAAACTTCGAGATTTTGTATGAATATGAATTTTGTGGATTAATGTCAATAAGTAGGTCAGAGACCATGAGAGAATACAATGGTGTAGTCCTCTTGCATAGTGGAGCTCTCAGTAGTGGTTGCTCTATCAAGAGGCTGTTTCTTACTTTTGATTTAGAAATTTCATCACCCAAAGTTAAGTAATCTTCATCGGGAGAACTTCATCTGGAACCTGAAAAACATTCCTCTTCTGGAGAAATATGTGGATGCCTTGGGCCAGAATCAAAATCGGGAGATTGTTGAGCAGGTCATTCAGCTGTTCAAGAAAGAAGTAATGACCAAATTAAGTCATTTTCGAGAATGTGAGTATTTCCCCAATCAAGTACATGTTTTTCTCAGTATTTATATTGTCAGATTTATTTTTTGAGGTGATAGGGATCAAATACAGGGCCTCATGCATGTTAGGCACATGTTCTACCACTGAACTACATCCCCAGCCCTTTTAAATTTTGAGACAGGGTCTTGCTGTGTTGCCTAAGCTGGCTTTGACCTCTTCTTGAACTTGTGAATCTCTCAACTCAGTCTCCTGAGTAGCTAGTTACAGGCATGTGCCATTGTACCTAAAGATCAAACTATCTTAATTTTTTAAAAAATATTTTTTAGATCTTGATGGACCTTTATTTTGTCCATTTATTTATATGAAGTGCTGAGAATTGAACCCAGCACCTCATACCTGCTAGGCAAGTGCCCTACCACTGAGGCACAACCTCAGCCCCCAACCTATCTTAATTTGTTTAATTTTTTTTTCCATGAACTAGAACCCTGCCTCATATTTTGAATGAATGTAATTTTTCTAGGTATGTGTATGGCACTGATCATTTTCTGCATGATGCCAGTAATTTGAAATTCCTATATCTTCCTGGCTTTTTAAAGTTTTTGCCTTATGTAGTGATTCATATAGTGATAATACTTTTACCTTATTTCTTTTTTTATATTAATAATTATATTTAAGTATTAATTTAATGAATATTTATGCATATTATTATAATATTATTTACACTTTATTTAAACATGCACACAATGTAACAATATAATTTGGCCAATATCACTCCCCAGCACTTTCTCCCTCCCTCCCTCCTTCCCCATTCCTTGATCATGTTCATCTAACTTTTTAGATTTCCTACCTGGTTAGAATATGTATATCTTCCCACTTTTTTTTTTTTTCAAAATGTTAAGATTTTATTTACAAAGCTTTTTTTGTTGTACAGAAAGTAAAAATGCTGTTACAATCTCAGTGTGACTGGTAGCCACGGACAGTTGACTCACCAATCACAGCTATCCATGCTACAGCAAGAGTCTTACACAAAAAACCTAACAATGCTTACAATTTTGTTGGGGCAAAGTCCCCAAGCTTGGTGGTGGATTACCATGAGGGACTAAAAGGAGGAAGGCGGAATGTCACAGGAACTATTCTTTGGCTCTTTGGGTGGGCTGGCGTCCTGGGGTTTGTATCACAGCTACCTTTTTTTTTTTCTTTTTTAAACAGCTATCAAATCCATGAGCAGTCCAACCAATACTGAACAGTTCTGTTTTGCAGTGTATCTGGGGTCTTAATCATCTTCTCCTTCATCATCTGTTTCTCTCTTCCTCTTTTCACCTTTCCCGCTTTCTTCCTCCTCTTCATCCTCATCCTCATCCTCGTCTTCTTCATCTTCATCTACTTCTCCATCATGCCCAAATTCTTCTTCCTCCCCGCTGACTTCATCTTCATCTTCTTCCCCCTCTACATCTTCATCTTCATCTTCATCAAACTCTTCCTCCTCACCATCCTCATCCTCCTCATCTTCTTCATCTTCTCCTTCTTCATCCTCCTCCTCTTCATCCACACCATCCACCTCTGCATCTGAGTCGGGGGCTTCCCCGTCTTCTCGATCATAGCCATCCAGGTAGGTCAGCTGGGGCAGGAGCCTGAACACACTCTCTCGGTAATCATTCAGATTAGTGACTTCACAGTTAAATAGATCCAGGCTCTTCAGACAATCCAACTTTTTCAAAGGTTCCAAGGTGCTGATGTCTTTCAGTTTATTTCCACTTAAATCTAGATGTGTGAGATTTGGAAGTTTTTCTGCTAACATATCCAGACCTCCATAGATTCTATTGTCACTGAGCTCAAGCTTTTTCAATTTAGGTAGCTTGGGGAGATTTGAAACTGAAATCAAGCCTACCTTTATTAAACTGAGGAACTCCAAGTTCACAAAGTCAGCAGTTAAGCCCTCAATTTTTCCATCATTTGATTTGCAATTGTCCAAAACAAGTTCTCGAACAGCTGCTGGGGTCCTGTTCCTCAGCTCCAGGTGGATCCTCCTCTTCATGTCCATGTTTCCCTCGTCCCCCCTCTTCAAACTTAACTTTCCGCGGCGGGGCGGAGGGGGGGAGAGGCGTCCCGGCCTGCGCGGCAAGGGCCTTCGGAGGGGGTCTGCTCGCGGCAGCGGCCAGCAGCGCGGTCCCGTGCGGCGGGCGAGCGGAGCCCCCGGAGCCAAGTTACTCGCGGGAGCGGAGAGAAACCATGGAGGGAAAAACCCACATTTTTTTTTTTTTGAATGAGCATTTTTTTTAAGTTGTAGATGGACATAATACCTTTATTTTATTTTATTTATTTACTTTTATGTGGTGCTGATGATTGAACGCAGTGCCTCACACATGGTAGGCAAGCGCTCTATCACTGAGCTACAACCTTAGCCCTCTTCCCACATTCTTGTTCTCCTACAAGAATCTTAACTATTTTTGGTCCTTTACATTTCATATCAATTAGAATTAGCATGTCATGTTTTTTTAAAAAATCTGTTGAGATTTTGGATTTAGTCTCTAGATAAATTTGGAGAAAATTGTCATTATAGTGTATATTATTTTTTATAAGACTGGTATTATAATCTGTGAACATAGTCTATCTGTCTCTCTACTTAAATAGACTATGGTCTGGGGTTGTGGCTCAGTGGTGGAGCGCTTGCCTTGCATGTGTGAGGTACTGGGTTTGATCCACAGTACCTTAAATAAACAAAATAAAGGTGCTGTGCCCGTCTACAACTGAAAATATTTTTTTTTTTAAAAAAAAGAGAGACTGTGTTCATGGATTAGAATTTAAGATATAGACAGATAAATAGATATTAAAGTTTATAAATTTCTCCAGAGAGGTCTTATACTTCTTTTCTTGATTTATTACTAGGTACTTGATTTTTTAAAATACTAATTTAAATGTTATCCTAAATTTCACTTTCTGTTTGTTGCTAGTATATAGAAACAGCATTTTGTAATATCCATTTTTTTTCTATTCTTTTAAATTTACACCTGTAATCTGAGCAACCTAGGAGGCTAAGGCAGGAGGATTGCAAGTTCAAGACTAATCTCAGCAACTTAAGTTCAAATGTTTATTTCAAAATGCTCCTCAAGTTTCTTTGTATGTATCATCTATAAATAATTATACTTTTATTTAAAAAAAAACCAATCCTTGTATTTCTTTGCTTTGCTTTACTTTACTGGACGCCTTTGTGTTTTTCCCTGTTACCTGTGGGGATTATTATAAGTTATTTTGTTGATAGCCTTCACAAGATTAAAGAAGTCCCCTCTATTCCTGGTTTACTAAGAATTTGTATCATGCATATGAGCCAGTTATGGTGGCATATGCCTGTAGTCCTAGCTACTCAGGAGGCTGAGGTGGAAAGATTAGTTTAGAGTTCAAGATCAGTTGACAATATAGTGAGACTCTGTCTCAAATTAAAAAATAAAATAAAAAGAATTTATATCATGAATACATGTTGAATTTTATTAAAAATTTTTATACATCCATTGAGATGGTCATTATTTTTCTCTGATATGGTAAAATTGTACTGGTGTTATTTCTATTTTTTTTTAATTTTTTAAATATTTATTTATTTTTAGTTTTCGGTGGACACAACATCTTTATTTTATTTTATGTGGTGCTGAGGATCGAACCCAGTACCCTGCGCATGCCAGGCGAGCACGTTACCGCTTGAGCCACATCCCCAGCCCCAAAATTGTACCTGAACATCTTTTTTCTTTCTTTTTTTTTTTTGGTGGTACTGGAGATTGAACCCAGGGCCTTGTGCATGTGAGGCAAGCACTCTACCAACTGAGCTACATCCCCAGCCCATTATTTCTAATATTAAATCAACATTGCATTCCTGGTGTAAACCCAACTTGGACATGATATACATTTTTCTTATCATCTTATTCGGTTTGAAAACATTTTATTTATGATTTTCACATCCAGGTACACAAGTAAAATTTACCTATAGTTTTCCTCTCAAGGTGCCCTTTTGGGTTTTATGTTAGCCTCATAACATGAGTTAGTTTTTCTGTCCTCTCAGAGATTGGAAGATGGGATTTTTTTTCTTTTTTAACATTTGAAAGTAATTTTATGATGAAGCCATTTGATATTGGATTTCCTATAGGGGAAATTTTTAAATAAATGATTCAATTTCTTTAATATTTATAGTACTATTTTTATTTATATTTTACTTATTTTGTCAGATTTAGGGAGTTATATTTTCCTAGTAATTTGTTCATCCAAATTTATATACTTATTGCCATAATTTATTTTTTTTATCATTTTATTGTTTTATTATTTATTTTTATTTTTTATTTTTTTATTTTTTTTAATATTTATTTTCTAGTTCTCGGCGGACACAACATCTTTGTTGGTATGTGGTGCTGAGGATCGAACCCGGGCCGCACGCATGCGAGGCGAGCGCGCTACCGCTTGAGCCACATCCCCAGCCCTTATTATTTATTTTTAAAGTCTGCCAGATCTTTGGTGATTCTTTTTATTCTCAGTAATGATTATTAGATTCCTGTCTCTTGTTTTCCTGATCAATCTTAATGAAGATTTATCTATTTTTAGTTTTTCTGAAGACCCTCTTTATTATATTTTAAAATTAGTATTTTCTTCTTTCTCTTGGCCTATTTTGCTTTTTTTTTTTTTAATTCCTTAAGATGAAAATTTAGCTCATTAGGGGTGTGTGTATGTGTGTGTGTGTGTGTGTGTGTGACTGATTGTGTTACCAGGGATTGAACCAAGGACCTCATGCATGCTAAGCAAGCCTTCTATCACTGAGGTATGTCCTAGCCCTTTTTTCTTTTAAAACAAGGTCTCACTAAATTGCCCAGGTTGGCCTGGAATTTGAGATCCTCTTGCCTTAGCCTTCCAGGTAGCTGGGATTACAAGCACACCTTGCCCAGCTACTCCTATTGTTTTAAAGAACAAAACGTGGAAGTGCATTTTTGTTAGGCTAGTTTTCTGGTCTAGTAGAGGGAAAATATCCTCCTCATTTTGTTTCTTATCATTGCTTTCGTTTGTTTCATATTGTAAAGATAATTGTTCTGACATTATTGCTAAACCCCCTACTTTTTCAACAGCTTATTTGGGTATATGCCATTCTTAATCTTTTTTTTTTGGGGGGGGGGGGCGGGGGTTAGTTTGAATTTTATGTTTCAAATTTTTACCATATACAATAAATACTGCATAAGCTTTGTCTTTGGTGTATTCAACATTTGATTTGGGTAATATTTCATCTGAGTTCATTTGGAGAAATACAACTTAGCTATTCTGCTTATAAACATCAAAAAAGATGCCAAAAGGCTGGGGTTATAGCTCAGTGGTAGAGCCCTTGTCTAGCATGTGTGAGGCACTGGGCTCAATCCTAAGTACTACATAAAAATAAATAAACAACAAAAAAGGTATTGTGTCCATCTACAACTAAAAATATATGTAGATTTTAAAAAGGTACCAAATTAGAAAATAGGGCATTAACAATCAGAGTTTTTTTAATTGGCCCACACACTTTTTTCTAATTTGCTATTAGGTTAACTGTTATATTTAGCATTTTCTCCTAAGGTTGGTAAACACGTAAGAGATATTATGCAAGAGACTATGCCTTTTGCGTTAGTGGTCCCTGAGGTTGTACTTACTCATGACCAAAAAACCCAAGATCACTGGCACCAAACACTTTTTGTATTTTATTGGTTATAAGAATTGGTGAGGGCTGGGGTTGTAGCTCAGCAGTAGAACACTCACGTCGCATGTGCGAGACCCTGGGTTCGATCCTCAGCACCACGTACAAAAATAAACAAGTGAAATAAAGGTGTTGTGTCCAACTACAACTAAAAAATAAATGTTTTAAAAAAATAAGAATTGGTGAAAGCCAAAGTGAATCTTTGGTTTTATAGGCTGGAGAGTAGAGAATCCTGTATTGCATTTTACATAAAAACAGGAAATATTTTAGCAGCTTAAACCTTTTTAGTTACAGAACAAAATGTATTACATTGGGTAATATAGTTTATGACCAAATCAATTATGACATATATACACGGCACTTTAGCATAAAGGCAAACCTTAAAAACAATTCTGGATTTTAAAATTAGGCCAGAGTATAAAAAACAGTGCATGATCTTACATTCAGCAAAATCATACTAACATCTCCATTTTTGTAGGAAAATGGCCAAAATAAACTTTACTTATGACACAGTATGTGTATTTATTACATGTATTTATTACATGGCTCTTTTTCCCTAGATACTTAAAATTTCCACATAACACAACTCCCAATTTTAAGCTTTGCAAAGAATATGAGGCCAAATACTGTTCAAATAGATTGTGCAGTATTGTAATACAAAAATGTATTTTGAAAGCTTCAACACTATTTCTATAAGAAATGGTTTTGATGCATCTGTTAGCAGACACCTATCTACTGTGTTTAAGAAACAGGGCTATTGGTGTATACTGTGCCTCATTTGAATAAGCTCCAAGTGTTCTTTACACATTCACCACTGTGCTGTTTAAAAAATACAGCTATTGGGTTGGGCTTGTGGCTCAGTAGTAGAGCACTTCCTAGCAAGTGTGAGGCACTAGGTTCAATTCTCAGCACCACATATAAATGAATAAAATAAAAATAAAGCTCCATCAACATTGAAAAAATATTTTTAAAAATACAGGTATTAAGAAAAATTCATGTTTTCTTTTGGCAGTGCATTAAGTTGTTGGCCCTTTAGTAGTTTGGCTTTCTAGGTCATTAAACCTTCAAATATCCACCTAGTTTTCAATCCTTGGTTCAGCTAGATGCTTACTCTGTCTGATTCACTAAGCAAATTACTGATCCATGAATCTTAAATTACTATATTTCCCCAAGTAAACAATAGAAAAAGTTAACTTCTTTACCATTTCCCAAACCTTAACTTGAATGGTTTTCACTTAAAAGTTATTCAATTGAGAACACTTACTATCAGGTACAATTATTTAGTTATTTTAAGTTTCACATATAACTACTATTACATTAGAGAACACACAATACATAAAACAAATGAGATGCAGTCTGATTAATAGTCTTACATTAATTAGCAGTTTCATACAAATAGATTAATTCCCAAGTAAATTTGTAATTTGTTACAGACCAACTGACAACTATTTGTAAACAAAACTAAGTTTTAACATGTATGTTATCTTTTGCCTGGCCTTTAAGTACAGTTTTGAGATGTCATTATTTCCCTGTTTGAAGGATTAAAGTTAACAGGAACCCAGTGTCTTGGTGGTTTGGGAAAAACATTGGGTGATGGTAGGTAGCTCACTAAATTTGGCTCCAGCATCATTTTGGTTAGCTTGAAACTTAAAAAGCAAGCTGGGACTTAATAATGTAGCATTCCAGTTTGGATTCTTTGGAAAATTTTTGTTCTTTCCACCATTTTGCATGGCCTGCTATGCAGCTGCTGATGAGTTATAATGGTCTCATTTTTTTTTTTTTTCTTCTTATGAACAGTCTTCTTCTGGGAATTCTGATCCTTGGTCTTCTATTAAGTTGTTTTGGGTTCTTACTACTATTTCTAGATTTAGGAGCTGGAATGTTACACCTCCTTCCATATTGTCACCTTTCAGTTTGCTTTTCAGATTGCAGAATTTCCCCTACTATCCTCTTCTTGCTGCCAAGCCCAGGATAATAGAGGTTTAGTTTTTGATGGATCCTTTCCTCTGTTTCAATATAGAAATTTTCATGGGCCAATCTGCTGAGTTCAGCCTAGGAACTGAGGCCTACATCAGCACAGACATTTGAGGAAAGTCCTAGCAACTTCGAGTTTGAACTCTCATTCCTAATTGGGTGTTGTTTGAAGCACTTTATGTGAGAATGTAGCTATCAATCTCTTACAGGCTGCACATCCCCAGTACTGATACATAGTTTTTCATTTTCATTTAATTTAAAATATTTTGTAATTCACCTTATAATTTCTTCTTTTCACCTGAATCTATAAATCCTTTTCCCAGAATATGATAAACTTTTTTTAATACTGGGGGTTGAATCCAGGGGCTGTCACCCCAGTTTAGTCCTTTTTGTTTTTTATTTTGAGAGATGGTCTTGCTAAGTTGCTAAGGGTCTCACTAAGTTGTTGAGGCTGACCTTGAACTATGATCCTCCTGCCTCAGCCTCCCAAGTTGCTAGAATTACAGACATACACCACTGTGCCCAGCTAAACTTTTTTTTTCCTAAACCTTTATCTTTTTACTATTGATTTCTGCTGTCCCTTCATTGTAGTTAGAGAACATACTCTAATAAATGTTGTCCAGTAGGATTCTAGTCAGTGAAAGAATAGTTCTATATCTGTTGTCCAATACAATAACCATTATGTGTGGCAAGTGAGTACTTGAAATGTGGCTACTACAACTAAGGAAATGAGTTTTCAGTTTCATCTTTTGTTGTTGCTGTTTGTTTATTTGTTTTTGTCCTGGGGATCAAATCCAGGGCCTTGTATATGGCAGGCAGACACTCTACTACTGAGCCACATCCCCAGCCCAATTTTATTTAAATTTAATAAATTTAAATGACTACATATTTGTTAGTGGCTACCATATAAAACAGAGCCCTGCTATCTGATTTCAGTCCTTTGAAATTTACTTTATGATGCAGATTTAAATCTTTATAATATGGTATTTGGTAAATTTTTATAAATAGATCACATGTGCTTGAAAAGAAAGTATATTCTGTAGTTGTCGAATATGGAGTTATATCTATGCCCAGAAGGTCAAATATGTTAATCATGTTTAAATTTTCTATACCTTTCACTTGTTTTATCAATTACTGAGTAAAGTATATTTAAAATATCCCACTATGACTGTGGATTGTCTATCTTTGCTTGTATTTCTGTCAAATTTTGCTTTATATATTTTGAAACAATTATATGATACAAATTTCAGAAATGTGTGGTTTAACATCTGTGATTTATAGTAATGTTCATTGGTTCTGTGTGCCAGTCACTGTGCTATGTAATTTAAGCATGATTTAGACAATCCTGAATCATATAGAAGAAATTAGCATTTTCTTTATAAAGTTTGTTTCTCAGTGGTTCACTGCTCATGGACACCCTAATCTTATCTTAATCCTTAGTCAGTGGCTTAAATCAGTACTTCTCAAACTGTACATGGTAAACAACAAGTTTGAGGGTTCTTTCCCCCAACCCATTGTGCATTACATGGTCCTACTGTGAATGATTAGTTGACAGCTCAAGCAATATCCAACTATCCCTGTTAGGTAAAACTTAAATTGATCTACACTCTGTTCAATGAGATAAGGTCACTGATCATACTCTTAAATGTCAAATACTATAAAATTTTTTAAAATATATTTTTTTAGTTGTTGATGTACCTTTATTTTATTCATTTATATACGGTGCTGAGAATCAAACCCAGTACCTCACATAGTCTCGGCAAGCACTCTACTACTGAGCCACAACCCTAGCCCAAATTACTATAAAACTTTCTAAATACTCTCAGTTTCTGTTCTTATCTCATGTTATAGTAACATTTTGTAGGCCAGCACTGGCCACAGACTCCATGTTAAGAGGTATTGACTTAAAATACCAGCATCTATTCCAGTAATCAAAAAATGGGAAATCAGCAATGCCTTGTCCTCATAAAAAACAAAAAATGTTTTGAAACCCCAGATGCAGATAAAGGTTTCTTTGGTCCATTCTAGAACTCCTTGCCTTCTACAGTAATTTGAAAATGTTTATATTCTTTTTAAACTTTTCTGGCTTTGAGTAGTACTCTTTTTCGATTTACTCTTCTAGCAGTCAAAATCAAATATTTGCAATGACTGCATTCTCCATCTTCTGGTTTTGTATAGATGAGAAGCAAATGCAGACAGCACAAAATTATATGCATTTGTCCTTTTCAGAGAAAATTATTTTATTTCAATAAAATTGGGTTTGACCCTTTATCCCTGACTGCTCTTCAAATTGTTTGAATAGCCTTGCCTAAGAAAAAGAAATGGAAAGAGAATGAATTGGGATATTAAATAACTGTTTTTACATGATTTTTCTACTTTCAGGTATCAATCATGGCGATCTTAACGACCATAACATTTTAGTAGAGTCCAGCAAGTCAGCCTTTGGAGATGCTGTATATCAAGTATCTGGGATTTTAGACTTTGGAGACATGAGCTATGGCTACTATGTGTTTGAAGTGGCAATCACCATCATGTACATGATGATTGAAAGCAAGAATCCTATACAAGTAGGAGGTCACATTCTTGCAGGGTTTGAAAGTATAATCCCACTGACAGCTGTAGAGAGGAGTGCTTTGTTTTTACTTGTATGTAGTCGATTTTGTCAGTCACTTGTCATGGCTGCATACTCTTGCCAGCTACACCCAGAGAATAAAGAGTATCTCATGATTACTGCAAAAACTGGGTGGAAGCATTTACAGCAAATGTTTGACATGGGCCAGAAAGCAGTAGAAGAAATCTGGTTTGAAACTGCCAAGTCCTATGAATCTGGGATCTCTTTGTGACTACATAATTAAAAATGAATTGATCTGTTAATGAATTGATGAAACGGATCAGTTCACTTTTAACTATGTGCATTTGAAGTGTGTGTGTGTGAGAGAGAGAGAGACAGAGAAAAGATACCAGAAATTAAACCCAGGGGCACTCTACCACTGAGCTGTATCTCCAGCCCTTTATATTTTTTAAGAGAGAGTCTTGCTAAGTTTCTGAAGCTGGCCTCAAACTTGTGATCCTCCTGCTCAGCCTCTCAAGTAGCTGAGATTACAGGTGTGTACCACTGCACTCGGCCCTGCCTCATTAAGTTTTTAACAAGATATAATATAAGCCAATATTTAATGAGCACTAAGTATTTTACATGCACTTTATCATTTAATCTTCATAACTAGTCCATGAAGGAAATATTGTTATGATGAATTCCTGTTTCCAGATAAGGAAATAAGGGCTTAAGAAGTTGAATTAATTTAGTCAAAGAGACCCACAGCTTACATCAGGTCTTTCTGATATAGCCTATGTTCCTAATCGCTACAGGATTCAATAGAGCATACTCTACTTTTTCCCTTCTCTCTGGTCTCTCCATCTCAGCCCCTACCTCTACCTTCCCCAACATGTGTTAAGAGGAACAAATGAGATCATTCACATGAAAGCACTTACGCTTCTCAAACTTAAGGGATTGTGGTTTTTATCTGATCTGACCACTGAAGAAATTGGGGACCAGAAAAATAGACTGAAACTTTGATTTTACTCCTAGTCCTGTGTTCATCCTGTTATATAACAAAATCCTGCAGATTTTCCTCTTGATTGCTCTTACTAACATTCTTTCACTGAATCCTAGTGAAAATATTGCTGACCACTATTTCAGTTTTTAAATAATGCTGCATTATGTTGATAATTTACTATTTGGAGTTTGTTCTAGCTTATGTCTAATCAATCAATTCCATGTAGTTTATACATTCTTCATTGGCTGTGATGGTTAATTTTAAGTATCAGTTTGACTGGGTTAAGGGATACCCAGACAGCATTAATTTGGGGTATGTCTGAGAGGGTATTTCTGGAAGAGATTGACAGTTGAATCAGTGGACTGAAAAAGGAAGATCTCTTCTCACCAATGTGGGTAAGCATCATCTAATCATTTGGAGGCCCATATAGAACAAAAAGGCAGAGGCAAGATGAATTCAGTCTCATCTGGAGCTGGCATTCCATCTTTTCTTGCCCATGGACATATACATTCCAAGTTCTTCGCCTTCAGACTCCAGGACTTATACCACAGCTCCCCCCCACCCTGGTTTTCAGGCCTTTGGTCTCAAACTGAAAGTTATATCATCAACTCCCCTGGTTCTCAGGCCATCGGACTCACACTGAATTATACCACTGGCTTTCCTGGTTCTCCAGCTTGCACATGGAGTATGGTGGGATTTCTTGGCCTCTGTCTTAAAATAATAAGTTCCCATGTAACTTTCCATAATAAATTCCCTCAGATCTGTCTGTCCTGTTGGTTCTATTTCTCTAGAGAATCTTAATACAGTGGCATAAATTGAATAAAATTTAGTTCATATCATCTTTAGAACCTAGCACCATGCCTTTCCCTAGCAGATCCCCAGTAAATATGTATTGAATGAAGTGCAAGAATGTACACATTTCTACAAGTCCTAGGCCCTCATCTTTTCAACCAAAGAGAAAATCCAGTTTGGGATTTAGAAATCAATGCCAAATGTCTGGAACATTCCTTGCTTTTGCATGTCTTTTTCTATTCAGACTTTTATCCTAGAGAGGATGACTGCAATAGCTTTATAGTCTGGTTTTCTTATCATTAGTTTCCCAGCTTACATCCTTTAAGTTAATGCCAGATAAGAATTCTGGTTACATATATTGCTGTGTAACAATTCAACTAAAAACTTAGTGACTTCAAACAATGATAATTTTATTATCTTATTGTTTCTGTGGGGGCATGAATTCAGATGAACCTTGGGATAGCTTGCTTCTGCTCCCTGATGTCTGGGGCTTAGGCTGGGAGAGCTTTAATGCTTGTGAGAAACTCAATCACTAGGAACTGTGATTCTGGAGGAATGATTACCCATGTGGCTAGTAATGCTGGCACCTCATGTGCAATTGGCCAAATGCCTCTCCAGATGGTCTTTGCTTCTTCATGGCATAGAGTCTGGGTTCTAATAAGAACCCTCCCCAAAGAAAAAAATAAATTATGTTATTTTTTAACTACTCTCATGTCAAATGATATCACTTCCATTATTGTCACAAGCTCATCCTGCTTCCCAGATGGGTGACATGGACCCTGTCAATGGGAACTATCAATGGCATTGTGAAAGAAATGTGTGGGATGGGATATCTTAAGCCCTCATCATCCTGAAACATTTATCCTCTCCTCCTGTTTCTGAGAAGGGGGAAAATTTTTTTTTTTTAAGACTCTGACATTGGGCTGGGGGTGTGGCTCAAGTGGTAGCACGGTTGCCTGGCATGCACAGGGCCCTGGGTTCGATCCTCAGCACCATATAAAAATAAAGATGTTGTGTCCACTGAAAACTAAAAAATAAATATTAAAAAATTCTCTAAAAAAAAGACTCTGACATTGAAGGGACTCTATAAGCTGGCCTCAAACTTGTGATCCTCAAATGTCTTCCCTCAAATGTCTTTTGTCCTTTATTTACTATATTTTCTCCTCCATTTAGGCCATACTGAACTACTCTGTCACTGAAACTTGTCAGATTCATTCTTATGCACTTTAATTTCAACTGACCCTTTCTTCTGACCTAAGAAATCCTCCCTCTCACTCAGTATTTGCTGAATTCTGCAGCCTGAACTAAGATGGCATGCATCGCTGTCAGAGGTGCCATAAATTGTGACACTTGAGGGTGCTTTTGGAGCACCTGTCTGGATGTTCCCTTTACCACTTTGCCTTGGCTTACCCCCCACCATGTTAGAAAAATAGAGATGACAGAAGAGACCTCCAAATGTAACTCATTTCTACCTCCTTTTCAAAGCCCAGACCAATAATTTTACACAGCCTACCTATAAAGGACAAAGTCCCTGTCCAATGGACTGAAATAACTACATAGTCAACCTACTATCCCCCAAAAGCCTAAACATGTATAGTAGGGATGAAGCTGGATAAGTAAAAGGATGGAAAGGATATGAACATACTGTAACAGTGTAAGATAATGAACGTACTGTAATAATGGTCCACTTTATGCTTTGACTATAAACCTTGCTGCTCTGCCCCTCCAACTTATTTCTTTAAGTAGACATGTTTCATTCTCTTCCTCTCCCCCTGCTAATCTTGGGGGAAGGGGAGAACAGGATTACCTTTCTTCTCCATCCTAGTCAGAGTTAATCTGTCCTTGTGTACACACCCACCATAGGAATGAAGTAACTCAGACCTTGGGGATACTACCAGAAGATCTCAGAAATGACCATCTCCCAAATTAACAGATGAATCACAACTCCAATAGAGAACACCTGGAATGTAGCCTTTGAAGTGCCTCTTTTAAAAAAGCCCCCTGTTCCTGATGATGGGCAGAATCACTGCCTTTGAGAGTCCCGGGTTTCTCCTTTGTTAGCAAAACAATAAACCACCTTTTTCCTTTTTCTCAAAACCATGTCCTCCTCATTGGATTGGCATCAGGAAAAAGGACTGAAATTTTGGCAACAATATAAACTAGAAAACATGACAAATTCAGCAAAGATATGCTGTGTATATCTGGTGATGGTAGGGCTCTCCTTTAAACTAGGTTGGTGGGGGGAGATAAAAATGAAAGTGAAAGTTGTCCCATAGGTGTGATTCCCAATACAATTTGCTTTATATGTCAAAAAGTTCATATATTAATAATAAAAGTGGAAACCAGATTTTAGAAGGGGGACCGTAACAGAACGAAGGGTAAATTCTGATTTGGTTGAGACAATTGTGGGGAAAAGGGCTGGAATGGTGGGTAGCAAGTCCACATTAATACTTATCCTAGGTCCACCAACAGTGGTAAAGAGGAGAAAGTAAAAATGAAAACAAAGCGTAAGGGGAAATCCGCTATAATTCCACTTGATCCTTAGGCGGGGGTCGCCAGCCCGCCTTCCACGCTGCACAATTCGCCCCAGCGCCGCGGAAGACACCAGCCTGAGCCGACCTGCAGCAAATCTCAGTTTCTCCTGGGCACCAGTTCTCGCCCCGCCTCCAGGAGGACTTCCGCATCCTTACCGCCCCGCCCCTTGCTGCTCTGCGCACGCGCGGGGGCCATATTCGCAGCGGACGCCGTGAGACGGTGGTAGTTCTCCCCGAGACTATTTCCGTCTCTGTAGATCTCCCCTCTTCAGTGTCTTCTCTCTGGTGAGCCTTGGTCCCCGGTGGTCGGCGGAAGCCTGGTCGCTGTCCGTTGGGTGGGGGTTGTGAGCGTAAAGATAGCGGGTCTCCGCCGTCAGCCGCTGCTGAGGAACTGTGGGCACGATGACTCTGCACCCGCCTCCTCGGCCTCGGTGACGGTCTGGTCCGGGACTGGCCCCCGCCGGCCGCCGTCGGGTTACCCGGCCCTGGGCCGGGGCCGCGGGACAGTGCAGGGCACCGGGCGCAGGTGGGCAGGTCGTAGTGGTCTGTGCGGCTTTGGTCCCCTGCGTACAGTACGTGAAAGCGCTATTGGATGTGCCGGTGACCTCAAACTCGTGCTTTACCCGGCGTCAGGCTCGGTGATCTTGATCCCGCCCCCCGGCAGGTCTTCTGTCTTTGCGACCTCCTGTCTGCTCTTGTCTGGACCACTCTTCCCATGCACCTGCCTATTGGAACGGCACACCTGACTAGTTACCCTGCCTTCAGCCTCTCACCAGCCTCATGTCTTTCTAAACTGCCTGTCAGTTCCTGTGGCTTTGCGACTCTTAATCATTCGGTGGAGCCTACTTAATTAAGAGACAAAATTCAGTTTTTACGTGGGCCCTTGAGATACCTGCTTACTTTTCCAGTCTTAATTCCTAATATTCCGGGAATACGGGCTTTGGATTCTGAGGTTAGTTTTTCTACTAAATCACGCACCCCAGTGTTGTCTTTGGTGAGGATTGAAATGATGCCCAAGATTACCATACCCACCCCCAAGTTCAGAACCCGGTGTCCAACTTGAGCAATTTACATCTTGCCCATTGAGCTTTCTGCCTTTGGTATCCTTTGCTCATGCTTTCTCCTCTTCCAGGAACGCCTTTCCCTTCTTCCTTTCCCTGTTCTTAGACCTGAGGGTTTTCAACTTGTTTCTGCTTCCCCCATCTCTAATTTATTCTTACTTTCTGTATCAGTGTCTCCAAAAAAATGTTTTCCCTCCATTCTGATTCCTACTCACTC
The DNA here is from genome assembly GCF_045843805.1 of Urocitellus parryii. Classification (NCBI taxonomy): domain Eukaryota; kingdom Metazoa; phylum Chordata; class Mammalia; order Rodentia; family Sciuridae; genus Urocitellus; species Urocitellus parryii. The sequence continues at coordinate 120,663,063 of NC_135536.1, read as the reverse complement.
TGCTTTTTTCTATCCCAGGGATTGAGCCCAAGGGCACCTAACCACTGAATCACATCCCCGGCCTTTATTTATTTATGTATGTATGTATTTATTTATTTGTGGTAGTTGGACACAGTATCTTTATTTATTTTTATGTGGTGCTGAGGATAGAACCCAGTGCTTCTACCAATGAGCTACAGCCCCAGCCCCGAGATAGGGCCTAAGTTGCTAAGGCTGGCTTTGAACTTTCGATCCTCCTGCCTCAGTCTCCTGAACTAGTGGGTTTACAGGGGTGCACCACCAGCCAGGTTTCTCACTGCCTTTTCCACGTTATAATCAATGTCTGTTCCTCTTTCCTGACTGCCAGGGATTGGTATTGCATATCTTGGTGTTCCAGCATTTGGCATGGTATCTGGCTCTTTGCAAGTACACAACAAATGTTAGCTGAATGAAGAGAGTGAATAAGACAGATTTTGAAAGTGAGAAAATGCATCTTTAAATTATGAATTTTTTTAATGATGATTCTATTTTATTTTTACAGGAATTATATAAAGTTCAGAAACCATGGTGAGTTAATAAAACATGCCAGTAAACTATTGCGTGTTGAAGCTTGTACTCAATTTACAGAATTACATGTGGTAATTGAAATGGAAAAAGAGATGGGATAGTGACTTATTCCTTATAACAGCTTCTTCCCACACACTGAACTTTGTGCACCAGGATACATTTTATAAAATGATTTGTGGGCTTGGAGGAATTGGGTTACCTGCAGCAGATAGGAATCACTTATATGTTTTTCCTTTGCAGTCTCGAAGATATGACTCCAGGACCACTATATTTTCTCCAGAAGGTAAATAGAAATTTCTTAATCTGCCTCAAGTAAAGACTTAAGTGTTAAAATTTTAAGGAAAAAAAAAACTCTACAAAATTTTTTTTTTTTTTTTTTTTTTTTTGATACTGGAGAATGAACCCAGGGGCACTCAACCACTGAGTTGCTTAGTTAGGCCTTGGCTTTGAACTCACAATCCTTCTGCCTCAGTCTCCTGAGATACTGGGATTATAGGCATGCACCACCATCCCCAGCTACAAACATTTTTGGAATTACTAAGTTCATGCTTTTTGTACTTGTGAATTAATTGTGGTCACTAGCCTGATTGCATATGCATTATGGAAGAGTAAAAATAGGACCATTGCTTGTAGCCTACTAGTGTCATTTCTGATTTCTCTTGGAACAGTATACAGGAACACAGAGGAGAGTCTTGGCTTCTCTCCTCTTGTGTTTTGTGGGGTTTTTGTTTTTTTGTTTTGTTTTGGTTTTGTTTTTTTTAATATTTTTTAGATGTTGATGGGCTTTTATTTTATTCATTTATTGAACCCAGTGCCTCACATGTGCTAGGCAAGTGCTCTACTACTGAGCCACAACCCCAGCCCCTCTGCTTGTGTTTTGTAGGTCGCTTATATCAAGTTGAATATGCCATGGAAGCTATTGGACATGCAGGAACCTGTTTGGGAATTTTAGCAAATGATGGTGTTTTGCTTGCAGCAGAGAGACGCAACATCCACAAGCTTCTTGATGAAGTCTTTTTTTCTGAAAAAATTTATAAACTCAATGAGTAAGTGAGATCTTAGAGAAGAGTTTTAACCATCACTTTCTCACATAAATGAGATCTGCTTATTTTGAAAGGTTCTTCATGTGACATTAGTAGAATTTAACAGTTTATTTTTACTTGTAAAAATGTGTGCTTTTACTTCATTTTGCTTGAAACTACTTTGAGGTCCAGTTCCATGTGTTATTTGTTTAAAGTACAGAGCTAAACATTTAGTGGGAAAACAGCATAGTATAGTTATAAAAGTATAGGTTTAGTAGTAACAGAGATTTGGGAACAAATCCAGGCTCCAACCCCATACAAGCAATGTGACCTTGCATCAATTATTTAATTTCTTAGGGCTTCATAGCCTTTTAGAATGGTTGTAGAAGTCTGATAAAACAAATTAAAATGAATGAAATGAACTAGCACAGTATCTGGTATATAGCAGATCCTCAAAGTATTATTTGGAATATCTACTGAGGGATTTTGTTAAATTATAGTAAATCTTTACCAAAGAACAGGTCTCCTGGAAGTCTGAGAATATTTGAGTATTTTAACTACTTCTTTTTTTTTTTTTTTTTTTTTGCAGTACTAGGGATTAAACCCAGGGGTGCTTTGCCATTGAGCTACATTTCCAGCACCTTCCCACGGTTTTTAAATTAAAAAAAAAAAAAAAAAAAATTGTGACAGGGTTTTGCTAAGTTGCTGAGACTAGTCTTGAACTTGTGATCCTCCTGCCTCAGCCTCCTGAATTGCAGAGATTATAGGCATATGCCCAGTTTAGTTATACTGTTTGCACACCCTATGAGGTCTCTATTCAATTTGGTTGTGCAGAACTTTGCAATTAGTGGAGAACTGATTGTTAAAAAGATTCTCTTCAGCAGTGGGCCTATTAAATGCTGGTCAGACTGTTTTTTTTTGTTTTGTTTTGTTTTTGTAGTTGTACATGGACAACATGCCTTTGTTGTTTGTTTTATTTTTATGTGGTACAAAAGATTGAAACCAGTGCCTCACACATGCTAGGCAAGTGCTCTGCCATTGAGCTACAACCCCAGCCACCTGGTCAGGCCTTTTGCTACACTTATCTGAGGTAGTGTCATTTCTCCATAGAGCCACTTTTTAGGCCCACTCAGCAGCTTGCAGGATGGTGAGATATAATGACAGTGGTAACAGGGTAGCCCTCAGGGAATAGGTAAAGTAAAGAAAATGTACCTCCAGGAAGAGCCTAGCCTTGAACTTCAGTTTGTGAACTTCTCTGCCCTTTTGCTTTTTCATCCTCACTCCCAACAAGCCAGCCCTTGGGAGGTAAGAGAACTTTCTTGTTGAATGATGTCAAGTAAATGTCTCCTATAAAGATAAAATCTCTGTGTTTTTTTTCAGAAGGGCATAGAGACTGTGAAGCAAACATGGAAGATTTCTAATAAGACTTGGTGCTTCTTAATATCCCCGCTTATAGATCACTATCTTTTTTTTTTTTTTTCCTTCAAGGGACATGGCTTGCAGTGTGGCAGGCATAACTTCTGATGCTAATGTTCTGACTAATGAACTGAGGCTCATTGCTCAAAGGTATGGAATAATAGCATAACTAATGATATAGAAGTTAGTTTAATGTTTCTAAGGAAAACTCACTTTTGCAAAGATTAGTCACTAAAAGTCTATTAATTGAAAATGACAGGTTTTTTTTCCATAATACCTTTATTTTATTTATTTATTTTTATGTTGTGCTGAGGATCAAACCCTGTGCCTCACATGTGCTAGGCAGGTACTCTACTACTGAGCTACAGTCACAGCCTGAAATTATAGTTTTTTTAAATCAAATTTATAAAATGTCATTTATTATAAAGATAATAGGATGTTAACAAGTTTCCCCCCTCCTCCTCTTCAAATTATAAGTGACTATTATGTTGTCTCTATGGCATATATTTTTTTTCCACAGGGTATTTTCCTTAGATTTTATGTGTTTTAGAAAAAAAAAAAAAACTATTAATATGCCAATCTTTTTATCCTAGGTATTTATTACAATATCAGGAGCCAATTCCTTGTGAGCAGTTGGTTACTGCACTGTGTGATATCAAACAAGCTTATACACAGTTTGGAGGTACTGAACTTTTTAGAATTGTTATTCTGAAAATTTAAAACATTATAAGTAATAACCTTTTCAAGGTAGTAAAAGGAAATTGAAAATCATCAGTCCATAATTCCTGCATCTTGAGCAAGCCTGCTTCTACCATGTAGATTATATATTTTATTAATAATATATTGAAAGTCCAAAATAACATTTTCCAATTTGGAAACAAATTCTTTTTACATAATAATGAAATTCAGCACTGGTGTATGTCCTTACTTCCTCTCCTGGCTATGTCCAAATCCTAGAAACAAAAGTGGAATTTGTGATTGAGCTTATCTCTGATAGCCAGAACATGGAGCAGTTAATGAATGCTTAACTTCACAGAAAAGCATTCAGCCACATTCTCTGAGCTCTAGTAACTATAGTGATACCAAATTTAGATTGTTGATGTTTGGCTTTTTCTTCTTTGTTAAAGGAAAACGTCCCTTTGGTGTTTCGTTGCTGTACATTGGCTGGGATAAGCACTATGGTTTCCAACTCTATCAAAGTGATCCTAGTGGAAATTATGGGGGATGGAAAGCCACCTGCATTGGAAATAATAGCGCTGTGAGTATTTTTGTGGTGTGTAAAAGCTAGAAAAAGATCTAATAACTATCATAATTTTTGAAGTAAAGATGAACAGTATTTTAAGATAGTTCCATACCACATCAAGGTTGTTATAGCTATCTATGATTTCTGTTGGTGACAAAGTTGCAGATACTGCTAATATATTGGAGTTTGTTGCCTTCATTTATAATTAAATGCTAGTTTTAAATTAAAATTTGTGAAAATAAAGATACATTATTTTTCATACCTTTATTCACTACCCTCTAAGTTCTAGGATGGACTCCTTTGTTAACGGAGGACCTAGATTAAAAATTCCCTTAGGGGAGCAAGGGATATAACTCGGTAGAGCACTTACCTACCATGTGTGAGGCCCTGACTTTGATCCCCCCTAAAAAAAAAAAAGAAAACTCCCTTGACAGAGCATCAGTATCCTCTCTTGTTACCCCATCTCAGGTCTACCCTTCCTGCCATCCAAATTGTTTATACTGGTTGTAGTGCCATTTAAAAGGCAGGCATTAAGCCGGGTGTGGTGGTATACACCTGTAGTCCCAGCACTTCAGAGGCTGAGCACATGGGATCACTTTAGGAGTTCGAGATCAGCCTAGGCAACACCTCAAAAAAATTTTGAGACTCCCATCTCAAAAAAATAGTCAAACATTCTTCTAGACCAATCCATATTCCTAAAAAAAAAAAGAAAAAACGTAAAAACTTAAAATTCTATATATTCTTGTTTTATAGGCAGCTGTGTCAATGTTGAAACAAGACTACAAAGAAGGAGAAATGACCTTGAAGTCAGCACTTGCTTTAGCTATCAAAGTGCTAAATAAGACCATGGATGTTAGTAAACTGTCTGCTGAAAAAGGTAACACATGTCCTCTTTCATTTGTCTGCTTGAGTGAGGGGAACTGATTGAGTAGCTGTTGGTATTAGGCATTTTACCTGTTGCTTAATTCATAGAAGCAGCACCATTATAAGTTAGGTAGCTTTATACCTGTTTCCTAAACGAGGACACTGGGGTGCCATGACTAGGGTTAAGTGACTTGACAAAGATCAGAATGAGCATTGATAACTTTTGAAGCCATAATGCCACACTGCATGCTGGGCTTAATGACCTGAGCTAGAATGTTCCCAGTACTCATAATTCAGAGACCCTGCTCCATGCTAATTTAGTTAATAGTAATCATATCAAGACCTCTTGGTAGTGATATCTATGCTTCTGTGTGTGTATGTGATAAACTACATGTATTTCTACAGGGTTATGATATACTTTACGAGAGATAGAGCACTTGCATCAGTCATGGTACCCTGTTGTATTTTTCTGGGTCTTTTAAACTCTTATGTTAAACTCATGTTAATAATTTCACTTTATTCAACTTAAGTTGTATGACATAAAAATTTTTCCCAAAATTGTGGTTGATTAACATTGATTTAATGTAGTACACTTAGCTCCCTGTGTTTCTTAGAAAATGCCATTATCTATAGACTGACGTCTGTTGTCATCTAATTTCAGAGAGGCCCTAGTCAATTTCCCCTACACAAATACTCTTTCCGCTATATGTATCAGTGTGTTTCCCTTGCCCAGAGCCATAGAAGCCGTTTTTCATACCGTTATTTTGAAAAGAGGTTTGAAAATTCCATAAAAAGTGTTATCATTGGTTGAAGATTCCAGCTTAGCATTCAGGGGTTCTAACAAGGAGATTGTGGTTCTTTCTGGTCAGCAAACTAATAGCAGGCCAGCTAGAATAGCTGTTTTTTTGTTGTTGGTATTTGTTTTGTTTTTGTTAGTTTGGCACCAGGGATGCTTAACCACTGAGACACATCCTCAGCCTTTTTTTTATATTTTATCTTGAGTCAGGATCTTCGTAATTTGCTTAGGGGCTTGCTAAATGGTTGAGGCTGTCTTTGAACTCTCAATCCTCCTGCCTCAGCCTCTCAAGCCACTGGATGACTGTACTTTACTAAGGGAACAACATAATGGTTGCTAAAAAGTTGGGATGGGTTAAAAGAGGGAAGATGTTTAAGTAAAAATCGTGATTAAAATATTATTAAGACCAAAGGTATTTTCTTCCTGTAAAAGTATCCAGGAATCATTAACCATAAAACATGGTAAAGTAGTGAATTGAGGCTTACATATGTTAAGTTATTTGCTGAGTGTACCTGCCTCTGATACAAATGTTTGTGTTTGTGTTTGTTTTTTAGTGGAAATTGCCACACTTACAAGAGAGAATGGAAAGACGGTGATCAGAGTTCTCAAACAAAAGGAAGTGGAGCAGTTGATCAAAAAACATGAGGAAGAAGAAGCTAAAGCTGAGCGTGAGAAGAAAGAAAAAGAACAGAAAGAAAAGGACAAATAGAACCAGGGATTTTATAACCCATTTGGGGCACCATTTCAGTGTAAAGGCTGTTCTACTCTTCCACCTGAGAAGGCTTTTTCAAAAACTTGTGCAGGTGGGGAAATAGGACATTCCATACTGAATTGGGTCTTTGTCATTTCTGCTCAATTGAATACTTTGTTGTAATGATGATTATTCTTTATGGACATCTTAAATTTCACACTTTTTTTTGGAATAAAACTTGAAAAGAACGGAGATGGTGAAGGAAAAAGTTATCTGTAGCGATAATTGTTAAAAACAACAGGATTGATAAGGCTCTTACCTTCCTCAGGCTATGTACGCTGTGGTTTACATTCCTTTCACAAAGGTGGGGCATATCCCTTTATGCTGTCCATCATTTCTGTCTCCAGAGATGGGTTAGAGAATGAATGAGAGCGCTGAGCAAAGCCAGCACTGATGTATACACATGAAGAAAGAATGTATAGGATCCTGCAGTTAGGACTGCACAGAGTCATAGCCCAAGCCATATGGAAGATGGAATGGGAGAAATTAAAGCCACACAGGAAAAGTGGAACCAAGAGATAAGAACAGTTTTGTTTTGGCTGAAGGGAGTTCCATTGCTGGGCTTTGCTCAGCCCATTCACTTAAGTTTCTATGACTTGATACAAGTGATATAGAGTGGTCTTATTTCAAGTGTAATTCCTGGACAGACAGCTTCAGTGTCACCTAGAAATGCAAATTCTGACATCCAGACCTACTGAATTAAAGTGTCTGGGGGTGCATGGTAATCCATTTTAACAAACACATCAGGTGATTCTTACATATACCTAAATTTAAAGTCCCCAGGGGTAATTCCATTGGCATCCTGGGTGAGAACCAGTTCAGTGAGCTTCCCTTTGCTCCATAGTGGTTACACTACCATGTATGGGCTTCCAGCCTAAAGGCTCCTAAGTGTATTTAGGGAGTAATAGTTGCAATTTTGGGGACTGGGGTTGTGGCTCAGTGGTAGAGCACTTGCCTAATGTGTATAAGGCACTGCATTCGATTCTCAGTACCACATAGAAATAAATGAATAAAATAAAAGTCTATCAATGTCAAAAAAAAAAAAAAGTAATTGCAGTTTTCTGCGCAGTCTAAAAGGCATTTCTGAGCTCTTGGATGATCCACTTTTGAACTGTCTAAATTAATTCACTGTAATTTATATAGCTGATTTTCATTGTTCTTGAGAGTTATATGTTCTATAAAATCACCACAGATGCTGAATTAACAAATACTGAACCGTTGTACCTAAGGGAAATATTGGGATAGGTTCTATAGCCACTGGTGACAGCATTTTCATCAGTTGATCAATTCATTCCTTTTTAATGTGTTTCTACTTAAGACACCTTATTTGATACATACTGTTGATTCTTTAGCATAATTCCCTGCCAACAGCTATATCTGAACGTATTAATAAGGCATAGCACAGCCTTCATGTTCTTGGGAACACTCAATAATAGCACAATACGTGAGGACCATTTTAAACTGTGAAATCACCAATAAAAGGCACAATAATGCAAAAAATATGGTACAAGAGAGACCGTCGGAACACTCATAAAAGTATGAGCTGAAACTAGAAGTGTTGCCTTATTAGACTCGTCTAGGAATGTATTCTTCAGGCTTCCCAGACTTTTTCACTAATCTGCATATGTCCACAAATGACTGCAAAAGCACTGCAAGTATTTCCAAGAGTAGGCAAATTCACAAATATATATATAATCTACAAATAAAGATCGGTTCTACATCTTTAAATGACCCTCAATCTTGTTGCACCTGGAATTAAAGACAGATGGAAAAGTGAATCAATAAACCCTGTTGACCCCATTCTGGATAGCCAGAATCCAGCCATTTACCACTAAGGGGACCAGGGATGATCTGGTCCATTGTCTCTCATTTGAACAATAGCAACAGCCTCCTAACTGGTCTCTCTACTTCCACTTCCTCTCCCATAATCAATTCTCAACAACAGCCAGAGGAATCCTTTCTAAATGTTAAAAATTGTGCTACTTCTGGGCTGGGGCTGTAGCTTAGTAGTAGAGTGCTCACCTCGCATGTGTGAGGCTCTGGGTTTGATCCTCAGCACTAAACATAAAAATAAAGGCATTACATCCATCTACAACTAAAAAAATATTTTTTTAAAAAAAAAGATTGTGCTACTTCTCTGCCCAAAGCTCTCCAATGACTTCTTCGCATCTTGTTCAGTAAATGTTAAATTCTTCAACTGGCTTATGAGGCATCCTAGCTTCTGGCTCCACTGTCACCTTTCATATCAAGTGCTCCCTTCCTCACTATTCATCCAAATGAGTCTTCTGGTGGTCCTCGAACCCATCAAGCCCTTTTCATCACGTGACCTATGTACTTGCCAGTCCCTCTGCCTTAGGAAAGCCCTTCCCATGGGTTATATGTATTTTCCACACCCTCATCCCCTCTGGTCTCCACTTGAATGTAACCTTATCTGACTATTTCTCTAAAGAAACAATCTACTCCCCCATTCTCTGCCCCTTACCCTGATGAACTCTTCTCCAAGACACTGCAGAAGGACTTTGTTTTCATTCAGCAACTGTGTCCCAGTGGGAACAAAAACAGGAACATATTAGGCAACAAATAAACTCATGAATGATTAAATAGAGCCCCTTGATATGCTGGAGTGAAATCCTAAACACCACTTTTCCATCCAGGTCAGAACTTGTGGGTTTCTATATTCTGACCACACCTTCTGCATTCCTAAAGTTAGAACAATATCTTGAGTGCTACAGTAGATAAGAGCCCAGAGTAGAAATAAGCCACACTAGAAATAAGTCTTCAAAGGCTAAGTTTGTAGCTCAGTGGTATAGTGCTTGCCTAGCACGAGTGAGGCACTGGGTGTGATCCCCAGCAGCACATAAAAATAAATAAATGAAAATAAAGGTATTGTGTCCATCTGCAGCTAAAAACAAAAATAAAATCTTCAATTTCCTAACAATGGACAATTTTCAATGTAGTCCCCCTTTTGTTTAGATAAATTCATACTAGAAAAATAGCAAAAGGTAGCCTGGAGCAAAGGCTACTGAGTAACTTGTGGGATTTTTTCCTATTTTGGGGCTATCAGCTTAGCATAGAATCTCACCAGATCCCATTTTCCTCTACTCTGGGCATGCTTTTGGCCCAGATGGCAGGACCCTTTGTTTTCCAGGGTATTTTCTGACATATCCCAAATGTAGCCTTAGTGGGCTGGGGATATAGCTCAGTTGGTAGAGTGCCTGCCTCACATGCATAAGACCCTGCTTTCAATCCCCAGCACCACCAAAAAACAAAACAAACAAAAAAAACAATGTATCCTTAGCAATCTTCATCCAAATGGGCCCTCCACCAACAGCAAGCATTTCATTCTCTGATCTGGGCAAAACTCAGTAGGTTTTCACAGAGACGCTACCAGCTTGGAAGCACCTTGATGTGAATAAGTAGGAAACCAAAGAGAGCTAGGTTTTAAATCTTGAGCTAAGTTTTAAAATCATGCTTTTAAAAATAAGCCATGTGGGGGAAAAATCACATTCCTGTGTATAATTTTACTTGTGGTAATTAGAAAATAAGTGAGGCTCTGGAATTTCTAGTCTAGCACTTTGAAAGTTCCTTGAAAGTATTTGTTGCAGCAATGCAAAAATATTCCAGACTCCGGGGGAAACAAAAACACCAAAATATAACCCGAAAGTAGATTCATTTCTTTGTTGAATACTTGGGTGTGTTCCTGGTCATTTTTGGTGATGAAGATATATGGTCGAGTAAAACATCTTCCGCTCTTAACCTCAAGTCTTGCAGGAATGGCAGTGCTGTAATCAACTGCTTAAAACTGCAGAGAAGTGCTAGACTCCAGGAGGCTGTGCACTGAAAGTTAGGGAGGAAAGGCAGAGGAGCTTCATGAACTAAAGCTTAGTGATGGGAAAGGTTCACATATTTATGGAAATCCTGCACAGAGCAAAGCTAAAGCATAGCTCCTTGGGAGAAGATGGGTAATGACAAGAGGTGAAGTTAGAAGGTGTGCCCGGCGAATGAGAAAAGCAGTTACTCTGACTTTGTTAAAAACAATGATTCTGTGAGTCTAGGCCAGGGGTTAGGTGGAAAGAGAGTCAGGGAAATGAATTAGGAGGCTACTGAAATAGGTGAGGAAGGATGAGGATCTAAAACAAGGGAAGCAGGAGGAGAAGCTGCCATGGAGTGAGAGATGAGAGGGAAAGATTAAAAGATGACTCGCAGCTTGACTTCAGACTAGTTATAATCTGATCTAAAAAAGCATTAGGTAAACTTGATGAACTACATTTCCTAATGTCTATTATTGTTATAACCTGAACATAGGGAAGAACTCTGTAAACGATATTGCATGTTACACATTGGGGTAAAACCATGTTGAAAGCTTACCCCTCCATTTTCTTCCAGATTTTGTTCATTTGTATTTTTTTCCATAAAATTGTTTTTTAAGTTATTAATAGGCCTTTATTTATTTATTTATTTATTTATAAGTGGTGCTGAGAATCGAATCCAGTGCCTCACACATGCCAGGCAAGTGCGCTACCACTGAGCCACAGTCCCAGCCCTCATTTGTATTCTTGTATTCACTGTTCATCTCCTTCACCCAATTTTCTATCACAGTATTTATTCAGCTTTTTCAAAATTAATTTATGAGTTCTTTTAAGGATAGCTCTTTGTCATCTATGTTACAAATGTTTTCCCATATTAGCATTTTTATTTTTATTTTGATGCTGATATAATGAAGGTTTTTTTCCCCCCAGTACTGAGGACTGAACCTAAGGCCTGTGCATGCTAGGCAAGTATTCTACCATTAAACTGCATCTATAGACCTTTGTATTTTATTTTGAGACAGGACCTCACTGAGTTGTTCAGGCTGAACTTGAACTTGTGATCCTCCTGCCTCAGACTCCCAAGTAGATGGAATTAGAAGAGTATACACTGTGCCCAACTGTTCATTTTTTTAAAGGCAATGTTTAAATTAATCACACAGCTTTAATTCTGTTCTTCAGAATACTTGGAAATTATTTATTCTTGAATGAATTCAAAATTACATGAAATAAGACATTTACCTTTCTTGTTTTCTTTCTGTTTCTCCCCATGCAGTGCTGGAAATCAAGCCTTGCACACATAAGGCAAACACACTACCACTGAGCTACATCCCCATCCCCAATTTTTATTATTTTGATTACAGTTTCACTGAGATATAATTCACATACCACATAATTCATCCATTTAAAGTGTGCATTTCAATTACTTTTGGTATATTCACCAATTTTCCTCACCACAAAAAGAAATACAGTATCCCTTTTTCTTCACCTCCATGTTCCTGGGCAACTACTAGTCTGTTTTCTATAGATTTGTCTATTCTGAACATTTTATATAAATGAGGTGGTATAATGTTTGAAATGTGACTGGTATAGTTCACTTATTATGATATTTTCAAGGTTCATTCTTCTTGTAGCCTGTATCAGTAATTCATTTGTTTGTTTACCAGAAAAATAATAGCACAGATACGTTTTTTATTGCTGAATAATATTGTATCTTATGATTTTGTTTGTCCATTTATTAGTTGATGGAACTTTGGGTTGTTTTCACGTTTGGATATTATCAATAATGCTGCTATAAACTAAGTCATCCATAAGTTTTTGTGTAGATATATGTTTATATGGAATATATATCAAATATGGAATTTTGGAATCATATCTCAGTTTATTTTTAATCCATCTGTACATCTAATATTCATACTAGTGATTATACAGATTTTAAAAAGTCTATGTTCTCCTATTTTTTCATAAGGGTCCAATAAAAATGGGAAATAGGTTGGTCCTTTGAGTAAGTACATATGATTTCCTTAGCTATCATTGAAATAGGTCTCACAGTTGGTGAGGATTTTCACTTCCTTTCATCTTGGCAGGAAGAATTTTTTCCTCTAAGTTCCCTTATACCTAACACTAGGAGAAGCCAAATGTTTGATTCATACCTCAGAGCCTTATATAATAATATTCTCTGAAAATTTCAGAATCATACAGAATGGGAGAATTCACGGTAAATTGCCTTCTAAGCCCTTAACAATCTAATAATTTACTTTTTCTGATTATAAAAGCAAGGCATGATCATTTTGGAAAATAAGAAATAATAAATTTAAAGCCACCCATGATACCATATTTTAGTGCAAAATTATCACAGATTTTATACCATATACATATATATGTATTTTTTAACAAAAAAGTGGGGTGCAACCATTATGTGAAGCTTCTTAAAAAGATTGTGCTGGTGGGCTGAAGATATAGCTCAGTTGGTAAAGTGCTTGCCTCATATGCATAAGGCCCTGGCTTCAATCCCCAGCATTATACACACACACACACACACACACACACACACACACACACAAAGATTGTGCTGGTATTACTTAAAAATAATTTATTCCTAACTTTTCTTTGGTACAAGTTTAGGATGCACAGAATACTCATGAATATACCACAATTATGCAGTGAAATATGGGTATCTTGTCTGGAGTTAACTTATCTTGCTGGCCCAATTTAGATGTGAGTAAGTGTACTGATAACCTTCAGCAAATTATAGGCAAGCTATTTAAAAATACTCTTAAGGAATTTAAAATGTATTTTTCCTTCTCATTGCTTTTCTATTTTGCTGCTTTAAAAAGCTCTGTCTAGGGGCTGGGCATGTGGCTCAAGCGGTAGCCTGGCATGCGTGCGGCCCGGGTTCTATCCTCAGCACCACATACAAAGATGCTGTGCCAGCCGAAAATTAAAAAATAAATATTAAAAAATTCTCTCTCTCTCTTTAAAAAAAAAGCTCTGTCTGTACTACAGAGCAGAAGTTATCATTCATCACGCATAAACAGTATCAATATGTGCCTTATATGTTAAAGTTATTGGTACTCATTCTCACAACCTAGTAAACCAGGTATTTCAACTATAACACTCAGTTTTTAAGGGCCTACTATGTGTTCAGTGATTTAGAGGTGATTTTTTTAAATTTTTTTATTACATAGTTGAGAAAACAAAGCTCAGACAAGATAAGTGACTTGGCACAAGCCACACAGCTCCCAAGACACCATTGTAATGTAAGCCACCACTATCATCCCTTCACTAGACTTCTATGTATGTATTCTTGCATCCCTCTCTTCAATTGTTAGAGTGATCTCCTTAATACATAAATCAGAGGACATGAGCACATCTTAACCCTTTCACTGATTTCCCATCAGAGAATTGTACAAAATTTATTCTGAAGCTTAAACTTAAAGATCCCTCCCTTAGCCTCTTCCAAGGCCCTAGGAAGGACATAACAATGTATTTGAAGATTCATATGCTTTTTTGTAAAAGTTGCAAAAGTAAACCTTTTGTGCCAGGAATGGTGGCACATTCTTGTAGCCTATCTACTTAGGAGGCTGAGGCAGGAAGATCTCTTGATCCCAGGAGTTTGAGCCTGGCCTGAGCAACATAGTGAGGTCATATCTCTTTAAAAAAAAGATAATCTTTTAACTACAATTGATAAGTGCTACTGTCTATTTTTCATAAAATATATTTATTCATGATAATTTTCATGCATAGATTACTGTTAACCATTCCAGGGTAGAAATGGCCGTCAGGATGTTTGCTGCCTCTCATGTCACCTAGCATTGTAGCCAGGTGTAAGGCAGAAGTTGTGCCACCACAAGAACAATATCTTTTATGGTACCCATCATAGGAAATTTATGGATAATGGAAGAGAACAAGCCTTGAAATTTATGGAGGCATAGAAGCTAGTGTAGGGGAGTATGTGTCAGATACATTAAAGTTGTTAGTGCTCATTCTCACAACTTTCTTCAGATGTGTAAAATTATAAACTGAGAATTCAGTTCTCAGCGATGCCAAAATAGTGAGGGTGGGGAAAGAATACAGAGTATTTCAGGCCAATAATCAAACTATAATTTCCTAGGTATTGTGATGTTTGTCAACTTTTAAAAAAATTGTGATTCATTGAGCTCTACATAAATAGCCAATTTTCTATATGTATTCTTGTATGTTTTTGCTTAAACAGAACTACCCTCAACCTACTTCAAAAATATAATCTTCAGTATAAACCTGAATCAGCCCAGCCTTCCATTATCCGACTTACAGCTTTACCTTGTCCCACTCCTCCTGTCTTGTTGGTAATGCTTTGTACCTGATTCTTTCCTGCCTTCCTCAGAACAAACTCTTTTCTCCCATAGAGTCTTTGTTTTAGAAGGGGGGGGGTACCAGGGATTGAACTCAGGGGCACTTGACCACTGAGCCACATCCCCAGCCCTTATTTTATATTTTATTTAGAGACAGGGTCTCTCACTGAGTTGCTTAGCACCTCTCTTTTGCTGAGGCTGGCTGTGAACTTGCAATCCTCCTGCCTCAGCCCCCAAGCCATTGGGATTACAGGTAAGCGCCACTGTACCCAGCTTCCCATAGGGTCTTTACCTGGGTCATCCCCTCTATCTGGAATGGTCTTCTGAATTCTGCAGACCAGCCTTTCCTCCATCTCTGCTAACTCAGGTCACCTTGTCAGAAAGGCATTGTCTGACCACCTAATCTAAAATAGAATCACTACCCCAATTCCATTACTTTCTATATATTTCCTTAATAGTTCCTATCAAATTCTGAAATTAGGCTGGTCACAGTGGCATACACCTATAATCCTAGTGGTTTGGGAGGCTGAAATTGGAGGATGGCAAGTTCTAAAGCCAGTCTCAACAACTTAGAGAGGTGCTAAGCAATGAGAGCCTATCTTTTAAATAAAACACACACAAAAAAAGGCTGGGGATGTGGCACAGTGGTTAAGTGAAGTACCCCTGGGTTCAGTCCCTGGTACAAGAAAAAATCTGAAATTATCTTTTAAAAAAATACTTATTAGTTGTCAATGGATCTTTATTTTATTTATTGATATGTGGTGCTGAGAATCAAACCCAGTGCCTCACACATACTAGGCAAGCACTCTACCACTAAGCTACAACCCCAGCCACTGAAAGTATCTTGTTTGTTTGTTGTTGTCTGCCTTCCTCCTCTAGGTAGTAAATTCTATGAAGATGTGGACATTTTTTGTCTTGTTCACTACATCATCTCTAGAATTTGGCACATAGTTGATCCTTAAATACTTATTGAATAATGAATAGCTTTGAGGTCTCAAATTAAGGTTTGTTGGACACTACAGACCAAAGACTGTACCTTTCCCAATATGCCAAGAACTTTCTCTATTTCCCAAACTATTATTCCACAGAGTATAGAAAGATCACATGTGTATTAGAAACACAAGCGATTTCAACTCTGCTTCACCAACAACTGAGAAGAACAGGTACCACCAATGATCAAAATATCCTTCTCCTAATCCCAGCCCCTAGGGAGGCCTTGAATCATAAATTCAAGGACAGCCTTGGAAATTTAGTGAGACCCTGTCTCAAAATAAAATACAAAATAAAAGACTGGGGATTAGAGCTTAGTGGCAGAGCATTCCTGGGTTCAATTCCCAGTATTAAAAAAAAAAAAAAAAGAATCCTGCCATGTACAATTCCAGCAGCTCCAGAAACTGAGGCAGAAGGAGCATGAGTTCAAGGTCAACCTCAGCAATTTAGTGAGGCCCTAAGCAACTCAGTGAGACCCCATCTCTAAATAAAATATTTAAAAAAGGGCTGGAGATGTGGTTCACTTGTTAAGTGCCCCTGGGTTCAATCCCTGGTTTAAAAAAAAAAAAATCCTTCTCCATACAGGTGAATTCAAGTATTTCTCAGTTTTGAAAATATGGGAAACAACTCACATTGATCAGGCATCTCATAGAAGAATCAAAGAAAGATTATATCTTATGTGAGACAGCTATAGAACTTGGAATTAGCAAATGATTTCCAATTTTAAGAGGTTTGAATCAAGTGGCTTAGAATTAGATTAAAGATAATCATTTCTCTGGAACAGTCAATGCCATACATTACTCTGACCTTCCTAGTGAGTTTTTTTTTTTTGTACTGCTAAGAGATTGCTCATCTTGTTTTTTATCCATATAGAAATACTGATGTCAATTAGTCCTCCATGGGAAATGAAGCTAGATGAGAAAGTAAACCCTTGCTAAATAAATTAGAGAAGTGGATAATTAGAGCAGAGATTCCAAACCATTTCAGAGAGGCAGCTCCATTTTGGTTTTATTTATTCTCATCACTTCCCTAAAAGTGTTATTAATATGGTAGTTTACAAATTACACATGGGAATAAAATTTTGATTGTTTCATACTCTTGAAAATCAGAATTTCATAATAGCCCTTAATTGAAATAGAAACAATCCTTAAACAATTGAATTGGCAATCAAGGAATTAAATTCTAAGATGGTGGTTCTGTAGCACGAAGACCTGCACTATTTGTGGTCTCTACCTGCAGTATAATTTGTACTTTGGACTTCTTTTGGTATATGAAGTGGTGTCTACAAATACCTCTCATATCCAGAATATATCTGAGGGAGATATATATTTGGTAAGAATACTTATATTCTGTCTTTGCACAGAATTGAATATTTATAATTGTATCTTATAGACATTAAAATAAAGGCCTAAATTTCTTGTTAAATTTACAATATGATACGGAGAATATCCTATTATCTATCATCTATGGAGAACAGATCATTTAACTCAATAATATGTACATATTCCTAATAAGTTATCTTTATTAAGTATATGAATGTTGAGCTTTGCTCATATATGCATGTGCTTCATAAAAACATTGCAGTCAGCAATGGACTGCATATATGATGGTGATCCTATTGCTTAGTCTTAATATATAACATAATATTATATATTAATATAATATTAAATATTAATTATATTAATATTATTATATAGTATTATATATTAATATTAATATAGCTGTCTTAGTTTGTGTAAGTATCAATCCTCTATGATCTTCACACAAGGAGGAAACCATCTAATGGCATACTTCTCATCACATACTTATTAAGTGATGCATGACTGTAATTGCAAATCCACGGAAGGGCTTTATCTACACAAATCTGGATTTGGCATAAAAGGAAAACAATTTTCACAATGTGATTCCTCACTCCCAGATTTAAAAATTTGTAACATTAGAGGACATGGGGGTTTGTATCACACTTTTCTAAGGTGGAAATAATATCTTTATTTTTAATAATTGCTGATATTTGTCCAAGATATATTATAATTTACTGTACAGTAGCTGGACTGTCATTTCTTTGTTAACTTTTGTTTTTTAAAGATTTCAATTTTTTTTCTTTTCTGGTTCTGAGGGTTGAACCCAAGACCTCATGCATGCTAGGCAAGCACTAAAAGCCACATCCCCAGCCCTCACTTTTGTGATCTATTGGTAATCAAGTCTGTGACATTGTGGTATGCATACTATTATTAAATTTTATTGGGATAGCTGAGTTTTGAATGTGTTAATGTTTTTGTAATATTTGATTTTATGCAGTGTTTAGTTATTACAATCTAATAAAATATTGTAACAATTTTCTTTCTTAAAGCTCTCTATGTAAAATATATATCTGAATTTTTATATTTTGATTGTAGCCATTGAAATAGCCCTTGAAAGGGACTTATTCATTTTATATAATTTATTTTGAAGTATTGAATTTTAATATCCTATCAATATTTGATTTTTTTCCCAACCTATAAAAATGTTTTCAATTTTGTCACTAAAGTTGACAGCATCCATTTTTTATCTTTAATTAACTTTCAGTTTTGGCTTTCATCTTAAAAGACTCACAGAATTTATCACCAATCCATGATGGAAGTGATGAATGGAAGATTTGGAGAAGCTGCCTAGCTCTGAATTTAGCTCAGTTGACCCCATTATAAAAAAGAAAAGCCAGCAGCAACATCTATATACAAGGCGATTCATTAGGCCATACCACTTGCAGATGACAATGTTTATTTTTGATTCCTGCTATTTTTTTTTTTGACCCAATAATTCCCCTTCCATGTACTCTCTTTTAACTCCAAAGCACCAATTGCCCTTTGTTTAGGGCTTTTGTAGGTGGGAAAACACATCAGAGAATAATTGTCACACAAATAATAATAATAGCTACCATGCATTAAACTCTTGGGCACTGTGCAAACTTTGTGTACAAACTGTATCTCCTGCCAGGCAGGTTATAAGTCACCGTTTTAAAGATGAGGAATGAGAGAGACTAAGTTTAGTTTAGCAAATGGTGAGATCTTTGAAGTCAGGTCACCTGGGTTTGAATCTATACTCACCACTTTCTAGTTCACTAGTCTGAGGTCTTGGGCAAACTAGTTAACATGCAGTTATTTTCCCAACAAACATTTTGAGCAGCTGGCATGTGCTCAATATACTGAGCATACACCCTCGAATAAAACAGGCACAGCTGCTGCCTATCTGGAGCTAGTTTTCTATGGGGGGAATCAGACACCTAACACACTAAAAGAATAGAATTACAAATTATGACAAATATGGTGACAGGAAGGAATAGGCAGTGATAGAGGGAATGAGGGTCCACCTTAGATAGATTGGTTTATCTCTCAAGACATAACAGGTAGCGCTGAAACAGGAGTAGGAATTAGGTAAAGCAGGGAGGAGGAGGATGGGGGAGAATAGCTCAGGCAGAGGGAACAGTGGAGGTGAAGACCCTTGAGCAGGACTGCAGGACTCAAGGGGCTGGAATAGCTAGAATTTAGTGTGCAAAAGGGAAGGAGCAGTGATATGGGACTGTGGAATTCGAAAAAAGCAGAGTCTGAATGGAAGAGGAGGGAATTGCCAGGAGAATTGAAAAGGAGTTGACCAAAACAAAACTAACTAAAATGAAATAAAAGTTCCTCTCTAGTACTATTGCTTGAGATTAAATGAGCTAATATGTTAAAAAGTGCTACACTTATTACATTCCCCATTACTTAGTGGGATTAATGATAATTATTAAATTGGACTTTCTGTGGCAAAGTACTGACTGGCTAGTGTATGATAAAATTGAATAAAATAGACCATAGGCTGTGGAGCTCATTATCTAGTAGAGGACATAAGATATAAAAGACATACAAAAAGAAGACAAGTGGTATTTGAAATGGGCCTTGAAGGGGGTGGGTATGGATGTTCAAAGAAGGGAAAGAGAGCAGGCTGAGTGAAGATACGAAAGGGTAGTAAAAATGTCACATTCTAGGGAGAGATCAGTATAAACTATGTTTAAGAGTTCAGACTTGGGCTGGGAATGTAGCTCAGTACTAAACTTGCCTGATATGCATGAGGCTCTAGGTTCCATCTCCAACACCTAAATAAATAAATAAATAAAATCCACAATCTTCAGAGAAAAATATGGTGTGTGGCATGCAGGTGCATTATATAAACTGTATGACAGTTCATTTGGTTAAAGCTCAGAAAGTTGGTAGGCAGATGTTCCTTCAGGGGAACTTTGTAGGAGTCAGCTGCAACATGGTCATTTGCATGGTCATTTGATCAGCCAGTGTTTCCTAGCAGTGTGAAGATGCCTGTTACCAGAGTCAGATGCAGCCACCACTTCCAGCAACCACAAGTAATTGGCATGTCCCAGCAGGGAAAACACATCCAAGATGCATACATTATATTCTGTGCTACAAATTTAAAGTGCCCAAGAAATTATACACTATGCCTTTTACTTTAAAACAATAACAACAACTAATGGTGCTTTTCACAGGTTATATAGATAGCTTTTTCTCATGGTTATTGATACCACACGATGGGTAGGTAATGGAATTCCAATTATGCTTGTTGGCTGAGTTAACAACCATTGAATTCTACTTTTGCCACAGAGAGGAGCTGTGACCTTCAGCAGTTATTTACCTTTTCTCTTTCAAATCCCTTAGCTGTAAAAG
The DNA here is from genome assembly GCF_045843805.1 of Urocitellus parryii. Classification (NCBI taxonomy): domain Eukaryota; kingdom Metazoa; phylum Chordata; class Mammalia; order Rodentia; family Sciuridae; genus Urocitellus; species Urocitellus parryii. Next base: position 120,642,607 of record NC_135536.1, on the reverse strand, counting down.
AATAACACTTTGAAATCATCCAAACGCTATTTGAATGAATTGCATAAGTGTATATAAGCCCCATGTATTATTCAGAGAAAAATATAAAATTGCAGTCAAGAGACATTAAATACTGTCTTTCATTCCTGTGCAGAAGTGTAATTAATGACTAACCTGGTTATCATCATATGTATTCTTTTTTCTGGGCGTCCTTTAAGTCCTGCTTCAACAAACTGGCTTGGTTGGACATTGTTTCCATTTCCTGATTGTACTTAGACTTAGGGGGAAAAAGTCTTAACTGAATCTTGCAGTTGAGAATTCTTTAAAACCAGGTTTCGGTTTTAACAGATTTACGGAATCTGAAGCTTGGAGTGAAATTTCTACTCTTTAGAGGTGTCAGCTCCATAATTTTCTGTGAAAAGTCAGTGGCTCGCTCTGCCACTGAAGTTTAAAGATAATTCACCTGAATCCCTTCAACCAAATGAAGCTTTCTAATCAATTATGAACGGAAGGAATGAGATACAGTATAAGGTCTACAGGGATTTGAGACGCTAATCCAGCAGTCAGCATCAATCGCCATCAGAGTTGCTAAGAATCTGTGGCAGATGAAGTCACCGATATTTACAAGTGTTAATTGATGGCAACACGAAAGGAATTGCCTATGTTTGAAGCAATTGCGTCTTCTTTTCACGGATGGTATAAATGAGGGTCAGAGCTGTTGTGGCAGCTGTCCTTTCGTATTCTCTAGTTTATCCACGTCATTTTAAGGACAAACAGGCCCAGAAAAGGAGGGTAACTTGCCCAGGGGTCGCCTTGCTTGTCCAGAGCATAGGTCTCCTGATGGGGTCAGTTGGCGCCCACAAAAGCTACAGGAGGCAGATGGGGATCCAACAGTCTGAAGTCTGGCCTGGAGACTGGGCCTGGACTAGGAGGCCGGACCAGGTGTGGAAAAGGCGGAGCTAGGAGCAAATGGGGTGGGGTTGGAGGCGGGGCCTGGTGGATACTGGGCGGGACCTGGGCGGGGCTAAACTCCCTAGAGCTCCTCCTGCGTGCCCCGCCCTCTCAAAGCCGCGAAGCTGAGGTGGGCTTCGCGGGTTGGAGCTGAGGAACCCAGTGGCGGGTCAGCTGTGTCTTCCTCCCTCGTTCCGACCCCTCGAGCTCCAGGAGTCGGTGTTCCCTGCTCAGGGGTCGCTAGTCGCCTGCCGCATTCCCACGCGGGGCCGGACGATGGCGGCGCGGGGGTCGGGGCCCCGCGCGCTCCGCCTTCTCCTCCTTGTTCAGCTGGTGGCTGGGCGCTGGGGTCCCGCCTGCGCGGGGCTCGGCGCGCCGGGAGGTGAGTGTGGGCGGCGGCGCTTGCTCTCGGACGCCGGGAGCCGGGCGGCGGGTGGCCTGGGCAGCCCGGCGCCGGTGCCCGGAGCGGCCAGGCGACCGCGCGCCGCGAAAACCGTGTTACCGGGACCGGGCATCTTTTTCTCCTGCGAATTTGAAGTGAGGTCTCAGATTTAATGTCCAGATCTGTTTAAACGCACAGAAAAGGCCATTTTTGTTGTTCCACGGGTTGTGTTATTGGAGACTGCAGGTCGGCTTAGTATACACTTCATACAACTTTTTAAATAGAAGATACCCTTGTTTTCCCGCAGGGCTTTCCCTTCGTGGTTTGTGGAGGTGTGGGGACCCTGGGTTTAATGCTAGGGATTGAGACGGTAGCTTTTATTCTCTGCCCCCTTCTCCTCCACCCTTCCCGCAGCGTCTGAACTTGTTCACTTTTGCCAGGAGATGAAATGTGCTTGTTGTAGAATGTTAGCGGACTTCCCTGCGTTTGCTTCCTAGGCTCCTCATTAGCTCCTTTGGAGCATGATTTTTTTTTTTCTCACTCTGCTGCTTTTCAAGATATTTTGAACTGGAATCAAAACAATAAAAGAAAACGTTTAGTACTTCTTCAAATTTCAAGTGCTTTAGAAAGTTTTAGATCTAGTCCTCTCAGTAGCTTGAAGAAAAGTGCTATCATTAATGGAGCATCTATGGTGTGACCTAGACATAGAGGAGGTAAGAATCCTTTAAGCGAGACATGAGTGTAGAAATGAGCTATCTGCATTTCATTTTCTACAGTGAGTTTCTTATATAGAGGAAACAGTATCAGAACCGTTTCTTGCCTTTCCTTCTTTGATTTTTTTTTAAACTGTTTTAGAATTTAGAAATTAGAAACTTTGAAGACTAGAATCACTTATTACAGGCTGCATTGCTTACTGTAGAATGAAGAGAAATACAGTGGAGGGTGATTTAAACAAAATTCTGTGCAAAGACAGTTACAGTTTAATGAGAAGAAAGGAGTGTGGTTTTGGAGGCAGACAAGCCTGGTTTCAAATTATAGCTCTGGTATATCCTGTCTTGGGACAAACTTCCCGAAGTTGCCTTCCTTCTTTGAAAAATGAGGCCAACGGTGTGGTGTACACCTGTAATCCCAGCCTCTTGGGAGGCTGAGGCAGGAGGAGTTCAAAGCCAGCCCCAGCAACTCCAGGAGGCCCTAAGAAACTTAGTGAGACTCTCTCTTTAAATAAAATATAAAAAGGGCTGAGGATGTGGCTCAGTGGTTAAGCACCCTTGGGTTCAGTCCCTGGTACCAATAAACAAATATATAAAGAAATAAAATAAATAAGTACAAAAATGAGGATAATATGGCTTACCTCTGAGTCATATTCAGGATACACACATGCAGACACACAGGCCAGACATAGTGCTTGGCACTGTAGAAAATGGTACACTCCTTCTATTGAAGCTGGAACTTTTAAAGTTTTTTACCTTTTAATACAGAGGATTGAAGTTAAGCATTCAGTGGTGTAAACAGTTATCTCTGTTCATGAATGGTGTTTGGTGTTATAACCAGAGTTGATTACTTCCTTTTTTCTGCCCCCAGTCAATTAATACTTTTTTTTAAATAACCATCTCTTGTGTTACATCTATGTTTTCTTTTCTCTGTCCCACATGAGCTCTGAAAACTGTTATTGTTATGCTGTTTATCTTTATATCCTCAGTGCCTAATTTATTACAGGAGACTAGTAAATGTTTGTGGAATGAATGAATAGAACAGTAATATCCCCCTGGATATTACCTTACTTTAGGGTGGGGAGTCATTAAAGATCCCCTCTTCCAGTTCTAAAATTCTAAGGTTCTGAATGCTCTTAGTAACTGAGCATCTTGAAGAAGGTAGTGACATTGAATAGATGGTATCATTGCACATTTGCTCGTAAATGTTAATGTGCTTTTGTGTACAGCTGCCTTTGAATGTGGAGTGGCTGAAAGAACTTCGTGAAGCCATGAGACCTGCTAACTGGCTGTTTTCCTTGGGCATATTACTTGACTTGCTGATTTATTTCACCTTCTTTAAAATGAAAGGATGGTAGTAGGTGTTTTTTATGTCCTTTCAACTGTAATTACTTTTATGTTTAAATTTTATTCTCATATTCATCTTTTATTCTTAATAATAACTCTTTCTTATGGTTTTCTGTGAGCCAATCCCCAGGCAAAGAGAATGTCTAGTCAGGCACAGCTATACCTGTTTGGCTGATCGAAGGTCATGGAGCTGTGGAAAGTGGCCCAGAAGGCAATTTTGTCTCTATTAAAATATAATTTACTAGTACATTAAGATAACGAAAATCTTTTAAACTGATCTGGCTGTGATTGGGATAGTGATTTATGGAAATCAGATTGTCATTACTCAGTTATATTTCTTATCCTTTTAAATGGTTGAAACTTTATTTTTAGTGTATGTAGTGGCTGAGTGCTTCATTCAAAGGAAAATAAAATAATTCATAGAAAATGAGAGCTATGAAAGATTTTTTTTCTTATGTTGAGGCGCTTTCATTAACATTTTCAGAAGCTAACAAATACTCAGAGTGGCTGTTGGTTCTGCTTTTGTTATCTATTTGTATGGCCTTGGATACACTTCTCACATAGTTTAATTTGAAATTTAAAATTATTTTGGTTTTCACCAGGTGCAGTGGCAAGTGCCTGTAATCTCAGTGACTTGGGAGGCTGAGGCAGGAGGATTGAAAGTTCAAGGCCAGCTTCAGCAATTTAGCAAGGCTCTAAGGCGAGACCCTGTCTCGAAATAAAAATGGCTGGGGATGTAGCTCAGTTGTAAAGCACCCCTGGGTTCAGTCTCTAGTACCAATAGATATATTATTTCCTAGCACTTATTAAATATGCTTTGTGAGCTAGACTGTGCCAATTGGAAGGTAGGGTCTTATTTGTGAATTTCCTGATATGTTACAGACGTACCCAAGTTTATTAAAGTAGACTATTAATAGAACTCTTGAGATTTTCAGTCAGTTGTCAAGAGTAGAGGGTTTTTTCCCCCAACTATAATTACAAGTTAGATCTATCAAGTATTTTTTTATAATTAGAATATGGTTTTAGTACAGCAATTTCAGTTCAGAACCTTTTCTTCTAATAGCATTATTTTTTTCTTCCTTAAGAGTCATATAACTTATAATTAGCAGTTGAGAACACTTGTTTGTAAAGCAATGTAAAAATATACTAATGAGTATTTGGTAAATCCCAGTAGACTTTTACCATTAGTATATTTGTGTGTTGTACAACTAAGTTACATCTCTAATTCTGGATAATATTAATTGATTGGCTAACAATAAAGTAACAAAAGCTCAGGCCAAACAAATGGAACTAAATTCTTTCAGATGATAGTTTAGTAATAAATAAGCATGTTGACAATGAAAGTTGTTAAATACTTGAATAGTTCTTGAATGTTTAGAAATTTGTCTACAACAGAATTAGTATAATTTTATAATGTCAATATTTGGAAAGGATTATTTTCAATGAATTTTTCCTGTCATGACTTAATTTTGGTTTAAATGTTTTGTTCAAAATTTCAGGAAACATGGTATTGTTTCTCTTTATTCAATAACCTCATGTTCTTTAAAGTAGAATTATAGCCTATAGCTTTTTACCAGTAAAAATAGGAGTAAAATATGAATACTATTTGAATTCTTACAAAAAGGACAACTTGAGCTTTTGGATGTTATTTTGTGTTTTTATTGTCAATGATATATATAGGCAAACTCTTTTTTCTTCTATGTCATGGTTTCTCAACCTCTGAAATTTTGGGGAGAGGAGCATCCTGCGCCTTGTGGGGTGTTTAGCATCATCCCTGGTCTCTATCCATGAAATTGGTTTCCAACTGGGGCAGTGAGAAGTGCCTGTAATTCCACTGGCACCCATTGAAAAATGTCTCCAGATACTGTCAGATGTGTCCTAGCAGACAAAATTGTTCCCCTTACTCCTCTCTCGAGAACCCTGCTTTAGGTTTTGTTGACCAGAGCTTCTCAATCTTTAATGAGTACAGGATTTCTCTGGGAGGTTGTTAGAATGCAGAGTCAGAGGCAGGGCCTGAGATTCTGCCTTTTTTAACAAGCTCCCAAGTGTTGTGGATATTGCTGTTCAGAGTACCACACCTTAGGTAGCTAAGTTATAGATAGTTCTCCATTTGTATCAACTGGGTGGATTCTCAGATGCATCTGATGAAAGTAATTATGGAAGTAGTGAATTTATAAACAAGACCAATAGAACTAATAAAAATAGGCATAGGGAGTGGGGATATAGCTTAGTTGGTAGAGTGTTTGCCTTGCATGCACAAGGCCCTGTGTTCAGATCTCCAGCACCACAAAACAAAACAAAACTGGCATTATCCTGTTATCCTAACAAAGTAGCTGTCTTCTTTTTTCTGTATTTCCTTTCAGTCATTTAAAAACGATAATTGGATAAGTCTAAGGAAATTTGCAAGAGTCTTATAAGGTCATACAGCCTGTGCAACTTGATGTTACATTAGGTGTTTTATTTCATAACACTCTAAATGTACTAGCTCATAATGCATGTTTATTGTCTGTTGAGAGATCTGTGGTCCCAAATTAAGATGATGAACTTGGCATTTACTTGATCTGATGATGCTCAAACTTCTTTTTTTTAATCTCTTCTTGAGAACTATTGACTAGACCTAAATTTAATACTGCTGAAGGTCATTTTCTTCTTGTAAGTGTTCTGAGAGGGCAAGATGTTAAATTAAGTTTACTAAGGCATATCAGTTACAATGTAACTTTATCCTATAATTCTGTGATAAAAATCAATATATAATATAATGAAAATCCTGAAATAAAAAAACCTCTGCATTTCATCTGTAATACTAAAATAACGATTGGTAAGCATACTTATTTGTCACATTGAAAATGCTGGGGTACACATTTATTTCCTCTCATTAACAAATTGGTTGATTTGCTTTATCTTACTGTTGCTTAAAATAGCCCTTCTAGGACTGCTGCAAAGATTTTTTAAAAAAGGAACAAAAGTCATTTCTTTGTTAACTTAAAGATTCAAGGAGACTTGGAGGGGAAGATTAACTACTCCAGGAAGACCTTGATTATAAATTAGGGATGTATAATATATATCACTCTTACAAATCTTTTCAGATACATTATCTTATTTCATTTGTATGGCAGTCTCTGAAGAAGATGGGGATGGCTATTGGCAGTACCTAGCAAAATTTAAAATGTGCACACCCTTGACTCAGCATTTCCACTTCTAAGAGTCAGCACTTGCATAGTATGGAAAAATAGATGTACAAGGATGTTAATTACAGCATTTTTTCCATTGTAGCATTATTAAAAATAAACCCAAACTGAACACAATAAATGCCCACCAGTGGTGAAACCTTATATAGCAATAAGTAGACCACTTTGTGGTTTATACAGGAAGAGTGGAGATAGATGAATACCTATTGACATAGTATTAAATAAAAAACAAGACACAGAACTTAAAAAGAGGAAAACATTTGTTCTTCTTGTGTGTGTGTGTGTGTGTGTGTGTGTGTGTGTGTGTGTGGTGTACATGCATGTGTTAATAAGTCCACATCCCAAACTTACCAGTGGTTACCCTTGAGACATGGAGAAGGCAAGGAGATGAAGGAGAATTCTGTTTTTATGAGCATCTGGCTTTGATTTTGACAATGATCATATATTACTTTTTACAACGGCAGCATCATTTTTAGAAAACCAATAAAACAGATCAGGTCCTAGTTCTGCCTCTGTTACTCACTAGCTACTAATGTTAGACCAGTAATTTTCAAAAAGGGGCAATTTTGTTTCCCTTTGTCCAACATTTGGCAATGTCTGAAGACATTTTTAGTTGTCACATGGAGGCAGTATGGGTAGAAGCCAGGAATGATGCTAAACATCTCACGGTGTCCAAGACGGCTCCCACAAAAAAGAATTATCCATACCAAAATGTCAGTATTTCCAAGAAATCCTGTATGGAGACCCCAGGACTGCAGCCATTTTCAAGCATGCAGGTTGTACACTGTTCAAGTGAGATAGCAAAGTTAGCCCTCAGTCTTTTAGGGATAAACATACTAGGAAATTGGGAGTTAAAAAGTAGACCAGTCTTCAAGTTAAGACAACCAGGAGAGAGAAGGCCAAAAAGTAAGCTCAACCCTCAAGACAGAAGAGATACCAGGAAGCCAGAGCCAAGAGAACAAAGTCATTAGGATCAAACCCACTGAGATAGGGCAGTGGTCTGCCCTGCTCTAAAAGTATCAGGGACTTTCCCAGATAAGGGGACAAATTCCAGATGGTAAGGGGTAAACATGTGCATAAACTAGTTACTAAAATACCCCATAGTAACCTTTGTCTTATTAGCATGGTAAAAATCATACTCTGGGGCAGAGATATAGTAAGAAACGTATTGCCTGAAGACTCACGATGGAGAGTGCAACTAAAACTCCACTTCCACACAGGATGACATCAAGAAAACCAGGTCCCTGCCAACCCTGCAGATGCCATAAAAGCTCCCTTTCCCTTTGTTTGATTCAGTTTGGGATTTTCTTTCCACAAAAGATGTCTCTCTTATTTTTGAGCATAAAAATTAACAGCCCTGTTCAGATGCTGTACCTCAGATTCTTCTAATAGCATAAAAATCCACAGGCTAAGTACCTGTATGAAAACACAAATGGTGTGACTCTACTTTGTGTTCAACCAGAGACATGAAAAATTGTGCTCTATTTGTGTAATATGAATTGAATTGCATTCTGCTGTCATATATAACTAATTAGAATTAAAAAAAAAACCCATGGGGTTGATAACACAAGTGTCAAGGGCACCATCTTCATTGTGGGGTGTATTCTGCGTGGCCACAGAATTATGATATGGTGAAGGTAAAAAATACATGTGCAAATTTGTACTCCAGGAAGACAGGCATCGTGTCTTTGTTTTCTGCTCTACTCCTTAGCACCTGGCACAGGCTGGCATGGTGAGCAGCCAGTTAACATCTGTTGAAAGAATGAATTGAACTAGGTATTACAAGTTAGCCTCTCAGATGCTAAAAATTGAAGAATTTTTGGAAGAAAGTGACCATTAAGCAGATGTTATCTATTTGCCAATAAAGACTGCTGATATCCACATTTAGTTATAGAATATGTTGGGCTGACTTTTTCCAGTTATTACTTTTTGAAAAAATCCTGATTCTTCGTGGATAAATGTCAGTAGAGGACACTATCAAGTAAGTATTCCTAGAATTGGCTTTTTAAAATCCTTAGCTATATCATATCTTTAGTGGAGGAAGACCGTTAAAAAACATTTAAAATTACTTGGACACTACCCTGCATAGTAAGATAATGTGATTTATTTCATTTGATTTATCTAACAATGAGGCAGCTAAACAGAGGATATCCTTTTTATTAATGTTTTATATGGAAATTGAAATGTACAAAATGGTCCAGTCCCATGAATTACAGAGTTATTGCCACACATATTTAACAATTATTGATATTTTGCCAACAGATATCCCTATTTTATATAGATTAGAAAATTATGCATGTGGAGGTTAATGGCTATTAGCAGTACCAGGTATTCAAATTAAGGTTTTCAGTGTTGAAGTTCTGTTTCCTTTCTTCCTTGCCATGGTAAAATTAAGGAATAAGGTTACATTACTTTTTTTTTAATAGATGGACACAATACTTTTATTTATTTTTTTATGTAGTGCTGAGGTTTGAACCCAGTGCCTCACATGTGCTAGGCAATTGCTCTACCACTGAGCTGCGGCCCCAGCCCCAATGTTACATTTCATTGAAAATAAATGTGGTTTCCCTAAATGGCTTTACTTAAACATTTTTTATGTCATTCTCCCAGTTCCTTAACCTTGAGACAGTTAATGATATTTAAAATTAAAATTGGATTTGAAAAACCAAAAACCAAAACATAAACCTTTCAAAGTGTTAACGACATAGGGATTTGTATACTTGTTAGGAATTCAACTTAATTTTTCTTTTGTTAATTATATATTTAACTATTTCAGAATAATTATTTGGCTAAAAATTGCTTTATTCTTTTCCTATTTTTAGTGTATTTCACTACTTGATTCCCTTTGTTTTTCTGAGATATTGGATTTATAAAGAGTAGCAACTTGAAAGCTTTATATTGTATATATTTTGTACAACTGTCCTTGTACTGTGTTGAGAGTGCTTTTTTTTTTTTTTTTAACTTTCCTTGCCTAGGATGTCTGGAGACCATCTTTATTGGTGTATTGGGAAGCTTTGAATAGAAATCAGTGTATATTTCAGGTGTATATTGCAGTATTTTGGTGCTTTTGCCTACCTATTGAGGTCTATCCATTATTTTAGCAGTCATTTATGAAATAATAGTGACTGTCCTAATATGGCATTATGTAAAAATGTGAATGTGTAACCGATGTGATTCTGCAATTTGTATTTGGGGTAAAAATGGGAGTTCATAACCCACTTGAATCAAATGTATGAAAGATGATATGACATGAGCTTTGTAATGTTTTGAACAACCAATAAAACAACAACAACAACAACAAAAATAGTGACTGTCCTAGTACTTAGATACACACTTTTAAGTTAGTCCTCACAATAACCTTATAAGGTAGATACTGTTTTTACCTTTTTCACAGAAGAAGAAATTAACCAATAAGCATTAGAAGCTAGATGAAACCCAACCTGTACATCTTTAAATCCTAAGGTGGGTTTTTGTTGTTTTGTAGTATTGGGGTCAAAACCAAGGCCCTGCACATGCTACACAAGTGCTCTACCATTGAGCTGTGCCTTCAAGTCCCCCACCCGCTTTTAAATCTTGTTTTATTTTGAGACAAGTTCTTGCTAAGTTTCCCAGGCTGACTTCAGATTTGCAGTCTTCTTGCCTCAGCCTACTGGGTAGTTGGTATAACAGGTGTGCCTCCATGCCTGGATCTTTTTTTTTTTTTTTTGACATAGGGTCTTGTTTTTGCTCAGCCTGTCCTTGGACTCCTGGGCTCAAGTGATTCTTCTGCCTTGACCACCTACAAGTAGCTACAGATATGCACCAATGTGCCTGGCTTAAGTGCTGAGTTCTTAACCACTATGTTAGATTGCTTCTTTATATTCAAGTATGAGTAGGACAAGGTCTTTGATTTCAAGCTGAATCTTGTGACTCATAATTCTTCAGAGCAGATTGGTGTAGCTCTTATGATGACAGTTGCTTCATAACCAGTGATAAAATTCTAAACTTTAGAGATAAATTTCAATTGTCATATAGTAGTGAGTCGTTTGTTTATTTATTTATTCATTGACTAACTGAGCACACACTATGTGCCGCTATGTTAATTGGTAGAGATATAATGATGAATAAAACACAATAATACCTAGTTCATTAGTTTACACCACAGTGAGGAAGACTTTAATCATATATATCTGAGATTATATAATTACAAGCCAGATAAGGAACATGGGTCTATGTAGAGGAACTTAATAGAGACTTTGTGGGTAGGGAAGAGTACTAGGAATTGATGCCTTGGTTGAGTTCTTCAGAAGAGGAGGGAGAGAGTATGAGTACCTTGTAAGAGGGAATGGAAGCTGAACCTTCAGGGTAGCTGGAGTAGAAGGCCAAGAGAAGACCTGACAGAACTTTGGCCTTACAGATTTTGGTCTCTCTTTTTTTTAATATTTATTTTTTTTAGTTGTAGTTGGAGGACCCAATACCTTTTATTCCATTCATTTATTTATTTTTTAATGTGGTGCTGAGGATTGAACCCAGGGCCCCGTGCATGCTAGGCAAGCGCTCTACTGCTGAGCCACAATCCCAGCCCCCAGATTTTGGTCTCTTAAATGGTGGAAAGCTGCAGAAGGGTTTCAGGCCAGTGGCTGACAGCAATGTGTTTTGTTCAATTGCTTGTATATCTGTACAGAGAACTAAGTGATGTTGGGGTGCTGAGAAGATTGTTGAAGACCACTTATAGTAGTATACTTGCTCTAGTCCTGGTGAGAGATACAGATAATCTGTGCTAGGCTGATGGCAGTGGGGTGGTAAGAAATATATGGATCTGAGAAATATTTAAGAGGTAAATTCAACAGTATCCTGTTGGATTGGAAATAAGGATGAGGGAGAAAATAGTGTAGAGGATAACTTGTAGTTTTTAGATCATGGGAACTAGACATATTATGGAACCACTCGCTGTGATGGGAACACTGGCAGGGGACCACTTGGGGTGAGATCATGAGTTTGGTTTATTTGTGTGTGCATGGTATTGGGAATTGAACCCAGAGCCTTAATGCATGCTAGGCAAGGGCTCTACCACTGAGCTACACCCTAAGCCCCATGAATTTGGTTTTATATATGTTTGATTTCTGGTGTCTTTAAGGTGTCCTTATTTATTATAGAATAGAAAATTGTGACATATGGAGGTTAAAAGGCAATTAATGGTGCCCAGTATTCAAATTAAGGTTTTTATCTTTGCAGTTCAATGACCTTTCCTTTTCATTATACTGAATATATTTAAGGAATATGGTTATATATAATTTGGAAAATAGATGAGGTTTCACTAAAGCACTTGAATGTGTTTTTTTTTTTTTAAGTAGCAAATGGATATTCACCTCTAGGCTGAAAGAAGTCAGCAGTGGAGAGAAAAAGTCTATAAAAATATTTTTCCTTAAGTTTAATAGTACCCTCTGAATGACCTTTTAGGAATCTCTGTTATAAATAAACAGATGGATTAGATTTCTAGTATCTCCATTACTGAGTGCAATTTTACATGCCTTCTGAAATTTTTTAAAAAGTAATTAATTGGTATTAAAAAAAAAAAACCTGCCAAGGTAAAGTCTGGATGCGCTCATGACGAAAGTTTTTGAAAGACTGCATGGTTGATGTTTCCAAAAGTGTGTGCTGAGAATACAAGTATCCCTGAGAAATACTATCAGGTGGTCTCTACCTGAATAAATTTTTTCACATATATTTTCCCAACTTGAAAGGTAAGGTTAATTAAGATTTTTTTGAAGCCCCATCATGTTCTCAAAATTTCATTCTTGAAGAATGGGCGTTGAGGGGCTAGGGCTGTAGCTCAGTGGTGGAGAGCTTGCCTAGGGCACTCGCCTTAGCACCACATAAAAAGAAACAAAATAAAGGCATTCTGTCTATCTACAGCTACAGTTTTTTTTTTAATGGGCATTGATTTGATTGTCTAAGCTAACATGTTAATAGGGAGGAGTTTAGCCAAAGTTTACATAATTTGAGGGCTGTTGTTGACATTGCCTAGCTTTTGCTGGTTTTGTTGTTACTGTCATTGTATTACATCCCATTTTCCTAAACAAGGATCAGTGGCTGAAAAATAATGATAAATAGTAATGTACAGTCCAAAATTTTGCCATGAAAGTAAGGTGCACTTAAAGCATAAGTATGTGTCAGGATACATAAACATGCAAATATGTTTTCAAATATACTGACCAAAAAGGAAAGTGAAACAATGAGTATCTGAAAGTCAAATTTCACTCTGTCAATAATGTTGGGAGTCGCCCCGGCTCCGAAGACTAACTTCCCCATTCCCCAAGAAGAGCCGTCCAATGGTGAACCCTGCTGCTCACATGATCCTGCCATCCAATGGTGAGCCCTGCTGGCTCACAAGATCCTTACCCACCAATCATAAAGCACCCCAGCCAACTGTCAAACCATTCAACCATTAAACTGTCATAACTGTCAAACCGCTCCCGGCTCTATAAATATGCAGAGCTGTTCCTCAATAAATGGGCATTTTCTCCGACGGCAAGCCTTGATCGTTCTTTCATTGGTGCCGAAATCCGGGAGCCTCACTGCTTGAGGGCCCCCTCTCTCAAGGCTTGCCGTCCTCGTCCACTCTTTCGAGCGCTACTACTCACACAACACTGGCTCTTCAGTAGGTGAGTTCCCCTATTGGGTATCCAACTTCAGACGGACTACATTGGGGCTTTGACCATGATCATCCGGCAAACCTCTGACGTCCAATCTGGAGGAGAGAACGCACCCCACCACAACCTTTACGGTCACAGTGGACTCTTTGGAACCTGGTTCATGAGTGGGAGGTCCTGAGGGGTGGAAGAACAGGTACTCCTCTCTCTCACACTCTCTCTTAACCACCTTTGTCCCTCTCCTGACCTATGGGGGCCTCTTCTTCCCTCCCTGCAGACTCCCCTTTATTAAATTCTGCACACAAGATTGGCCTTACTATCAAAGACAATCAAAGTCAATGGCCCCCAGGAGGATCCCTAGATCCCGCAATTCTCAGGTATCTGTTTAACTTCTGCGAGCACTCGAAAAAGTGGAAAGAGTTCCCCTATGTTGAGGCTTTTTCTCTTCTTCATTCTCACCCTGGCCTATCTGGCAGATGAACCCCCTCCCTACTGACCTCCCCTGTCCGCTCCGTCTAGCCCCTCAGGTGCTCCCCCTGACTCGGCCGACACCTTTAGTTCCCCCCAAACTAGGTCCCGCCCCTGGTCCCACAAACCATGGCCCCTTAAGAGAGGTTGCTGGACCTGAGGGCATTATCCGGGTACATGTCCCATTCTCTGTGAATGACCTCATGCAACTCGAGAGAAAGTTGGGCTCATTGACCACAGAAGGGAGTTTCAATGGGTCCACCAGGCTTATAGCCTCACTTATGTGTTATTGGCTAATACTCTCCTTCTTGAGGAACGTACCAGAGTCTGGGAACTTGCCAGAGCCCATGAGGATGAAACTCACCGAGTTAATCCCAATCACCCTCCAGGGCCACTTGCTGCCCCAGATCAAACTCCCGACTGGGATTATAATACACAAACTGGCATACAGAGTAGGGACCGATTCTCCGCATGTATTATTGCTGGGCTCAAAAACGCGGCACGTAAGGCTGTCAATTTCCAAAAATTATAAGAGACCCCATTTGAATTTCTGGATTGGCTTACGAAAGCCCTTCAGCACTAACCTAGATCCCGAAACCCCAGATGGCCGTCAGGTCCTTATGACATATCTCCTCTTGCAGAGCTACCCTAACATCTGGGCCAAACTAAAAAAGCTCGAACATGGCCCTGCCACCCCCCAGACTGAGAAATTTCAGATGCTCTCCCAGGCCCTGCAGGGTGCTTCCTCGGGTCGCCGCCCATCACCGAAGACCATCTATCCAAGAAAGACTCCCCTATTACTCTGTTCCATAGACAACTTCCCATTCTCTCAGGCATTCCTAGTTATGCCCCAATGTCCAGTTCCTTTGCTCGGCCGAGATATTCTCTCTAAATTCAATACAACAATCAACATACAAGCTCCTGGCATCAGTCAGGCCCCAGAATCAGCCTGTTCATCTTTTCTAGCCCTTTTGGCAGAAGACTGGCCATTCTGCTCCTCTTGTGAGGCTGACATGAAATACCATACTAACCTGGTTGACGCGATTGTATGGGATACCCACACCCCCTCCACTGTTTCCTGCCCACCAGTTAACATTCATCTCAAAGACCCTAACATTTTCCCAAATCAGGCTCCTGTCCACAAAAGCTATTCTGGGCCTACAATCTATTATTCAGGTCCTTCTTAGCAAGGGGTACCTCTGTCCTGCTCATTCCCCTTACAATACTCCCATACTAGTGGTAAAAAAGCCCAATGGGTCCTACCTACGACTCATCAACACCTCCGTTAGGCCCATACATCCTTTGGTTCCCATCCCATACACTCTGCTGTCTCAGATTCCCCACACTGCCACCCACTTCTCGGTCATAGATTTAAAGAATATCTTTTTGCCTTTAACCTGGACTGTCCTTCCTCAGGGATTTCAAGATAGTTGACACCTCTTTGGACAAATCTTGGCCTCCGACCTCCAATCTTTTCACCCCCAGTGCCTTGAATCCACCCTCTTGCAATATGTTGATTATCGTCCGGCAAATCTCTTTGCCCACCTGCGGGGAGGAAAGCACACCACCACAGCCTTTAAGGCTACGGTGGCCCTCAGGGACTCCTTCCTTGGGTAGATTTGAAAGTCCTAGTCCTCTCACCTTAAGACTTGGCTGCTAGAGAGACACTTACCCTCCTCTTCCTCGCCCCTCTTTCTGGCCCTGGGAGTATCCGGTCTCTCCAGGAGGGGTCCTGAAAAGCCTTGGCCAAGGTCTCCCACGGCTCTGGCTCTGTCCAGGATGAGAGCTTCGAGTGTCAGGATTCAGTGATGACCAATCTCTGCAGCTCAGACCTGCCACTTAGGCACTCCTGATTTTTTTGCTCTAGCGGGGACGCCCCTTTTGCCAATAAACCAGTTTCCTCCTTCTCTGCATCCTCTTCCCTCCTCCTTACGTGGGTAATGTGTCTTCTCTGCCAGTCAAATCTCCCCTACAATGCCTCTTGGATCAAATATAGCACCCAGGCCTGGTCCACTTATCCCTTAGACAACCAAAGCAGATGGCCCCTTTTTGGGTCCCTGGATCCCTCCATTCTAAGGGATCTCTTCCAGGCTTTCTTCTTGCTCGGATCCAATCCTGCTGTCTGCACCCCTTGCAAACCTCTACAAATTCTTCTAGCCCGTCCAAAGGGCGCTCAACAGATGACACAGTTCTCCTACTTAATTTCTTGGCCTTAAAGGGATATTGAGCCTCTCCACAAAAGGCCCAAATAGCATGTATCTAGGGTTCTCTATCTCTCAAGGGAAAAAGGCAATTACAGTAGACAGAAAATAGCTTATTGTGTCTATATCTACACCAAAGACCAAAGATGACTCTCCTTCTTGGGTTTGGCTGGGTACTTCAGGGCCTGGATTACTTTTGAATTTCTCCCTCCTTGCCAGGCCGCTATATAATGTAGCCAAGGGCCCCCAAGATGAACCCCTACCCTCAGCGGTAGGGAAGCCCTTTACAAAAAGACCCTCCTCTGGGCACCCGCACTGCATCTCCCTGACCTCTCCCAACCCTTCACCCTCTATGTACATGAAAAACAGGGACAAAGTCTGGGCGTTCTGGGTCAGGAATATGGCCCCACATTTGCACTAAGTGGTCTACCTATCCAAACAGTTCGCGACCCCACCATCAGGGGCTGGCCCCCATGCCTCAGAGCCCTAGCAGCAGCCCATGACCTCCAGAAAGAAGCACACAAGCTTACCCTTGGCTCCCCACTAACCATCTCATCTCCTCACCATCTAAAGGATTTCCTCACTTACAAGGGGCTACAGTCACTTCCTCCTTCCAGGGTTCTAAACCCTGCCTCCCTCCTCCCATCTTCTCCTTCACAAGATCCCGTCCACAAATGCCTAGAGGTATTAGAGACGATTTTACCCTGCCCTACCACCATTTCTGAGGGACCTCTGCCCTCTTCAGACCTTGTCTGGTTCTCAGATAGTAGCTCCTTTATACACGAAGGGGTTAAAGTGGCAGGATATGCTGTCATTTCCCTCTCATCCATCATAGAGGCAAAACCTCTCCCACCGAATACCACCAACCAACAAGCTGAACGCATAGCTGCCACAAGGGCATGTGAGCTAGCGGAGGAAAAAAACCCTCTCCCTATATACAGGTTCCAAATACGTCTTCCATATCCTGATCTTCCATGCAGCCATTTGGAAAAAAAAGGGGGGCTACCACCAGAGGAATGGCAGTCATTAATTCCACACTTATTTCTGGTCTACTACGAGCCTCCAGGCTGCCTTCCCAACTGGGAATAATCCATTGCAAGACCCACCAAACTGACTCCTCCCTTACTACTAGGGGGAGTTCCAAGGCCGATCAAGTGGCTCGATCAGCCGCCCTATAGAGCTTTACCTCCTCTCTGCTACTCTTCATTACCACTGGGAATCGGCCCAAAGATCCCCAACAGCTCTTCCAGTTTCTTCACTCTCTATTCCATTCTAGTCCACAGAGTCTCACTAACTTTCCTTCACTCCTTTTTCACCCTTTCCCCATTCGATAAGACCCTCCTACAACAGATCACTTCCGCTTGTCAGATCTGCCAGAGAACCAATACCAATACTCCATTAAAACCTAAACCTTTCCCTTCTCATCAGGCCTGCGGTCATACCCCAGCTGCAGATTGGCAGATAGATTTCACCAACATGCCCCGAGTAAAAAACAAGCCTTTCCCACTTATAACAAGCAGGCCTCCATGGTAGTTGACTCACATAATCCCCATTTGGGGATGCCCACTTCTATCCAATCAGACAATGGCCCAGAATTCACCTCACAGGTAACTCAGGGACTGGCTCACATGCTATCACTCCCTTGGCATTTCTATTGCCCTTACCGCCCCCAGGCTTCTGGAAAAGTTGAAAGGACCAATCAGTCCCTTAAAGAGACCCTCACCAAGCTCACCAAGCTCACTGGGTAAAGGTGCTCCCCTTGCTCTCCCCTTGCTTTATTGCGCATTAGAAAGTTTCTTTGGCAAGGCTCTAATCTCTCACCTTATGAAGTCATGTATGGCCATCCCCTCGTTCCTCCTGGATTGCCTACAGAACCCCTACCCATCTCCGAAACCTATGCCCTGCCCCTCCTCTTCCATCTACGCTCTGAACTCTGGCGCTATCAAGACTGGCTCCTCCCTGACCCCAGTCTCTCTCAAAACCCTACCTCCTTAACACCTGGTCAACTTGTTTAATATTGCCCACCAGGGAAAAGCCCCCTCTAAAACCCAAATGGGAGGGTCCTTCTCAGGTGACTATGTGCACTCCCTTGGCAGCCAAACTCAAGCTATCTAATAACCAACTTACCCCGTGGATTCACATTTCCAGGCTTAAGCCCGGCAGTCCTACAGCTTCATCAGAAGAGCCAACGATCGTCACCTGTCATTAAGTACTCTTGACATCCCTCCCCACAAGATCTCCTCAAGTTCTGCCTCTCCCGTGTCTCTGTTCTTAGCCCAATTTCCGTAATGGGTTCTGCTAATGCTCCCCCTCATTTCTGGCCCCTCTTGGGTCCTCTCTTTGCCCTACATTAAAGGCAAGTGACCCTAAGGGCCCCCTCCAGCCAGACCCCTTCCTTACAGACCCCCTACTTGCTTGGATCTGGCCGGTAGTGGGACCGTTGTGTGTTGTCCTTCTGACAAACCACTTAGGTGTCCAGAGCATGGTGACCCCTGAATAAGTGTGATCATAAGAGAGCATTTTACCAGTTGCCTTTTGGGCCTAAGGAGGAACATGCGTGTTTTTTTTACCCTCCTAGTTTTGTAAGAATTTCAAGTATCAGTATTTAAAGTTGAGGTGTTTCACATAAAACTTGGAGAGATCTGACTGCTCTCAAAGGGAAATATGGTAACAATGGGCCACCATCCTCCCTTGGCCGCCTTCAAGAAAAGCAAAGAGAGAAGCAAGCTGGTACACCCAGTTAGGAGAAAATGTGAAGAACAGCCTTAATAGAGAGGGGAGGGAGCTAGATTGTACTAGGAATGAAGAGTGGAATTGAGGGTGTTAGGTGCAGGACAGGATGTTCTTCAGGTCATGCCAAACAAAGTTAGCTGCAGGATGACCTGTCTTCTCAAACCCTCTGTCTGGTTCTTTATCACCTATTTGCTTCAAGCCCAAATGCCCAAGTCCCCGCTCAAGGCTGAACACTTAACCCCCCCATGTGCCAACAAGGCAGCTTGCAAACCCAGAGACCCCATTAGATTTGGGCTCTAAAAACTCCCTGTGCCTGTTCCTTTCCTTTATCATAAAGTTCATTCAGATTCAGGAGGGTAAAATTTCTAATCAAGATTTTAACCAGCTTCTCCTCAGGAATTACCAACTCCTGGCTACTGATGATACCTCCAGTCGAGACCTATGCCAAATGGGGACTGACATCATCATGGATCTGTGGTGGCAAGGAACCTTCGTTGATACGGTCTTCTCTACCCTCCTGTGTGGGCTTCTTACTTCCCTCCTCTCTTTTTCCCACACCAACCCATCTCAGCAGGAAGCAGCCAGAATGAGTCTACGCCCACTCTCATTTAATAACAAAGAGGGGGGAATGTTGGGAGTCACCCCGGCTCCAAAAACTAACTTCCCCATCCCCCAAGAAGAGCCGTCCAATGATGAGCCCTGCTGGCTCACATGATCCTGCCATCCAATGGTGAGCCCTGCTGGCTCACATGATCCTTACCCACCAATCAGAAAGCACCCCAGCCAACTGTCAAAACGTTCAACCATTAAACTGTCATAACTGTCAAACCGCTCCCGGCTCTATAAATATGCAGAGCTGTTCCTCAATAGACAGGCATTTTCTCTGACGGCAAGTCTTGATCATTCTTTCAAGTAACCTATTCCCTAGTATCCTGTAGTTATTTTATTGTGAAACTTTCTCTATCAGTGGCACCCCAAAAGCATATGTGTCATTTTCAAAGAACAGTGGCCTCTCTGGTGAACCAGTTTTTTCTAGAATAAATATAAAATACCACTTTATAGTATAAAGTTAACTAATTTTGTTACTGAAGGCAGAAAAGAGGCCAGGATCTCAAAAACATTCAAATAGAATGTATTCTCTACAGTAAAAAGGGGTTCAAGGCACGATATTAATAAGAAGCTAGTCACAATTTGTTCTGCCAAGAGAAAGCAGAAGACTATTAACATAATTCTTGTATTTAATAGTGCTGGTATGGCATGATATTAATAGCAAGCACACAGAAGAGCTCTTCCTATCACATTTGTGTGTTCTGGTATTTTGCTTTATGGTTAGACAGTACCATTAATGCAGAGTGTGGATTGTTTTTGACCTGTGTGTGGTGCAAAGGAGGGAAGTGAGCCTGACAGCATTTTATTTTTGTCACCAAGAACTCCATGTTATTGAAGAAGAGAATTAAATTTTAGTTAGCATAATTTTATAACCTCTGATAGAGATTGGAAAAGTATAGTGAGAACAATGCTCATAGAGTGCCAGTGCTGTGGGCTGCAGGGAGGGTGTTGCTATGCAGGTAAGTGGCTTGGTTGGAAGGCCATCCCACTCACCCTCATTCAGAGAACAGTTGGTGGGGAACAGTGGGCCTTCTAACTCTGATTCAGTGTTGAGGGAGATAATAAGTTGATCAAATTATAGGCACCAAGTGTGTTTTTCAGCCTGTCTGTGATGAAGTGGGCTCAGTGTGTGCAACTACTTTTCCACATTAAGATTTCCTGCCTCTCAAGGGAGAAATGCACACAGGAGTTCTAAACCCATGAGATTTCAGAGAAATTCCTGCACGACACTGATGGCACCATTAAAACCAACTTTTTCTGATTTCAGATGTCTTCAAATAGCATTGCTCACTGATAGTTCTATCTTGAGTAGCCAGAACTGATCACTCAGGAAAGAAAATAAGATGATTTTTAGTTTTCAGGATAAAATATCAATGTGACAATATAATCTTTTTGAAATATCAATGCCTTTTTTTTGTTCCTGATATTTCCTTTACCTTTGGCCCTTCTCAGTACCTGCTCAAGCTAGGTATTCTGTGCCCTTGCTTCAGGGAAGGGACATGCTGTGACAGCAGAAAGAGGTGAGAAGAAGTTCATTTTTGCCTTTTTGAGTTTTAAAAGCCTGGAATGTAGTGGGGAACAGAAGAAACTTGGCCCAGACTGCATAACATAAGGACAGAGCTTTTACTTGATAGAAGAAAAATAATTCCCTGCACTAGCGTAGGGGCAGAGGAAAAGTCAGGAAGATATAGGAGTGACAGAGTGAGCACAGTGGTAGAGTGCTTGCCTTGGCACTTAACACTACATGTAAGGCACTAGGTTCTATCCTCAACACCACATAAAACACATACTAATTAATTAATTAAAGGTATTGTGTCCAACTACAACTAAAAATTGAAAAAAATCTCTTTATTAATCTTTGTTCATATACTATGCAAACTTCCACAATTTTCTTCTGTTATAGTTAAAGCTTCATCCTGGGGTTTCATAAACTGACTTCCAGATCACTCATATATAATCGAATCAAGCCTTTATTGAAGCACACCAGTGGCGGCTGACCAGAACATAAAGCTATTCCCCTGATCAGCCCCAAACAATTGCAAGGGCACTCCTGTAAGACTGAAAACCGCAAAAGGGATGTTTGGGGGGTCTAGCCAATGCAAGCAAGCCAGGTTACAGAAGCGGGACAGTGCAGTCAAGCGGTGGGAAGCCTAACCAGTCACAGTTAGCCCAGTCACCCCAGTTACAGAAACAAGCCATGTTACCCTAGTTATAGAAACAATACCCCATTAGGTAGTTCCGTGTTCTTAAAGGTTTCTATAGCAAAAGGAAAAGAACATCTTGCCCCAGTCCTGACCCTTTACTTGGCATGGTTGTTTTACAGGATGAAGTCATAAAATAAAATGGAGTCACTTTTGCTTCTACTATCATACTTCAGGCATATATAATTTAGTGATTATATATAGATTTTATTCATTGTTTTACAAATAGTATTATACTCTCTTCTGTGCCTTTTTCCTTTCAATTAGTACTCCATGAAAATCTCTAAACTTATAAGCTTTTATTTGATGCTATTTGTTACAAACTTCTTTTGTAGTTGTTAAAAGTTGAGATGCCATTTTCCTGGGTGAAAGTATCTTTTTTAATTAATTTTTTTTTCTGTATACATTCCTGGGGATTGAACCCAGAGCCTTATGCTTGCTATGTAAGTGCTCTACCACTGAGCTATACACCTAACCCCTAAAATATATTCTTAATTGTAGTAAAAAACATAAGTTTATCATTGAAAACCTTTTTTTTCTTTCCCCCAAGAGACACTGTCTTTCTAGGCTGGCTCCAAACTCCTGGACGCAAGTGATTCTCTTCCTTCAGCCTCCTGAATAGCTGACCCTACAGGTGTGCACCACCACACCTGGCAACCATTTCTAAGTGTGCATTTGGATCATGTTCAATATACTCATACTGCTGTGTATCAGATCTCCAGAAATTTTTTATCTTGTAAAACAAAAGCCCTATACCCATTGAATAAGTAACTCTCCATTTTCCCATCCCAAGTCCATGGGCCACATTCTACTTTCTTTCTACCAAGCTTGACTACTTTAGATACCTCACATAAGTGGAATCATACAGTGTTTGTCTTTTGTGATCAACTTGTTTCACTTGGCATAATTCCTTGAGGTTCACCCATGTTATAGCATGTATCAAAATTTCTTTCCTTTTAAAGGCTGAATTATATTCCATTGTATATGTATATACCATATTTTATCTGCCACTTTTCAGTGAATAGACATTTAGGTTGCTTATACCTCTTGGCGGTGTATCTAGGTTTTTGTCACAATATTGATTGCAGTAAACATTCTATACATTTGTCCTTATATTCTTTTATTGCTCTGAGAGTCAGATATGGAGTTACTGGATAAAGGGAGTATATATTTACATTTTATAAACTTTGCAAGATTAAAATATTGAACAATTACTTTTCAAAAATATAGTGGTATCCTGGGACAGTGGCACATACCTGTAATCCCAGTGACTTGGGAGGCTGAGGCATGAGAATTGCACCAAGACCAGCCTCAGCAATTTAGTGAGACCCTGTCTCCAAAGAAAATACCAGGAAAATAAAAAGTCAGCAGCAATTTGTATTTGTACCTTTGGTGTTTGAAAGCAACAGAATTTGTCTTTATCTAATCCTTTGGACCATTGTTATCAAGGGGGTTGTCAAAACCTTTCTCTAACAAAAGCATGCCTCTCTCTGGGGAGGGGGCATGTCTATGATCAAGAAAATAAATGTTTCTCTGTATCTTTACACATAAAAAGCCCCTAATTTCATTTTATATGACTCAAGAAGCCTATTGAATAAGGGGAAAGAGACTAACCTGCATTGCCATTACAGTTCTGTGACTACCTGGCATTTACCCTAAAAAGGTGGGATCAGTTGATATAGGCCTTGTTGACAAACCTGACTTCAGCTGTATGGTTTTAGGCAATTAACCACCTCTTAGAACTTCATTCTCTTCACTTATAAAGGGTGTGCGTGTGTTAGCTATTGATATTTTTCAAGTGTGTAGTTGACATTTTTATTACATACCATATTTTATTAAAAGCATTGATCAAAAAAGGTATTTTAAGTAAAACAAAAAATTATCAAAAATAGATGATTCCTGGGAAAGGTATAAACACTTAAGGGTAAGGAAAATAAATGCAGTGACATTGTATATTAGGTTTATTTATATTATCAATACAGGAAAACTGGGCTGGAGTTGTGGCTTAATGGTAGAGTGCTTGCTTAGTACATGTGAGGCATTGGGTTCAATCCTCAGCACCTCATAAAAAATAAAATAAAGGTATTGTGTTCATTTACAACTAAAAAAAGAATAAATGAACTTTTTAAAAATACAGGAAAACTTATGAATTAACTATGTTCAACTAAAGTTTTTCAAATTTTAAATGTTATCTGTACTCTTACATTTTCTTAATTCTGATTTATTCCTGAATTGTACATCTGCTTCTCAGTCATAAAGACCTTTCCTTATTCCTTTCAACAGCTTTATTGCATATAATCCACGTTATATAATTCACCAATTTAAAGTTAAATGTTTTTAGCATAGTCAAAGAGATGTACAGCTATCACAATGAGCTTTTTAGAACATTTTCATTATCTCCTCCAAAACCATTCCCTCCTCAACACTATGCAATCATTATTTGTCTTTTTTCAGTAATGGGGATTGAACCCAGGGTGTCATGCAATGCTGGGTAGATGCTCTACCACTGAGCTACATCCCCAGCTATCCCCACTCCTTTTTGTTTTGTTTTGTTTTTGTGACAGGGTCTCAGTTCAGACACAGCCTCAAATTTGTGATCTTCCTGCCTCAGCTTCCTGAGTCACTAGGATTACTGGTTTATGCCATCGTACCTGGTTACTTAGCTCTTTCTAAAAATTCTTCGTTGCTAGGGATGGAACCCAAGGCTTTTTTGAATGTGGTAGGCAAATGCTCTACCACTGAGCTACAACCCCAGCCCTTTAAAATTTTATTTTAAGGCTGGGCACAGTGGCACATGCCTGTAATCCTCAGTGAAGTTGAAACAGGAGGATCACAAGTTCAAAGCCAGCCTCAGCAACATCGAGGCATTAAGCAACTCAGTGATACCCTGTATCTAATAAAAATACAAAATTGGGCTGGGGATGTGGCTCAGTGGTTGAGTGCCCCTGAATTCAATCTCCGGTACCAAAAAAAAAAATATTTTAAAACAGGGTCTTGCTAAATTGTCCAGGCTTCTTTAAACTTGCCATCCTCTTGCCTCAGTCTCCTGAGTAATTGGGATTACAAGTGTGCCCTACCACACCTGGCACTAATGTACTTTTTGTAACTATAGACTTGTCTATACTGGACATTTCATATAAATGGAATCATGCAATATGTTGTCTGTTGTGACTGGCTTATTTCACCTAGTGTTTTCAAGATTTATCCATGTTCTATTATGTATCAGTAATCCATTCCTTTTTATGTCCAAATATTCCATTATATGGATATACCACATTTTTTTCTACCCATTTTTCATTTGATGGACATCTGAGTTGTTTTCAGCTTTTAGCTAGTATGAGTAATGTTGTGAACATGCATGTACAGGTATTTATGTGAACATCTGTTTTCATTTGGAATTGCTGAGTTTTTGGTAAATCTATACTTAGCCTTTTGAAAAACTGCCAGACTGCTTTCCATAGCGATTATACCATGAGAGTCCAAATTTCTTTACATCCTCTCTAGCATTTATTTATTATATCTTTTTTGATTATTGATATCCTATTGTGTATGAATCTCACTGTTTGCATTTTCCTGATAGCTAAAGGGGTTGAACACTTTTTCATGTGTTTATTACCATTGTTATTTGAAGAAATGTCTTGTCAAACCTTTTGCCCATTTTAAAGTTCAGTTTTGATCTTTGAGTTATTGATTGGCTTATTGAGTCTTTTATCATTGATTTATAATCATTTTTATTTTAAATATAGACCCCTTACCAGATGTACAATTTGCAAGTATTTCCTCCAGGTTTCCTTTTTTTCAAAATCAAGTATTTTCAAGTCAAAGAAGGGAAGGAAAACTAAAATGCATTAAGTAACCAGTGTGACCAGATTTATACTTAGCTATAGTGATGTCAAAATGTAGAAATGTTCCTGAATTTCAGGACATTGCTATCTTTGGAGATATGAGATTCATATAATAAAAAAAAAATAGTACATAGCAAATCATACAAAATAGTATATAATGTGGTCAAACGTTGTGTGAAAAGTAAATTCTAAGTAACCCAGGTTGAAAGTCACTGATTTGATGTATGTATTTTGAGTAGTATAAGCAAATGTTAATTATTCACAACAACTTTTAAAAAAGTATTTTCAGTTTGAGTTTGTTTGTGTCACTCTTTCCTGCTGGACTGCAAATGTGGATGCTGTTTTGTTTATCAGTGTGTTCCCAGCACCTGATACCAGGCACATGTCCAATAAACAATGAATGAGTGAGCAAAGATCCATGTGGGATAAAGCTCTCAGGGGATAAGGCACTAATTATGCTTTTCTAGAAAGCTGACTCAAGATGGAAGATATTAGGGTGACAAGAGCAAGAGGCTGATGGGAGCCTTGGGTGTCCTTCAGAATTCTGCCATTAATGAGCTCTGTAGCATTGGTGTTTCTGGTCATATCCCATTTGTGAAATGAGGGGAATACATTGTATTGTCTCCTTTTTAACATTCCAAGCAGCATAAACTTAAAACATTTAGAACCAACTAAAAAAACATAACCACTAAGTAGAATTGAGTTCACCATTGAGGTTGTGCTAAAATACTACTGGCATTTGTGCCTGCCATTTCTGTAAAGTGTGCTAAGAAAATGATATTTCTAGTATTGGATGTATTACAGAGGTATTCACCAAGCAGTATCTTGAACGTTAGGCAGAATGCTGGGATTGAATTATTTTATGTATACGCTACCTAATCTATCTTTCAAACACAATTTGAGACAACAATTCAAATTAGTTTGTCCCCTCCACCCCAAGGCAAAAATGGTTCTTAGATGCAATTGAAAGACATTCATTTATTTTTATCATTTAAACAACCTTAAATTTTTGGCATTTCAGAGATGATAAATCTTTAAAATAGGATTAAAAGAGGAAAAATGGTTCAGTAATGTTCTTTTAACTTAAAGCTCTAAAATCAACAGCTGTTAAATATTAAGATGACTCTCCAGTGTACAGTATTCTAATTTAATCTAAATGGCAAATGCTGTGCTGCATTCCCTCATAAGGAGACATTTATGGGAGGCGTGACACAAACTGTGGGATTTATAGATGAAATCTTGCACTGCTCAGGGAAGCAGGACATAAATCCTTGAGGCTGCTATATTAATGAAATAATAGGCAGTGAAGGAGAATCAGGAAATGGATTTCTTTCAGTTAAGTGTCACCAGATAACTTTTTAATAGCTTTGTACAGAAATCATGGTCTACCGTAATAAAAAGAGAATTCTGTCAGAGTGCTAGTTTTCTTTCAAATGCTTTCTTTTACATTGGAGAAGGATCATCTCTGATAGCTACTATAATTCCTGTGTTTGTGTACTTGATGATAAATAAACCAGTGACTTTTTTTTTAAAGTTTTCAATGGACCTTTATTTTATTTATTTATATGCAGTGCTGAGAATCAAACCCAGTGCCTCACACATGCTAAGCAAGTGCTCTACCACTGAGCCATAATCCCAGCCACACCAGTGACTTTTTTTTTTCTTTTTTTTTTTTTTTTATTGGTCGTTCATAACATTACATAGTTCTTAATACATCATATTACACGGTTTGATTCAAGTGGATTATGAACTCCCGCTTTTACCCCGTATACAAATTGCTGTATCACATCAGTTACCCTTCCATTGATTGACATATTGCCTTTCTAGTGTCTGATGTATTCTGCTGTCTGTCCTATTGTCTACTATCCCCCCTCCCCTCCCCTCCCCTCCCCTTTTCTCTCTCTACCCCTTCTACTGTAAATCATGTCTTCCATTTGTATTCTCTTGACTTACCCCTCCTTACCTCTTATATGACATTTTGTATAACCCTGAGGATCGCCTTCCATTTCCATGCAATTTCCCTTCTCACTCCCTTTCCCTCCCACCTCTCATCCCTGTTTACTGTAAATATTCTTCTCAAGCTCTTCGTCCCTACCCTGTCCTTGTTTACACCCCTTATATCAAAGGAGTCATTTGGTATTTGTTTTTTAAAGATTGACTAGCTTCACTTAGCATAATCTGCTCTAATGCCATCCATTTCCCTCCAAATTCTATAATTTTGTCATTTTTTAATGCAGAGTAATACTCCATAGTGTATAAATGCCACATTTTTTTTATCCATTCATCTATTGAAGGGCATCTAGGCTGGTTCCACAGTCTTGCTATCGTGAATTGAGCTGCTATGAACATCGATGTAGCAGTGTCCCTGTAGCATGCTCTTGTTAGGGCTTTAGGGAATAGACCGAGAAGGGGAATAGCTGGGTCAAATGGTGGTTCCATTCCCAGCTTTCCGAGAAATCTCCATACTGCTTTCCAAATTGGCTGCACCAATTTGCAGTCCCACCAGCAATGAACAAGAGTGCCCTTTTCCCCGCATCCTCTCCAGCACTTATTGTTGTTTGACTTCCTAGTGGCTGCCAGTCTTACTGGAGTGAGATGGTATCTTAGGGTAGTTTTGATTTGCATTTCTCTGACTGCTAGCGATGGTGAGCATTTTTTCATGTACTTGTTGATTGATTGTATGTCCTCCTCTGAGAAGTGTCTGTTCAGGTCCTTGGCCCATTTATTGATTGGGTTATTTGTTATCTTATTGTCTAATTTTTTGAGTTCTTTGTATATTCTGGTTATTAGGGCTCTATCTGAAGTGTGTGGAGTAAAGATTTGTTCCCAGGATGTAGGCTCCCTGTTTATCTCTCTTATTGTTTCTTTTGCTGAGAAAAAACTTTTTAGTTTGAGTAAGTCCCATTTGTTGATTCTATTTGTTAACTCTAGCGCTATGGGTGTCCTATTGAGGAATTTGGAGCCCGATCCCACAGCGTGTAGATCATAACCAACTTTTTCTTCTATCAGATGCCGTGTCTCTGATTTAATATCAAGCTCCTTGATCCATTTTGAGTTAACTTTTGTGCACGGCGAGAGATAGGGATTCAGATTCATTTTGGTGCAAATGGATTTCCAGTTTTCCCAGCACCATTTGTTGAAGATGCTATCCTTCCTCCATTGCATGCTTTTAGCCCCTTTATCAAAAATAAGATAGTTGTAGTTTTGTGGATTGGTTACTGTGTCCTCTATTCTGTACCATTGGTCCACCCGCCTGTTTTGGTACCAGTACCATGCTGTTTTTGTTACTATTGCTCTGTAGTATAGTTTGAAGTCTGGTATCGCTATACCGCCTGATTCACACTTCCTGCTTAGTATTGTTTTTGCTATTCTGGGTCTTTTATTATTCCATATGAATTTCATGATTCTTTTATCTATTTCTACAAGATATGCTGTTGGGATTTTGATTGGCATTGCATTGAACTTATAGAGAACTTTTGGTAATATCGCCATTTTGATGATGTTAGTTCTGCCTATCCATGAGCAGGGTATGTTTTTCCATCTTCTAAGGTCTTCTTCTATGTCCTTCTTTAGGGTTCTGTAATTTTCATTGTATAAATCTTTCACCTAAAATCTTTAGTGACACAGCCTTACAATCGTATACAACATTCACATGGCAATATTAGACAGTGAAGCACCCAATACCCATAGTTGACAATATGTCCCACTGACCAGCATCCATTTTAAATACATCCTTCGTACAGAGGGAGGAAAATAGTGTCAGCTTTCCAAGGCTTGTCAAAAAAGGATTCTCATGTTCTGTGGATCTAAAAACAAACAAACAACAACAAAAACCCCAAAAACAAAACTGATGCAGGTGAGGGTGTTATCAGGAAGTAGGCATGCCAAAAGGTGTTTCGTGCGAATTAAAACCTAAAGCCAAGGTACCACATAATCACATTACCAACTAGTTGGGTGATACTATATGAGCCTTATCTTAAAAATAAATGAAATGCTACTGCACAATAGAGCATCAATAAGTTAAAAATTAGAGTGCACAAATCCAAATCAGTGGCAATTTCTGTAAAAAGCAAAATATTCACTATCAGCTGTAAGTATGCCCAAACTGTTTGATTAAAAATTATTGGATAGTTCGCATATTTTTAAAACTATCAATCTCTAAAACTCCTTTTACTGTAATGAGGCATGTTTTCTTAGTAAGAGCAAATAGATAAGTAAAGGAAAATAATAGTTGGTGAATGTCTTTAAAGCTCTTCCCATGTTTCACTTTTAAAAATGTTTCAGAAAAAAAATTAAAAATAGTTGCCATTATTCTAGCAAAAACAAACAAACAAAAGAAGCCCAAAATAATTAAACAACCAAGCAACACTAAAACCACATTACACAGATGGATCATCATGCTTTCATCTGATTTAACTATCACATCTAGTTTAACTGGGATGCTTTTCAACTTTAAAAATTGTGATACATGAAGATGTAACTTTAATGGATAATTTTGAATTTGGATTTAACTTCTTTTGTTGAATATTATAACAGAGTATACTTATTACAATACAGTGTAGCACATCTTTCTATTAGAAAAAAATTTAAGATCCTTTACCCGTCTCCTTAAGTTAAAGGTGTGACATCATAAAGGGTGTCAAATGGCTGGATGGTTTTACAGTGCACACTTATATATTATGAAGTATGTCCTTAACAAATCTGATGGTTTCTTTATAGAATTCCTTTCTTCACCTTTTCTTCGGGGGATTAGCTGTTCGAGGTGGAGTGACAGGACGTCCAGAGTTCAGTCCACCATACTGGTACTTAGCTTTCTTTTCAGATGGTTTCAATATCTGAAATGAACACATCAAAGTTTCATCCACACTCATCATTCCACCAGCATTGTCAAACTCGCCACAGTAATTGGGGGCTGAAAATAGGGTTACCAATTGTCGTTTAGCAAAAAATTCATATCCATCTTCCACCACCTGATGAGCTCGACAAATCAAGTCTAAATCATGACGATTCAGAAATTTACTGACTACATCAGCTCCAAAAGTAAAGGAAACACCACGATCATTTTCTCCCCAGCCTTGAACATCCTTATCTGGGTCAGACCACAGCAAATCACAGAGTAAACCTGTATCAGGGACATCAGTGGGTCTCATAATTCTCCGAATCTGCTCCATAGATTGCAAGTCTGGTGATAGTCCTCCATGGCAACAGAAGATCTTCTCATCCACAATGGCAGCTATAGGCAGACAGTTAAAACAATCAGTGAAGGTCTTCCACAATTTAATATTAAACCTTCGTTTGCATTCATCATAGAATCCATAAATGCGATTGATGCTAGCACATTCATGATTTCCTCTTAAGAGAAAGAAGTTCTTTGGATATTTGATTTTATAAGCCAATAGCAAACAAATGGTTTCCAAAGACTGCTTTCCTCTGTCCACATAATCTCCTAAGAAAAGATAGTTGGCTTCTGGTGGGAAACCTCCATATTCAAATAATCTCAGTAAATCTGTATACTGTCCATGAATATCTCCACAAATTTTCAGTGGTGCTTCCAATTCCAAAAGAATAGGCTGGCTGAGGAAGATTTCACGAGACTTGATACATAAGCCCCGGACTTCTGCTTCAGTCATCTGCACAATCTTTCCTGGACGACATCCTCGTACCTCCAGCAGGCGGGTGATGAGGCTGTCCACGTTCAGCTCCCCGTCCGCCATCTTGTCGGCACCAGACTCTCCTTCCCGGCAGCGGGAACAAGGGCTTCTCGGCGGCGGAGGCTGCAGCCACGGGCTCGGTGTTCTCTCACCTACAAGTCACGCGGCGTTTCGACCCCGGCTCCAACTCCCCCTTTTCCCGGGCCCTCCCCCCACCCCCTCCCCGCCGAGCAGTGAGAGCGCGCGCACACTCGGAGGCACCCACAATAAATAAATAAATAAACAAGTAGGGCCCCCACGAACCCGGCCGCCACCTCACCAGTGACTTTTTTTATTGAACCCAGGGGTGCTTTACCCCTGACCACATCCCCAACCCTTTTTAAAATATTTTATTTGGAGAAAGGGTATCACTGAGTTGCTTAGGGCCTTGTTAAATTGCTGAGGCTGGCTTTAAACTCGAAATCCTCCTCCCTCAGCCTCCTGAGTCATTGGGATTACAGGCATGGCCACTGTGTCTGGCCCAGTGACATTTTTGTTTGAAGTAAATGTTTTTCCTATTAGGTCCTAAAGTGATTTTATACAAAAGTGTAGCAAATATATGACAAATATAAATAATTCATTCAATATTCATATATAAAATTATGTCACTAACATATTTATTTTAAATTTACACTTGATAAAAAGACTTTGCTTCAGTGTATTTGTTTTCTAGGTGTGGAATTTTATTCTCAGCAATCTCTGTAGCTCTGACAATAGAAAAGCTTTTATTATGTAGATTTTGTTTTGTTTTTTGTTTTTGTGGTGCTGTTGACTGAACCTAGGGCCTTTTGCTTGCTAGGCAAGAGTTCTACCACCGAGCTATATCCCCTTTACTTAGTATTTAGAGTTTAAATTATGCTGTATTTGTACTGTTTCTTAAAGAACTCAGCATATTTCCATAGTTGGTAATCTGATTTAACTTAAGAATTATATCTGAGCCAGAATGACCCTTATTTGATCACAAGTGTTTGTATTAATATTCCATTTAAAATCTGCGTTCATAATAGTTGAATCTTTAATAATGTTTAATTTCATAAAATACAAATAACTTCTAAAAATTTGTTATACACAGGATTATCTGAACCATCCTCTCTTGCAAGACATGAAGACAGTTTGTTTAAGGATTTATTTCAAGACTATGAAAGATGGGTTCGTCCTGTGGAATACCTGAATGACAAAATAAAAATCAAGTTTGGCCTTGCAATATCTCAATTAGTGGATGTGGTAGGTGTGCATATTATTACATATTCCTTATCACACCAATTTCATGAGAGTCTGTTGTGTGCCTTTCCTCAAGGAACTCAGGAAAAAATAATTACTGTGCCACAGACATAATGTGTTTATATGGTTTTGTATAATTTGGAAATTGTTTTATCTCATTTGGCAATGATAATAAGTTTGTCTTTCACAAATGCAAAGATACTGAAACATTTTATATTAAAGTTTCTCTTTAAATGTGTTAAACATAGATCAAAAAATTTAAGAGGAAAAAACAGTTTTAGAATTATAGATTCTTAGGTCCAAAAAGTATCTCAACAGGTCATTGTCTCAGTATCACACTACAACATTACAGAGACTTTTCCATGTGACATTCACAAGGGAGAATAAGTTTCCTTGATAACTTTCACTGTCCAAGAGATCCTTCCTATTTAAACTAAAAATTCACACTAATTTTTAAGGTAGTTTCTTCTTGTCCTGGTCATGCTAATCATTATTTCCCTGCTATGTTCCCAGAATAGGTCAACATGTGTGTGTGTATATATATACATATATATATATTTTTTTTTTTTCACATATGTATTTTTTAAAATAACATTTATAGATGTGTCATTATTTTCTGATTAGAGAAGTAATGCATGATTTCTGTAGAGTTGGTTTCTTTTTCTTTTTCTTTTGTTTTTGGTACTAGAACTTGAACCTAGAGGCACTTTACCACTCAACTACATCCTCAGCCCTTTCTATTTTTTATTTTGAGAAAAGATCTTACTAAGTTGCCAAGACTTATCTTCAACTTGTGTTCCTCTGCCTCAGCCTCCCCAGTTGCTGGGATTACAGACATATATCACTGCACACAGTTTATAGAGAATTTTTAAAGTGCAAAAGATACAAATGAAATATATTCTAATTCTACCACCCAGAGATGACTAATGTTAACCTGTTAGGTTGTTTTAGACAGTTTTATTTATATATTTATTTTTGTGTGTGTGTGTATGATAAAATTAGAATATTTTTAGATACGATTTTGATTGCTGACTTTTTCCCTACTATAATGGCTATATGAAATTCCTTTTTAAAAATCCATTCTCCTATTGTTAGCAGATTATTGTTCAGTTTTCTTATTGTAAATAACAATGATGATGTTTGTACACAAATATCTGAATTTCTCCTTTTCTTAAGAAAGGCAGTTAGTCAGGGGTTGGAGGTGTAGCTCAGTGGTACAGTGTTTGTTCATCAAGGCCCTGGGTTTGATCCCTAGCATGATGATATATGTCACCTAGTTGCTTCCAGAGAAATCAGTGAATACATATGACCCTTTGCTAGTTGGTATGGGAGATATTAAATAAAGATAGGAAAGTAGGAAGTAAGATAAAGTGGGGCTTGCTCTCAAAGATCTTTCTTTCTGGTTGAGGCTATTGTAGAGTCACTTCAGAATACTGAAGTACTAAATCATGATGGCATGAATAGCTGGGACTTCAGATCTATCATGATGATTGAGATTATCAAAGAAGGCAGGATAGAGGAGGTGCCAGTTGAGCTGGCCTTATAGCTGACATGGAAGAGAGTAAAAATACTTTAATAAGAAGGAACAATGGGGCTGGGATTGTGGCTCAGCGATAGAGTGCTCGCCTAGCACGGGGGGGGGGGGGGGGACCCAGGTTTGATTCTCAGCACCACATTAAAATAAATAAATAAATAAATAAATAAATAAAGGCTTTGTATTGTGTCCATCTACAAAAAAGATATTCTCTCTCTCTCTCTTAAAAAAAGAAAAGGAACAATGGGCTGGGGTTGTGACTCAGTGGCTCAGTGGTAGAGCATTTGCCTATCATGTGTGAGGCAATGGGTTTGATTCTCAGCACCACAAATAAATAAAATAAAGGTCCATCAACAACTAAAAATATTTTTAAAAAGAAGGAACAGTATAATAATAGCTTTGTCAGTGATACTGAGCCTTTTTGTGGAGCTGTTTAGATCAGATTAATGTTGGGAGCCCTGCTACATAGGAAAATGGTGTGACTGAATGGCTGGGCAGGTGAGGAGTGATCCCTGCATACCACCTTGCCTTTGTTTCTGCCATTTCTTCTGCTTGATAATTTTTTCCTTCTGGCATGAGGCATTTATTCCTCAAGGTCAATGCACTGTCAGACCCTTTGTGAAATTTTCCCAGACTCCAAGACAGTCTGGTCCTCTGGTAGTCTCTTGCCCTTTGATATAGTGCCCATTCCACTGGTGCTTGTATGCTCTGCAGAGCAGGGCTAGCTTTATTCCTGTGTCCAACCCCGAGTCTGGCAC
The DNA here is from genome assembly GCF_045843805.1 of Urocitellus parryii. NCBI lineage: Eukaryota > Metazoa > Chordata > Mammalia > Rodentia > Sciuridae > Urocitellus > Urocitellus parryii. The sequence goes on along the minus strand of NC_135536.1, from coordinate 120,608,158 downwards.
ATGGTAAATGCTGAATGGGTGAGAGATCCAACAGTCACTAGATATGGCAAAAGCAGTTCTCTAGAAGATCAGTGAGTAACATACATGGTTTTGAAGAAACTTGAGAGACAAGTTAGGTCACATAGAGGGGATAATAGAACTTGACCACTGAATGTGGAAGGAGGTATCACTTTTTTTTGTACCAGGGATTAAACCTAGGGCGGTTGACCACTGAGACAGGTCCCCAGCCCTTTTTTGTATTTTATTTAGAAACAGGGTCTTGACGAGTTGCTGAGGCTGGCTTTAAACTCTCGATCCTCCTGCCTCAGCCTCCTGAGCCACTAGGATTACAGGCATGTGCCGCCTTTCCAGGCCAGGTGGCACATTTTGAACCCTAGGTGCCTAGAGTGGAAGAGGAACAGAAACCTGAAAGATTGCTCTGGGAGTATGGCAGAGGGGATGATGACTTTGTGATCTGAGGTGTTCATTCCAAAGAAAATGTTCACTAGCCCTGGGGAAGTCAAAAACAGCTCTGAGGTGAAAGAGAGACTAAGGATATCAATTTGGAATTGCGGGCTGCGGATGAGTGTTGAAACTTTGGTTAGTTTTTAAAGCTAGTGAAGAAAAGTAGGAACCTGATCCTTGAGGAACATTTGTAGAAAGTGGTAAAATTAACCACAGCAGTGCATGGCTATAATTCCAGCAACACGGGATGCTGAGGGAGGATGATTACAAGTTAAAGGCCAGCCTGAACAGCTTATCAAGACCTTGTCTCAAAATAAAAAAAATATAAAGGTCTGGGGATGTGGCTCAATGGTAGAGCACCCCTTTTAAATCTTCAGTACTGTAAGAAAAAAAAAAAAGAATAAAGTTAGTCCAGTAGAGAAGTTGGAATGTCAGTGACTACAAGAGGGTCTGGAGTCATAGAAGATGAGGGTGACTGGTCCTGGGGTTGAAAACAGAAAGTTCATTGAATTGCTTCTAAGTGCTTTTATGATCCTTTCATCATTGGGGTCTCTCAATTCTATAATCATGCTGGTAGCTCTCCCTTGAACTTTCTGTAGATTTCTACCTTATTTCCTACATGTTATCCTGCTCTTTATGTATTTATTTTTTATTTATTTTTCAGTACCAGGGGTTGAACCCAGGGGTGCCTAACCACGGAGCTCCATCCCCAGCCCTTTTTAGTTTTTTATTTTGAGACAGGTTCTCCCAAAGTTGCTGAGGCTGGCTTTCACTTGGGATCCTCCTGCTTCAACCTCTTAGTGTCGCTGGGATTACAGGCGTGTGCCACTGTGCCTGCTTCTGTTTTTATAAATATCTCCATGTTTATTTGTTTGTTTTAATATTATATTTTTATGATCAGGTTAAAAAACTATTACCACTTAAACTTCTGATATGCTTACATGTAGTTTAATCTTCTCCACTTATTTTGTGTTTTCCTCCTGGGTATTGTCCACACTTGTCCTCACTCAGTTTCATTTTGTTGCATCCTCGCTCTGCAGAGCACATTATAGATGCTCAGGAGATAGCTGCAGCCACATTAAATTAGGATGCATCCCCTGTGGTAATGGGTTAGCCGCCTCATCTTTGAGGCTAGTTGCAAATTTATGGATTATTATTTTTAAAAATTTTAGTTATATTTATTTATATACTGTGCTGAAGATTGAACCTAGTGCCCCACACATGCTAGGCTAGCACTTTGCCACTGAGCTACAACCTCAACTCCTTATGAATTATTTTTTAATCTGCATTACTGGTAGTTGAAAATACCAAGGTTTGATTGGGTTCTAATCAGAGAGCAAAATATGTGCTCACATTTCTAGAAAAAGGGTTCATTCATCACTTTTAAAGATGACCTACTGCCCTATAGCATCATAGGAATTATATTTACCAAAACTTTCCTAAATATAAATACCTCTGTTTAGAACTTTTGTGGAACAGGAATATTCTCATACTGGGATTAGCAGTTATTCTGGATGGTGTGTGACTTTGGGGTGGGCAGTAGAGCTGGTGGGATAAGGTTTAGATTTAGGAGATTCAAATTTTAGAATTGGTTCTATCACTGACTAGTGTGATTTTAGGTAAGTCACTTCACTGGGCCAGTTTCTATACCTGGAGAATGAAGGAAGGAATTATAGTAGATGAGGTCTCTAGGTCCTCTCCAGCTCTTTCTGTTGTTGTGTTCTGTTGCTTTTGGATGGTGCTGAGGATTGAACTCAGGGCCTTGTGTATGCCAGTCTACCACTGAGCTACATCCCGACCCCTGAACTCTTGTGTTTTAATTAAAGAAAATTGCTCTTGGGAACTACATCTTAAGATGGATGGCTATGCTGATTCCTAGCAATCATTCCTCCTATGTGTGGATGTCACACAGCTGCTTTTGTCCCTAGGGATGTGCTTCCTTCAAGTCTCCTCCTGCTGTTGGGATAGAATAGGGAAAGGGTAACCTTCAGCTACCCGAGCTATTTACACTGTATTCTCTCCCCAGCTGCCTCTCACTGCTGTGGCTCTCTTTGCTTAGCCTCATATCCTATACATAGTGTACTTGTGGTTGGTGATTATGGTGAATTTGGCTTGTTCATTTGACTCCATGAAATTTCAGTAAAACTTGGTAGGAGAAAATATCACTTTAATTAGGCCTTGAAAATTTGGGGAAGGGCTGGCACAGCAAAGATTTGACAGCTGGAGGAATAAGTGACAAGTCTTAAGGACCCCAGGTTCTCTAGAAAAGTAAGACCTAAAGGCTTTGTGAAATGCTTAGACATCCGTATTTTTTCTACATAGCAGACCCACAGGGAAGTTCAAATTCTTGCCCACAAGGAATAGTCCCTTGACAATGTACAGAAATGCCATGTCTCACTAATCCTAAGATGCATGCTTTTCCATATTTTGCCATCTCTGAACTAGAATATATCTTATAATTAATGACTGCTTGCAATTCATTGATAGCTTCTCTTCCTTTTGGTGCTAAGCAAATAGAATAATGCTATGTATCTTAGATTCTGTCTTAAATTTGAGGAAATTATAGTAGTTGATACCATGAATGTTAAATCTAAAAATGCCAATGGTATGCTTTAAGGTAGTTTATCTGAAGTACAAAGTATGTTGAAAGGAATAATGTGAAATTAGGCTGGAAAAGAATACTAATTTTCTAGAGAACCAGAGTGATAAGCAGAATGTCAATTTTATATGGAGGATATTTGTATAAAAACATAACGCTTCTTATTTTATTTAAAGAATTGCTTCTATAATTGCAATAATCTTATTTCAATTTTTATTCATAGGATGAGAAAAATCAGTTAATGACAACAAATGTCTGGTTGAAACAGGTATGTATAACATTCAAATGGGTGTCCAGCTAGAAGCTGGCACCACCAATTACCACAAGGCTTACAGCACAAAGGGACATGAATATGTGGTCTTGGTGAATTGACCGAATATAGAAAAATGACAGTAGATGAATTCTTATGTTGAATCAGTTAATATTTTTCAAGTTAAATACTTGTTAATTAGTTAATATTTTTCAAGTGCCTTCTGTGTGTCAGGCTGTATGCTGGGCACTGGGGAAACTTTAGTGAACAAAACAAACTCCAAAATCCTTGCCTTCATGGAATTTCATTCTAGTGGGAGGAAAAGGAACAAGTACCTTAGAAGCTGATGAGCTTGGAGAACACAATCCTCCTGCTCTTGAGGCCAATTGGCTGGGCCGCATGGGAGGAGCCAAAAAAGTCCCCCAATGAGCAGCTCCGTGGTCTGAAAGGGCAGGGAAACAGCCCAATGAGCATCACCGCAGAGGAGCCAATCAGCTAGATGTTGATTGAAAGAGGTTAGGGAATGTTAAGGACTATACTAATAAGCAGAATGTTCAGAGAAAATGTCACCTGGAAGGCAAAGTTTGAACAAAGACTTGGAGGAGAAGAAGAAAGCCCTGTGGGTACCTAGGGAGGAACATTCCAGGAGGGACCAGTAAGTGCAAAGGCCCTGAGGCTGGGATGTGTCTCACTTAAAGGAGTAGCAAGGCCAATGTGGCTAGAAATGAGTGAGACATGGTGAGGGGTAAGTAATGGGAGACTAATGGAATAGTGGCTCATAGCGCACTGCAAGGATGTTGGCTTTAACTCTGAGATGGGAGTGGACAAGAATGTAATACGTTATTTTTACATAGAGTGCCTTTTATATGAAGGTCTGCATTTTACTGGGCTACCATACGTATGCCTTCAATAGTTGCTGAGTGCTTCCCTTTTGTTAATTCCACCATTCCTAATTCTTATGCCTATTACCAACATCCCTAACCTGAAACTCCTAAAAAGCAGATGTGCCTTTCTTGGCATGTGACTCTTACCTTGATATGATCACGGAAGTGTTACTACATGGAGGCTGATATGGTGTTTAAATGTGTGGAATGTGTAATAAATTCAAATTCCCTTTGCACAGACCAGTCCAGCCAAATTGAGTGACGATGCAGTTGGGAAACGAGAATGTTTCCTCTGAACCTTGGGGCCCATGGCTTCAAGTCCTGGGCATGGCCAGTTGGTGGGAGAAGAGGTGCTGCATGGAGCCATGAGTGCACCAGCTTTGGTTGTCTCCTGTGTCTCATGAGGACCATGAGCCCTGAGTCCATAGCCAGAGCCACTACCTAGAAGTTGGGCTTCAGTGCCCACATCAAAGAGATGGAGTTGAGTTTTCTGTATTGGGGGCAAAGATGATTTCATGTCTAAAATTTCAGGACTTGACAAAGAGTATAATTTTCACTATTTTGACTATTATTTGGTTTGGAATTGAGGCAGATTTCTTCATTTTAAAGGAATGGACAGATGTAAAATTAAGATGGAACCCTGATGACTATGGTGGAATAAAAGTTATACGTGTTCCTTCAGACTCCCTCTGGATCCCAGACATTGTTTTGTTTGATAAGTAAGTTATATTCTAAATGCCATTTTATATTTTTGAAAGAAAACTTGTATTACTATCAGGCAGCAGTCATTTGTTCCCCTTTGAAAATTGTTGAGCTATATATGACTAGATTTTATGTTCCTTTGTTTCTTAAACCTACTAAGAGATTCTGTGACTCCTCCTTTTTTTCTTGTGTGTACTATTTTTTATCATAAAAGTGTTCTCTGATTTCTGAAATTTGAAAAAGGTTTGGGAAGTACAGGAAGGTGTAAGGAATGGGGGAAATTAGACATAACCACAGTTATTGGCTTACACATATGGTGAAATTCCATGTGTCTGTAATGTGCTAGTAAATGCCTTACATGCTTTATGTAATTTGATAATCACAATAACCTCATGCATTGGATATGAGTATATTCATTTTAAGATAAGAAAATGGAGGCCTAGGGTAGTTACACCTTATTTAAGATCACACAGCTCTCACGTAGTCGGGTAGGGCTTCACACCAAAGCAGTGTGACATTCCTATTTATCCTCCACATATTTGGCAGGTTTCCAGATTTTGGGGTCTGTTTTTTAGTTGTGGTCACATATTATGTTCAAAAGCATCCTTCTAATTTTATTTAAATACTGTATTGTCATTTTCCTGTGATAAGGAATATTGGATTAATTATTAACCCATCTTTATAGGCATCCTGCCTCGGTATATTTGGAGGATTTTTTTAATTGGGGGGAGAGGAAAATTTTGGGTACCAATTTCATTTCTTATTCTAGGACCACTCTGGGGAAAATCAGGAAATTTGTGCTCATTCTAAAGTACTTTGTCTTATTTGCAAAAAGGCATTTGACACAATGCTGTGTAAAAATAATCTTTTGAAACTTTTGACCTCCCTTTTTTCTTTCCACATATTTTTTTATTGGTGCACTTCCATGTTTCTTGATAGAGAAGGGTAAACAAACTTGTGAGGTAATGTGCTACAACTTTCTTTAATTACTCTCAGTAATTAAAGACTTTTTTATACCACACGTAGATATATTACAGAGTACTGTATAAAAGGTACATGAATCTGAAGATAAACACAATTTTGAAACAAATCATGTGTTGGGGTACAGCTTCTTACTAGGCTTCTTCAGCATAGGAGTTTACTTGTGGGAGAGCCCAACAAGCACTGCTGTCTTCCAGGGCTGTGCCCAGGGGGAGCATTCTTTTCCAGGTACCGTGGAAAGTGTCCAGTGTTTGTGTGGAGAAGAAAGAACTCCATGTGGGGAGTCTAGGAATGTGAATTCAGGTTCTGGCTCTGTGCATGTCCTGTGTATAAATAGCCTGATTTTATTTTGTGTGTAAAGTGAGGTTCTTTCAACCGCTAAAATTGCAAAATGAAAAGTATGGATTTTTCAGTCCTGGAAAACATGTAGAAGTTGTTCAGTTCCAGTAGGGTCAGATGTTTAAGGAAGATCTCTAGAGCAGTGTCCCCTATGTACAGCAGGTAGTAATTTTAAAATATTTCATGCTGTCAGTTATTTTTGGCTTATACAGTGCATGATTGAGTTGTATTTTCTGTTTTTGTTACTGAACATGTTTGTATTTTAGTGCAGATGGACGTTTTGAAGGGGCCAGTACAAAAACAGTTGTCAGGTACAATGGTACTGTCACCTGGACACAGCCAGCAAACTACAAAAGTTCCTGTACTATTGATGTCACATTTTTCCCATTTGATCTCCAAAACTGTTCCATGAAATTTGGCTCTTGGACGTACGATGGATCTCAGGTTGATATAATCCTAGAGGACCAAGATGTAGACAAGACAGATTTTTTTGATAATGGAGAATGGGAAATTGTGAGTGCAGCGGGGAGCAAAGGAAACAGAACTGACAGCTGCTGCTGGTACCCCTACATCACTTACTCCTTTGTAATTAAGCGACTGCCTCTCTTTTATACCTTGTTCCTTATTATACCCTGTATTGGGCTCTCATTTCTGACAGTAGTTGTCTTCTATCTTCCTTCAAATGAAGGTGAAAAGATTAGTCTGTGCACTTCGGTCCTTGTCTCTCTGACTGTCTTCCTTCTGGTTATTGAAGAGATCATACCCTCCTCTTCTAAAGTAATACCTCTGATTGGAGAGTACCTGGTGTTCACCATGATTTTTGTGACCCTATCAATTATGGTGACTGTCTTCGCCATTAACATTCACCATCGCTCTTCCTCAACACACAACGCTATGGCACCCTGGGTCCGCAAGATATTTCTTCACAAGCTTCCCAAACTGCTTTGCATGAGAAGTCACGTAGACAGGTACTTCACTCAAAGAAAGGAAACCGAGAGTGGTAGTGAACCAAAATCTTCAAGAAACACGTTGGAAGCTGCACTTGATTCTATTCGCTACATTACAAGACATGTCATGAAGGAGAATGATGTCCGTGAGGTCTGTGACATGTGTTTATGAATGCAGTTCTGCTTGGATTCTAAGAGGGGACTGTAATGATTCAGCATGACCATTAAGACTAAGCATAGACTGAGGCATACATTGCTATTTTTAAAAAATCTTATGGCCTGGGGATGTAGCTCAGCAGTAGAGTGCTTGCCTACTGCCGTGCAAGACCCTGGGTTTAATCCCCATAATGCCCAATATGGAAAAAAAACAAAGAAACAATTAGGGGGCTGGGATTGTAGCTCAGCAGTAGTGCACTTCCCTCGCAAGTGTGAGGCATTGGGTTGGTTTCTCAGTACTGCATATAAATAAATAAAATAAAGGCCTATCAACAACTAAAAAAAAAAAAATCCTAAAAAAAATATTAAAACCCGTTTCCATTAAACCCTGGCAAAAATGGGGCATCTCTACATCTCTGGGGCAACTATACTTCTCTCCATTTCTCCCAGCAGCATCTTGGGTAACTTAAAAGAAATTTTATTGGTATGCATTCAAAGGAATAGTAATCTCGACATTAATTAAGATACTGTCTTAATTTTATCTTCAGTAACTTTGCTTCTGAATTCAATGATAATCAGCAGGCACAATTGCGTTATAATTTATCAAAACTTTTATTTTTAAAAGAAGGAGCCTAATGTAGGCTCTTTAAAAATACAGTCAAGATATTTTCCTAGAAAAAAATTTTTTGTGGTTCATTAATAAGAAATTTTAATAAAATTAAAAGGAGTAAGGTGTTCTTGTGAATTAGTTATTATAGTTCAAAGTGTTCATATGAAACTTAGTAATAGTGCTTAATAATATGCTTAATTTGCTTAAGACTTTAAGACTTTATTATAGAAAACAAGTTTCACTTGTTGTTATTTAAGCTTAATTAACATTTAAAATATAAGAGCTAAACATATGTACATTTTACCAATGTGGTAATATTGAACTGTTTTTTTTCCCAAAATGTTTGAAATTTTCAATTGTGTCAGTTTTTCTTCATTTCTATTGTGTAATGTTTTTAAAGCTATGACTATAACGATACTTTCATAATTGAATTAACTTTACATGGTCCCATAAAAATTATATAAATTTTAATTTCTAAAGCTTTTGTTTTTAATGGAAAGTTTTCTAGCAGGTGTAGGTAGGAAATAGAACAAATCTAATAAATAACAGCCAGCACCAGAGTGCACACCTACAAATCCCAGTTTCTCAAGAGGCTGAGACAGAAGGATCATAATTCAAGGCCAGCCTCAGCAACTTCGTGAGGCGCTGTCTCAAAGTAAAAAGTAATGGGGCTGGAGCTGTGGCTCAGCGATAGAATGCTCACCTAGCACATGTGAGGTGCTGGGTTTGATCCTCATCACCACATAAAAATAAGTAAATAAAATAAAGATACTATGTCCAACTACAACTAAAAAAATATTTTTTAAAAAAGGGCTGGGGATATGGCTTAGTGGTATATGATGATATGGCTTGGGGGCGGGGGTGGGGTGTAATCCCTAGTATGGGGATTGGGAGTGAGAGGAAAAATAACTTCCTCCCAAAAGGGATATATCACACACAATTCTAGTAAACTTTTTTTGTTTTGTGTTTTGAAACAGAGTCTTGCCATGTTGCCAAGCTGGCCTCAAACTTTTGGGCTTAAGAGATCCACCTGCTTCAGCCTCCCTGGTAGTTGGGACTAGAAGCACATGCCATTGCACCTGGCTTACTTATAATGAGCTTTTTTTTTTTTTGTACCAGGGATTGAACCCAGGGACACTGAACTATGTCCCCAGCCTTTTTAAAATATTTGATTTAGAGACAGGGTCTCTCTGAGTTGCTGAGGGCCTGCTAAGTTGCTGAGGCTGGCTTTGAATTTGCAATCCTCCTGCCTTAGCCTCCCGAGCCACTGGGATTACAGGCATGCTCCACTGTGCCTGGCACTTATAATGACTTTTAATGCTTGTGGATTTGTAAAGTTTCTATTTGATGGTAGTATAATTAAATTAGTTTATAAGGTCTGAAGCTACCAATTAATGGAGTCTTGAAAAGTGGATTTATTTTAGATAATGATTTAGACTGAGATGGAATTTAATAAATGACTACAAAGAATTGTGCAGAAACAGTAAGGGCTATAAACTAGGACCAGGAAATAAGTTTTATTTCCAAGACAAAACTTAGAAGCAGAGAAGTAGTGGTGTGTTTAGAATCCCCTGAATTTCTAAACTATCCCACAAGTTGGGAGCATTGTTTCTGTAAGGATCCTGTGCTTCACAGAGGCTCAGGGAGAGGGAAACCCTGCCTCTCACCCCACCCCACCCCCAAGGAAATGGCATGTTAGGAAAGGGAGCTTCTAGTGATCAGTGGCTGGCTCAGCTGGCTCTTCCCTCCAGGTGACTCCTAAAGGGTATCCCTGAAGCTGGATCCAGAGCCAGTGGTTCCATCCTCATGAGTTTAGATAAAAATAGTCCCTAGGAAATCCAAAAGTCAATAAAGTAGTACAAAAGTAGTATAAAAATGTACTGCTGGTGGTCGGGGGAGAAGATTATAGCTTTCTAATGTGGATTATTCTGAACCAACTTTTAATTTGATATAAAATTAACCTCAAGCCGTTGTCTCTCAAAAAATTACACTACATTCTTGCAACTACTAGCCAAGATTAAGTTAATAGAAAAAAAACTAAATACTGGGCTTGTGGCTCAGCAGTAGAGTGCTTACCTAACACATTGGAGGCTCTGGGTTCGATTCTCAGCACCACATAAAAATAAATAAAATAAAAGCATTGTGTCCAACTACAACTAAAAAATAAATACTTAAAAAACCCTAAGTACTAAAAATACATTATTTTTTAGTTTATTACAAAATATCCAAGTAGTATAGGCACTTTATTAAAAAAATCTTCAAACCTCGTAATGTATTACAGGCTGATATGTAAAGGAACAAATTTTATAATGTCTTTTCAAGCTTGAACAGGTTGTATTTGTTATAGACCACCAGGGTGTTCTGTCCCTGAACCCTAAAGTCATACTGTTTGGAGGCAGTAAATGATTGCCCTCTAACTTAGTGTGTTATATCTTTAAATATCTACACAACTTTTTATTTTAATGTGTTTTTATTTTTATTTTTGTAACAGGTTGTTGAAGATTGGAAATTCATAGCCCAGGTTCTTGACCGGATGTTTCTGTGGACTTTTCTTCTGGTTTCAATGATTGGATCTCTGGGTCTTTTTGTTCCTGTTATTTATGAATGGGCAAATATAATTGTACCAGTTCATATTGGAAATACAAATAAGTGAAACTTTGAAGGGTTTGAATTTAGTTACAAAACATATATCTATCATGGCACGTCTACACTTAGGCAAATATAAAGTTGTGTTTAAAATATGATGTAAGCTAACATTGGTTTGCCTAATAGAGTATTCATTAGTACATCTACCTGCATGGCTGAAGTAATGACTAAAAATAACAGCAAAATATTATCCAAACTGTACTAGTGAAAATCTAGTGTTTTCCTGGTTTGTAATCAATAGTGATACTCATCTTTTGTTTTTTTGTTTGTTTGGTTGGTTGGTTGGTTTTTGGTGCTGGGGACTGAACCAAGGCTTGGCACATGCTAGGCAAGTGCTCTACCCTCGGAGCTATACCTCCAACCCAAGCTCATCTTTTGAGTGCTGGAAAATTCTAGTTGTGTTTGAAGACATATTTTAAAACTTTTTCAGGATTTGGTAAAGGTATACTTTTTTTTTTTTTTTTTGAGATGGGATCTTGATAAAGTGCCTAGACTGGCCCCAAACTCTTGGGCTCAAGTGATCTTCTTGCCCTCAACCTCCTGAATAGCTGGGACTACATGTGTGTGCCACTTGTGCCAGGCTAAGGGATACCTTTAAAAATTCTTTCTGTCCTATATTTAATAATAACAGCTAATCTTCAGTGTATTCTGCTCTCATAAGTAAGCTGATTACTCAGTATAAGAGTGACTTAAAATGCTGCTGCTATTCTATAACCAACATTTTTAATAAATGAAAAATGGAGATTGGACACTCCTTTAAGGCTTTATTCTTTAGATGTTTAAACCAAGTAAATATTTTATTAACTATCTTTATAGCTTTCCTTCCATTGTAAAATCACATACCAGACAATTCTTGTCAACGTGCAGGAGCATGTCCTTAACATTAATTTCAACCCCCTTGTACATATTCCCCACAATTAATAGAGCCATCTATACAAACTAGGGTGGTATCTCTTTATCCTTGATCTCAGAAGAGTTCACTGTAATTACATAAATTTTAAAAATTTTAAAAGCATGTCTATGTCTAGAACATTCTATGAGAAAACCATCTTCTAAGCTTAAAGATGGTATTCTAATTTGGTATAAGCATATCATTACATATCTAATACTTGCTTTCTTTAATTTCAACAATTACAATAATAGAATATTGGAGTTGCAGGATGTTTAGATGTAATCTAGTCTTAGCCTTTTACTAGTACAGTATATATCAATAAGTATAGTACATCATCTCCAAATGTCCCTGACTCACCTGTAACCAGGAAGAAAACACTGATAGAAACCTTGCGTTAAATTTAGAACTCTTGGCTGTTGAGATAGTAAATGCATTATTTATTTATAGTAAGAAACCCATCTATCTTCAAGTCAACACTCTTTGGAGGGAAGAGGAGACCCTGTCAAATTTACATTTTTACTATAGGCAAGTGTTTAATGCCACTTATTGAGTGAAAGTTTGTGCTACAGTTTAGATAAGTGTCCCCAAAGCCCTGTGTGTTGAAGGCTTGGTTGCCAGCCTGTGATGTCACTGGAAGGCTATTAGGGGTAGAGCCTAGTATAAGGAAGTTAGGACAGTAGAAGTATGCCCTTTAAGGGAATACTGGGATACCAGGCCCTTCCCACCAACCACCTCTCTGCTTCTTGGCCACTGTGAGATAAATAGCTTTGTTCTACCCCATGCTTCTCACCATGATGTGCTCCTTGCTACAGGCCCCCAGAACAACAAGACAATTGACCATGGACTGAAACCATGATAATCTTTTCTTCCTTTAAGTTGATTATCTCAGGTATTTTGTCAGTGACAGAAAAATAATACAGAAAATGAGTATCAAGAAATCAAGGCTTTGGTCAGGTGTGGTGGTGCATGCCTGTAATCCTAGTGGCTCAGAACGCTGAGGCAGAAGGAACACAAGTTCAAAGCCAGCCTCAGCAATTTAGTGAGGCTATAAGCAATCTAGTGAGACCCTGTCTCAAAGTAAAAAGGGCCAGGGATGAGGCTGAGTGGTTTAGTATCCTTGGGTCCAATCCCTGGTACAAAAAAAGAGTCATTGCTATGACTATTCCTGACAGTGCCATTCAGAAGCATTTGAAATTGGATTGTGGGAAGAATTTGGAAAAGTTTGGAGAAGTAGAGAAAGCCTAGAATGCTATAAACAGATTAACAGGTGTTTCTGGTGAGGTCTCAGAAGACCAGAATGCTGATAGAAATGTGGACAGTATATGCTTATGGGGGTTCCAATGGAAATAAAGACTCTATTTGGAATTGGATTTTGAGGCCACTGTATTATATTGTGGCAAAGAATCTGGATTCATTTTGTCCATGCCTAAGACTTTGTGGGAGGCAGAGCTCAAGTGTGATGGACTAGTTTATTTGGCAGAGGAAGTTTCACAGTGGCACAACATTCAGGCTCAAGCTTTGGTGTGGGTATTGCTGGCTGTTTTTAGCCAGATTTACAGTGAGAGTTGGGAGAAAAAAAAAAAAAAAAAGGAAAGGCAGAAAGACTTTCCTTAGGTAAGAGTGCACAGGGACACCCTGCTCACACAAGGCCATCTGGGGAGTAGGTACTCAGGCTGCTGCAGCCATGGTTCCAGTGGATCCTGGTACATACAGCTCATGCTGGTAGCAGACCTTGGGGTCTTCCACAAATGCTGGCTGTGCGGACATGCAAAATGCAAGAGTTGTGGAGTCACACAGGCTTCCACCAAAATTTAGAAGGAATTCCTGAGAGGCCAGGCATTGTGTGATAGGTGAGAGCCCCTGCAAGCAGCCCTCAAGAGATGCTTGAAGCTGTGAGAATAAAGCAGAAGCTGCAGTGGAAACCCCAGGAAGTTAAAGATTCCGGAACATTGAATGCCTGCTGAGGTAAGCTGAAGCAGCAAGCAGAGCCTGCCCAAGAGAGTAGCCATGTGGGCTACAGCCAGCAATGGCACAGAGGCAGGACTGCCCAAGCCCTTGGGATCTCACAGTCTGCCACTGCATGCCTTGGATGCCAGACATGGTGACTTATGGTTCAGTGTTTTCCTGCTGGGTTTTGGTACTTTGGTCTGATCTTTCCTATCTATGCCCCTACTCCTCACTTTGGGAACAGGGATGTCTACCCTATGCTGCTATATCTTGGAAGTGTGTAACTTTTTGATTTATATATCAATTTTTTTTAAGCAGGAACTCATAGCCAACTTTGCCTTGAGTCTTGAAGATGAGCGATTCTGGAATATTTAAATTTTGAAGACTCTTAGAGAAAGATCTAAATGATTTTGCATTATGGGATGGACATGAGCTTTTGGGGGCCAGAGGCAAAAAAGCTATAGGTAGGGTAAACATCTTCCAAAGGCCTGTATGTTGAAGGCTTGGTTGCCAAACTGTAGCATTATTGGGAAGTGGTGGAACCTTTAGGAGGTAGAGCCTAGTAGAAGGAAGTTAGGTCACTAGGGTGTATCCTTTAAGAAAATACTAGGACTCCAGCCTCCCCCCTCCCCCACTTCCTGGCCACTATGAGATAAATAGCTTTGCTCTACCACATGCATCCCACCATGACATACTGCCTCATAGTAGGCCCAGAAGCAATATGCTAATCAACTAGGGACTGAAACCTCTGAAACGGTGAGCCAAAATAAGCCTTTCCTCTTTTTAGGTTGGTTGTCTCAGGTATTTTGTCACAGTGATGAAAGTAGTTAATAGTCTGGTTTGATGTAAATTGCTTCTTAGCTATCTTAGCTTGTGTCATCCCTGATCTCTCATATCCCTGTCACTGTTACTTAAGATTTTTATATATCAGTAAATTTTACAGAAATCTTCTTTTGACTTACCAGAACAGGTCACAGTGGACTGCAATTGTATTTTTATTTTTATATAAGAAAAATATTGGGGCTGGGGATGTGGCTCAAGCAGTAGCGC